>NW_027507685.1:117957403-118557403 GCF_037356315.1 Lithobates pipiens | reverse complement strand
CAGTGTTCCGGAAGAAGTACGACCGGACGGGCCCTCTCCAAAGTCAGGGGTTCTGCGATGCATAGCTCTGGAGTCCCGGCCCCCCCGACCGCCAGCCCCACCCTCACGTCTGGGAGAAGGGCTCCTGCGTCTCCCAGCCTGCCGACTCCTCGCCTCATGCGCCACTTCAGTGCTTCTTCCAGGGCCCTGGTTGCCCACATGACCACCGCCATTTTCCCTGGGACTGGGGGCCACCACACCAGGCCGGGCCCCCCCCGCTGGAGTGCTGACCCCCGCTGACTGTCCTCCACTGCTCCCTCAGCCGCCCCAGCCTGTCCCAGGCACTGACGCCGTGCTGGGGGCGCCGACTCCAGGGATGCTCCTGACCTCCCAGCCATGCTTCCTTGCCCCCTCCTTCTGGCCCCACTCCTGGCAGTGTACCTGGTGCTCCCTTCCCCCGACAGGGTGGACGCTGGGGTCACCATCATCTGCTGAGGACGCCGCTCCGTGCCGACCTTGCTCTGTGGGGTGATGTGTGTCATCCGCAGGGGCCCCCTGCCTCAGGGCTATAACGCTCAGGCGGCCTGGAACGCCGTGCCCGAGGTGTCTCCGCCGTCCCCCCTCTCAGCGCCGCCTCCCGCTCTGCCGCCACTGCCGCTTCCTGGGCCTGTAGCCATGCGGCGCCCTCCCGATCGAGTGCGGCCCTAAGCTGGGCCAGTAAGTCAGCAGATGCCATGGTACAGTTGGAGCGGCGAGGGTCCCTCTAATCTCTTCCTCCTCCGCTCTCCAACTGCCCTGGCTTCCGCTCGGCTTCCCGGCTAAACATTCCGGCTCCGCCCCTAACCCCGCCTACCCGAGATCCTTAAAGCGGCCCCTATGATGCTCTATAAAAACGGCGACAGTGCATTCAAAGCAACTGTCCTGCCGTCCCTTCGCCCACAGCCTTTGGCTGTTGCTACGTGGACTCTCTTTACTTGTACTCCTGAAAAAGTGTTTTTTGTATTTGAGAAATGCATTGAGAAAGATCTCTTGTCCATCGCCTCATTAGTCAAGTCATAAACACTACATTTAATTACTTGATTCGGAAATAAATATAGGAGTGTAATTACAGCTAAGGGGTGCTTGATGGTGACATCTATGTAGTGCCCTCCTAGTTAGGTTGCTATAGTTGAGGTAAATTTAGTTTTTAGCTTCCCTGTAGCAGGGAAGCAGTACTCAATTGCTTTGGCTGTTCTGAGTTTTGCTGTGGCAGTTCAACTACTTCCCCCTGCATTACACTGAGTTCTGGAATATAGTAGGTGGGAGAAGTAGAGCCTGACCTGAATATTCATATAGCCCCAGCCAATCCCTAGTCAGGAGAGTGACCAGAAGGGGGTTGAGAGGTGTATAGATAGGGCCTAGAACAGCACTCTCTTGTTCCTGGGGGAAGAAGCCCCAGTCTGAGGACTGGGGCCCCCTGGGCTGTCAGCTACAGGGCAGAAGAAATCCTTTTTGGAGTCCGAGCTACAGCTTGGGGAATCTCATCCAGTTCAGGAAGTGCTGCAGAGGATCCAAGCTAGAGGCATCTAGTACAGAGGCTGGCTGGTATAGCTCCGTCACCATCAGCTGCTTCGGGTCGGCGTCTCAGATCCTCTTGTTCCTGGGGGAAGAAGCCTCAGCCTGAGGACTGAGGCCCCCTGGGATGTCAGCTACAGGGCAGAAGAAATCCTTTTTGGAGTCTGAGCTACAGCTTGGGGACCCTCATCCAGTTCAGGAAGTGCTGCAGAGGATCCAAGCTAGAGGCATCCAGTACAGAGGCTGGCTGGTATCGCTCATCAGCTGCTTAGGGTCGGCATCTCAGATCTGCTTCATGGGTGTCAATCCAATTCGAGACTGAAACTGCAAGATTGAAGAAATGTGCTTGTCCACCAGCAGTGATGCGAAGTCTGATTGGGTATAACATGGCATAAGTATCCTGGAGGCGTTGCAGGTGCTTGCAAACATCTGTGATCTTTGCCCTACTCCTCTGCACCTCAGCTGAAAAGTCAGGATAGAATGAGACCCTGCCGCCATTATATTGAATTTTCCTCCATTCTCAAGCTATGCATAAAAATTGTCTCTCTGGGCCTAGGCCTGGGAATTGCCTGGTGGTAACAGTCTGGTGAGCTTGCTCCACCGAGAAGTGAGGTGTAAAGGCATGCTTACGAAAGATGCCAAGGAACCAGCATTTAATAAATTCTGTGGGGGTCACGGCCATCTGTTTTGAGGTTGGTTGGTACTACAAGTAGCATTACAGGACTCAGGCAGATGGTCCTTGCAACCTTTGGGAGATCTCACTACAGTTTTCTTGACTCAAGTTATACCTCTGCCAATGGGTGCCCTGCATTGTAGTTCCCTTAAATTCTGAATTCAAGGTGGTGGTTGCACCCTAACAAAGCAGATTAGTTACAAGTGTCCTCTATTGCATTCCTGCTAGTTTTTGGAGTATCTCAAGGCTCACCCACACCCCACCCAAGGTAAACCAGCAAATAAACTGCAAAAAGACCTGGCTGGCCTGTATTCTGACTCGAGTGACTGTGAACTACTGTGCATATCAGCAAATGGAACATGGGGTCAAACAGCCAGCCCGGTCTGGGGTCTGTGCTACACCTATACAACTGAGGCTGGATGAAATTAAATTTGAGCTACTTGATTTTTTTTTAAATGTTTTTTTAAATGTATTTTAAAATTATATTAATACAATTGTATTTTTTTGTTAAATGTCGTCCTGGGTCCCTCAAAAGTCTGTCATGTTTTTTTTACTTTTTTGAATATTATATACTGGATGTGGCATTATGGCCCATCTTTTGGTATTTTTTTGCATAAATTTCAAATCAAATCACATAGCATACCTATTTTTTAACTATATCTTACTTTATAGATATCTGTGAGGTTAAATGTCCCATAGGAGTGCTGATGGCAACTGCCTAAATAGGCATGACCAGGGTAGTCTAAAGGTCCCTTTTTTACCTGTTACCCATTCCACTCCAACCTCCACCCCGCCAACGTCCAATTCCTTCCGCACAGCTGTCATGACATCCGATCAACGCCACCTGAAAAAGAAGAACAGAAACAACACGGGCATACCCCAACAACCTAAACATAGGGCGGGAGGGTGGGAAAAACTGCCTCCTCTCTCTGTCCCCTCCTTCGAACTGGACTTTGCTCCGCCCACTCCACCTTTTATAGGGCTCCTCCCCCGTCCCACACACTCACCACCAGCTCCTCCCCCTCAGCCTATTCACCTTGAGGCTTAACCCTTTCCTCCCTTAAACATTCCAGTCATGCCCGGCCCTCCATTACTTCCCTCCTAGTCCATCCACTATGGGCCTCACTTGACCAGGGTAGTCTAAAGGTCCCTTTTTTACCTGTTACCCATTCCACTCCAACCTCCACCCCATTTTTAACCCATAAAGCAAGAGACCACACCTTGCTTTGGAATAAAATGGCCATAACAGCCTTTATTACAATACTCAAATACTCCAATCAAAACATATAAATATATATATCTATATATAAATAACCAAACAATATAAATATAACCATATACATATAACCATAACACACATCTGGTAACGAATAGCATATAGCTAACATGCCCGGTCTGGTGATCTCTGACGGTGACCCATAACTTTACCAACCAAACAACTCACTGCGGTACCCACTTGTAACTTTTCCAGGCCTCCAGCTGTGACCGCTCGGAGACAACCTCCGCATGACAACCATAACGGTATTCCATCCAACGTTCAGGAATACACCGGAGGGACCCATCCTAGCAAAGGGCCCCCCACCCCATATCAGATGACTTCTGATTCACCGCCAACCGTCAAAGACCACCAGACACACACCGCCACAGCCCAAAAAGGGTGACTCCCTTACCCTTGAGGGCCACCCCACACCCGCAAGGCCATTTGGATACCCTCCTGCAACCCCAATGACCACAAGTCAATCCCCACTTCCGACAAGTGAACCCCATCCTGTCTCAGGTACATGCCCACATTACATTCCAGTTCGCGGTGGCGAACCACGATCCCACCCTGTTGGGCCACAAACCTCCCCACCACCTTATTGACCCTAATACGGGTCCCATGGATGCTCGCCACCGAACGAGCCCAGCGCCAGACCGTCCTCGCCACAATGTCCGACCACACCAGTACAGTACCTGGAAAACGGAAGCGCAGCTGCATGAAATCGGACTTGATATCCGCAATCAAATCCCTAACCTTCCATACCCCCAGGTCGTTCCCCCCTGCATGGATTACCAGCACCGCCGGAGGACCGTCCCGAGACACATGTCTCTCAATCTCCTCCACCACCCGTCCCCACCGCATCCCAGGGATACCCAACCACCGCAAGCATGCCTCCCTCCGTGAAATCCCAAGTTGCCTGCCCTCAGGCCGTTGATCACCTCTCCTGGCCCCCCAACATACGTAGGAGGGCCTCACGATCCAGACGAGGCGAGCCGGACCTCCATCTGAAAAGAAAAATCAACAGCGTAAAACAGCCTTGACCCAGTAACATTGCATCCACCCTGACAGGACAACAACCACGCCAGCCCCCCAAACCAAAACGAAGCCCAAAAGATTTTGTGCAGGCGTGCAACCCTAAGAACGGAATGTCTACTCGTGCCTTTTTTTTTTTTTTGAGAAGACCATCAAACCACCACCAACTGTGGCCTAACATATGAACGAAAACGCAGAGATTCCCATCTCCCTATCCGGCGAACTGCCGCCTCATCCAAACCACACCGGGCCGCTTCCGTGGCCGCCCCGATCCGGAACGAATGGGACGCAAAATCTTTTGCATCCAAACCCACCGCCCGCAAGCACTTCCGAAACACCGAAACAAATTGGTACTTGGACAAAAATGAATCATCCTCATGCCATAGGAAAGGACCTGCCCCCCCCACGTCTCACTGCCCGAAAATCCCGCACCGCCGCCACCGGGCACACTCTGGATCCCGGCAACGCAAACAGAGACACAAGAACCCCTTTGCCCTGCTGATCCGTTTTGGATCTGCGGAGCCAGAGCCCCACCCTATCAACTGCCACTCGAACCTCCCCATCAAACAATCCCCCGGCCACTTTCTTGGACGGGCTAACCAACTCCCCAATCCGAAACGCCCCATAGAAGGCCAAAGAAAACGCTGCTGTGAACAGCCGCGTCTCATACTCCGAAGAGCACACCCGCCCCAGCTGAGCACAGATCGCCTGCAAGGTGGCGAACGTAACCAGCCTCCGCGTATCCCTCGTCCTGTGCTGCCTGCGATAACCCTTCAGCACCTGACACACCCAAAAATCTTTAGTCCAGTCTTCCACCCGCAACAGCTTAAACAAAAACGTCAAACCCGCCAGTTTCTGACCGATCGGAGCACCGATCACTTATCCCAGCCTCCCGAACCAGACCTGACCATTCAGACCAAATCTTGGAATAGGCCGCCCAGGTGGGCGTACTCACAGACTGCCGGATCCATCCGGTGGCGACTCCAATGGCAGCCTCCAAATCCACTCCGGGCAATGGGCCCCTTCCGCTTCCGCGCCCGGAGCCAGCTCCCTGAACCTGTCCCACTGAAAACGAGATAGGGAGTCAGCCAACTCGTTTTCCACACCCGGTATGTGCACAGCGTAAACAAAAACATTCAACTGTAAACAACGAAGGACCAACTGCCGCATCAACCGTATAACTGGGGGGGATGAAACCGACACCCGGTTCACCACCTGCACAACCCCCATGTTGTCGCAATTAATGCGCAACTTCAGATTCCTACACTCCTCCCCCCACAGCTCCAATGCCAACACAATCGGAAACAGTTCCAACAGAACCAGATTGCCCAAAAAACCCGCCGCTCTCCAAGCCTCCGGCCAAGGCTCCGCGCACCACTTGCCCCTGAAAAACGCCCCGTACCCAGTAGAACCGGCAACGTCCGTGACCAAATCCAAGTCAAAATTGCTGACAGGGCCCGCCATCCACATGGCCCTCCCATTGTAAGAGCCCAAAAATTCGTGCCAAACCCGCAAATCCGCCCGATGCTCCCTCCCCAACCACACAAAATGGGTGGGAACGCTGACTCCCGCCGTAGCTGCCAACAGCCTCCGGCAGAAAATCCTTCCCATGGGAATGATCCTACATGCAAAGTTCAGCTTACCCAAAAGTGACTGCAACGTCCTCAACTGGACCTTGTGCCGGCCCTGAATATCCCTAATTTCCTGCTGCAGCTCCACCAACTTGTTCTCCGGCAGCCGGCACTCCATTGCCCGGGAGTCAATCACGATCCCCAGGAAACTCAGTTTCGACGTCGGGCCCTCCGTCTTATCGGCCGCCAAGGGAACCCCGAACCTGCCTGCGATGTGCTGCAACGTAGACAGCAAAATCGCACACACAGCGGAGGCAGGCGGGCCCACACAGAGGAAGTCATCCAAATAGTGGATAACCGACTCCAGACCCGAAGTGTCCCTCACTACCCATTCCAAAAAGGAGCTAAACGTCTCGAAGTACGCACACGAGATCGAGCAACCCATCGGTAGGCACATATCCACAAAATATTTGTCGCGCCAGTGGCACCCCAACAGCCGAAAGCTATCAGGATGAACGGGAAGCAGCCAGAACGCCGATTCCACATCGGCCTTGGCCATCGGCGCCCCCCGGCCATACCACCACACCCACCGTACCGCAGCGTCAAACGACGTGTAGGACACCGTGCACACCTCAGGGTCAATGAAATCATTCACTGAGCCCCTTTTGGAAAAGACAGGTGATGAATGAGCCGAAACTTCCCCGACTCCTTCTTGGGGACCACCCCCAACGGGGAAACCACCAAGTCGGGCCACGGCTTATCCCCAAAAGGCCCCCCCATGCGCCCAAGCGCCACCTCTTTTTGCAGCTTGTCATCCACCACCCCCGGATGTTCCAATGCGGACTTCAAGTTTTTCGCGACCCGCGGCACCTCAGGCAGCCATCCCGAAACCCCGCCGCCAACAAACGCGCCGCCACCCCGTCTGGATACCTACTTAGAAAAGGGAGCATCCTTGCCAGCATCACCGGCGTCCTCCCTCTTCTGAGCAGCATCCCCGACTCGTTTTCCCTTGCGGAAGCACCGGGACAACATGTGAGCCGGAAAACACTCGTGCTTGAACTTGCACGCTCCCCCGAACTTGCAGGCCCCCTCGTTGTACTGCCAGCAAACCCCCCACTTTTTTCCGGCTGGCAGTCCCGAGGTAGGCGCACTCCCGACCCCCCCTGAAGAAACTGAGGCGGGGCCCTCGCCGACGACATAAGCCTCATCCAGAGGCTGATGTCCTTGTGGTCCCAGCGCAATTCCGACCGCACCGCTTTGCGCTGCCGGAATTGCTCATCGTACCGGAGCCACGCCACCCCCCCATAAACCCAATCGCATCCATATAACAGAAAAGCGCCGAGAAATGCTCCGGGCTCTTTTGCCCAATGACGCTAGCCAAAATGGCAAACGCCTGTAGCTAATTAGAAAAAGTGTGCGGTATCAGCCGATACCGCCGCTTCTCCTCATCCTCCTTCTTGGAATCATCAGGCTTAACCCTGTCCAAGTTAAACTTTTCCAGCGGGAGAAGCGAGAAAATCTCGACATACTCCCCTTTCCAGATCTTGTCCCGCACCTCCTGTTTCAAGTGGGCCCCCAGCGGCCCCTCGAAACACACATAAACCTCACACCGCACCGCGTCGGCCAACCGAACAATGTCCGACCGCGCCACCGAGTCTTTTGCCCGCGTCAACCCCAGATGCCCTGCCTCCCCCCCTCTGTCGTCGGCACCAAAGGTGCCACCAGCATCGTAACCCCCGTGGCCCCAGAGGCCACCCCGAGCTCCCCCGCCGGGGGAGCCACCCATGGGGTCACCGGCGGCGGCGAGGCCTGCCCCCGGTCAAAACGCCCCACCAAGGCCCGCAATCTCTTCAATAGGTCCCGCATCTGTCCAGCCGGTTCTGCACCCACACCCCCGGCACCGCCGCTGCAGAAACCCCCGCCACCCCCGTGTCGCAACCCACAGGCGTCACTGGCTTCCCCGTGCCCGCCTGCACCACCCCCAACAAACCCTGCAATGCATTAGACAATAAAACCGCATCAGGGGGCTCACCTGGCTGTCCAGGAACACTCCTCACAGCCGGACTGGCGACATCTCCCCCTGGAATGGGCAGCTCCTCCTCATCCGATATTTCCCCCTCGGACCGGTCCTCCTGGACCCATGTAGGCGGGGGTGTAAGCCGCCCGGGGGAAGAGACCCCGGAAGCTGAAGCCACAACCCACATCGGTGATTCCGCGCCCCCGGCTGATCCCTCTGTGGCAGCCTGGCGAAGTGAGCCAACCCTGCCAGCCCCTGGGACGGTGGACCCTCGGGCGCTCCCCTCATCCTTCCGGGTGGAGCAGCCTGCAGGCGGTCCACATACCTGCCCAGGCTGACTTGCTGTCCCCCTGCTCCGGGCCGCTGAATCCCTGCGAGAGCCAGCCCGAGCAACCATCCCTCCCTCAGCCCTGTGTCCTGCTGTAGAATCCCCCCTACCCCCCGCTGTCTCTTCAGCAGCACGCCGGCCGCGTGACCCACCCGCCCACCCCCCCCGGGCCACGGCATGATGACCGCTCCAGGCCCCCTGAGTCCCCCTGTGTGCGTTTGGCTGGGGGGAGCGATCGGTCCTTCACAGGGCTTCTGACTACACGAGGCGGCGGAGGGTCAGGCCCAGGCGAAAAACGCGCCGGAGGCCGAGACCTCCACGGGCGTTGTAAAGGCTCACCCCTCCTCAAGTCCGGTCCCGATGTCGCCAGGCCCCCGAGTTGCTCCCGCAGCCACTCCGGTCCACGTTCCTCCGCTTGCCGCCGCTGTCCCGCCAGCATGGTCTCGATGTCCGCCATCTTCCGAGGAGCAGTGGTAAAAAACTGTCTCCTCTCTCTGTCCCCTCCGTCGAACTGGACTTTGCTCCGCCCACTCCACCTTTTATAGGGCTCCTCCCCCGTCCCACAACCTCACCACCAGCTCCTCCCCCTCAGCCTGATCACCTTGAGGCTTAACCCTTTCCTCCCTTAAACATCCCCGTCATGCCCGGCCCTCCATTACTTCCCTCCTAGTCCATCCACTACGGGCCTCACTATATCCTTCTGTAGAGATTTTTCTTACTTCTAGGGCAGGAAAGTGAGATAATAAAAATGACAGGGATGGTGACCCTGCTCTTCTCTATTCCTAACCAAGAGGCAAAGACTGTGTAAGTGTGTATATAAAGAAAATATAGCTGTGCAGATGTTAAGAAATTTTTTGCATGACACCAAATAATAACATTGTTTATATCACGCTAAACTCTTATATGTACAGTATATCTCCAACTGGACTGCTTTACCATTTGGACAAAAAGGAGCATCTACCTGGCCCATCCGTCTCCAATCAGACTCAAGCTGTTTTTAACTCCGGATGAGCTACCTTTAGCCCAATGGCACTAGGTTTGAGAAGTAAGCAAAAGCATTTGTTTCATATATTGGTGATCCAAGGTAAAGAATATCTAACAGCTCTCCCCATGACCGGATGTAAGATCTCAGTAATGTGACCACATTTACATGCAAGCATTTATGCTATTCTGTTTCAAAAGCTCCTTTATGCTTAACATACCTCCTTAAACCAAGACTGTCCAGACAGTATGGTTACCTGCTGACTTGGCACCATCCACAGACAGCTTAACATTTCATTAAAGTGTTTCTAAAGCCTTGTTTTTTTTTCTTTAAAATACTAAACACATCATACTTACCTGCTCTGTGCAATGGTTTTGCACAGAGCAGCCCCTATCCTCCTCTTCTTGGGTCCCTCGCTGGCGCTTCTGGCCCCTTCCCCTTGCCAAGTACCCCCAGAGCAAGTTGCATGCTCTAGGAGGACTTGTGCATCTTCGCTCCCGAGTCACCTCTGTGTGTCTATGGATTTAATTCAGATCCACCTCTGTCCCAGGCAGCTTCACAGCGTCTTGAGGACAGTTTCAAATTGTGTACTTTAGGCCAAGTAGACAAGTCACTATTGGACTCATCAACAACCATCTAGGGAAGAGTACCATACCACCAGATATTCCTCCATTATAGCAATCCCAACTATTCCACTTGTAGGCAGGTGCAGTCTACTTTCTCCACTGCAGGTGGCCAGGGCCATCTTCAATATTGATTGGACCCTTGGCAAGCATTTTCTTGGGGCCCCATCATGTAATTTCACTCTGCACCTGCTCTGAGACCGTAACCGATTCCCGACCAACTCACGCAGATATACTGCGGCCGAAGGGCACGTACAGGGGCGATTAACATACCTGTAAGTTTCCCTTTAAGAGGAGGCTTGCGGGCACGCGTGAGCCCGACGGGAGCTCCATGAGCGGGATCGCGGATCCCGCGGACTCGATGTTCGCGGGGATACCCACGATCGTCTCATGGTGAAGAAGAACGGGGAGATGCTAATGTAAACAAAGCATCTCCCCGTTCTGCCTAATGACAGTGTCACTAATCACAGCTCCCTGTAATCGGGAGCAGCAATCAGTGATGTATCACACACAGCGCCTCCCCCCTACAGTTAGAATCAGTCCCTAGGACACACTTAAGCCCTACAGTGCCACCTAGTTGTTAACCTCTTCACTGCCAGTGACATTTGTACAGTAATCAATGCAATTTTTTAGCATTGATTGCTGTATTAATGCCAATAGTCTCAAAAATGTGTAAAAATTGTCCGATATGTCGACCATAATATCGCAGTTACGATAAAAATCGCTAATACCAAGTAACACTGCGCTATCCCAGAAAAAACCAAAAATAAAGCTGCTAACACAATCACAAGGATATAAAACAGTGAATCATTTGCAAATATTAAAATATAGTGTAGCGCTAAAAAAGAAAGAAAAAGTGACTTTACGTATATCAATCAGTGATCACATAATGTTTAACCAGACATTAAACCCAAAATTATATAACATACAAAAAATACACCTTGTGTGCATAATTCATTAGTGTAAAAAATATAGTGATAAAAAAAGTCCAAAGGAAAAAAAGTATCTTAGTAGATATTGATCCAATCCAAACGTGAAGTAAAAATCACCGTCCCCCTTCTTTATATGAGACTAACATGCAGACACCTTGTGGTATTCCCATCACCATTTACGATATCAGCTTACCAGATGTATTAGATCCAAGCGAATATACATTCGAAGGATCGCAAAGGCTTGTGCACTCGTATGCAAATTTTTCAAAGACAAACTCTCCAGGGAAGTTTCGGATCGGACTAATCCATTCCAGTACCCAAAACAATTGTCAAATCTTCAGCGATAAAATCCAACTCAAATTGTTGAACCCATACAAAGAGAAATGAGGGCCACAATAGTGTAATTCCGTTTAAGAGAAAATTTAATAAAAAAGGTAATGAACTTACATATGAACAAAGAATCAAGCGCTTATTCCATAAAAACACTGCTACAGTAGGAGTCCCGACGCGTTTCGTCCTCAAAAGACGTCATCTGGGGTAACACTCCACTGTAGCACACTTACTTTTATACCCAACCTTCCAATCTGGGCGAAAATTCGATCTGCCTGTGTCACCGCATATTACTTCCGGTTTAACATGGCGCCCGGCGTGCGTTCCACGCCTCATTATGATATTACCTTATAAATCTACTAATAATTCCATGCTTTAATGTATATCAAATAAGCCGTTACGTAGAACCAACATTAAAGCATTTAAACAGCATAAACTAACAAGTATTAAGAAGAGCGACGTTATACAGTAAACGTCACTTCCGGGTCATGACTGGGATGTTATCAAGTCAGGTGAATAGATGTAGGTGTGTCTCCAATAATACCCTGGCTATCACACCCCGTCAACGAGACCACACCTACCAGAGACGTCCGACAAGGGAAGCTCGTCTCAACGTGGGAGCAACGCAAATTGAGACGTAACATTTCCGGCCAGCACTGAGCCGCATCCAGGTCTGCGCTGGAGCGCACAGCACACAGGAAGTGCCAACCCGAAAGGCGCATCCGACGCCGGAAGTGATGCAGATGAAAACACGCCACTTCCGGTTACTAACGGAACGCATATAAAAAATACACCGGAACGCACGGCTGAAGGGATTATACCATTATGCACCCGCCCACTTCAGAGTACGAGAATTATTAAAAATAGCACAAAAGAAAAGCAAAAGAGAATGGGGTTTATGCCAATCTCGCTTTGTATTCAATTAAAAATTGTTACGTCTCAATTTGCGTTGCTCCCACGTTGAGACGAGCTTCCCTTGTCGGACGTCTCTGGTAGGTGTGGTCTCGTTGACGGGCTGTGATAGCCAGGGTATTATTGGAGACACACCTACATCTATTCACCTGACTTGATAACATCCCAGTCATGACCCGGAAGTGACGTTTACTGTATAACGTCGCTCTTCTTAATACTTGTTCGTTTATGCTGTTTAAATGCTTTAATGTTGGTTCTACGTAACGGCTTATTTGATATACATTAAAGCATGGAATTATTAGTAGATTTATAAGGTAATATCATAATGAGGCGTGGAACGCACGCCGGGCGCCATGTTAAACCGGAAGTAATATGCGGTGACACAGGCAGATCGAATTTTCGCCCAGATTGGAAGGTTGGGTATAAAAGTAAGTGTGCTACAGTGGAGTGTTACCCCAGATGACGTCTTTTGAGGACGAAACGCGTCGGGACTCCTACTGTAGCAGTGTTTTTATGGAATAAGCGCTTGATTCTTTGTTCATATGTAAGTTCATTACCTTTTTTATTAAATTTTCTCTTAAACGGAATTACACTATTGTGGCCCTCATTTCTCTTTGTATGGGTTCAACAATTTGAGTTGGATTTTATCGCTGAAGATTTGACAATTGTTTTGGGTACTGGAATGGATTAGTCCGATCCGAAACTTCCCTGGAGAGTTTGTCTTTGAAAAATTTGCATACGAGTGCACAAGCCTTTGCGATCCTTCGAATGTATATTCGCTTGGATCTAATACATCTGGTAAGCTGATATCGTAAATGGTGATGGGAATACCACAAGGTGTCTGCATGTTAGTCTCATATAAAGAAGGGGGACAGTGATTTTTACTTCACGTTTGGATTGGATCAATATCTACTAAGAGACTTTTTTTCCTTTGGACTTTTTTTATCACTATATTTTTTACACTAATGAATTATGCACACAAGGTGTATTTTTTGTATGTACGATAAAAATCGCTGCTCGCCACCATTACTAGTAAAAAAAAAAAATATATATATATATATATATATATATATATATTAATAAAAATGCCATAAAACTACACCCTATTTTGTAGACAATATACATTTTGCGCAAACCAATCAATAACCGCTTATTGCAATTTTTTTCTTACCAAAAATATGTAGAAGAATGAGGAAAATAATGTTTTTTATATTTTCGGGGATATTTATTATAGCAAAAAGTAAAAAAATAATGTGTTTTTTTCGAAATTGTCTTTATTTTTTTGTTTATATCGCAAAAAATAAAAACCGCAGAGGTGATCAAATACCACCAAAAGAAATCTCTATTTGTGGGAAAAAAGGACGTCAGTTTTGTTTGGGAGCCACGTCGCATGACTACACAATTGGCAGTTAAAGCGACACAGTGCCGAATCGCAAAATGTGCTCTGGTCTTTGGCCAACAAAATGGTCCGGGGCTTAAGTGGTTAATAGCAGATAGACTCAAAATCAGTTTACTGAATTAGATCAGGCAGCGAATGCGATTGGTTGCCAGAGGTTACAGTGTATCATTACCGCTTACTGACAGGCTGCTAGAAATTACAGCACACATTAAGGCTCACTGATTATTTTCTAGAGGTTACAGCAGATGACTTGCTTGTTGATTGGTTGCTAGAGATTACTGTACTGGCTGCCGACATTGCTGGAACCCGGGACAGGTGAGTGTCCATTTATTAAAAGTCAGCAGCTGTAGTATTTATAGCTGCTGGCTTTTAATAATTTTTTTTCCAGTGGAATCCCTCTTTAAGTCTTACCTACACAATTGACCCTCAGTACTGTAAGGCTCTAAGGCAAAAACTAAATTTACAATGCGTGTGACATTTGCTACCCTCAGCCATTTAGACAATGTCCCCATCATCCGGGTAACAACCGGGGCAAAAATCCTACCTAAAAAAAAAAAAACTAGCAGTACCTGAGTTCTTTGTTTTAGGTGTTGGGGAAGGGAAAGAAAGGGGAAACATGTTTAAACATTTAACACTAATTACAACGTCACATCAATGCTATATGCACACCACCCAGCTAACTATCTGAACCCACCCGGACTCCTCCGATGGTCTTGATAGTAGGTCTCCAAGAATCCTAAAAGAAAAACATAATGCAAACCGCTAATACTGTACACTATATGTCCTAGAATTTTGAAGGGCAAGATTCTGGCATTTACACAGCAGAATTTCCTCCACAGTTCACCAATAAAATATTGGATCAGGCAGAGTCAGATCTTTACCATCAGCATCCACTGTAGTGATGAAATAAATGGCATTCTCTTTATTTGTTCAGCAAATCACTATTTTGTCACTGTAAATATGCCGACCGTAGCTCCAGTGTAACAAACACCCTTGAAATCTTTCATAAAGCTCCAGTGAGAAGGCCTTTTTCCGTATCGGCTTTGGCACCTTGAGGTTGTTCCAAACATCATCTTCGTACCAAGCCTCATAATTTGCCTCGATTACAGTCATAACATCCTTGGGGACATAAGGGAATTCCAGCCCGTACTCAGCAGCCACCCTTTTGTGTAACAGTCTCTGTGACCTTGCAAGCTTGGGCAGCCCACGAGCATTTCCCTCTCCAGGTGGTACGCAGGAGTTCGTGGACCGCTGCACCAGCACGGCAGAGCCCCTTTTCAGTGTGGACAGCTTTACAGGCTTTGGGAGAGTCACACTCACCATGACCGGACCCGCCACATTCAACACTCCATCCCGGAGGCCAATTCTAACCAGTCTGTAACATTGGTACAAGTGGCGACCACATCATCTCCCCCTGCCCACATCAACTCCTCTGACAGTACCCCAAAAATATCCCCATCCTCCAGATCCAACAATGTCTCTAGCTCTAAATCTCTATATTCTTCTGCCGGCAAATAATTAGACACAGATGTACTCACGGTCAGACTTTTATCCGCAACAGTTTCCTCCCGCTGATCAGATCCGGCTTGACTTGGTGGCAGGACCCTGCGCGACTTCTTTGAGAACTTGGTGCGCTTTATTCTTTCCAGCGGAGGCATGGTCATTTCTGAAACGGTAGTGGAAGCAGTGTCCATTTGTTCCAGGGTAGTCTCCTTCATGGTCCCCGCAGTGGAAGTAGCAGTGTCCCTCACTGGGGCATCATTAACAACTGGTGTGACCTTTGTGGAAGGCCTCACCATTGAAGTAGGAACAGCCGGTTCGTCTGTTATCATGCCCGTGGCCCAGTCCATGCGGTAGGCTCTTGGCGGCCCAATCGGCTGGTCCTCCTTGAAGACTTATACTCCACACTTGCCACATCTAGAGAATGGCCGAGGGTTGACGACCAGACCGTCGCATTTTCCGCACAACATACCCAGGCCATCGACATCTCCAGCAGTGTAGAGCATAAACCGCCCCTGCAGTACTAAGCAAATGCCTGTGTCAGTTAACACTGACCCAAGTGGCGGTGTTCCTCTGAGACCCCTTCCCAAGGGCATCCTGGGTCCTGGAACAAATTGCACTCCTGGTACATGGTACATTCCAATGAATTTTCCCTTTCTCCAACTCTGAGAAAGTAAACTCGGTTCTTCCTTCCGCAACACACACTCACTAGGTGCCTCGTGCGGGGAAAAGATCAGCTCAGACTCCTCCCACTGGGCGCTGGCTCCTGTAGATTTTCGCAGGCTTTCAATACAGGCTCCTTCCATGCTTACGCACCTCAGTGAAAGTCTTTCCAAAATGGCGCTGATCTCTGTGGCGCAGTCGAAAAACACATTCTTCACCCTCTGTTCCAAGGCCTTGCGAGTTAAGGGTAAATCCCGGACTACAGGCCCCCACGTGTAGCGGCCACAACCTTTGCTGTGCGGCCTTGAATGAATAGGCTTACCGGTTACCTTCTCCTGGCCTGCTCTTCCGCGTCTAGGGGTTCCCAGGGTTGATACCCAACACAGTCTCTTTGGGAACAGAGGGCAAGGGTGAAGAACTTAGGTACCTTGAACTGCAGGTCTAACAAAGTCTCCTTTATCACCCAGAGAGTAGCCACTCACAGCTGGGTACTTTAAGGCTGGACAGACCTCTAGCCAGAGGTCATGGCAGTCAGCGCCTTGACTCAAACTTGAATAATCAACCGAAGATGAACAGGAACCTTTTCCCAACTGTACCTGGAATGTTTCCCGCTTCCTTTGAGGTACTGGAAAAGTGTGGACTTGTCAATGTCCTTCCCAACTTAGTAACCAGGCACTTCTCAGGATGCCACTTGTCGGCCCTTCTCCGAAGAGTCCTCCCCCGGTCACTTGCACGAGCTGTGGTGCCCCTCCAAACCGAGAGCACAACCGGACACTCTGAATCCTCCCTCAGTTACAGAGCCTCGGACCAGCCGGTTCCGAGACTCGGGAACAGACGGATCCCTACCCCAGTCGGGTCTATCAGGGGCCACTGACAGGAACATGTTGAAAACCCCGTGACTGGGACTTCCCTCTGGAACCAGAACAGACCACACGGGTCTCTCGAACAACTCCGGAACCCCGAACACGTGACCCACACCTGCTTAAGTACCCCCTCCCAGACTCCTCAGCGGGTCCGGCACTCCCGCTGATTGGCTCCGAGAGGGCCATACCAAAACATCCAACCAAGCCTGGTTCTCCCTGTCATGTGCACCTCACTGCTCACATGACTAGGCAGAACATCAATCATGGCCTGGCCAGACTGGTGTTAAGTCTTACCTACACAATTGACCCTCAGTACTGTAAGGTTCTGAGGCAAAAACTAAATTTACAATGCGTGTGACATTTGATTCCAAATGTCTTCCACTACACTCATATATGGTTTTGGTAAATCTGCAGACAAAAATCTGCAGAAAATCTAATAGTGTGTATGGGGACAGTTAACGGAATTTAAATTGGGATAGTTGGCAAGTAAAAGCAGCTGCTTTGGGTCCAGGGCAGCTGCCCCTTTTGCCCTGCCTTAAAGACAGCCCGCAGGTGGCACTTTTCTGCAGTGGCATTGCAGTTGGAGAGGAAGTCAGGAGGAACAGGGTTCCTCTATGGTTTCCTGGGCCATTAGGGAAGCTATCCCATTGAATACTGCCATCCCATGTGACTCCGGTGGCCATCTTGGGTCAGGCAGAGCCTTTTAAGGCCCTGGCTTCCAGGCTTGGCACGCATTTGTGAGTTGGTAGAGTAGGAACAAGTACCCCGCCCAGTAGGGACAGAACCAGATCAGGGAAAGCTTAGGGTGCTCTGGACACCAGTCTGTTTAGGCAAGAGATGGCCCTGGGCTGCATTCTTCCCCCCTCTGCAGGCACTGTCAATTCAGCTGCATCCTGCTCTCTACAAGCTGTTGAAACTGTGCGTTTTTCAAGTTGAGCTGCCTTCCCACCAGGTTATTTATCAACTGTCTCTGCATTCTTTCAATGCAAGTTCTTTCATTGCACTGGGACTGAGTGTTATTCCTGCTGCACTCCACCTACACACAGACTCCCAAATACTCTTCAGCCTGTAAAGCTGCTGTGAGAACCATATTACCATCCTATCCTAGGGCCCTTAAAGTGGTTGTAAACCCTTACAAACCACTTTGACCTACAGGTAAGCCTAGATTAAGGCTTACCTGTAGGTCCAAGAAATATCTCCTAAACCTATACGGTTTAGGAGATATTTACAAAAAGACAGCCACCGCTGTCTGCGGCGCATAGACAGCAGAGCGCAGGCGCACTTGGCAGGCCGCAGATCGCGGCGAAATGCCGCGAGTGTCGGCTCCCGTGCGTATGCGTGGGAGTGACGTCATCGCTGCTCCGGCGAATCACTGCGCCGGAGCAGCGAGACCCCGAAGTCACTCCGGGATCCATGGCAGCGGCAGACATGAAGACGGAGGACCACTTCGGGGGCTTCGTTCTCAGGTAAGTTATTCATAATGAGCTAGTATGTAGCTCATTATGCCTTTGCCTTGCAGGTTGCTTTTTTTTTTTTTTTTTTTCCATGGGTTTACAACCACTTTAACATTAAATAAGGGTGAGCAGGTGGGGTGATTTCTCTCTATGGTTGATCCTCCTGTAATGACCTTCCAGCCAACAGCCAACACCACATTTTCTACACTTCTCCATTTTAACATGAACTACTAATTTGGTAAGAGCTTACATTCCAACACTATAACCTTACGTTTTAAACTTTATACTTGCCAATTCCTCTCCCTGACCATATAACCCCTCCATCTATTTTTGTTGTCATAGTCAAGTTTTTAGTGTTGAGGCAGTAAAAAGATGGGTTGGATGCCCCTGGGTCCACCAATATTGCAATTTTGTAAAACACCCCTGACCATCTATAGCAGAGTTGTTCCTGCGCAGGTGCAATTTGGTCTCCATTTACTCCAAGGAAAGGCCTATCCAGAGCCTGACAAATTGATCATTGGGCTTTCCATGCCATAGCAGGCTTGAATGGGTAAGGCTCATAAGATATTGAGCAGTGGCTGTGCGCAGAGGGGTTGTAGAAGGGTATAATAGGTAATTAAAATGTTGGAGGGGGCAGACTGCATTTATCATTTACAAATATAATAAAACACAGCTAAGTAGTCTACCCAAATCCCAGATTTTTACCACTTTAAGTGTATGTGGACTTTCTATAGATTGGGGCCTGGCCAACAAAACTCCATCCTGTTCTATACATTGCTGCTTTCATGGTAATTCAGTCACTGCAATGTGTTGTGCAGGTAATTGTGATTCCTTCTATCAGTCTGAGAGAGAATAAAGTCCCATCTTCCTCCCTCCCACTGAGACTTTTAATTGCAGCCCGGACTGCCAGATGCCTGACATTAATTGCACAAGGGGCCAGCTGTTGAATGCAGTAGACAGGGGGGATGGCTTATGGGGGGAGTTTAATGTGACTAAAATATGACTTGGGGGGGGTCTCTGGATTCCCTGGTGGGAAATCCACAGCGCATGAGCTGATATCTCTAACCTAAGTTTGTTTATATGCATTATTTGCAATGAGTAGTATCTAGTTAGATGCAGTCAAATTCTAGAAATGTATTATAAAACACAAAGCATAGGACATGTTTACACTCGCATTGGCCCTCTGAAGAATTTGTTTGACAGGTAGTGAGGAGGTGTTATGTTGCCTCCTCACTGCTTCTTTTAAAAGCCTACACCACCATGGCCCCAATCACTTGAATAGGTTGTGTTCAGCAGGTGGTACTGCCTGCCAGATGTAAAAGCAGGGATCATTTTTGCTGCAGTATGTATATTTCCCTGTATGACTGTCTTTGTAACTGAGGGGGAGTAGTTGGGGGGGGGGGATAAAAACACGGCTCAACTACATGTTTTTTTTACCACCCTCCAACCACAAGTGTAAACAAGCCCTTGGGCTTCATTCACAACAGTGTGTTGTGGGAACAGGTGCAACATTGCGTACCTTCCCGCAGCACACACAAATGTGCTGCCTCTTTGCAGATTTGCATCAGTGCCGTAATTCCTATTGGCACCTTTATGTATTTTGCAAACACGTGCACATCATGTGTGCCAAAATGTATGGTACCTCAGTACTATGCTAAATGTAATGGTACCTCAGTTAGTACTATGACTTTTGGTGCAGCAAAATTTGTCAAATGGTGCAGGCACCTTTTTTGTGTGTTTCTAGTGCATAGGGCATAGGGCAGCTCATTGAAAATAATGTTCTGCCCTAAATAAGATGTGTGAGAATGCGCAAAAAAGCGGGTGCACTTGGTCGTACCCCCTGCTTTGAACTGTGCATTAAAAGTATATCCATAGCAAAAGTTATTTTTTATTTGGACCAGGGAAGGGATAGTTCCTACCTACCACGTTCATTGCTCTCTATGTTCCTGGTGGAAAGACATATTATCTTTTTTAGTCCTGGTGACCATTGTCACCAAGACAGAAAGCAAAGGGAAACCCCAAACAGTTGTTATCGGAACAGTAGCTGAGGGAAAAGCTGCAAAATGGCGACATGCCTATATTACTATATCTCTACACATCATGGGAACAAATATGAGACTATAACCCAGAGACTGAACCAGCTGATATTAATTTGCACTGGGGCAGGATTGCATTCTTATTACTGATAGATTTCAGCTGGTGTCTTGGCCTTTCATGCCTTTTTGCACCATCCTTTCTTTGTGTGTTCAATACTTTTTCCCTGTCATTTCATTTTATTACACATAGCTTCTTTTTTTAAACTTATTTATTTTGGTGATCTGTTCAATACCTATTTTACCTGCTGTATATCTGCTATGCACAGTAATTTATTAACCTCCCCGACTAGAAAATTCATATAACTGTTATTTCACCTTTGCAGCAGACAACACCCTTTCCTATGTAAAGAATTTACAGTAATTTTGCTAGTCTGCTATTTATAGGTAGTTCACTAAATAGGAGGTAGTATGAAGTGAGGATGCCAAGCAGCCAGTAGTGGACTACAGAAGTGTAAAAAAGGATGTATAGAAAGTGATCTTTTATTAACAAGAAAAAGTAAAAAAAAGAAGAAATGACCAAGTAGGTCTCATATTTCCCACCCTGTGAAATGCAGGGCTTTTTTTTTAGCGGGAACAAGGGGGAACGAATGTATGTGATGGCAAGGGGTTCAGAGTCTATTGATGCTAGCTGCTAGGAAGGGGGGTCTATTGTTGCTGGAGGGGATCTATATTTGTGGGACAGTTTTCTATTGTTGCTAAGGAGGTCTACTGTTGCTGGTGGGGGATCTACTGTTGCTGGGGCGGGCCTTATGTTTCTGGGAGGGATCTAGTGATGCTGGCTGCAGGGAAATCTGTTTTTGCTGCTGGGGATCTATTGTTGCTGGGGGAGAGGGGAATTTTGTTATAAGTAATCTATTGTTGCTGGCTGATGGAGAGTCTATTGGTGCTGGCTGCAGGAGATCTGTTATTGCTGCTTTTGTTGTGGGTGCCCCATTGCTTCCGGGGGGTCTGTTGTTGTTGGCTTTGTGGGATTTATTTTACGGCTTTTCTTGTTGTTACCAAGTTCCATACAAATTAGTACCACGATTGTTACTTGGTTCTGTATTCTCTAAATGGGGCAGTACTGGGAAGTGAGTAGGGGGGCAGAACCAAGGAATTGTGTAGGAGTTGGGTAGGGGGTGACTTGGAAAGGGGGAGCTCCTACACCTATTGTCTGAGAAAAAAATCCCTAGTGAAATGGATTTCAGAGCTGAAATGTGAAATGGATTGCAAGCTGGATTTGGCAGAGGGTGGATGAAATTTTACAAAATTTGCACATCTCATACTTGTTTATGGATTTGTGGTTCAGAAAGTACTGGAGCCTTTGATGCATTATGGGAGCCAGGGAACTAGCATTATCAGAAGGAGGGTTCTATAATGGAAGCTGATTATGTCTAGTAATTGCAGATTATGATTTGCACCACAACATGTTACATTGGGAGTTTATTATTTAAAAATGTCAAAATTCCAGCCCACAGTTAAGTTTAGCATTTGGAAGTCCAGGATTATATGAACACCGCTGTTTACAAACCTGGACCTTACATGAGTAATTATTGGTTTTTCATATCATACTGCATCTGATGTTGAAGATTAAGATTAGGCACTAGTTAATGTGATTGATGGATTCAGCAAAGGTTAAAGGCCATATGGATGACTTCAGCTCCGCCACTCTATGCAGATAACACTCACTTGAGAAATGAATCACTGGGCCAAAAGGTCAAATCCAAGGAGTGGCTGAATTTTCATATAAACAGTCAAAGAGGTACAAAGTGACCTCTTAAAGAGAATAAATTGAGCTTTTGAACATATTTTTATGTTATTATGTTCAGAACTAAAACTATTTAAAAAATATTTTTAAGTAAGTAAAATATGAACACACTAAACACACTGTATATAGCTGGTTGCTAAGGAGTGGGCTGGGAAGCTGGCCGCAACGTCCTTAACAACTGATCATCAGCTGTCAGCGGGATTCCCCGCCGACAGATAAATGTAAAGAAAAGGATTGCAGTCAAAAACAATCGTGAAAATAACGGTGTGGCGTCCCCCCAGGTCCATACAGGTCCTTTGGGTCTGGTATGAATTTGAAGGGAGCCCCCAGGCCAAAAAGTTTTTAAAAAATGGCGTGGGACCACCCAAAATCCATACCAGACCCTTATTCGTGCATGCAGCCCGGCAGGTCAAGAAAGGGGACGAGCAAGTGCATGCCCTCAATATGAGTGCTTTGTTGATGGGGACAAAGGCCTCTTCCTGACAACCCTGGGCTTTGATTGTGGGGGTCTGCGGCTATGGACCTTATCAGAATCTGGAAGCCCCTTTAAGAATGGGGCCCCCAGATTCTGCCCCCCATAACTGAGTATGGGGTACATTGTACCTTTACCTATGCAACAAAAATAAAGAAGTGTAGTGTTACACAAAACAAGAGACAGTTTCTGTTTATTAAAAATGAACAATGTCCCCCATTGTGTCTTCAACATGTCCTCTTTCTCTGGTCTTCTCCCTCCGGTGGTTTCTTCTCCCTCCGCAGGTTTCTTCTCTGCGCAGGCTTCTTTGTCCGCTGCCACTAACCCCCTAAAAATTAAAAAAAGATCTTCCATTTCTTATATAGTCATGGGAATGACGTCACACAGAGAACCCGCCCCTTGTGACATCACATGAGGTCATTTACTGAAACTGGTGCAGCTGTGCATAGTAACCAGTCAGATTCTAGTTTTTTTTTTTTCATCAAAACCTAACTGCAGAAGCTGTAGTTAGAAGCTGAATGGTTACTATGCACAGCTGCACCAGTTTTGGTAAACATGTCCTCTTTCTCTGGTCTTCTCCCTCCGGTGGTTTCTTCTCCCTCCGCAGGTTTCTTCTCTGCGCAGGCTTCTTTGTCCGCTGCCACTAACCCCCTAAAAATTAAAAAAAGATCTTCCATTTCTTATATAGTCATGGGAATGACGTCACACAGAGAACCCGCCCCTTGTGACATCACATGAGGTCATTTACTGAAACTGGTGCAGCTGTGCATAGTAACCAGTCAGCTTCTAGTTTTTTTTTTTTCATCAAAACCTAACTGCAGAAGCTGTAGTTAGAAGCTGAATGGTTACTATGCACAGCTGCACCAGTTTTGGTAAACTCTATCAATGCGTTTTAGCCAGCCACTCCTTACCAGCACGTGCACACCCTCTCCCAGCCCGAGTGCTTCAGTCGACTCCTACCTACATACCCGATCTCAATCTGAGTGTTGTCTGCAGCAAAAAGAATGTCCACCTTCAGGAGCTTTGGTGAAGCAAGGTGGTTTCTTAGACACAGTGCCTCAGCTCTTCTAATCTCTGACATCTGCTGAATGTGTGGGCATACTGGGCCCTTCCCAAGGGAACATTGTTAAAAGCTTAGAAAATGGGAGTCTCTTATTTCAAGGTAAATCAGATATAGCCCATAAAAGACAGAAACAGGCAATAAAGGCTGGCTCTGCAATAAAAAAAAATTTTTTTACAGGCGGGTAAAGTCATTTTACCAGCTTTTTTTTTTTCACTGGAGTTTTTCTTTAATATTTTCTAAACTAGCATCCACAAGTTGGTGCGAAGAGTGAAAGGTCTTTCTAATAAATTCAGCACACAGCTGCTCTACGATGTACATGATCTTTGCCCTCCTGTAGAATCACCATAAACAGATTCCTGAATACCGTAATTCACTTAATGCAAATGTCCTATGTGATGAGCCAGCTGTTGTCAGACTAGAGCCTTGAGCTATCCTCAGAGTACACAGATCTTCAGAAAACAAATTATGAATGTCATTTTTTTAATATTTAATATAATCCAATAACAATTCATTTTGTGTAGGGTATAAAGAATTAACCGTTGCAAATTTTATTTTAGGAACCCAGTGTGCATATTTCTGTCAGGCCATAGGATGTTCAGCATGGTGGGAAGGAAGTTAGAGGTCTGAAGAACCCCTATACCATCTCACATCTTCAGGAGGAAATGGATTTTCGCAGAGTGGAAATTTGCAATATTTGCTCATCACTAACGAGTCATTTGGGAGACATTTAAAAGGACAATCGATACACAAGAGCTTACAATCATTTTGTTTGAAGCTTCAAGGGTTGACTGTCACAGAAAGGTTTTCAGGGGGGCTAATATACATGCTTAGGCCAGTCAGTAGGATGTCTGCACTTCTGTTCCAAAGAGCAACTGTATGGCAGATCAAAATCAATTAGAGCAAAGCTCACAGGATTTAGGTTGCGTTTGTAGTATATTCATTTTTGGCTGCTGAATTCCACACAAATGTGCATTGTATGAGTGCATTTTTGTTGCCTATATGCATTTGGCACCAATGAACAGATACTGTATGTAGTGTAGTGTAGTGTAGTCTCATTACCTGAAAACATAACAATAATTTTACTGGAACCCCTAGGTGTACAGCTGTAAGTACCCACCTAGGGGTGTAAGCCTTACCTAAGTGGCAAATGAAAACCCAACTCCACACCTAGTCATGAACATTCAACCTAGACCTTATCCTCACCCTTATCTAACCATAAATTTACACAAGCATTATTTTTTTGATGAATATTTCTCAAAATCAGAAATCATACAATATGACAAATACATTCATATAAAAAAAAGCCCAAATGTTTACACCAAGTACAAGTATTCTGGTTTGTCAGGCAACTTACTAATGCCCTGTACACACGGTTGGACATTCCGATGACAGAATCCGTCTGATTTTTTCTAATGGATTTTGGCCCAAACTTGTCTTGCATACACACGGTCGCACAATGTTGTCGGAAAATCCGAACGTACAACACGAACGACGGGACTATTTTCAGGCCAGTAGCCAATAGCTTTCGTCTCGTAATTTATTCTGAGCAAGCGTGGCACTTTGTCCGTCGGAATTGTCTACACATGATCGGAATTTAAGCGTCGTTGTTGTGGAAAAATTTTAGATCCAGCTCTCAAAATTTGTGTGTCGGTAATATCCTGACGGAAAAAGTCAGATGGGGCCCACACACGATCGGATTTTCCAACAACAAGAACCGATCGCACATTTTCCACCAGAAAGTCCGACCGTGTGTACAGGGCATAAGAATGATCAACATACCTCTGCCAATTGACAGCTTAACTTAGAGGGTTATAACCAATGTAATAAGTGCTGTCACAATGCCCACTTTGTCTCGCTAAAGACAAAGAGATATGAAATGGTGGAAAGAGAAGACAAATGCAAATTTAATGTGCTGCCTGGGCTAAAGTGGCTCTTTGAATGTCTGTATCAGACAGTAGAATACAGTAATATAATAGTCATGGACATATGTTGTCTTTGTTGTGGCATGTTGTGATGGTACCCCATTGATTGAGATGCCTCTGATGTCATATCTGACAAAGCGCGTAGGAGGGAGCCACAAACACATGCTACCACGCATGCATAGCCCACTGTTGGCCATCTTTGGTATTGGAGAAAGACCCTGTTTCCTTTCATGGGGTTCTTGTGATATGCTGTTTATTCATTGCTGAATTGTAAGTGAAATCTTTCTTTTAATAAATCGTGGATGATTTTACAGTATTACACCTATGTGGAGCTCTTTCATCTTACATACTGTACAATAGTGATGGACGAACGTTTCGCCCGGCGGTCGTTTCGCGGCGAATTTCCGACTTTCGCCGTCCGCGGGTTCGAACGCCTTTTTCCGTCGTTCGCCCCGGCGGACTTACGTGTTTAATGTATACAAGAACTTTAACCTTTCGTGACACGTTTATCATGTGTTACAGGACAACCAATTGAGACATGACAGCTCATGGACACTTGGACATTCCCCCTAACCTATAAATACACCCGATCCGGTGGCCATTTTACATTCTTTCTTCTGTCACTGTAGGGAAAGGATCCTGTGTGGAGTAGGGACAGAGAAAACGCTAGCTATTTGGTACACAAAAGTTCTTTTCAGGACTGGTATAGGTGTTAGGTCAGCAGCCTGAGTTTCTTTTGTCAGTTTAGATAAAGGGACAGAGCGCTGTATGCTGCTATTTTAGGGACAGCTCAGCCAGATTAGTCTTTCTTCATCATCATCATCATCATCATCATTAGCTGTTACTATCAGGTCCACAAAAGAGCTATTCCAGCTAATCGTTCCAGCCTACTCTTTTTTGCCAATTTGTATAGGGACAGGCAGGAAGCAGTGTGTCAGGCAGTGAGGATAATTTTAAAGACTTGCTGTTACTATTAGTTCCACAAAGGTTCTTTTCAGGACTGGTATCAGTGGTACGGTAATAGGCTTGTACACGTATAATATTCTTTCTTCCAAATATAGAAAGAATATTATACTTGACTGCTGCCCTTCTGCTGCAGTCTGCTAATCATTCACAACTCACTTGTTCCACAAAGCTCTTTATCAGGACTGGTAACTTGGTCTGTCTAGGGTGCTACGGTACATAGGCTTGGGTGCGGTACAGTCTGCTGTTCTGTAAGGACCGCTATCGGTCCACAATACATAGGGTTGCCGTGCACTACTGCTGACCGCTGCCCTATACTGCAGCAGTCCTTCAGCGGTATAGGGACTGACGCACAGTCTGCTAAACACTAATACACAACCTGCTTGGTCCACAAAAGTTCTTATAAGGACTGGTAACTTGGTATAGGGTGCTACGGTACATAGGCCTGAGTGCGTTACAGTCTGCTGTTCTGTAAGGACCGCTATCGGTCCACAATACATAGGGTTGCCGTGCACTACTGCTGACCGCTGCCCTATACTGCAGCAGTCCTTCATTGGTATAGGGACTGACGTACAGTCTGCTAATCACTAACACACAACCTGCTTGGTCCACAAAAGTTCTTATAAGGACTGGTAACTTGGTATAGGGTGCTACGGTACATAGGCCTGAGTGCGTTACAGTCTGCTGTTCTGTAAGGACCGCTATCGGTCCACAATACATAGGGTTGCCGTGCACTACTGCTGACCGCTGCCCTATACTGCAGCAGTCCTTCAGCGGTATAGGGACTGACGCACAGTCTGCTAAACACTAACACACAACCTGCTTGGTCCACAAAAGTTTTTATAAGGACTGGTAACTTGGTATAGGGTGCTACGGTACATAGGCCTGAGTGCAGTACAGTCTGCTGTTCTGTAAGGACCGCTATCGGTCCACAATACATAGGGTTGCCGTGCACTACTGCTGACCGCTGCCCTATACTGCAGCAGTCCTTCATTGGTATAGGGACTGACGTACAGTCTGCTAATCACTAACACACAACCTGCTTGGTCCACAAAAGTTCTTATAAGGACTGGTAACTTGGTATAGGGTGCTACGGTACATAGGCCTGAGTGCGTTACAGTCTGCTGTTCTGTAAGGACCGCTATCGGTCCACAATACATAGGGTTGCCGTGCACTACTGCTGACCGCTGCCCTATACTGCAGCAGTCCTTCAGCGGTATAGGGACTGACGCACAGTCTGCTAAACACTAACACACAACCTGCTTGGTCCACAAAAGTTTTTATAAGGACTGGTAACTTGGTATAGGGTGCTACGGTACATAGGCCTGAGTGCAGTACAGTCTGCTGTTCTGTAAGGACCGCTATCGGTCCACAATACATAGGGTTGACGTGCACTACTGCTGACCGCTGCCCTATACTGCAGCAGTCCTTCAGCGGTATAGGGACTAAGAGTTTTGTCACAGGGTGATTTAAAAAATGACAGGCAGAGGAAGAGGCAGGCCCTTCCGCAGGGGTGGTAGGGGTAGGGCAGGAGCAACAGCCTTGAGCCAAAGTGGGAAGTTGCAGAAGGTGCGTTCAATTACTTTAAAGGACGCACCAGACTTGGTTGAGTGGCTCACTCAGCCTTATTCTTCTGCACCCTCCTCATCCTCTCGATCTGCACCCTCTTCTTCACTCTCTGCTATGTGCACCCCCAAAGACACTACCACCAACAACACCACCACCACCACATACCTTCCGCTTGAGTGCAAATGGGGGCCTTCATGCTCCAGTGTTTTAATAGGGACCCCCGTATAAAAAGCATGAGGGTCAAGGGCCAGTACTGGGTGGCAACGTACTTAGATCCCCGGTACAAACACAAAATGGCGGAAATGTTACCGCCGTCGCAGAGGGCTGTCAGAATGCAGCACTTCCAGGCCTTGCTTCGAGAAATGCTGCATTCTGCTTTTGCGTGCGCTGGCAGAGGAGCAATTCCCACTCCCAGAGAAGGAGTTGCGGGTACCAATCCAACAGCGCCTGCAAGAAGAGGCCGGTTTGAAGATGTGTTGGTGACTTCGGATATGAGGTCATTCTTTCAGCCGACCCATCGACAGGTGTCATCCGGATCCAGCATCAGGGAACGCCTAGACCGTCAGGTGTCCGACTACATTGGGTTAACGGCCGATGTGGACGCTCTGAGGAGTGATGAACCCCTAGACTACTGGGTGGGCAGGCTTGACCTCTGGCCAGAGCTTGCCCAATTTGCAATCGAACTGTTGGCTTGCCCCTCATCCAGTGTCCTGTCCGAAAGGACGTTCAGCGCAGCAGGGGGGATTGTGACCGATAAGCGTACTCGCCTAGCTCACGACAGTGTTAACTACCTCACATTTCTAAAAATGAATGAGGCATGGATCTCGGAGGAATTCAACACATGTGATCAGTAGACCATGTATATGTCTATAAACAATTTTTGGAATCAAGCACACAGACCTTCTTAATTCATTTGGCTCACTTCCCTGACCCAAAAAAGCACACCGTACTATATGCCCCTACCCTCCTCTTTGAAGAGGTTGAGCGGTGTCATATTTCTACTGGGGCTGCTTATTATGAGGGGTTCCCACCATCCCTGTGCTGTGCTGACTTCCTCCTGGGTGTTCTTATTATGAGGGGCTCCCACCATCCCTGTGCTGTGCTGACTTCCTCCTGGGGGTTCTTATTATGAGGGGATCACACCATCCCTGTGCTGTGCTGACTTCCTCCTGGGGCTGCTTACGGTGCTGCTGTCAGCGCTGTATGTCACGGAGCTGCTGTCAGCGCTGTATGTCACGGAGCTGCTGTCAGCGCTGTATGTCACGGAGCTGCTGTCAGCGCTGTATGTCACGGAGCTGCTGTCAGCGCTGTATGTCACGGAGCTGCTGTCAGCGCTGTATGTCACGGAGCTGCTGTCAGCGCTGTATGTCACGGAGCTGCTGTCAGCGCTGTATGTCACGGTGCTGCTGTCAGCGCTGTATGTCACGGAGCTGCTGTCAGCGCTGTATGTCACGGAGCTGCTGTCAGCGCTGTATGTCACGGAGCTGCTGTCAGCGCTGTATGTCACGGAGCTGCTGTCAGCGCTGTATGTCACGGAGCTGCTGTCAGC
This sequence comes from Lithobates pipiens, assembly GCF_037356315.1. Lineage (NCBI taxonomy): Eukaryota > Metazoa > Chordata > Amphibia > Anura > Ranidae > Lithobates > Lithobates pipiens. The sequence continues at coordinate 118,527,949 of NW_027507685.1, read as the reverse complement.
GCTGTATGTCACGGTGCTGCTGTCAGCGCTGTATGTCACGGAGCTGCTGTCAGCGCTGTATGTCACGGAGCTGCTGTCAGTGCTGTATGTCACGGAGCTGCTGTCAGCGCTGTATGTCACGGTGCTGCTGTCAGCGCTGTATGTCACGGAGCTGCTGTCAGCGCTGTATGTCACGGAGCTGCTGTCAGTGCTGTATGTCACGGAGCTGCTGTCAGCGCTGTATGTCACGGAGCTGCTGTCAGCGCTGTATGTCACGGAGCTGCTGTCAGCGCTGTATGTCACGGAGCTGCTGTCAGCGCTGTATGTCACGGTGCTGCTGTCAGCGCTGTATGTCACGGAGCTGCTGTCAGCGCTGTATGTCACGGAGCTGCTGTCAGCGCTGTATGTCACGGAGCTGCTGTCAGCGCTGTATGTCACGGAGCTGCTGTCAGCGCTGTATGTCACGGAGCTGCTGTCAGCGCTGTATGTCACGGTGCTGATGTCAGTGCTCTGTATTACGGTGCTGCTGTCAGTGCTCTGTATCTCCTGCACCCTCTTGTTTGCCTACCCTGGTCCCTGACCTTCCCTCTCCTCCATTGCCTTCATTAGCTCCATAGTCCTGAATTGTCAGAACAATTTCCCAAATAAAAAAAAAATGCTTGTAGTTATCGATCCCAAATTCACCTCATACATGTATTATGCTATTGTCCAGGTGGTGGGACTACGTGCTACCCCCTAATAATTACCCCGTGGCCGCAAATTCGACCTAAAGGTTTGCGAAATTCGCCTCCCATTGAAGTCAATGGAGCCCGCGGCGAACGGTCGTTTTCGCGAACGTTTGTGTCCGTTCGCGTTTCGCGTTCGCGAAACGTCCCGTCGGAAGTTCGTCCATCACTACTGTACAATCCATTTTGAGTCTGTTGGATTAAGCTGGCAATTGGTGGAGTCCCTGTGTATTAGTACTGGCACACATCACTTTGTTGCTATTTCTTCTCCTGCCATGGAGTTTATCTTTACCAATTAGCTGAGTGCATATTGAGCACCCTGGCTAGGGGGTCGCTGGCATTCTGGTAAGCCTTTGGTGAAAGAGTTTTTTGCGATCACCTCGGCTATCCCTGGAGTCTTTTCCATCTTCATCACAGAGTTTGAGACTTTATTTATTTTATTTTATTTTGGGTGGTGTGGCAGAGCATTGCCCTGCCAGGGTCTAGAAGGAGTATGTGACCCAGAATTCTAAACCAAATGGTTGAGGGGCTCCAGGGAGCATGTAACATGAAGAGGAAACTGGCCTTTCAGTTTCCCCAGTGTTTTCTAAAGTCCACTTTGGGACCTGGAGTTCAGGGATTTCTGAGAGATCCGGGTGGGATGGAATCCCTAGTCCTGGGTCCTGATTTTGAGAACAGCCAGCATACTGATTGGTCAGGTGTGTGCTGGGCTTTTAGTAGTGACCTGACCATGGTTCTGGGCTCCACCCCAGCAGATAGGATGTCTGTGTACAAGGAGTCAGGAGGGCTCCATGGGGGAGCCAGTGCAGCAAGATGCTGCTAGCTGTGCGCACCAAGGTGGTCGGTGAAAAAGTCTGTATGAGACAGACAAGGGCCTGAAGGGTAAGGCCAGAGCAGCAGTGCCACAAGTGAGAGCCAACTAGGCTGAATATAGTTTTGTTGATGAAAAGGAATGCTGAAACGCCTGAGAGGGAAACCTATCGTTGTTTGTTGGACTTTCTTTTAATAAAAATGGGCAAAAAAAGCCCTTAAAAAGAAGAACCAGCGAGTGGCCGTGTCCTTCAAGCTCTACATTTGATGCTAATCCTTTACAGTGGTTAATAATAGTTTTTTGGTGCAGCCAAAAGTCTTGGGTTGCCCCATATTTAAGTCAACTGGTAACCTTTATGGCCGGTGTCAATAAACTTTGACGCCCTTTAGACCCTAGGTTGAGGAGCTTCTGATATCCTTCAGAATTGATTGCAGGTGCAGTTGACCTGCTTCTTTTGTATGCCCACCAGTTCTGAAACAAACAAAAGTCAGTTGACACTGGTCATTATTATCTCTCTGACCCCAGGCTCTGGCTTATGCTGCAATACTAAAAAATTGCAGTCCTTATCTATTCAGGTTAATAGATTCCTTCTTGGAGATCAGTCAGGTAATGGGTTGTCTGTCTAAGTCACTCAGCTCCCACTTTTAGACTTAAGAATAAACTTATGTTGGAAAGTTATGAAGGTTATTCACAGTCCAAGTGAAAAATGCATCACACTGAAAAACCCCACACGGCCATATTTCACGTTCCTCTTTTTTCTTCTAATAACTCCTTAAAGCTCCTCACACTCCAGCTGGCATGGTGCAGAAGAGGCTCTTTGATTCTGTGACAAAAAAACCCTTTTAAAGTTGCATTTTGCCGGAGTGTTTATGCCAGGGCTGTAAACAGTATTAGCGTGCGTTTATTTTACAGTGAATTAAGTGTCAATAGGAATTTGACCCCGTGTGAGCTGATATTAGCAGGATTTGTCCACTGGACAGAATCCAGAATAGGCCCTGGCATATTTCATCTCCCGAAGACCACACTGAGCCGAAGAAAGCAGGGCCTTAAGACAATGCAAAGCCCCACTCTGTAAATAGCCAGTGCCTGCCAACCAATCAGACCCTGGCCTTCGCTAGCCTGACACGCCAATCGGATGTTTGTGTTCGTTATTGAGATTAGCACTTCACTCATCAATGTAAAAGTTAAATATTTTCCCCTTCTGACATATGATTATTAGTATTACAAAGACACTCAACTTATGGAGAGAGGATGTGGCATTTTTCGTATGTTTTAACTAAACAAAAGATAAATTATTTGTCTGCGTCCAAATTAATTTTGTTCCTGTGAGAAGAAGTAATACACTTAATTTATTTTTCTAGATAAATCAATGTGTGTCTGATATAGTGTGAGACCAAGTTCACGTTTAAACTTCCTAAAATGGGTTGAAACTGCACAATTGTGTTTAAAGCTTAACCAAAAAACATTTTTTTTCCCTCTATAGCTTTAGTTACCTTACTTACCTGTAATGAAGGATGTGCAGGCTGCTGGATTCTGTAGAAGTCTTCACTGCCGGGCTGCCCTGTCTTCTTCCTGCTATTGAAATTCCGGCGCTGTGGGGTAACAGCTTGAAGTCTTCGAGCACAGCTACTCTAAAGATGATCTGATGGGGACAATTCCTCCTCCTATCCTATCCTCCACTGAGCAAAGTTCTTTCACTAATTACACTGTCTGTAACACATGGGGACGCTGATAAGGCAGTACAGCCAGACCTCCTATACTGGGCCCAGGTACAGTGCTTTGCGAAAGTATTCGGCCCCCTTGAACTTTTCAACCTTTTGCCACATTTCAGGCTTCAAACATAAAGATATCACATGTTTATTTTTTGAACCATCAGTTCAAAAGGGGGCTCGGGCACCTATTGAGCAGGAGGCCCGGCTGTACTGTCTTACTGCAGACACTGATCCTTTTCTGCCTCCCCCTGCAGCGCTGCCAACTTCTCCTCTTCTTTCCCCCTCTGGCTGCACTGCAGGGGGATTGGTTCTATCACATGCGCCCCTTTCACCTGCTCTCCGGGACCCCCTGTGTGCCCCTGTCCCCTGCAGTGCTTGCCTTCCCTGCTCTCCTCTCCCACCAGCAGCTGCTGTGGGCACACAAGGGGATGTTTCATGTTGGCGAGTGGGGGGAGGGCCCGGTAAATATATCATTTACTGGCCCCTTCCTTTTCCAAATGTACGCAGTGAGCGATTGATATCAATCGCGCCTGTGTCCATTCATCACTTTACTATGCTTCCATTTGTGAATGAGCATTAAGCTTTGGAGCACTTCCTATTCATTCATCTGTGCAGCTGAGGCTATAGAGAAGGAGGACTGATCAATCTATGTCCTCACTCACTTTGGTCATGGAAAGGGGGCCCTGTCAGTTTGGTTGTATGAAGCCCCCCGTGATTTCTAATAGCAGCCCTGGTAATACAATCTGAGAATGGCGGAGAGTCTTATCAGTCACATAATTCCCCAATCACAGAAAAAAAGTTCAGTAGCAGTGTAGCGCACCCCTTAAGAGCCGCAGATGAACCGGGATCCCCTAATATGCACAGCCAGGCACACAGAATTTTCACAGGCACTTCAGAAACAGAGAACAGTCCGTGAAATTATTTTTTTTGTTATTTATTGAAGATTCGTAATTTGGATGGGGATGGGAAGTTATGGGATGCCACTTGACTTTAGCAAAACTCCAGTAACATCTTCAGGGACACTCTTCCTATATACAGTCTATATACAGCTCCAACTTCTTCCTCCAGAACACACTTGCTCGCAGACCCCAGCTGAATCAATTTTTGGATATCTGACAAACTCTCAGTCAGATGTTTGAGCCATAGCAGGAACCCGAGGCCCCTTGTAGTGTAGCAAAGATACAGTGAAACAGCTTGCAATATTCCTCCTGTGGCTAATGATCCCAGCACCACCTTTTTAGGCACTGCCAATCCACCTGGCTGCAGCTGCCCTTTTACTAGCCCTCCAGGCTAACTTCTGCACCACAGTCCTTCAGACTGACACTCACCAGCCCACCCGGCTGACTCTCAGGGGATCTCCCAGTAGTGCTGACCTGCTCCCACTGTCCTCTCTCCTTGCTCCTGTGCCTCCAGGGAGGGCTGTGTGTTATGGCAGAATCCTTCCAGCACCTGAGCCCCGTTACAAGGCCACCCCTCCTCCAGACTAGAAGGCACACTTGAGGGCCACCAACAGCCTCCTCAGCACTCCCATCTCCATCTTCCACCCAACTGTCCCTGCTGGCATGACACATGTCTAGTTATGAGGTGGCCTGGCCCCTGCCAGAACTTTACTGGGGATTGGCTTAGGCCCTCATAAATATTCCAAACAGCTCTTCCTAACCTCCACCCATTATTTCTAGAACATTCTCCAATGTCCCAGAAAACAAGAGGAGGGACCAGAGAGGCTGCTAGGATGAGTGATCCAGCCCTGAGTTGCTGAACCCTGACGCAGATTCACAGCTCAGTTTTAGCCCTGAGCTGAACTACATTTTCCTACACTAACAAACCTAGCACACCAGAAGGTGCTACAGTGGGAAGAGGACAGGGCAGCCTTGCAGTGAAGATTTCTGCTGAATCCAGGAGTCTTCAAATTGTGGAACATCCTTCATTACAGGTATGCAATGTAACTAAAACAGAGAAAAAAGTTTTTTTAGTTAAACTTAAGCTTCAGCACTCCATCAGTTTCTAGGCGAGTGGAACGCTGACGCATTTCAGTGCATAAGCCTTATGTTAAGTGCTAGTGAGCTAAGCTGACCTGACATTTTCTGGGAGTGTGTCTATAAGGAGATAATACAGGGTGTTTTTCTGGCACTGTATTTTCAGCAAATGTTGAGTTTCCAATATTCACTGCAATATCCAGAAAGTCCACTAACTGCTCACTTTTTGACAGATTCTTTCTAATTTTAAATCTCTATGGGTCTGTGTGCGCTAGCATATTGAAGGGATGTGACTTATTTATTGTCAGCCAATGAAAATGGACCATCAACGATCTACCTGAATATACTGCAGCTTGAATAAGTTCCCTAGGTTAGCCCTGTCATTTTACATAATAGTTTGTGAATTTTGTTTATTTGAAAGATCAGGTTTTAAAATGTGCCTATATTAAAGCATAGCTAAACCACAAAAAAGATGTTATGGCTGCATTAGCTGCATTTATTCAGGATTTTCTTCCTTTATGTTTACTGGTTGATTCTGACAATAACACATTTCCTGTGCTGGGGTAACAACACTATATCTTAGTAGTAGCAGCGTTGTCATCCTTGACTGCTCTCCTGATTTGCATGAAGATAGCTGAGAAAGGTGATAACATTCTTTGATATTTCAGTTCACTAAACAGAAAGATACATGGACACTGTAATTCTGGAAGGATAAACGGCATTTTTTTCTGTACTTGCCTTAAAAAAAAAGAAAAAGAAAACCTATACAACCACACCCAAGGGCTTATAACTTACAATACATTTAAAGTAGGGCTGTTACTGATTAAAATGTTTGTGTTTGATTAATCGATTTTTTTTAAATCGATTAATCGACTAATTTCGATTAATTATAACGCAGATACAGATCCAACTACTTTTAGCTGATCTCCTTACATTGCAACTCTGCATTAGTCAGTGGTAAATGTGGTATACACTATATACAATCATCCGACACAAGTTAGTTTCCACAATCCATGACTTAACTTCACAGTTCACACAAATAAGTTTTAAATTCAAACTAGCACTGACGTAAGTAATTTTTTCTCCTCAGTAGCGTGACAATCCCTCCACCTCCGGTCTAACTAATCACTCTCACCTTATGGCATGGACCCCTGTGCAAACAGGTGGTCATACAAGCGGGTATCAAAAGGGTTAACATAAACTTCTCTCACGTCTCCTTAGATCTCAAGTCCTGTAAATCACGTTTTATTTTAGAAAAAGTGCCTGTAAATGAAGCTTTTATTCTTGTGACCATGGTTACAGGGGACCTGATAGGATGGTAATATGGAAGCTGCCATCTCTGACTTGTTTTTGACAATGCAGGCTCCAGGGTTGTCATCCTTATCATTCCATCACTATCCAACTTGGTGGGGTCGCCAACCTGTCCATTGCAGGAAGAGGACGCGTAGATAAAATCCCCACCTTGCTGACCCCAGCCTAAATTTTTCCTCCTACATATGCAGAGCAGTGCAGGGAAGGAACATACCTAGTGTGCTGCACTGATCTTCACCGGCCTTCCTCTTATGTCCATCCCAGGTGATTGTATGTGACATCACATAGGGTGGACAATAGTGGAGGGCCAGTGGGGATAAGGTTTTGCCCTGCTGACCCTCTGTATATTCAAATCTCTGCTCTACTGACCCCATCTACTGATTCATTGACACCATCCTCTTCCCTACTGACTGACACTGTCCACTGCTCAATTGACACCATCAACTGCCTTACTGACTGACACCATCCACTGCCCTAAAAACCCCATCCAGTGACATGCTGACCCCTGTCATCTGACCTACTGAACCTGTCCAGTACCCTGCTAACTGCCCTGCTGACTTCTGTCCTTGGCCTTGCTGACCCCTATAATCTGCCATGCAAACTGCTTAATTCTGTACTCTGCCCTACACACGTCTGACCTCTGTACAGTGCAATGCATTATTCTGATCTTTGTACACTTCTCTATATCCTAATGATCTCTGTACACTGCACTGCACTACATCCTACTGACCTCTATACACTGCCCTACATACTACTTACCCCAGTACACTGCCCTTCATACTACTGACCCCTGTACACTGCTGTGCATGCCATTGGCCCCTGTACACTGCTATACATTCAACTGACCCCTGTACCCTGTTCTACATTCTACTGACCCCTGTGCACTGCTCTACATACTACTGACCTCTGTACACTGCCCTTCATACTACTAACCCCTGTAGACTGCTGTGCATGCCATTGGCCCCTGTTCACTGCTCTACATACTACTGACCACTGTACACTGCTCTACATACCACTGACCCATGTATACTGCTCTACATACTACTGACCTCCAGAGGACGTCGTAGTGACGAAACGCGTAGGGCGTGGCCACCTTGTGTGCACTCGTTTGAGACGAACGGCGGAGTTTTTTCTATACGCATATGCTTTTAATGTAAAATGTGAGTAGATCTTAATATTAATAAACAAACGATTTGGTTAAGAACGTATTACACTATGGATATGTCTTTCCTTATATAATTAACGTTGGATACCATACGGACGGAATAACGAAGCTTCACCCAGTGCACCAGCAGCAGCCAGAGAGCGACACAGTGGCTTACATTGTGAAGGTCCATCCAGCCCCACAGGGGCATTAACTCTGGTGAGAGCATTCACATACTATAGCACTGAGTGGCGCACCGGGGATGAAGTTCTCTAATTGAAAGCCCGCACTATTTGCACGAGTGAATCAAATACTCCCTATTGACTTTTTGTAACAATTACAACAATAATCTGAAGAGGCAGTATTATCAAGCCAAATATTAATTTTGGACTTATATTGGACACAGATGCGTCTTCATGCGATTATTGGTTGAAAATATTTCAGACCCCTGGTTGTTTTGATCCTTAGTTATTGTCTATTTGCACATTTTGCGTCTTCATGCGATTTTTTGGTTGAATTATTTCTGATCCTTGGTTGTTCTGACCTTTAGTTGCTTTTTTGCACATTTTTTGCACATGTTTGCACAATCTGTTTTAAACTAACATATTGTCGAATACTAACATTATTTCCACTATGTTGCACATTTAAATGAATGTTTACATGTTTTTAGTAGGTTGATACGTATAGGATAATTTAACACCCATTTTTGGTTTTAATTATAATGGAACATGAATGTTGACTCCACATTAATCACACACAATTTTCTTTGGATAAAATTGCTTTAGGATATCTCTGCACGGTATCACCAACAGTTTTTTCTCTTTCTTTTTCTTTTTATATAAAAAATAAACACTAGGTTTTGATAAGTTAACTCATCTCATCACTGATAGGGTTTAGCGCCATAACCTTTTTATTTCACACTTTTCATTTCCCTCTCCTCCCCAATAAGGAAGTGAGGGCTTCAGGCACAGGCAGCTCTAACCCATTATATTTCCTTTTCTCTCTCCATTTTTAATTTTAATTTTATTTCACATATTTCTATCACATTGGAGATCTGATTTTTCCATAGCGCGACTTTATTTATTCATCTATTAGTTCAATACCACCCAGAGCCACTAGGGGCACGACCACGCCTGGCCATCTAAAAGACACAGAAGGGACTGTGACAACACTGCTCTACATACTACTGACCACTATACACTGCTCTACATACTACTGATCTCTGTACACTGCCCTTCATACTACTGACCCCTGTACACTGCTCTACATTCTACTGACCTCTGTACACTGCTCTACATTCTACTGACCCCTGTACACTGCTCTACATTCTACTGACCCCTGTACACTGCTCTACATACTACTGACCTCTGTACACCTGTGAGGGCTTACCTAGGTTGGAGTCCATGGTGCAGAGATGTACGCTCACCCTTGCAAATACACACAGCCCACGGTAACAAAGAGATAAGCTACCTGGGCTGTGAATCTGTGCACGGGGGCTTGACAGGAATAGCCAAGGGATCGTCGAAGTAAAGCCGTTGTCCAGCATTCCAAAAGTCACCATAAATGAAATACAAGGCAGGGTCAGAAGCCGGGGTCAGTCTTGGAACACTGTAACTTTGAACACAGGTACCTTTGGTGACAAGAGACAATGAACTGATCCAGCCCTCAGAGTGAGACATGGTCTTATACCCAGCTAATTAGGTAACCTGCCACAGCTGATCCAAGAGTGACAGGTACAAACAGAATTGCCCACATTACTTTATGCAAAACTAGGCAGGGCTGGAAAGCAGGCAGAATGGAACTGAGGTGTGGCTCAGGTGTAAAGAAACAGAAGCAAGAACAAACAGTCATTAGTTCAATACCACCCAGAGCCACTAGGGGCACGACCACGCCTGGCCATCTAAAAGACACGGTAGGGACTGTGACAACACTGCTCTACATACTACTGACCCCTGTACACTGCTCTACATTCCACTGACCTCTGTACACTGCTCTACATTCTACTGACCCCTGTACACTGCTCTACATACTACTGACCTCTGTACACTGCTCTACATTCTACTGACCCCTGTACACTGCCCTTCATACTACTGACCCCTGTACACTGCTCTACGTTCTACTGACCCCTGTACACTGCCCTTCATACTACTAACCCCTGTACACTGCTGTGCAAGCCATTGGCCCCTGTACACTGCTTTTCATACTACTGACCCCTGTACACTACTCTACATTCTACTGACCCCTGTACACTGTTCTACATTCTACTGACCTCTGTACACTGCCCTACATTCCACTGACCCATATACACGGCTCTATTTTCAAATATTACTGACAGAAACTAAGGAAAAAAAATTTTTTCCTTTTTTTCCTTTTTTTTGAAAAAAATTAAAAACCCAACGGTGATTAAATACCACCAAAAGAAAGCTCTTTGTGTTAAAAAAAAAGATGAAAATGTTTTTTGGGTACAGCATTGTATGACCGCACAATTGTCATTCAAAGTGTGACAGCTCTGAAAGCTGAAAATTGGCCTGGGCATGAAGGGGGTGAAAATGCCCTGTATGAAGCGGTTAATGTTGTTTTTTACAGTTACATTTGTTTTATTCAATTTTTTTCCTCATGCCAACCTTAATTTTTATGGGGGCCTTGCTAGTTAATTAAAAAATGACTGGTCAATCATAGATTTGATCATTTTAAACAGTGATTCAATTGAATGTGATCTATTGATCCAGAAAGAAAATGTTTTGCTCAGTTCTGATTTCCCTCCTTCGACCAATCCTTTGTATTTCTAATGCCGCGTACACACGACCGGACTTCGACGGACTAGGTCCGACGGTCTTCCCGATTGATTTTCGGCGGAGTTCCGGCGGACTTTCTGAATGAATGGACTTGGACAGACACAATCACACCAAAGTCCGATGGATTTGAATGCGATGACATACAACCGGACTAGAATAAGGAAGTTCATAGCCAGTAGCCAATAGCTGCCCTAGCATTGTTTTTTGTCCGTCGGACTAGCATACACATGAATGGATTTCTCCATAGGAACTGGGTCCAGCAGAGTTCCGGCAGGAAAATTTAAAACATGTTCTATTTCTAAAGTCCACCATATTTTTGGCAAGCAAAGGTCCGATGGAGCCCACACATGATCGAATTGTCCGACGGATTTGTTCCATCGGACCTTTGCTGTCAAAAAGTCTGGTGTGTACGCAGCATTACAACATTTATATTGTCATGTGTGTGGTTTCCATAAGGATGTGTTTATAGAAGTTTGCCTTCAGCCTCGCACACACTTCCTTATTTTGGCCACTAGATGGAGTGCGGCTCCAGCCCGTGAAGATCGCGAGCCGTTTGTTCCACCAAGCCCACCATTGAAGCGAATTGCACTTCCAAGCAGTCTTACCAAGAGCAGGCGGCATCAATGGGTCCCATTTACATTATAATTCCTAATTAAGTCCCCCTGAATCCAATTACAGCTTGCCACTTTCCCTGAGTCAGGCCTACACTGACATTACACTGTTTATATACAGCGTGTAGATGAAAGGGGCCGCCATGTGAATTTATAAAGAGCACTGTGCCATGGGATTAACCCCTTACATGCTGCTGGCCACATCCTGGAAGGAAAGCGTGTAACCAATAAAGGTGATGCTGTTAAATAAAAGTATTTTTGTCACTTTTTTTTTTTTTGGGCGGTCGCTGCTGACCACATCCCTACGGTTCCCACCTTTTCCTTTTTTCTTTATCAAGCTCTAGGTGCCTCATTCCTTCACAATCGTCTAGTCTTAAAGATGACCATCAATGAGCCTGATACTGGGGTTTAAATAGTTTCTTCACTCACCAGACGATCTCTAACCCTATTAAGGCTCACCATACACATTACAATTTGACTGCACAATCAACTTAAAATATACCAAAACTATGCAATTTGATGAGCTAAACTAACCCTGATCAATCTGTATCCAATCAGGCAGGCCCTTGTACTACATAGTTGTTTGCAGATCTTAGGCGTCATGTACACTGCTGCGGGTAGACGGACGTTTAGAAGTAGTTGGGCGTTTTTTTTTTTTCAGATGCTCCTGAACTCTTCTCTATGTTATCTTATCAGTACATGCACACAGGGTCATTTATAGTCCTTTCTAGGCAGTTGAGTTTAGAAGCATTTTTTGGAAAGCAAAAAAATGCGTTCAGGAGGGATGTTCAGAGGCATTTGAAATGCCAAACGCCCACAACAGCTTGTAAACGCGTGTTAACGCGGTAACTCACGTTTAGCCACAGTTGGTTTACAGGCGTTTTTTTTTATTTTTGACTATTGGGAAAAAAACTCTTCTAAACGTGGCAAAACTGACGTTTTTAAATGTTGGTTACTATCTGTCAATTTAAATCGTTCAGGAGAGGTTGTAAAACGTACCGTGTACATTAAGCCTAAAGGAGATTGTACTGTCATGTCATAGTGCATAGCTCCCAACTGTCCCTGATTTTGAGGGACTATCCCTGATTTGGAACACAGTCCCTCTGTCCCTCATTCCTCCTCACTTGCCACTCATTTTGATCTGATCCATATAGTTGTATATAAAATACACTTTTTGTCTTTCAAAAAGTGTTTCCCAGGGCTAAACCTTTCATCCAAATTCAAAATTGCTGCAATTGTAAATTCCAAAAGCCGGAATAAAGGAATAGTAGTGGTAAAAAAAACACTTGTGGGTTTAACTAGGCAGAATTGCATGGACAGGCAAATGGGCGTACAAGTACGTCCCTTTAAATTTGCCGCCGTGCCATTGCGTACACGCTGGTGGGGACCTCCGTGAGTCTGATCGCAGGTCCCGTGGACTTGATTGCGTGGAGATACCCGCGATCGTCTCACGAGGAGGAAGAACGGAGAGATGCTATTGTAAACAAGCATCTCCCCGTTCTGCCTAGTGACCGTGTCACTGATGTCTGCTCCCTGTAATCAGGAACAGAGATCAGTGACGTGTCACACGTAACCACGCCCCCCCACAGTTAGAATCACTCCCCAGGACATACTTAACCCCTACACTGCCGCCTAGTGGTTAACCACTAATGCCAGTGTCATTTAAACAGGAATCGGTGCATTTGTATAGCACTGATTGCTGTATAAATGACAATGGTCCCAAAAATGCCCGATGTGTCTGCCATAATGTCACAGTCACGATAAAAATCGCTGATTGTCGCCATTAGTAAAAAATGCGCCACTAGTAAAAAATTTGCCAATGTGCATGGATCGAAAAATGTTCTATTCTTCAAAATGGTGATCTTTTAGCCCTTGTACACACGGTCGGAGATTCCGTCGGAATGTGTCCGATCGGAGCGTTTTGTTGGATATTCCGACTGTGTGTGGTATGCATTGGACTGTTTCCATCGGAATATCCGTCGGACCAAATTATCCAACTTGCCGGAAATATTTTCAGACAAAATGCTCCGATCGGACATACTCCGATCATGTGTAGTGAATTCCGATCGGACAAAGTGCCACTATTGCTCAGATCAAATTCCTACATCAAAGCTATTGGCTACTAGCCTGAACATAGTCCCATCGTAACGAAATAACGTCATCACGTTCTGAACGATCGGATTTTCCGACAACTTCGTCCGACCGTGTGTATACAACAGTTTCGGACAAGATCCATCGGACTAAATCCGACGGACAAAATCCGACGGATTTGGTTGTCGGAATCTCCGACCGTGTGTACAAGGGCTAAGAATTAGGAATGACAATCTGTAAGAACAAATGTTGTGAACCCCAGACGTGTTTAAAGAAAATGGAACCTAGTTATGTATTTTAGTACAGCTGTCCTAAGTACCTAAATCTGTCTCTCTGTGACTCAATAATGACTTATTATCTACTAAAACTAAAGACCACTACTTTGTATTCTTAGACCGGTCGTAGATGGTTCGAAGCTCGACTGGTTCAGCTGGAGATTTGAGATTCAAACTGTGTGTGGGCAGGCTGAATGTACCAAGTTGATCAATCAGCTTGGGTAAAACCAGCCTGCCAGATTTATTTGCGATTAATGCTAGCGGCTAGCAATAATCACTGTCTTCTCCTGGCAGGGACGGCTTCCCCCGCCCCCCACCAGGAGAATACAATGTCCCCTATCAGCACTCTCTGTGTTGATGGGGGAATTGCGCAAATTTCTTTCAGTTGCAGGAAAGAAATTTGCACCATCTATGGCCTGACTTACTCCTGAGCCTCGTACACACAATTGGCTTTTCTGCAGACAAAACCTCTGACTTTTGTCCAAAGTCATGTGCCTGGATTTTGTCTTGCATACAAATGGCAAGGAATTGTAGGCCAACAAACACGAACGTAGTGATGTACTATGTGGTTTTTCAGCTATATAGCGCCACCCTTTGGGCTCCTTCTGCTAATTTCGTGTTAGTAGAAGTTTGGTGAGGGTTGATTAACGCTTTTCATTTTGCGCTATTCAGTTTGCATTTTTATTTCACGCTTTTCATTTAGCGCTTTTCAGTTCACGTTTTTGTTTTCTTGCTTTTCAGTTTGTTTCTGAATGGCTGTTCGTCAACCAGACATGTTGCGGAATCGGAGGAGATAACGTGTTATTATTGGCCTTCGAGTTATTGCTTTGACCCAAGTCCAGTCCAGGAAGAGGAGGTGGAGGATTTATTGGACCAAACATTGGCTGCTTTATTAATCGTGACCAATTATGTCATATGGCTTTGCTGCGGGAGCTCCAGGAGAATAATCCAGATGATTTTCAGAATTCTGTCCAGATGACGGACCCCTGCTTTCACCAACTCTTGGCATCGGTGACCCTCTATGTTAAGAAGCAGGATGCATGCATGAGGCTTTTATTTTATTTTTTGGTTGAATAATAATGATTTGATTTGGTATATTTTCTATATTTTTGGCTGCATAGAATGCACTTTTTGGTTAAGTTCTATTGGCAGATAGCATGTCTAATTTTATTTGTATTCTTTTTTTAATGCACAATAAAATAATTGTGGAGAATAATACTTGGCTATGTGTTTTACTTCAAATGACAGTTTGGGAGTAGGCAGTTACATTTAAAAAAATACAATGTAAAATTAACATGGGACACCAACATAGTTGTATCTTTGATCTTAAAAACTATGGGATAATGGAGTTGTGGTAACTTGTCCAAAACAAAAAAAGCATAATAATATTCTTGATATCACTAGAAAATAAAAGCCTTTTAAAATACATTTGGCAGAACTCCATCAGTATCACCAGGAAAGCAGCTTCATTATTGTCCCATTAAAGAAGAAGAGAATGTGCGCTGCATTTCGAGATTTCATAATTTGCCACGTCATGAATGTTAATTCTCCATTACGAATGCTATTTTACAAGACCGACCGCCTCCGGCTCATCCTTGCTTCCGAGCATGTGTGTTTGACTCTCTACCCCCCTTGTTCACCCTGTCAGTCTCCTTGCACATCACTAATTTACTAACTGAGATATCAGTATGGATGTCACACCACTTCCTCAAACTCAATCTTTGCAAGCTCATAATATTTTAAAATTTCATCACTTTGTCCCCTCCCCTGTTTTCTTCATCAAGATTAATGGCTTAAAGCAGAGTTCCACCCAAAAGCGGAAGTTTCACTTTAACCACTTAACAACCGCCCATAGCCGATTAACGGCTTCAGGGCGGTTGTTTAACTCTGAGAGGCCGTTAATTAACGGCCTCCCAGAATTCTGCTCTCGCGCGCCTCCTGGGGCGTGCACACGAGAGCATCCGTGAACTGGACCCGGCACATCACGGATCACGGTAAACGGCCGCTCATCGCGGCCGTTTAACACGTGATCGCTCCGTCAAATGACGGAATGATCACTTGTAAACAAACCGGCGTCATGTTATGACGCTGGTTCCTCCCTCCCCTTCTCTGTACCGATCGGTACAGCGGAGGGGACAGAGATCGGTGTCAGCAGCGCTGTGGGCTGCATCTGCAGTGCCCACATCGCTGCTCACCAAATTTAACCCCTCCATACTCTAGCAATACTCTAATACCAGCTAATACTCTGCAATACCCACCAATACTCTGCAATACCCACCCAATACTCTGCAATACCCCCCAATACTCTGCAATACCCCCCAATACTCTGCAATACCCCGCCAATACCCTGCAATACCCACCCAATACTCTGCAATACCCGCCAATACTCTGCAATACCCTGCCATAAATTGCCATACCCAGCCATACTTGGAGATACCCTGCAATACCCAGCCATACTCGGAGATACCCAGCCATACTCGGAGATACCCACCCATACTCGGTGATACCCTGCAATACCCAACCATAGACGCCCCCCCCTCACCGCCCTCAGGTGCTTCTACCAACTCGCCAATACGATCAAAGCCAGAATCTTTTTATTTATTTTTGAATTTTTATTTCAGGCTTCTCAGCCTAGAGGTGAGATGTGGGGTCTTATTGACCCCCCAGATCTCACTGTAAAGAGGACCTGTCATCCCATATTCCTATTACAAGGGATGTTTACATTCCTTGTAATAGGAATAAAAGTGATCAAAAATAAATTTTTGAGGGAAACAATGTTAAACTAAAATAAATAAAGTAAAATGAACAATAAAAAAAATAAAATA
Organism: Lithobates pipiens; assembly: GCF_037356315.1. Classification (NCBI taxonomy): domain Eukaryota; kingdom Metazoa; phylum Chordata; class Amphibia; order Anura; family Ranidae; genus Lithobates; species Lithobates pipiens. Next base: position 118,511,694 of record NW_027507685.1, on the reverse strand, counting down.
ATTTAAAGCGCCCCTGTCCCCATGTGCTCGCATGCAGAAGCGAACGCATACATAAGCCCTGCCCACATATGAAAACGATGTTTAAACCACACATGTGAGGTATCGCCATGAACATAAGAGCGAGAGCAATAATTCTAGCCCTAGACCTCCTCTGTAACTCAAAACATGTAACGAGTAAAAAAAAAAATTCAAGCGTCGCCTATGGGGATTTTTTAGTAGCGACGTTTGGCGCCATTCCTCGGGCATGGGCAATTTTGAAGAGTGACATGTTTGATATCTATTTACTCAGCATAACTTCATCTTTCACTTTATGCAAAAATTGGGCTAACTTTACTGTTTGTTTGTTTTTTAAGCACAAAACTGTCCCCCCCCCCCAAAAAAACGCGTTCAAAAAATTGCTGCGCAAATACTGTGTGAGATAAAAATTTGCAACGACCACCATTGTATTCTCTAGGGTCTTTGCTAAAAAATATATATATAATGTTTTGGGGTTATATGTAATTTTCTAGCAAATAAATGATGATTTTTACATGTAGGAGAGAAATGTCAGAATTGTCCTGGGTGCTCCAAAACGCCTGATGGCGCTCCCTGCATGTTGGGCCTCTGTATGTGGCCACGCTATGTAAAAATCTCACACATGTGGTATCGCCATACTCGGGAGTAATAGCAGAATGTGTTTTGGGGTGTAATTTGTGGTATGCATATGCTGTGTGTGAGAAATAAACTGATAATATGACAATTTTGTGGAAAAAAAAGGAAAAAAAATCTTGATTTTGCAAAGAATTGTGGGAAAAAATGACAACTTCAAAAAACTCATCATGCCTCTTACTAAATACATTGGAATGTCTTCTTTCCAAAAAGGGGTCATTTGGGGGGTATTTGTAATTTTATGGCATGTTAGGGTCTCAAGAATTGAAATAGGCCGTCAGTCCTTCAGGTGTGATCAATTTTCAGATATTGGCACCATAGCTTGTGGACTCTATAACTTTCACAAAGACCAAATAATATCCACCAATTTGTACTTATTTTTACCAAAGATATGTAGTGGTATAAATTTTGGCCAAAATTTATGAAGAAAAATTACTAATCTGCTAAATTTTATAGCAGAAACAAAGAAAAATTCTTTTTTTTACAGAATTTTCGGTCTTTTTTCTTTTATAGCACAAAAAATAAAAAACCGAGAGGTGATTAAATACCACCAAAAGAAAGCTCTATTTATGTGAAAAAAGGACAAAAATTTCATATGGGTACAGTGTTGGATGACTGAGTAATTGTCATTCAAAATGTGAGAGCACCAAAAGCTGGAAATTGGTCTGGTTATTAAGGGTGTTTAAGTGCCCAGTGGTCAAGTGGTTAAGCACTCCTTAGTCCTTACCCCCTTACATTTAGCATGTCATTTGTTTTTTAGGTTTTTTTGGGGGGGGGGGCGGCAAGTCACAGGTCCCAGAAGATTGCCGGCCATGGAGGAGGCACAGAGTGACTCGCACATGCACAGTGTGCACCCAGCTGTGAAGCCGCAAGCTGTCACAGTGTCATATCTATCATCAGCGGCGTTGCTAGGGGGTGGCTATTGGGGCTGTAGCCCTGAATCTGGGGCCCATACCCCCAAGTCTCTTGCCGCAGGGTCCCTACCTAACCAGCTGTGGCGGGCGGGCTGCATTAGAGGTGGATGAGAGGAGAGAGGCGAGTGGGCAGACGAGCAGAAAATACATCATCTCTCTCCGCCCACTCCACATCAGCGCTCTTCCGCCCTCACAGCCGGGCCTCTTCAATGTGGGAGCGATGTGCGGCTGGGAGCAGAGAGATGACATAATCTCTCACTGCCCGCCACACATCAGCACTCTTCTGCCCTCACAGCACGGGTGCTCATTTTGTCAGGACATGGGCCTCTTCAATGTCGGAGGTGCGGCAGGAGCAGAGTGATGATATCATCTCTCACTGCCTGCCCCGCATCTCCGCTCTCCTGCCCTCACTAAATGGACCAGTGCTGCCAGCCAGCCACCAATGCAGTGACAATGCACATTTGGTGGCACTGGTTGCCATTGCAAGTGACAATCCACATCAGTTTGCAAGTGACAACCCACATCTGGTGGCAGGTGACGTGGCAAGTGACAATCTGCAAATGGTGGCAGGTGATGTGGCAAGTGACAATCTACAAATGGTGGCAGGTATTGTGGCAAGTGACAATCCGCATCAGGTGTCAGGTGACGTGGCAATTGGCAATCTGAAAATGGTGGTAGGTGACGTGGCAAGTGACAATCCTCAAATGGTGGCAAGTGAGAATCCGCATCAGGTGGCAGCTGACATGGCAAGTGAGAATCCGCATCAGGTGGCAGGTGACGTGGCAAGTGGCAATCTGCAAATGGTGCATAGGTGGCGTGGCAAGTGACAATCCACATGTGGTGGCAGGCGACATGGCAAGTGACAATCCATATCTAGTGGCAGGTGATGGTGGCAAGAACAATCTGCATCTGGTGACAAGTGACGGTGGCAAGTGACATGCTGCATCTGGTGACAGTGGCAGGTGATATCTGGTGGCAGGAGATATGGCAAGTGAAACGCCCAGGGCTCCCACTGATTCTGCATTCTGGTGAGTTGAATCACTTCAGAAATGTTGGTGGCCGCTGCTATGGGCTCTAGCCCCAGATCTTTTACAGACCTAGCAACGCCCCTGTCTATTATCAATACTAAACTGTCAAGAGGCAAAAACAGATGGTTAGAGTTTTTTTTAACTTGGCTCAGACACGTGTTTTAAACCAGGCATTGACCACTAGACAGGCCCATACAGTTTGTTATGGCATGCCAAAAAAAAAAAGATCTGTCGCATTCGGCAGGCGATCGTGACCCATGTGAAAGAGGCTTTACTGCTGACTGGGAGCTTTCTGAAAAACAGAGAGAGCAGATTGAGAATAACAATAACCTCAGTAAACTGGCCATACAAAAATAGATTTTTTTTGTTCAGCCTGAAAAAAATCTGACAGATTCCTCCCACTGCACTCCAACGCTGCAGATGAATGACTCTCCTGCTGGACCTATGGTATTCTGATAGCCAGTGCTTCCAGCTGTCAAATTACCCAAACTGTGTATGCATTCATTCGATGCAGGTGCTGTTTGGCCAACAATTTTCCACCCGGTAGTTTTTAATATTTTATTTGAATGATGTCAGACCGCAGGGTGTCGACAGGGCAAGCCATGGAGCCATCAGGACAGGGACAAAACTTGCTCTTTGTATGGCGAGTTTTACTATCAAGGCTTCTTTTATGTCCTACCGGCAGAAAAGTGAGGTCACCAACCTGGCTATGCTGTCTTACAGGAGTTTCTGGAGTCACATAATGCATAAGTATATAATGCAACATGAATTTGTGCTGCCACCCTTATGGCACAACCTCCATGTTTTAGGATATATGTGTCCCTGGTTGGGAGTTTAAAGTTAGGCACCACACTTTGCTGAGTTGCTTTATGTGTTTATTGACATGCATTCAGAAATACACTATATTGTCAAAAGTATTGGGACACCACCTGCCTTTACACGCACATGAACCTTAATGGCATCCCAGTCTTAGTCCATAGGGTTCAATATTGAGTTGGTCCACCCTTTGCAGCTATAACAGCTTCAACTCTTCTGGGAAGGATGTTCACAAAGTTTAGAAGCATGCCTATGGGAATGTTTGACCATTCTTGCAGAAGCACATTTGTCAGGCACTAATTATGGACTTTGTGCACTGGTGTGCAGTCATGTTGGAACAGGAAGGGGCCATCCCCAAACTGTCCCAACAAATTTGGAAGCATGAAATTGTCCAAAATGTCTTGGTATGCTGATGCCCTAAAGGGGTTGTAAAGGTTCGCTTTTTTATTTTCTAAATAGGTTCCTTTAAGCTAGTGCATTGTTGGTTCACTTACCTTTTCCTTCGATTTCCCTTCTAAATGTTTTTTTTTCCTTTGTTTTTTTTGTCTGAATTTCTCACTTCCTGTTCCTCCTCAGTAAGCTGTTCAGTAAGCTGTTCTGGCTGACTAAACACCGCTCGGATGATGGTGTGAAGTTTACTGAGGAGAAACAGGAAGTGAGAAATTCAGACAAAGAAAAAAAACATTTAGAAGGAAAATTGAAGGAAAAGTAAGTGAAGTAACAATGCACTAGCTTAAAGGAACCTATTTAGAAAATAAAAAACAAAGCTTTACAACCCCTTTAAGAGTTCCCTTCACTGGAACTAAGGGGCCAATCCCAACCCCTGAGAAACAACCTCACACAATAATCCCCCCTCCACCAAATGATTTGGACCAGTGCACACAGCAATCTACAAAAAAATAAATAAACAGATGCGCGATTTTGGGGTGGAGAAACTTGACTGGCCTGCACCGAGTCCTGACCTCAACCCAATAGAACACCTTTAGGATGAATTAGAGTGGAGACTACGAGCCAGGCCTTCTTGGCCATCAGTGCCTGCCCTCACAAATGCACTTCTGGAAGAATGGTCCAACATTCCCATATACACACTCCTAAACCTTGTGGACATCCTTCCCAGAAGAGTTGAAGCTGTTATAGCTGCAAAGGGTGGGCCAACTCAATATTGAACCTTACAGGCTAGGATGCTAGGGTTTCAATTTAACTGAATCTATCCTTAAGCCTAGGCTCACACTGAATGTGGGTTTAAAATCGTGCAAGTTCAGCTGAAACCCACATTTCAGTCTGACATCAGGGGGGCGATTTGAGAGACATCTGTGCAGGTTCATGCACAGATGTCTATTGAAATTGCCCCCGAAGTCACCAAAAGTAGTGCAGAAACTACTCGGTGCGGCGCTCCAAAGTCAGCCGGTGACGCTGCCGGCAATAGGCTCCGATTTGACATGTCAAATCAGCCCAGTGTGAACGTGGGCTAAACCTAACTCCACATATTACAATATCCTCCTAATCTGCAAAAGTAGTCCTGGCTCTAACCCTAAAGGGCCTAGTAACACTATCATGTTGGGATTGTGCAGCCCAAGGCACTTTCCACTGCAACACTTGTTAACAAATGACAAATTGCAGGTTAATGCACCGCAGGGGACCAGTCTGGCGGGAATAGGCCCTTAAACTTAAAGTGGTATGTCACTTTTTTTTTTTAACAACTCTTAAAAATTCTGCCGTCCCTGGCACTGCCATCTTGAATACGACTCCCCACTGCACATGCTTGAGCTTGCGCAGCGCTTTGTGAATGGTCCTGCAGCTTCCTGGAACATGTGGCATGGCAAGGTATGTCATCCTCTCCTAGGTAATTTATGTGTACGTGGGAGCGGGTACCAAAGAAAATTGCCATCCAAACCCCCCCCCCCCCCCCAAAAAAACAAACTTGTAACTCAGTTACAGTCTGGGGGAGAGAGCAAACCAGCAGGACTTGACTTTTTCAAGTGAAGTTCCACTTTAAACTCATCACTCAAACCTCAACTAGAAGCTAACCGTTGTTAGATGTACCATCCTGGCAATTACCTCTATCGATATGACACCAATATAGCTTCAATCAGTGCAGAAAAATGGAGCCGCGGCCGGGAATCCGGCACTAAAAATCTTCCACTAAATACAAGCGTTCCTTTTCAGCTCTGCTGGCAGGGGTTGCCGCAAAGCGCCGCGCTATACGTCAATTCAGTAACTGAATAATAATGTTGCTGGTAATAATGACAATCTGCGGTTTTCCTCCACGCCGTGTGCCATTTGGGCCGGCACTGCGAGGGTTACTTCCATTTAGGTCTGTGATACCCCCGGCCTCCCCCCTTCCCCGCTCCACCTGAATGTAGCAGAAGCACAAGTTTGCAGATTCAGGCTCCTATTTCATTCCCAGCATGGGGCAGTCTCAGAAAAAAGGCCAAATTGCACTAAATTTGCTGGTAATTGAAAATGCCATCCAGTCCTCTTACCCCTCCTACCCTTTTCCTCCGGCCCTGGGAATGAGTTCTTTTTGTGCAGCCTGAATCCCCTGCCTGGCAGGGACTATTTGGCTTTAATTGAGTTGAACAATTGAGAGGCAATTACGAACCTTTGCAAGACGGAAGGGCAGGAGGGGGAGCTCGCCGGAGCAGTGGGCTTTTTCTGGGCTCGCCGCTCTGCAAAGTGTCTGCTTTTCAAAAGCCCTCGTTCCCCCCCTCAGCTCCCCTTTTCCTGGCACAGCGGGCTAGGTGCAAAACAGGGAGATAGATTTCATTGATTCCTCTCTGACGGTTATTTTGCTTCGGTGTTATGATTGCAAACTGGCAGCCTCTTAGTGTGGGAGGAGAGCAGTAGTGAGAAGGGGGAAACCTTTTATTTTCGGATTTGCATTCGACCGTTTGAGGTGGGAGGCAAAACTCGGGGGGGAAAACACTGACCTGGCCGATCAATGCACTCCATTTTACCTGTGATGGCGGTAAACGCTTTGGGTTTTCTTTGGCTGTTTGAACATTTTAACAATCAGGCCTTGTTGTTGTTAGGGGGAAACCATCGCACATTTTCACTTAGCAAAATTTTCTTCCTCTAGTCTTTATTGACATAATCTTGATCTATAACTTTCCCTTTGGTTGACAGCACATTTCCATGAAGCCGGCCATATGCCATTAGATATAACAGATACCTTCTTCCACGCTATACAGAGCAGACAGACGAATCTCCCACTGCGGCTGGTGCAGGCTGTCAGAATCTGATGGATGCAGCTGCTTCGATGAATGTCGGGCAGGAGATTGGCAACAGGGCCACCCACGGAGCAAATTTTGGCTAATTCATCAGGAACCAGCCACAATTTCCATAGTGTGTGGACAGATTTACTATACTGTATATACAGATGCAGTGGTTAACCAGTGTAGGAAGGATGGATGAAAATGTTCCACGCTTAAAGCAGTATTAAAAAATATTGCAGCTTACCAATGCTTAACCCCTTGGCGCCGGCCGCATTCAAACATGCGGCCTCTCGGCGCCTGGTGCTTGACACAGAGGGGCCGTATATTTGCAGGAATTGCTGCCCAAACAGCAGTGCCAAAAGTGCGAGCTGCCGTTTACTAGCGCTGGGGTTGCCACCTGTCCGGGATTCACCAGGACAGTTTGGGTTTTGAATCGTGTGTCCGGGTTTAAGAGCCCCTGAAACCCGGACACAATAATCATAATGGACTTTAGCTCCCCATGTAAGCGAGTACCACAGCCGACACAATAATCAAAATGGACTCTGGCTCCCCAAGTAAGCGAGTGCCACAACCGACACAATATTCATAATGGACTCTGGCTCCCCAAGTAAGCAAGTACCACAACCGACACAATATTCATAATGGACTCTGGCTCCCCACATAAGCGAGTGCCACAACCGACACAATATTCACAATGGACTCTGGCTCTCCAAGTAAGCGAGTACCACAACCGACACAATATTCATAATGAACTCTGGCTCCCCAAGTAAGCGAGTGCCACAACCGACACAATATTCATAATGGACTCTGGCTCCCCACATAAGCGAGTGCCACAACCGACGCAATATTCACAATGGACTCTGGCTCTCCAAGTAAGCGAGTACCACAACCGACACAATATTCATAATGAACTCTGGCTCCCCAAGTAAGCGAGTGCCACAACCGACACAATATTCATAATGGACTCTGGCTCCCCAAGTAAGTGAGTGCCCCAACCGACACAATATTCATAATGGACTCTGGCTCTCCAAGTAAGCGAGTACCACAACCGACACAATATTCATAATGAACTCTGGCTCCCCAAGTAAGCGAGTGCCACAACCGACACAATATTCATAATGGACTCTGGCTCCCCACATAAGCGAGTGCCACAACCGACACAATATTCACAATGGACTCTGGCTCTCCAAGTAAGCGAGTACCACAACCGACACAATATTCATAATGAACTCTGGCTCCCCAAGTAAGCGAGTGCCACAACTGACACAATATTCATAATTGACACTGGCTCCCTAAGTAAGTGAGTGCCACAACCGACACAATATTCATAATGGACTCTGGCTCCCCAAGTAGGCGAGTACCACAACTGACACGATATTCATAATGGACTCTGGCTCCCCAAGTGAGCGAGTACCACAACAGACACAATATTCATAATGGACTCTGGCTCCCCAAGTGAGCGAGTACCACAACCGACACAATATTCATAATGGACTCTGGCTTCCCAAGTAAGCGAGTACCACAACCAACACAATATTCATAATGGACTCTGGCTTCCCAAGTAGGCGAGTACCACAACCGCTGAGTGCATAGGGGTGTGCACAGGACCCATTCCCATACATGGACAGGAGAGGAGAGAGGGCTTGACCTGCTCCTCCTCCTCCCACCCCTACCCCTCTGGCTGCCCACCCACACACTTTGATCCCCAGAGTTCTGGTCCTCAGGAAAGGGATGTGTGGGCTGGAAATCTGAAGTTCAGCAACCGGCAGATACATCGTGTATAAAATGTGTCAATACCCGAGCCTCCATCCTCAGATGAATGAGCTCACCATCCAATGTCTGTGACTGAAGTCTCCCCCCCACACTCCCTTCTCTCTCTTGCCTCTAAGTGAGTGAATATACTAAGGTAAGGGGGACTCAGATGTAAGGGGTGCCCTGTGGACTCTGATTTAAGGGGCTATTTGGGAACCCTGATTTAATGGGAAATGCTGGGAACTCTACTGTAAGTGGGAGGTTTGGTGAGCAGAACCCCCCCCCCCCCCCCAAGCCCCAAGTCAGAGTTCTCCTTTACACCAGAGTCCACAGCATCCCCCCTTAAAAAATGTTTTTTGCTGTTAGCCACTAAAGTGTTCAGGTTTGGCTGAATTGCTCCAATTGCTGCTTGTGAACGGGAGTTTTAACAAATTAAAGCTGAACTCTAGGAAACACTTTTTTATGTTTGAGTTACAGCAACAGTTTACTTTCCTTTTAGGATAGATAAAGGTTTTACATAACTAGATAAAAGCTAACCATTGTAAGCACCCCTTTAAGTGTTAAATGGTTTGTCTTAACACTCTAGCTGCCATTTTTACTGGACAGCTTGGTCTGTTAAAGAAGTTGGGAAAAAAACAGACTTACTGGCTGGATCACCCAGCAAACATAAAGGAAGAAATACTACAAAGAAAACTAATGCAGTCACCACATCTAAGGATTGACAGTTGACATTTTTGCTTTTGGGTTTACACCCTGTGAGTTTCGCCATTCTCTTATTCAGTTTACTGATATGCTCTTTGGAACAGAAGTGCAGACATCTTATTGGCTGAAGCAAGTACATTAGTCTCCTGGAAACCTTTCAGCAATCTAAAGCAGTATATGGCCACCTTAATCCCAACCATTGTGCAGCATTACTAAGTGCTAAGCACAGCCTGCTCATAGTGATGGACAACTATAACTACCCCTATGAACAGGAATACCAACTTTACAAGGAAACCTCACAAGACACTACCAGATATTAATAAGACAGTCACCTGCGAACAGGCAAAACGTGTTAGCAAACATGCAAACTCTATTAAAGTCTGTAGGACATGAACATGAAAAATCAAAAGTGCTAATTTTAAAGGCTCATATGCAAGTTATTGCCATAAAAAGTGTATGGGTATCTGGGTACTGCCCTAGGGCACATGTATCAATGCAAAAAAAATTTTTAACCACTTGCTTCCCGGGCACCTAAACCCCCCTCCTGCCCAGACCAATTTTCAGCTTTTAGCGCTGTCACTCTTTGAACGACAATTGCGCGGGCATACAACACTGTACCCAAATAACATTTCTTTTGGTGGTATTTGATCGCCTCTGGGTTTTTTATTTTTTGTTATGAAAATGTAAAAAGACCGATTAAAAAAAAAACCATACAAAACCGTTTTATATTTTGTTAAGAAATTTTGCAAACAGGTAATTTTTCTCCTTCATTGATGTACGCTGATAAGGCTACACTGATGGGTACTGATAGGCTGCACTGATGGGCACTGATGAGGCTACACTGATGGGCACTGATAGGCTGCACAGGTGGGCACTGATAGGTGGCACTAGTGAGCACTGATAGGTGGCATTGGTGGGCACTGATGGGTAGCATTGATGGGTGGCACTGATGGGTGGCACTGAAGGGCATTGATAGGTGGCACTGAAGGGCACTAATAGCTGGCATTGATAGCTGGCAGTGATGGGCACTGATGGGTGGCAGTGATGGGCACTGATCATCACTGGTAGGTGACACTGATAGGCAGCACTGCAAGGTGGCACTGATGAGGCACTGGCACCACTGGTGGGCATTGATAGGTAAGACCTTGTGGGCACTGATAGGTGGCACTGATGTACTGTGGGCACTGAATGATGGGCATTAATTGGTGGGCACTGATTTGTGGCACTGATTGCTGGCATTGGCAGGCGGTACTGGTGGGCACAGAGGCTCTTTCTCTGTCCCTGCAGAAGCCGGCGATCAGCTTTTTTTCTTCTCACGCTGTCAGCATGAGAAAAAATAAAAAATTACCGAGCCTCTGTTTACATCATGTGATCAGCTGTCATTGGCTGACAGCTGATCACGTGGTAAGGGGCCGGAATGGACCCCTTACTCGGAGCTGTGATCACCCGAGTCTCATTGAAAGGGGAGGACGTCAATTGACGGCCTCCTGGCAAAGCAGATCCACGCTGTAGCCGTCATTCGGCTATAGCGCGGATCTGAACAGGTTAAAAAGAAATATCGTGCCTGGGGGAGTCCCTTAGTCTGCCTGTAAAGTGGCACATGTGTGATGTGTAGAACAGTGCCGCAGCAAAATTACCTCTGGTGACAGAGCGAGAAGCGGGATCTGTGTGTGTAAACATACAAATCCCGGTTCTTTCAGGGGAGTAGAGACAGATCATCTGTTCATACTAAGTATGAACACCGATCTCTCTTTCCTCCTAGGCAGTCCCACCCCCTACAGTTAGAACACAGTTAACCCCTTGAACTCCCCCTAGTGTTAACCCCTTCCCTGACAGTGCAATTTTTACAGTAATCAGTACATTTTTATAGCACTGATAGCTGTATAATTGTCAATCGTCCCAAAAATGTGTCAAAAGTGTCCAATTTGTCCACCGCAATATCGCAGTCCAGATAAAAATCGCAGATTGCCGCCATTACTAGTAAAAAATAAAATAATAATAATTAAAAAAATGCCATAAATCTATCCCCTAATTGGAGACGCTATAACTTTTGTGCAAACCAATCTATATCCAAATCTTCCGGGGCTAAAGTGGCTAATAAGTGAAAGATTGCAGTGAATGAATGGCGTGGCTGTTTGAATGAAGCCGATTTTTAAACGCAACAGTGGGTGTGCGAGAGATGAACCCCCACCCACTTGTAGGCTAGTGCAGTCTATTTTCTCTACTGTAGGTGACGCTTTACAGCAGCAGCATTACAATTGGAGGAGAAGTCAAGTGGAACATGGCTCCTCTATGGTTTCCCGGGTCACTGGGGAAGCTATCCAATTGGATGCTAATACCCCCTGTGACTCGGGCAACCATCCTAGGTCAGGTAGAGCCTATTTAAGGCCCTGGCTCCTAGGCTTGGCATGCATTTTGTGTGTGGGTAGTGTAGCGTCAGATCACGCGTCTGACAGGGACAGTGATTGGCAGCAGGGAGAGGTTCCAGACAAGTAGGAAATAATAGGGACATGTCATCCTTCCTAGAGAGCTCCCCATTTGGGCACAGGCCAGCATGGTCACATTTTGCTCTTCAAGACAGACGCTATGGTCACCCCCTTAGACCTGCTCTGCTAAACATCACTGTTACGTTCTGTGAGTGTTCCTGATCGGGTGCCTTCCCACCAGGCTTGTTGTGAATTGCTGAATGTTCCTGTAACTTGGCTCAGAGTGTTTACTGCTGCCGCACCACCCCATACGCTGTACCAGGATCGGGGTGCAGGGGGAGGTGCTGGAGCATGTTACACCCTAAATATGGGTGTAATGTGTAACATGCTCCAAAATGTGAACATTGCTGCTTTCAAGCTGACCTTTCAGGCCTTTAATTAAATTCTTGAGTGCAATCAAATCAAAAAGCTGTTTCACAAAGAGAAGCATGTATAGATAAGACTAGGAGAACACCATTACAGGCTCTTTCACACCGGCGTTGAAAAGAGGAGGTTGCGCTCTTCAGTAGAAGACAATAAGGGTGCATTACAGCAATCTAAAATGAAAGGGGCTGCAATGCACCTTTGAGGAGGAAGAAGAGGGAAATGGTGCATTAGCAGCACTATAAAAGGAAGTGACTACTATGTGCCCTCAGGAAGAGGAGTGCATGCCTTTTGCTGCTGACGTTCTGCTCCCACTTCAGCTGGCTGAAACACTGCTACTGTGAATGTTTTATGCTTTTTACTTGTTAATCTTAATAAGCCTAATTATCCCATGATTTGCTTCTCTTTCTGTCTGATTTTATTGTGCATGGATGATGTACTCCAGAACCTGTGACCAGAGATACTAAAAATAGGAGTAAGTTAAGTGGTCACTACTATCTGGTGAGTTTGTTTCTGTTGGGGGATCTCTGATGGTAAAACATGTTAGTAGACACCTGATTCACTACCAGCAATGGTTATGCTACCCCAGAGAACCTGTGACCTATTCATCTTCCCCCAGCCTGAGGTCCACCTCATGAAATAAACATTTGTCCACACGATCAGCCTCCTTTTTAAAATGTTTTACTATAAACATTATAAAAGTGTAAGTTCTCTTCAGCAAAGTTGTACACTTCTTCCTTCTACCCATAAATCAACTGCATTACCGTTCATTACAACTTCAGGTTTAACAAGGGGCTGCCAGCCAGCTCTTACACTTTGTAGTTGTAGGCTTCATAAAGCTACATATTGGCTCATGCAGCTTACGACTTCCCATCCACCTTCTAACACCAATTCACCTGGCCCTAACAATTACAAAAGAAAAGAGAGCTCAGCCTATAAGCATATAATACGCACTCAGGGTTGGGGCTTCCCTAAAGGGGATACTAACCCCTGCGTACACTACTCCCCCCAGCTTAACAATGGCACATACCCATGCCATGAGTACCATAACTCTGGAAGATTGGTGGCAACGCTATATAAAAAGGGCACTGAGCAAACTCCCTTTTTGGCGCTATCCATAGGCCCGTATTCACCATTGTTCTCCAACTCAGGGGAATGTGGGGCTTAACCCCATCCTCCGAGGAATGTTTGCAGCCTGTTCACACAGTCCAACAGTATGTTGTGCTCTCTGGCCACTGTGTTCTCTCCCCTTTAATTCCACCTCCCAGCAAGAACCCAAACAGCAAGACCAACACATCCTCAAGCAGTAACATACCCCATCCTGCCAACCACATCAAGTGTTAGCAGGACCCTGATTCACTGCCAGCAATGGCAACAGAAACCAGATGGGGTACCAGACACCGTGGTTTTGGTGGAACTCCACCATCTTGACTACTTGTGTACTCCCGACCTCTGGCCCACTTCTTGAAATAAGCAATTGTCCACAAGATCAGCCTTTTTAAACATTTTACTACAAACATAAACAGAGTGCAAAGTCCTCTTCAGCAAAATTGTACATCGCCTCCTTCTACCCATAAATCAACTGTGTCACTTGCAATTACAAATTCAAGTTTAACAAGGGGGTGCCAGCTAGCTCTTCTACTTCTTCTACTCTGTTGTAGGTTTCCCTGAATTGGGTTCTCCTCTTTCCCTTTCTCCAGTCCCGCCCAAAGGGGCATATTTCAGGTCTAGTCCGCAACCCACATGATGGCTCACTGCAGGCTACCATCCATCAACCTAATACCATCTAACCCGGCCCAACAATTATATGGGAAAAGGAAGCCAAGTCTACTTTACATACCCAGGGGTGGGACTTCCTTGCGGAGAATACTAGCCCCTGCTTACACACGTTTGTACCAACATTTTATTTATTCATTTATTACACTATTTTGGACAGTATGGAGTTTGAATTGCACTGTTTTATAAGTTCTACACATCTCAATTTTATTATATTTTCACAGCTGCTAGCATGATAAGTTTAAACCTTTTTTTATTATCTCACAGAGTAGATTTGTAGTTTTAATCATTACATTAGGAAAGTCTATGCTCCCTAAAGAGCTGACATTCTAATATACTTCCTACGCTTGGCCTAACAGCAATTTTGTAAGAAGAAACCTTTCTTTTCACAGGATAAACAAACAAACTCAATGCAGAAGGTTCTGTCTCTTGATCATGCTGGCATCAGATGGATTGAGGTGCAATCTTCTAAAGTCTATAGTTATTTCTAAAATAGTGATACAAGACTAGAAATGACTTCATGATATGGCACACTTTTTAACAATCTAATGTTGTTGGATATAGATAAACAGAAGCAACATGCCTGGTAGATGCTAGACAATAAGGAAATGGAGAGATTTTTTTTAGGAAGCTGATGTACATGGAGAAGCAGTGGTAGAGTTGCATAGTAGGGTGGTAGCACCTTCTAGCTAGGTGCTAGTGTACATAGTTGTTAGCGTAAGAAAATGTAGCCTGGCTGAGAGAAAGGCCTCGGTTGAATCTGGGTCAGGGCTGAGTGACACAGGGAGGCTGTATGATTCAGCAAGCAGCACTTACATGTTTTGTGCGCCTGTACTTTGTCAAAAGTTTTTGACAAAGTGCAGACGAGCGAAACATTTAAGTCACTGTCGCCACGGCAACCATCGGGCTTGCGTACCGCCTAGCTATTCCTTGGTTCCGGCTTTGACTCCGCCTACCGGATATTGGATTCTCCTTCCGGCACACAGAGTGCTCCCTAGGACGTCAGTCATCTGGTCTTTTGATCTGCCTGTCGGCCGCGGAGGTCATCTGTTCCTGCATATGGAGCCATTGAGTTTTTTTAACTTCCGGACTGGGATTTGCAACACTTTTGGCTGAGGTTAACCCCTTGTCATCAAGATTTATGGCAGTATTGTTATTACTAATTTCGTAATATTCCAACAATGAATATGAATTTATCTGACTGAGTTCTATTTTGATTTTGAATCTTTTCATCTGACTGTTGTGAATTTTAATTCTTTGTGCACCCAATTACATTAACTTATATTTACATTATTACTATCAGCTTATTCATTTCTGGTCCTATTGAGCGCTTTTTTTTTTGTATATTTTTGGAGTCTAGAAGGAGCTGCTTTGAGTATTGATGAGGGCCCCAGTAATTCCCCAGCAAAGTGGGCTGGCAGAGGCAGTCGAGTGGGAGATGGAGTGCTGAGGAGGCTGTCGGTGGCCCTTGAGGGTGCCCCCTAGTCTGGAGGGAGTGACCTGGGGCTTGGGTGCTGGAGGGACCCTCTACAACACATAGAGGAATCCTTTCCTGGATGCACGGGATCAAGTGTGAGGACATCAGGAGAGAGTCAGCATGTCCAGGGGATCTCCTGAGGAGTCAGCTGGGTGGGCTGGTGAGTGAGCAGTCAGGGAGTACTGTGGTGTCAGTCTGGGAGGACAAGCAAGTGCCTGCTGGAGGAAGAAGAGGAGTGTATATAGAGACTATATAGAGCTGTGTAGCACCCTGGAGTTTAATCAGAGATGCTCCTCACAAATTTACTTGCCAGGAGTAGTTATTCTAGTTGATTGCTAGAGATTCATGGATTTCTCCCTAAGTTTGGCCTTGTTGCACTTTCCTCTTCTACCACTAGGTGGCCAGGGACTTGGAGGCACTAGATATGAGAAGGGCAACCCAAGGTCAGGTTATGGGTATATGGAGTATCTCAGCCAATAGGCAGGGGTTTTCTTGAATCCCTTGGCCTGCTGGGAGAACCTGTATATTAGAGTGGAGTCAGGTGATCTGTGTTCTGTGCCACCTGGATGGCTGTCTGGGTGGATGTGTGTTGTATTGCCTGGGCTGCTAGGCTGGAGACTGGGCCTATCTTGGGCACATCTGGCTGCTAGCCTGTCTGAGGGCCTATCCAGAAGCAAGAGAGCAGCACAGGGTTGGAATTGCAGCATGTGGTCCAAACAAAAGTAACGGTTCTGTCGGCCGGAGAAACTTTCAGTGGTCTGGGGTAGAGGGGAAGTTGTCGCCAGAAAGGGACTATCCGCCTTATTACCAGGGACCACAGTTAGTAACTGAAGAAAGTACCAGAGTGACATTTTCACCAAACGGGGACGGTGAAGAATCTGGAAACTTCAGTGGGAATCAAGCCAGGGACCCAGCCAGAGGAGGTGACACTTGCAGAGCAGCCTTGTGTGCCAAGCCGGCAAGCGTGGGTGGAGCTTGAGAGGTATCTAGAGTGCCAAGCTAGGGACCCAGCAGAGAAGCGGGGGTGATGCTTCAGGAAGATACCACCGTGAAGATTGAAGGAGTTCAAGGCATTCAGTGATAGTGAATTAGTAGGTCTAGTGAGAGACCAGGAGCTCAGTGCATTGGAGAACTACAAGGAGCAATTGTAGTGAAAGTGAAGGAACTATTAAGTCTTGTGTTTGGAACTGTTAAAGACTGTTGCCATAGGAGACAGCATTCCTGCACATGCAGATGTGGCATCTTGCTGGATGCCTTTCCCTGCATGGCTGTCTTCCTATTGAAGTCTCAGAGTCTGCCAATTAATCTTACAACTGCCTAAGGGTGTCCTGGCCTAACCCTCTTTCCCAAAAAATACAAAAAGGACTATTAAAAGAAATAAAACCTCTTTTGCATCCCAGAAGTGTATGGCGCCCAATAATTTTAACCATCTTACACCCATAATGCCTCACAACCCACCACATACAGAAGGATGTCAGCTACCCCTGGCCCTAGAGGTTCTCATCAGAGCAAAGGAGGCCTGGGACCTTGCTACAACTGTATATAGGATGAGTTGTCCCTGAAACGTTTTCTGAAGTCAAGTAGGCATCCCACAATACCCCCATCCATGTTTTATCCCCTCAATAAAATACAAAAACAAAGTGCTGGATTGTTTTGTGACTCTGGGAGCTTGTGGAGATTCTTTGTGCCTGGCCGTGGAGGGTGGGGGATCCCAATTCATCTGTGGCTCCTTAGGGGGTGCGCTACAGGGGGATAGTGCAATTGGAATAACAAAATGAGGAAACTTTTTAAATAAAGATTAAATGTAGGAATGAGACCGTGAGAACTGTAGAATGACTAAATAGAAAGAACTGTAGAGACAAAGTGAATATTTTAAACTGGTGACTTTGCAGACATAAAATCCAAAGCATCTTGGGAAAAATAGTGATAAGACAGATTAGAAAACCTGTTCTGGAGGTATCTGAAAAGTGCCTACAATTTATTTGCCACATTAAGTTGGCTTTGCTCATGTAACAGTTTATGTTTAGGAACCCTTTAGCAAACAGGTCATTACTCAGGTGCCTTAGGTTTCCTTGAACACTAGAAGTCATAGTGCGGAAAAAGATTTGAATACATTAGTATAGTATGGGATGGGAGTTGTAGAGCAGGAGCATCGTAAGAATTGTAAGAATTGTACAGTAGGAGGTTGGTAAAATTTGTAAAGAGTTTGGTAAGAGGTTTATAGCAGGAGAATTGAAAGAGTTGTAAAGTAGAAGGATGGTGAGAGTTGTAGAGTGGGAGAAAGTTTGAGCGTGCACATCACAGGCAGAGCAGCAAACTAATTTCAATAGGCTGTCATACCCACAAGAAACACAGGGAAATAGTCCCTGACCCTTTCTCTGTGTGTCAGGAGTGCACGCCATTTCTCACACATTCCCATCCTGCAAAGGTGAGCAGTTGGTCTAAAGGAGCCCATAGATGATGCTATTTTCTTTTCTTCCAGCATAGGTGGGAGGAAAGAAAATCGCCTCCGCAGTGCTATTGTGTTCTGCCTGTGGGCCTTCCCAGCCGGCTAAACACAATGATTACTGCTAGCTGCTATAGCCACTGGTGGTAATTGCATGTAAAAAATCCGACCGGCTGGTTGTACCCAAGTCAAACTATGGATTGAGTTGGTTACAACCAGCCTGTCCATAGACTGATCGAATCTCAGTTGGTTACTGCTGAACTATGGCCATCTATGACCAGTGACCAGCTTTAGAGTTGTAGAGCTGTAGAATGGTAAGAGTTTTAAAGCAGGAAAATAGTAGGAGTTGTAAACAGGGATGCAAGTAAGAGATGTGAAGAGGGAGAATGCTAAGCATTGTAGAGTGGAAGGATCCTAAGGTTTGTAGTGTAGGAAAATGGTAAAATTTAAAGAGCAACACGATGGTATAAGTTGTCGAATTGGAGAACTGTAGGAATTGTTGAATAGTTGGATGCTAAGAGTTGCAGAGCTGGAGAAATGGTAATACAATCAATTTAATGCTTGGGGGGGAAATTGATTGTATACTATAGAGTTATTGTGGTTTATTGGTATTTGGAGGGTGCTAATAGTGAACGGTGACATTGTAGAGTGGAATATTGACAGTGATAGAGTGGGAGGATCATAGTTGTGAAACCAGGTGATGATGAATGTTGTAGAACAATTTGAGAATTATAGAGTTGTACAATGTGATAATGGCAGTTGTAAGGCGTCAGCCCTTGTACACACAGGCGGACATTCCGACAACCAAATCCGTCGGATTTTGTCCGAAACTGTTGCATACACACAGTCGGACAAAGTTGTCAGAAAATCCGATCGTACTTAACGTGATGATGTTATTTTGTTAGGACGGGACTACGTTCAGGCTAGTAGCCAATAGCTTTGGTCTAGGAATTTGATCTGAGCATGCGTGGCACTTTGTCCGATCGGAATTCTCTACACATGATTGGACAGTCCGATCGGATCATGTTGTCGGAAAATTTTATAGCCCAGCTGGAAAATTTGGTCCGTCGGATACTCCGACGGAAACAGTCCGATGGAGCCCACACACTGTCGCATTATCCGACAACACAGTCCTATCGGACATTGTCCATCGGAATGTCCGACCGTGTGTACAAGGGCTTAGAGTTGTATAGAGGATACAAGTCATCCAGTGGGATTGTGGGTCAGGATGATTGGTTCCATAGAGAGGGAAGGTTAGAAATGTAGGACAAGATGATGAGAGATATACATGTTATTTGTAGGGTAGGATAATGAGACCCAAAGAAACTGCAAGCATGGTGCAAGTTGTGGTCAAGATTTATGGGTGCTATAAAGAATATTGAGAGTTGTAGAACAGGAAAAATACATCCACTTATTGGGATGGTGAGAGGCAGAGTGTTGTAAACCACAGATCAGAATATTTCAGGAGTTGTAGGGCAGAACATTTAGAACCATAGAGCTAACTATGAGGGTTGTAGGGCAGGAGGATAGGGACCATATAGAGGTATGCTGGTTAGTGGATCGATAAGAGTTCTAGAGCAGGATGCAGAAAACCATAGAGCAAGATGGTAAGAATTGTGTAGCAGAATAACGAGAGCCAAAGAGTGCGACGGTGAGAGTTTATGGACTTGGATGATTGGAGCCATAGAGCAGCATAGCAGGAGAGGAATAATGAGCTTTGTAGGCCAACCCCAGGCCAGGTTTAATTTTACAGGATGATGAGAGTGAAGAGTGTGAGAATAGTAAGAGATGTAGAGCAATATACTGACAGTTTCTCAATTGGCAGACAAGCAAGGGGATGAAATGTTTATTTTTTTTCTGGTGAGGGTATTATAGAGGGAACATGATGACAGTTATGCGGTAGGCGGGAGAGATTTGTAGCTTTGAAAGATTATGAGACCTCTAGACAGGACTTTAGGAGCTGTACCACTTGCACTTTAACTGAACTGGGACCTAACACTGATGAACGATATTTCTGTGCATTCTATTGTGTCCATCTTTCTGTCATCTGATCCTTCTGTCCACCGCAATGCTCTCATTAAAAGTAGGCATGTTGACAGGCACAATTGCAGGTGGATAGATGTCCCCCCAAACACATATCCCATCCCTCCAATAACTCTCCCAGTGACTAGTCTCTCATTTACTGCCTTTCCTTCCCAATAATAACTCTCTCATTAGCTGCCGGCAGCCGTTAATTATGCAAATGAGGCTGTTTTGCACGGGGGCGACGTTTCATTTTAACTCTGATTACAGCACCTGGGGTCTCGAGGAGTGGGCGGCTCAGTGTCTATTAACATGGAAATAATTTGCTAATTTATATTAAAAGCTCAACGATCGCCAATCCCAAGGCATTTGCCATGTTCTGACATTAAAAATAACTTAAAGCTGAGTAACATGAAAGAGGGGACGAGCTCATTGATCTGACGAGCGTTAATTGATGTCTTTCTCCTAATGACAACCACCCAGCCAAATCGCACAGGCACTACTCACCTGGAAGTTATCTTGATGGTCCACTGACCTCAGTAAAAATTTATTTGCATTATTTTTGCCTGATCAGTCTCAAAAAGTGCACTCTTATCTATTATTAAGCTGACTGAATTTAAGGTCTCTTCCTAAATGGAAGATAATGTGCAGTGTGGAGTGAACACGAAGTTGAAAGGGCAACAAAATGAAAAAGTTTCATTTATTTAAAGTTTGACCGCACTCATAACTTTTCATTTTTTTAGTTGCTAACTCATTAGCAGTTGGAACAGTCATAAGCAGATCAATTTGGATTTGCTCCACCGACAGCCCAGTTAATCCTGACCTGTATTCTACTTTGTGGTTTGTTTGTAATTTACTGGTAATAAACAGATCCTTAGGACCCCTTAGCAACCTACATCCATATTCCACACTTTGCAATGGAAAACAGGTCCTTTGCTTACCCAGGCTTTAGATAAACATGTTGCACTAGGGTTAGCATATGAAATTAATAATGCAGCACATGGGCTTATGGGTACAGAAATTACACTTAGTGCTCTTAATTGTCAGAAACCATGAAATAAGGCTGAGACAGAAGTACAGTTAAATCACACTTGTTTAATAATAAAAGCAAAAAGAACAAACATAGTCAAAACATAGCCAAGTAACCGGAAGAGATAGTCAGCCAAGCCAGAAGTCAGGGATCAATGTAGTGGAACAGCCAGCAGGATCTGGAGCCAGAAGGGATGTCAGCAAAGCAAGTCTTGGACAGGATCGCAGGAGATAGTTTCTGTGATGTTGACCAAGGTGAAGGCAGAGCTCCTCTGGACTGGACAGCTTAAGTAGGCAGGACTGATGAGCAGGATATCATCAACAGTTGAGTAATTGTGGAGAGATAGGAGCTAGCAAATAGCTGACAGCTGAGCGGCCAGCTCAGAGAAGGAAGGGCTGAGCCCAGCCCTGACATTAATTGAGACAAGTACACACTATAGCTGGATATGCTTTGTTCATATTTCATGTCTGAAGTTTACAACCACTTTAAATTCCTTGCTTGCTCATCTTCTTCTTGAGATACTTCTGGGTGCTAAGTTTTTTGGCCTTTTGATTGGCTGGCAGGCTGTGACATCATTTCATGCATGCGCAGGAAAGTCAGTCATTCTGACACAGTCAGAGTATTTTGGGAATGCACGCTGATCTGCACATGCACGGCTTAGTGTACATTCAATAGAAGACTGCGAGCAAGTAAATGTGTCTTAGTTCAGAAGAGAGAATATTTCTCTTCTGCAATATACAGTGCATCCAGAAAGTATTCACAGCTCTTCACTTTTCCACATTTTATGTTACAGCTTTATTCCAAAATGAATTCAATTAATTATTTCCCTTAACATTCTACAAGCAACATCCCATAATGACAATGTGAAAGAAGTTTGTTTGAAATCTTTGCAAATTTATTAAAAATAAATATATTTTTAAAAATAAAAAATGAAAAATATCACATGTACATAAGTGTTTACAGCCTTTGTTCAATACTTTGTCGAGGCACCTTTGGCACCAATTACAGCATTAAAGGGGTTGTAAACCCTCATGCTTTTTCACCTTAATGCATCTTATGCATTAATGTGAAAAAACACTTGGCAGTGACTGGCCCCCCATCCCCCCCCCCCCCCGTTTTACTTACCTGAGCCCTGGAATTTCAAACGCCGGAGAAGCGCTCTTCCTCTGCCCTGGGTTCTCGGCTCTTGATTGGATAGCAGCGCAGCCATTGGCTTCTGCTGTTTTCAATCAAATCCAATGATGCAGGCGCCAGGGGGCAGGGCCAAGTCTGTTATTCGTGTCTATGGACACAAATGCTGGATTCGGAAGCATGCCCGCAAGGTAACTTCCCTGGGAGAGCACTTCTCCTAGGGGGTTTACCAAAGCGAGGAGGAGTCGCGAGAGCCACCAAGGGACCCCAGAAGAGGATGTGTTCTGCGCAGTGGAGGTAAGTATGGTGTTTATTATTAAAAAAAAAAAAACAAGCCTTTACAATCACTTTAAGTCTTTTTGAAGCTACAAGCTGGGTACACCTATTTTTGGGCAGTTTCTCCCATTGTTCTTTGCAGGACCTCTCAAGCTGTGTCAGGTTGGATGGGGAGCATCGATACACAGCCATTTTCAGATCTCTCCAGAGATGTTCAATCAAGTTCAAGTCTGGGTTCTGGCTGGACACATCAAGGACATTCACAGAATTGTCCCCCAAGCCACTCCTTTGTTACCTTGGCTGTGTGCTTAGTGTTGGTGTCTTGTTGTAAGATGATCCTTCCTCCTAGTCTGAGGTCCAGAGCGCTCTGGAGCAGGTTTTCATCAAGAATGTCATTGCTGCATTCATCTTTCCCTCGATCCTGACTAGTCTCCCATTTCCTGCCACTGAAAAACATCCCCACAGCAAGATGCTGCCACCACCATGCTTCACTGTAGGGATGGTATTGGCCAGGTCATGAGTGGTGCCTGTTTCCTCCAGACATGATGCAATGCTTGCCATTCAGGCCAAAGAGTTCAATCTTTGTTTCATCAGACCAGAGAATTTTGTTTCTCATGGTCTGAGAGTCCTTCAGGTGCCTTTTGGCAAATTCCAGGTGGGCTGTCATGTGCCTTTTACCGAGGAGTGGCCTCCATCTGGCCACTCTACCATTGGTGGAGTGCTGCAGAGATGATTGTTCTTCTGGAAGGTTATCCTCTCTCCACAGAGAAATGCTGGAGCCCTGTCAGAGTGATCATTGGGTTCTTGGTCACCTCCCTGACTAAGGCCCTTCTCCCCCGATCACTCAGTTTAGCCAGACGGCCCACTGTAGGAAGTGTTCTGGTGGTCTCACATTTCTTCCATTTACCGATGATGGAGGGCACTGTGCTCATTGGGACCTTCAATGCTGCAGAAATCTTTCTGTACCCTTACCCAGATTTGTGCCTTGATACAATCCTGTCTCACAGGTCTACAGGCAATTCTTTGGACTTCATGGCTTGGTTTGTGCTCTGACATGCACTGTTAACTGTGAGACCTTATATAGACAGATGTGTGCCTTTGCAAAATATTGTCCAGTTAACTGAATTTACCACAGGTGGACTCAAATCAAGTTGTAGAAAAATCTCAAGGATTATAAGTGGAAATAGGATGCACCTGAGCTCAATTTTGAGTGTCATGGCAAGGGCCGTGAATACTTATGTACATGTGATTATTATTTTTTATTTTTTTTTAAAGAAATTTGCAAAGATTTCAAACAAACTTCTTTCACATTGTCATTATGGGGTATTGTTTGTATAATTTTGAGAAAAATAATGAATTTAATCCATTTAGGAGAAAGGCTGTAACATAACAAAATGTGAAAAAAAGTGAAGCGCTGTGAATACTTTCTGGATGCACTGTACATACATGTTTGCTGCTTTGCCTGACAAATAATTTGCAACAATTAACCAGTGTAGAGGCCCTGCCTTAAACAGACCTGGAAGTCTATGCCTCCCAGGTCTGCTGAAAAAGGGGCCTGAACCCGGGGCTAAAGAATTTATACTGCCTTGCTGAAGGGTACTTTCAGAAGGAGTACCAGTGGAGCAGGAAGATGACTATATACCGTATATGGAGCATCGTGGGAAGAGACTTCTGTGCAGAAGAGTGTCCTTGAGAGCTGGGTACAAGTTGCTGCCAGTGGACATCGCAAAAAGTTTTCATTGTAGAACAGTCTTTCTCAACCTTTTCGAATGCTCTTTATGCTTGGGAAGAATGCTCATTATGCCCTGTACACACGATCGGAATGCTCGTCGGAAGAAGCTCTGATGGTTTTCCCGACGGAATTCCGCTCAAGCTGTCTTGCCTACACACGGTCACACCAAATTCCAATCGTTTATAATGCAGTGACGTACAACACGTACAATGTGACTAGAAAAAGGAAGTTCAATAGCCAGTAGCCAATAGCTTCTGTGTCGTAGTTTAATCTGAGCATGTGTGATTTTTTTGGAGTGTCGGAATTGCATACACATGATCGGAATTACCGATAGAAAGTTTTTCCGTCTGGAAAATTGAGAACATGCTATCAATTTTTGGCTGATGGAAATTCGGACAGCTAAATTCCGATGGAGCACACACGGTCGCATTTTCCAATGAAAAACTCTTATCAGTCTTTTTCTGGCCAGAATTCCGACCGTGTGTACGCGGCATTACACTTGTGGTCATTGGGAAGCATTACCCTTCTACAGAGTGCTAAAAAGATTTAAGGCGCCAGTGGGAACTTACCTGAGAGGCAAACATTGATCATTACTCAAGGAACCTCTAGCAAGTTCTGAAGGAACCCTAGGGCTCAATGGAACCCTGGTTAGGAAACCCCGGTATAGAGGGTACTGCTGTTACCAGGTTACTGCTAATGGTCCATGATTAGAGATTGCTGGTCTTGGGTTAAAGGCTCACAGTCTGCATTGACTATTTATGGAAGTTTTTTTTTGTCACTGTTTTGGGTATCATGTGCCCTAACCCTCACTCTCGCATTTATTTAATTTTTGAGCTTTGATTAACCCATTCTAACTTGACTGACACCCTATTTCCTTTAACCTCACAACAAGTCAAGGATCCCACCTTGCTGTGCAGCAGGACAGTGGTACATGGACCACAAGACTGGCTAAACAGTTTGCATTGATAATATGTATTTAGCTGTTATTTTTTTTAGTTTAGCTGTAAAAACTAATGACATTTACTGCATTAGGAATGCCTCAAAACAGCTCAAAATTTCTTTGAATCCCCAAGACTATTTTACGTCAGTCCCCATTGTTCCCACCTGCTCTGTGCTTCTGCCAATCACTCCTTCTTTTTTCCTGCACCACTGTAAGCTCTCCTGCCAACCTCAAGCCTGCCGAGAAAGCAGATAACACCCCAACCCACGAAAGGCTGACTTGCCAAGCAGAATGAGCACACATTGTCTAAGAGAGATAACAAAAATTACAATTGTGTACAAAATTAGGAAAAATAATAAGAAAAAAAATATGCATTGTGGGGACTTTACGCTGGGATTGACTAAAAAATAAAAGAAAGAAGTATTTTTCACAAAAAATTCTAACAACAGTGCACAGTTAACTCCTTCGCATTTTATAGTTTCATTCAAAAATGTATTTGGTGTTTCAAAATAAATGATCAGTAACAACTTCACACTTAAAGGGGAAGCCCAACTCGAACTGGCACTTGAGTGTTTAGTAGAGGGGCCTCCAAACTGTGGCATGTGGGCCAGATGTGGCCCTTTGCTTACTTTTATCTGGTCCTTGGGGCACTATTCCTTCCACTAAAGATGGGGCACCAATTCCTCCCACCGACACCAACAATGTGGTACTATTCCTCCCACTGACACCAGAGATGGGGAACTAATTCTCCCACTGACACCAATTATAGGGCACTATTCCTCCCACTCGCACCAATGATGGTGCACTATTCTTCCCACTCACACCAGTTATATAATTTCTTTACTCCCACTGACTACTGTCTGGCCCCCTAAAGTTTGAAGGGCAGTAAACTGGCCCTTTGTTTTGAAAGTTTGGAGACCCCTGGTTTAGTAGATGCTGCAAAATTAGACCACCTGAGAGTTTTTCCTGTCTCTTGGGGACTTGTTAGCAAAGATCGTGCTGTGACCATTTTGAGGTTTCCAATTTTGCCTGCAGTATTTTACTCAAAATATATAGAAAGTAACGACACAAATATTTAAAAATGGACCAGGATGCACAGAAGGCCAGATCCAGTTCCCAAGTAAACTTGTGAAAACAGAGAGGAAATACGCCTATGGGACTTTTAGAGGATCAAGCCCAAACAAAATACAAAACAATTATATAAAAAAAATGTAAACAACTTTATTGTTCACATTTAAATATATAAAAAGCCTGAAAAATGAAAAAAAGTGTTTTGTTAAAAACATGCATTGATGTACATTACAATGAGTGAAGGACAGATGTAAGATTGCTTATGAACGTGAAACAAAGTTTACTTCATCAGGAGATAAAGCAATTTTTCAGTAGATGTGGGTTATTAACCAGAAAATTGCTTTATCTCCTGATGAAGTGAACTTTGTTTAATGAAACATGTTGAGAAGAAATCTTACAGCATTTGTCCTAAACTCATATATCTTGCCAGTCACATTCAGTGTATTGTAATGTACATCAATGCATGTTTTTAATTTTAAAAAAAAATCATTATTAATGCTTTTTATATATTTGAATGTGAACAATAAAGTTGTTTAATATTTATTTTTATATAATTGTTTGGTATTTTCCTTTGGCTTGTTCCACTAAAAGTCCCTTGGGCATATTTCCTCTGTGATATGGAAAGTAACAAGGGGAACTGCAACACACAAAGGTAGGCAGGATCACTTACATTCTCAGGTTTACAACAGCACTCTGGGAGAGGGTGGAGTAGTAATGTGAAGCATTAAAGAGCTTTCATTTACCATATAAATGCCCAACAACGCAGCTAGAAAGGAGATAGATTTGTGGTTGACAGCTCTGGTTTGTAGCAGCTGGGGTTACTCTAGAGAGGTGTGCCAAACCTTTTGAGGAGCGAGAGCAACTTTCACAACTTGGCAAATGGTCGCGGGCCACAATGAGCAGAGCGGGGAGATGACAGGACCGTGTCCACTCTACATATCAGAGCAGACATGGACACAGCCCGCTCTATACTATTGGCCCTTTGTTCCACCCAGACAGAAGGGGATGGATCCTGTAATGTTTTTTTAAGTGGATCGGATTGGAGATAAGCAGGTGTAAACAGACACAAGTCGGTTTAGATTTGCTGCTCTATAGAGGTGAATGGAGGTTCCAGTTTTATTAATGATCGATCAACACTGTTGGGCTATATTATACACGGCTCTGGCTCACACAACGATGCGGCAATATGTTATCCATTAGCGAGACTGCATGTGCATAAAAACATACAGACACATAATGCCACTATCTGTCACTGTAATGAATGAACGATCAGTGCTGCTTTTTTTTTGATAATAGTAAAAGATCATTCAGAGTTGCAGCTCTGTGTAATGTATCTGCAGCCGCTTGTACACACACAGGGCAGATATACTCAGAGTCAAAGCTCTGAATGATCTTTTGCTATTATGAAAGAACAAGCTGCCATGGTTGTTCATTCATAATAGTGATTAATCACTCGGCTTAGAGGCAGGCTCTGTTCTGGTTGTACCTCTCCCACAGGAACATCCATAATTTGGGTTTCAAAAGGGGATGGAGCTACAGGCAGCATTAAAAGGTGTGTTTAGGGGACAATGGGGCCACCGATCAGAATGGGACCACTTGGTCCCTTGGGTAAAAAAAATCAATAGTTCTCATTTAAGGCTCTGCTGGATACATATGTGCTGAGATGACAACAAGAAGAGGGATGATCTTACCTATCTACTGCTGTCTCCTGTTGCTGCCTCCTACCGCCTGTAGTCCAACCTCATGCGGGATTGAGATGTACAATGAACACACATGCAACGATACCCACAGATATGTTGGTTCCCAAGTGTATGGTTGTAATAACTCTAGGAGATGGGTACCATCCCGCATATACGAGGGGAGGGTCTGAGCCAGAGGTTGGAGGAATTGATCAATGTAGAGAGAATAACTGGTGGTAATACATGGACGCCACAATGTGACTTCTCAAGATTCTTGTGTGCCTTTGGAAGGTGGTAGAAGTACAGTACATTGTAATATTCTCAAATTTTTTTTTATTTGCCCCCTTCACTTTTTTGTACAATATTGTGTTCCCTCTAGAGAATATTGGGACAGAAAGATGTTTGCATATACTCACATGTATACATGCGTTTGTTGTACATGTTTACAACTGCACGTACGTGCAGGTATGTGGGTATATATATGCATGAGCTGTTATTGTATTTGTGTATATGTATGATTATATGTGTGCAAACATATATACACAGTAGGTATCACCATTATTATCCATTAACCATTTATTATCTAAAGATTTGATTTTATCCTTTTGAGAAGTATTTTTGGTCATGATATAACTTAGAACCTTAATATTATATCTAGCATAGAGCCCTCTCTTTCCTCCATTCTCACCATTTTATTAACTCATTATAATTTATAATAATTGATTGATTACCAATTGCTAATAATTTTCTTAATTTATTTTCCAGTTAATTTATTCATAAAAATTTATTCATTTTAAATCTGAGGTATATTTATACATTTATATTTGTGTATTTTTTTTTTCTTTTTTGCTACTTCAGCGAATTTTCATGAGGCCCAATCAACTTTACGTTCATTTACGTTATCCTCATCTTCACATCATTGTAGCTTTATATTTTAGTTGATATTACAAAAATTCCTTTATTCAATTTCCAAAAGATAAAACAAACACTATCACATCTACTCATGCGAGCCTATTTCGGTCAGGAGCCTATACAGCTTGGAGATTATCCCCTTAGAATTATCTGTTAAGCATAACTGCTCAAAAGGCGACAACTCATCTTCCCTCCTTAATGGCTGTGGTAGGCCTCCCACAAAGTGAGCCAGCAGGAGATACCGCCACTCGTCTATTCTTCCTAATTCCCCTTTGTGTTTTAATTCGTGCAGTGACAAAATCCTCCCACCTTTTATGATGTCTCTTACCTGTGCCTTCTCTTTTTTCAACCAGTTCCCGCTATAAATTTTTAACCCTGGGGGAAAGTATTAATTCTCTTTTAACTCTATAAGTGGAGAATTGTACTGGCCATTCAATTGCTTGTACACCCTATCCCAAACCCTAAGTGCATTACGTGTCAAAATATTTGTGTCCGGGTCAAGTGTCCTGTGTTTTTGCGGATTCCATACCATCTTGTTCAGCTGTACCTTACTAAAAGTGTTTTCTAAGTTTACCCATCTTTTCCCCTTATTATTTTCCCTTACCCACTCTACTACTCTCGACAGTACGATCGCTTTGTAATATTTTTGTATGTCGGGTATAGCTAACCCCCCTTGTTTTTTACTTCGTTTCAGGGTAGTGAAGGGGACTCTCGGTTTTTTATTATTCCAGATGAACCCCATTAGCAATGTCTTCATCTTTGTGAAATAATACTTTGGCACCGCTTTGGGGATCATCTGGAATTTATACAGAATTTTAGGCACAATAAACATCTTAAGTGCGCTAATACATCCCATCCAGGTCAATGATCTATTTACTAATCTATTGCTTTCTTTCTTAATTTCATCCAATAATGGGATAAAGTTTAATTTATACATTTTCTCCACTGAGGTCGCAAGTTTTATTCCAAGATAATTCAATTCCTTCCGCCAAGGGAACTCAAACTCTTTCTGGAGCCTACATTTTTCCAATTTACCCGTATTTATATTAAGTACCTCTGATTTTGCTTGGTTAATTTTAAAATTCGAGAGTTGACCATACTGTGCTACCACCTCTATCAGCTTGGGCATAGTATTGCTTGGTTTACTGATATAGAATAGTACATCGTCGGCAAAAGCAGCCAATTTATGTTCTTCCTTTCCTATTTCAATTCCCTTAATCTGTGGGTCATTACGAATCATGGCAAGCAGGGGCTCTAAAGACAGTACAAACAGGAGGGGTGACAGGGGGCATCGCTGTCTCGTCCCATTTTTCATCTCGAAAGGTAGGGATAAAGTACCATTGATCTTGACCCTAGCGGTTGGATGACAGTAAAGTGTCCTAATCCTCTGGACCATTTTTGGTCCCACTCCCATTGCCTCCAATGTCCGGAACATAAAGCCCCAGTCCACCCTGTCGAAGGCCTTCTGGGCATCAATCGACAGGAGTAGACTTGGGCTCCCTCTCTCACCCACCTGGGACAGAAGGAGCAATGTTCTCACCCCCATTGTCCCTTCCCTCCCTTCCTGGTATGAAGCCCACCTGGTCCGGATGTATCAGTGATTTCATCAGGGCCTTCATTCTGCTTGCCAGAACCTTGGCGAAAAGTTTTGTATCGGCATTGAGTAGTGATATAGGCCTATAGTTAGAACACATCGTCTCATCCTTCCCCTCCTTCCGGATAACCATTATAGATGCAGACACTGCCTCCTTGCTCATTTCATAATCTACCCCAAGTCCATTTATATAACTACATAGCTGCGGGATTAATATTTTCTTAAATTTCTTAAAATAGTATAGAGTAAACCCGTCTGGGCCTGGACTTTTCCCCGATGCTGAATCCATAAGTGCCTTATTTAATTCCTCCTCTGATATAGGTCTATCTAACAGTTCCATTTCCAGTTCAGTAATTTTTGTTAACTGAGCCTTTTCCAGGAACTCCTCCATTTTTAATTCCTTTTCCTCTGCCTTTAGTCCTACGGGCTGATCTACTGCATTCACTTACACTATCTCTTTTGTTCTATAAGCCATGTCCCCTTTACCTGTCTGAATTCTTTCTATGTAATTTCTAGATTTTTTCTTTTGTAATCTTCTTGCTAGATATTTAGTGGGTTTGTTCTCCCCATAATACCTTTCCTTGGCTATTTGATTGAAGGTTTTTTGGGTTTCCTGTTCCATCAGGGTTTTTAATTCATCCCGTTTAATTATTAATTTTTGAAGGATTGTTTTATCTTGGTTCAGATATTTTTTGTGTTGCTGTTCTACTCTATATATTTCCTCCAATAAAATTTTAATTTTTTCCGATCTCTCTTTTTTTTCCTAGCTCCCAATGATATCAGGATCCCCCTGATATAGGCCTTATGGGCCTCCCATATGTTTTGCCTTAATGTATTCTCTGTATCATTTATCGCAAAATATTGTTCTAATTCTTTGCCAACCCTTTCTTCCCCTTCTGCGTCCTGAATTAGTTCTTCATTTAAACGCCAAGTAAAAGGTTTCCATTCCTCTCTCCTTAATAACAACTTCATCTTAACCGTGGAATGATCAGAAGCTACCTCGATCCTAGTCTCCTCTACCATTTCCAAGATTCTATGGTCTACAAAAATATAATCGATCCGGGAGTACGTCCCGTGTACAGGGGAGTAAAACGTGAAATCTTTCTCATTTGGATGCTGGACTCTCCATGCATCCACTAATTGGCATGCATACAGTTTTTGTTTAATCCTTTTTAATTGCACCTTACTAGTCCCCTGTACACCGGACGCACTATCTAATCCCGGTTCAATACAAAAGTTCAGGTCCCCCATCAAGATCACAGGTCCTCTCCCAAAGTCTGTCAGCTTTCCCAAAATATCCACCAAATACTTTGTAGAGTCGCGGTTGGGGGCGTATATATTGACCAGGGTACATTCTATTTCTCCCAATTTGCCTTTTAGGGCAAGATACCTTCCCTCCGGGTCTACTAATCTATCTTCTAAATTAAACTGTATCTTCTTAACAAACCCTATTGCTACCCCCCTTCCTCTGCTTGTTATCGCGTCTCCATAGTACCATACTGGAAAATCCTTTGAATATAACTTAATATTTGCCTCGTGGGAGAAATGGGTTTGCTGTAAAAAAATCACTTCAGCATTATAACGTCTAAGCTCCTTCAAGATCTTATGCCTCTTACTTGGCGTGTTTAGCCCTTTGACGTTATACGTCATAAAATTTATGGCTTGCATCTTAAATCTCTTGTTTTGCTATGCAGATTCATCTTCTTACTTCTACACTGAAACATATTAATTTCTCCCGCATAGATTTTCCCTCCCTCCTTCCCTATCCCCCCCCTCCCCCCGGGCCCATACTCGACCTTTAACTCGCCGATGGTCCTATATGGCTTAACCATCTTTGAGTCACCTCGCCAGGGTGGGCTCAAACATGTGTCGCATCCCCCCCCCACAGAAAATCCGTGAGGGGAGAACCTGCCGGCTTTCACTACCTCCGGCCCCTCCCCCCCTCCCACTCCACACCCCCCTCTAAAAACCCCCCAGATCCTCATCCGTCCAACCCGGTAGGTCTGGCACCTGTAGGTCTAATTTTTTACAAAAATCCTCTAATTCCTCCGGGAATCTCAGCCTTGCTGACACCCCCTCCCCAAAACCAAAATCAGACATGCCGGAAACCCCCAGTTATATCTGATATTCCGCTTCTTCATCATCTCCAATAGTGGTTTTAAGAGCCTTCTCCTTGTCAGTGTCTCCGGGGCTAAGTCCATATATATTTGCAACTCTATGCCCTCAAATCGGGCTACTGCTCGATCTCTTAACTTCTCCCATATGACTGCTTTATCCTCATAGGACCTAAATCTCACTATTATATCTCGGGGTCTATCTGATCCTTTATTTCTGGGTTGGCCGACCCGGTGTACTCGCTCATTCGCGGGAAATTCTTTCTCCCCTTTATCCAGAAGTGGTTTAAATATTATTTTCATAATTTTTTTTAGATCTTCACCTCTAACTTCTGGTATGAATCGGATTCTCATATTTTGTCTTCTGCTGCGATTTTCTTGGTCTTCTAATCTATATAATAATCTCCTCTGATTTTGCTGGCAGAATTTAACCAATTCCTTCAGTTTAGAGACCTCCTGGGCCTGGTTCTCTAATCTTTCCTCCGTCGCCTCTACTCTTGTTAACAGGTGCCCTAAATCTGCACGTAGCAAATTAATATCGGATTTAATAGAATTTTCCAAACGCGTGAGCATTTCCATCAAATCGCCTTTTGTTGGTAATTGGTCCTCTATTCTTTGTTCCTCCAATTTACTTATTTCTGAGTCGCTATCTTTTATTGATTCCTCCCTGGACTGATCTGGAGTCTCTCCGGGTTTTTCCTCTGTTCCTTTTTTCCTTGCTGTTTTGGAATGTTGTTGTCTGATTCCTTCCTGATTTTTGGGACTTAAACCTTAAGTCATATACTGTTTTATTGAACTATCGTTCACTCTGTCCTTTGGAATTTTCGGGGAGCCCCCCTTTGTTTTACTCGTAGATTTACTCATGGTCACTTCCTTTGCCCTTCTTATTCGTTCCCCCAGTTTCCCAGTTTCCCTTTTTATTTCCCTCCTAGAAAGGAGGGGTCCTTCCCCTTTTTATTACTTATCCCTTTTCTCCTGCTTGTAACCTTTTGAACCTATTTCGCAGTGGGCTCAATGTCCCTCTTGCTGGGGGAGAAACTACCTTGGCTCTTGGTTATCTGGGGTCATCTCAAAGAAATTACTGACCATATATCGCCAGTATCTCCTCGGTTTCCTCCCGCTTCTGGGCGTCCGGATTTTTCCTCTTTTTTTAACCGAATGCTATCGCCGACCCCATATAGATCCCCTGCCTATATTATTACGGCTCTAAGGTTTTGAACTTTTTGCTTCATATGTTCACTATTAGGAAAGTAATTTTCCCATCAATAGGGGTTTGCTTTAATACCTTTTCCTTCCCTCCAAAGGAGAATGCGGATATCGGCAATTTATGAGGTCTTTTCTCAGTCTTTCTCCCCTTCTTCCCTAACCTATGCAGGGGGATTCCAGGCGGTGATATGACTAATATCCTTGCATCTTTTCTGTATAGGTAAGGGGAAAAAAAAAAAAAAAACAAGACATCCAGCATGGCAGGTTCTACGTTCGCCGGTTTAACGGGTTTTCAGGGCCGCACTTCCCAGCTCCCTTGTCCTCCCCCTCTCCTCCATGGGACAACAATCCAATAGTTCAATGTGTGTTATAAATATTACCATTCCTCCTGGGAGTATATTGATGCTTCTGGGATATCAATCCACTGATTTCCTAATATCGCCCAGTCCCAAGACCTTTTTCTCATTTCATATAGTTAATTAACATTCATCTCTCCCAGGCAATTTATATCAGAAAAAGAGAAAGCGGAAAAAGGAGGGGAGGAAAAAAAAAAAGAGAAAAGAACAATATCCACGGCACTTTCCTTTTTGGGACAGCTTAACTTAGTCCCCTTTTGCAGCTATTCAAATACCGGAATTCTTACCAGTTCTTAGCAGTTTCAAAAAAAAAAAAAAAAAAGTCTCCTCATAACAGGTATCTCAGACCTCATTCAATTCATGCCATTTAGTTTAGTTCTTTACCATCCTAGTGCCTCCTGTCCATCCCGAATTTACTGCGTTTTTCCAGGGATCACATATCAGGGTTATCTCCCAGGCAGTAATACAAGCATCAAGCAGAGATTCAATGTGATCAACGAGGCATAGTCAATAGAAGCAGGCTGGGGGATAGGGAGGGGGGGGGGGGGGGGGAATGGGCCGCCGTACACCTCACCACCTCGGATGCCCCTGCTGTTGAAATTTCCTTCGGTCTGCACCGCAGACCACAGCACACATCTGAACGCTGCGGGGTTCCGCCGCTCGTCGCCGGCTCGGGTCCGTCAACATCCAGCCCGGAGCCTCTCACTCTCCGGCGCTGCCTGTTCCTCGTAGCCCCGCTCTCTCTCCTGCAGACACATGCTGGCTCCTCCCTCCTGGTCAGAGGTCACGTCAGCTCGTCATGATGCCCGCTGGTGACCTATATTTGTGTATTTAATCAATAAATTATTTGATCGATTTCTTCAAACATCATAAAAGTATCATCATCCACTATTAATCAGCAAGCTTTTTACTCATATTTACATTCACTTCGGTCTCCAACCGTCTACCTCTTTAAATCTGTCTATTTGATTGACGGGCTGGCTAGCCCATCAGATCTCTCTGTTTCTATTTCCTCTGTAATATAAGACTGCCAGGTTTGCCAGCCAATCATGGTCTGATGAAGAAGCTGTAGCTTTGAAATGCATTACCATTCCTTGCCACTGTGAATAATCACATTTCCTGTTCCTGTGAAGTCACGACCAGCTGCTTCTTGTTTCCTGCCTCCTGGTTCGCAGCATTCTCTGGATCCCTGTAAGATCACACCAGTGCCCCAGGCTGCAAAGGGAAGACATTTATGAGACTCCAGGACTGGCGATTTTCACCACATACTGAACTCATCTAATTTAACCTGTGAGTTACTACTTGCTTTTATTAAATATATGATTTATACTGCACTCAGTCTGGTGCCCCTCTGTTCCCACATGAGTATTCACAGCCTTGGCTCAATACTTTGTTGAAGCACATTTGGCAGCAATTAGAGCATAAAGTATTTTTGAGTATGATGCTACAAACTTAGCACACCTATTTTTGGGCAGGACCTCTCAAGCTCCATCAGGTTGGATGGGGAGCGAAGGTGCACAGCCATTTTCAGATCTCTCTAGATATGTTTAATTGGGTTCAAGTCTGGCTGGGCCACTCAAGGACATTCACAGAGTTGTCCCGTAGCCACTCCTTTGTTATCTTGGCTGTGTGCTGGGGGCATTGTCCTGTTGGAAGAAGAACCCCCAGTCTGAGGTCCAGAGCACTCTGGAGCAGGTTTTCATCAAGGATGAAACATCGCTGTACATCGCTGCATTCATCTTTCCCTCAATCCTGACTAGTCTCCCAGTTCCTGCCACTGAAAAACATCCCCACAGCATGATGTTGCCACCACTATGCTTCACTGTAGGAATGGTATTGGCCAGGTGATGAGCGGTGCCCGGTTTCCTCCAGACATGACGCTTGCTATTCAGGCCAAAGAGTTCAAACTTTGTTTCATCAGACCAGAGAATTTTGTTTCTCATGGTCTGAGTACTTCAGGGGCCTTTTGGCAAACTCCAGGTGGACAGTCATGGGCCTTTTACTGAGAAGTGGCTTCGGTTTAGCCACTTTACCATACAGGCCTGATTGGTGGAGTGCAGCAGAGATGGTTGTTCTTCTGGAAGTTTCTCCTCTCTCTACAGAGAAACACTGGAGCTCTGTCAGAGTGACCATCAGGTTTTTGGTCACCTCCCTGACTAAGGCCCTTCTCCCCCGACCACTCAGTTTGGCCGGGCGGCACGCTCTAGGAATTGTGATCCTGGTGTTTCCAAACTTCTTCCATTGCGGATGATGGAGGTCATTGTGCTCATTGGGACCTTCAATGCAGCAGAAATTTTTCTGTACCCTTCCCCAGATCTGTGACTCAATACAATTTTATCTTGGAGGTCTACAGACAATTCCTTGGACTTCATGTGCACATGCCTATGCTGGCAGGGCTGGGTAAATCCAGGACAACCCTAACAGAATTTCAGATCTTTACAGCACATAGGGTAGTATGTGTTTACAGTATGCATTTTAACTGTGTACCTAGCTATTTGTCTGGAATTCATCTTTAGGATTTTGTGAAGTGCATTAAAAAGCAGAGATGCAATTACCGAGTAATCCTAATTCTGTTTATTTCAGTGCAGAAAAGTATTTTTTTTTTCTTACTTTTTGTTTTTTCTTTTTTTTTTAACAACATGATCATTAGTATCTAACAATGCCGTTGTGGTCAGCCATAGATCTTGACTTTCCACAGTAACACAGCCTCATGTGTTATTTATTTATATTTCAATTAATTTCTATATTTGGTTGTGTTTATTGTATACAAGTTTTCCTTTTTCTTAGCTCAGGTTTAATTGCTGGCGCGGGAGCGTCACCTCGACATCCGCTGTCAAACCATGGCTTTCATTAAATCCTAGCCTTAGGCAGGTCACAATATATTTTTTGTCATTATCTCTGATTACAGAACATCTGCAGTGTGATTCTGCCACGGTGACATGCTGCAGATATGGTTCCATTTTCTGTGTTCTCTGAGCGTTGTCATAAGTTGCAAGTTCAAGTTGTTCATATTTTGTATCCATTGGATACTTGCTGCTAATTATGTTCTCATTTTGTATTTAATTACCTTCATTTCCCCTTTCTCTTGTTCCTTTGTATTACTGTGTTCTTATGGCACAGCCGAACTTTCCAGATTTTAATAGTTGCTGTTCAGTTCACCATACACGTTACAATCTGACTGTAAAATTAACCTTCGCTCTATAACAACTATGTGTAATGAGGATCTGCCTAAACTATCCAACCAATTTGTATCCAATCAGGCAGGCCCCGGCACTTGTTAGATCTAAAGGAGATTGTACAATCAGATTGTAATATGTGTTATGAGCGTTAGGCCCCATTCACACTTAGCAATTAGAAAAATGTGTTTTTGAGGTGCTAATAACTGCAAGTAGAACTATGTGTTTTGCACGTTCCAGAACGCACGCCGAAACGCGCTTCTGTGCATGTTCCCAGTACGCACAGATGTGAATGGAGCCTTAAAGCAGTTGTAAACCATTGTACCTTTTTTTTCCTTTCTTACCTGCAAGGCAAAGGCAAAATGTGCTAGTATGCATCGCATACTAGCACATTATGTGAAACTTACCTGAAAATGAAACCTTCCAGGCATAGAGGATGCCCACTGGAGAACTCCAGGGATGCCCACTTAAGCCAATCAAGGATACCAATCAGTGCCTATTATGGATAGCACTCTGTGCTATCCCTAATGCCAGTGCCTCCTGATCAGTGCTCCTATTAGTGCCATCTTTCAGTGCTGCCCACCAGTGCCCATCAGTGCCACCTACGAGTGCCCATTAGTGCCACATATTAGTACCCATCAATACTGCATATCAGTGCCGCCTATCAGTGCTTACCAGTGCCGCCTATCAGTGCCCACCAGTGCCACCTATCAGTGCCCATCAGTGCTGCTTATCAGTGCCGCCTATGCCTCATCAGTGAAGGAGAAAACTTTAGAGTTTTGTAATAGAAAAACTTTTTTTTTTCAAACTTTTCGATTGGTTTTTATTTGTAGTGAAAAAATAAACACCCCAGAGGTGATAAAACACCACCAAAAGAAAGCTCTATTTGTGGGAAGAAAATGTTAAAAATGTTTTTTGGGTAAAGTGCTGCATGATCGCGCTAATGTCATTCAAAATGAGATAGGCGGGAAAAAAAAGGAATTCAAAGAAAACCTGTGGTCGGACTTTAAAGGCACAACAAACACTGGGAGTACAAAAAATGATTTAACATTTATTGAAAAGTACATGTAGTATAAAGACCAGAGACATGAAAGAAATAATAAATTGCAATTTCTGAACCCCAAATGT
Organism: Lithobates pipiens; assembly: GCF_037356315.1. Lineage (NCBI taxonomy): Eukaryota > Metazoa > Chordata > Amphibia > Anura > Ranidae > Lithobates > Lithobates pipiens. The sequence goes on along the minus strand of NW_027507685.1, from coordinate 118,473,704 downwards.
GTCCTGAAGAAGTGTACAACAAAACGCGTAGACGCATTAGGGCTCACAGCATGTATCGATTCTTATTTGTATATGTGATTTTTATTATTTCTTTCACGTCTCTGGTCTTTATACTACATGTACTTTTCAATAAATGTTAAATCATTTTTTGTTCAGTGTTTGTTGTGCCTTCAAAGTCCGACCACAGGTTTCCTTTGAATTCTTTTTTTTTCTTCCTTTTTTATTCCCAATATTCGAGGATGAGGCAATGTGAGTGCTTTTTCTCTTTTTTATTCAAATGAGATAGGCCTTCAGTACATCAGGAATGATCGATTTTCTTTCATATATAGGATTTTGTGAAGTGTTTTTCATTGGTCGTGTGACTCAAAAACTGCATCACAAACGTAACACAAGTGCACTATTGATGCGTTTTCAATTCATTTTAACGGGGAGGAGTTTTCTTCCCGGCAATGCTGCCGGACCTTCAGCTGGGGCATTCAGAGTGCATATGCTGCTGACATCAGCGGCTGCATGCATAGGGAATATCTCCTAAACTGTACAGGTTTAGATATTCATCGTACCTACAGGTAAGCCTTATTATAGGCTTTCCTGTAGGTAAAAGTGTAAAATTTGAGTATACAACCGCTTTAAACATTCTTGCACTCATTTTTGTTTTCAAGAGCTACAGTGCATCTAGAAAGTACTCACAGCGCTTCACTTTTTACACATTTTGTTATTTTACAGCCTTTTTCCAACAGGGATTAACTTCATTATTTTCCTCCAAAATTCTACAAACAATCCCCCATAATGACAATGTGAAAGAAGTTTGTTTGAAATCTTTGCAAATTTATTAATAATAAAAAACAAAAATAATTCCATGTACATAAGTATTCACAGCCTTTGCTCAATACTTTGTTGAAGCTCCTTTGGCACCAATTACAGCCTCAAGTCTTTTTGAGTATGATACTACAAGCTTGGCACACCTATTTTTGGGCAGTTTCTCCCATTCTTCTTTGCGAAGGTGCACAGCCATTTTCAGATCTCTCCAGAGGTGTTTAATCAGGTTCAAGTCTGGCTGTGCCACTCAATGACATTCACAGAGTTGTCCCATAGCCACTTCTTTGTTATCTTTGCTGTGTGCTGAGGGTTGTTGTCCTGTTCGAAGATTAATCCCCGGTCCGAGATCCAGAGTGCTCTGGAGGAGGTTTTCATCATGGATGTCTCTGTGCATTGCTGCATTCATCTTTCCCTCAATCCTGACTAGTCTCCCAGTTCCTGCCACTGAAAAACATCCCCACAGCATGATGCTGCCATCACCATGCTTCACTGTAGGAATGGTATTGGCCAGGTGATGAGCAGTGCCTGGTTTCCTCCAGACATGACACTTGCAATTCAGGTCAAAGAGTTCAATCTTTGTTTCATAAGACCAGAGAATTTTGTACTTCAGGTGCCTTTTAGCAAACTCCAGGCAGGCTGCCATGTGCTTCCATTTGGCCACTGTACCATACAGGCCTTATTGGTGAAGTGCTGCAGTAATGGTTGTTCTTCTGGAAGTTTCTCCTCTACAGAGAAACGCTGGAACTTTGGCAGAGTGACCATTGGGTTCTTGGTCACCTCCCTGACTAAGGCCCTTCTCCCCCGATCGCTCAGTTTGCCCGAGCTGCCCGCTCTAGGAAGAGTCCTGGTGGTTCCAAACTTCTTCCATTTATGGATGATTGAGGCCACTGTGCTAATTGTGACCTTCAATGGCGCAGACATTTTTCTGTACCCTTCCCAAGATCTATGCCTTGGTTTGTGCTCTGACATGCACTGTTAACTGTGGGACCTTATATAGACAAGTGTGTGCCTTTCCAAATCATGTCCAATCAACTGAATTTACCACATGTGGCCTTCAATCAAGTTGTAGAAACATCCCAAGGATGATCAGTGGAAACGGGATGCACCTAGAGCTGCTACCTAATCCCTTTAAACCCAAACGCATATGAATTACACAGGTTCCGAGGCTAGTTTAATGCAGATAAGGCCCCAAGTGAGTTTAATTAGCACCTTAATCAGCCACAGAACCTGTGTAATGCATATGTGTTCCGGTTTAAAGGGATGAGGTGGCAACCCTAGATGCACGTGAGCTCAATTTTGAGTGTCATGGTAAAGGCTGTGAATACTTATTTATGTACATGTGATTTTTTTTTTCGATTTTTTTTAAAAATAAATTTGCAAAGATTTCAAACAAACTTTTTTCACGTTGTCATTATGGGGTATTGTTTGTAGAATTTTGAGGAAAATTTTGAATGTAATCTCTTTTGGAATAAGGCTGTGACATAACAAAATGTGGAAAAAGTGAAGCGCTGTGAATACTTTTCAGATGCACTGTAGATTTTTGGAAGCAATAAAAGCCTAATATATAAATATATAATACAAAATTTGTATTTACCATAGGGATATTTGATGGTGTTTTGTTGCAGCTTTCTTTGAACATTTAAAATTTTTTTCTAGCGCAGTATTTTTACTTTTTTTTATATTTATATATGCCACATAAATATATACAGTGCCTTGCGAAAGTATTCGGCCCCCTTGAACTTTTCAACCTTTTGCCACTTTTCAGGCTTCAAACATAAAGATATAAAATTTTTATTTTTTGTGAAGAATCACCAACAAGTGGGACACAATTGTGAAGTGGAACGAAATCTATTGGATTTTTGAAACTTTTTTAACTAATAAAAAAATGAAAAGTGGGGCGTGCAAAATTATTCGGCCCCCTTGCGTTAATACTTTGTAGAGCCACCTTTTGCTGCGATTACAGCTGCAAGTCGCTTGGGGTATGTCTCTATCAGTTTTGCACATCGAGAGACTGAACTTTTTGCCCATTCTTCCTTGCAAAACAGCTCGAGCTCAGTGAGGTTGGATGCAGAGCGTTTGTGAACAGCAGTTTTCAGCTTTTTCCACAGATTCTCGATTGGATTCAGGTCTGGACTTTGACTTGGCCATTCTAACACCTGGATACATTTATTTGTGAACCATTCCTTTGTAGATTTTGCTGTATGTTTGGGATCATTGTCTTGTTGGAAGATAAATCTCCGTTCCAGTTTCAGGTCTTTTGCAGACTCCAACAGGTTTTCATCCAGAATGGTCCTGTATTTGGCTGCATCCATCTTCCCCTCAATTATAACCATCTTCCCTGTCCCTGCTGAAGAAAAGCAGGCCCAAACCATGATGCTGCCACCACCATGTTTGACAGTGGGGATGGTGTGTTGAGGGTGATGAGCTGTGTTGCTTTTACGCCAAACATATCGTTTTGCATTGTGGGCAAAAAGTTCGATTTTGGTTTCATCTGACCAGAGCACCTTCTTCCACATGTTTGGTGTGTCTCCCAGGTGGCTTGTGGCAAACTTTAGACGAGACTTTTTATGGATATCTTTGAGAAATGGCTTTCTTCTTAACACTCTTCCATAAAGGCCAGATTTGTGCAGTGTACGACTGATTGTTGTCCTATGGACAGACTCTCCCACCTCAGCTGTAGTTCTCTGCAGTTCATCCAGAGTGATCATGGGCCTCTTGGCTGCATCTCTGATCAGTCTTCTCCTTGTCTGAGCTGAAAGTTTAGAGGGACAGCCAGGTCTTGGTAGATTTGCAGTGGTCTGATACTCCTTCCATTTCAAAATGATCGCTTGCACAGTGCTCCTTGGGATGTTTAAAGCTTGGGAAATCTTTTTGTATCCAAATCCGGCTTTAAACTTCTCCACAACAGTATTACGGACCTGCCTGGTGTGTTCCTTGGTCTTCATGATGCTCTCTGCGCTTTCAACAGAACCCTGAGACTATCACAGAGCAGGTGCATTTATACAGAGACTGGATTACACACAGGTGGATTCTATTTATCACCATCAGTCATTTAGGACAACATTGGATCATTCAGAGATCCTCGCTGAACTTCTGGAGTGAGTTTGCTGCACTGAAAGTAAAGGGGCCGAATAATTTTGCACGCACCACTTTTCAGTTTTTTATTTGTTAAAAAAGTTTAAATTATCCAATAGATTTCGTTCCACTTCACAATTGTGTCCCACTTGTTGGTGATTCTTCACAAAAAATGAACATTTTATATCTTTGTTTGAAGCCTGAAATGTAGCAAAAGGTTGAAAAGTTCAAGGGGGCCGAATACTTTTGCAAGGCACTGTAACCTATGATAGTAATAGCACCAATAGAAATATGTATTTCCAGAAGAGAATAGTGCGTTAGGACACAGCAATGTGAGATATTGTATATAGTAACCCCCTATGCTACTTTTTCTGTACGTACTCAGGTATAAAACATAAATTTAAAAAAAATCTAAGCTTAAAAAAAGAAATAAAATAAAACTGACTCTAAACGTTTAGTTTCCCGATAAGATAATGACAGTCACATACTGTATAAAAATGTATCTATTAGATAGTATATTTGTGACGCCTGTCACAGCATGCCACAGAGATGCCACAGGATACCAGGGGACTCAGATAAGCAGCCAGAGAGGAAAGATGTTCCTGGGAAGGATGGCCACTATGGTCAGCTGTGAAGCATCTGCCTGCCGCTTTTGGAGGGTCTGACGTTCGTTGCATCACCTCTGAGCCTTCTGGCGAGGAGATAGAGGACTGTCATTATCTCTGATAACCCAACGTCTTTCATATCAAGATGAACAGACAATGAACAGCGAGGATAGTTTACTGAACATTCTGGGTCTCATGGGGCCCTGGGCCATCATAGTGATTAACCACTTTAAGACCGGACCATTTTGCTGGTAAATGACCAGAGGTCTTTTTACACTTTGGCACTGCGCTGCTTTAACTGGTAATTGCGCGGTCATGCAATGTTGTACCCAAACAAAATTTGCGTCCTTTTCTTCCCACAAATAGAGCTTTCTTTTGATGGTATTTGATTGCCTCTGCGATTTTTATTTTTTGCGATATAAACGTAAAAAGACCGCAAATTTTGAAAAAAAATGATATTTTCTACTTTTTGTTATTAGAAAAATCCAATAAACTCAATTTTAGTCATACATTTAGGCCAAAATGTATTCAGCCACATGTCTTTGGTAAAAAAAAGTCAATAATTGTATATTTATTGGTTTGCGCAAAAGTTGTCACATCTACAAACTAAGGTACGTTTTCTGGAATTTACGCAGCTTTTAGTTTACGACTGCCTATCTCATTTCTTGAGGTGCTAAAATGGCAGGGCAGTACAAAACCCCCCCAAATGACCCCATTTTGGAAAGTAGACCCCCTAAGGAAATTGATAAGAGGCATGTTGAGCCCATTGAATATTTTATTTTTTTGCCTCAAGCGATTGAATAATGACAAAAAAAAAATTTTTTTTTTTTTTTTACACAAAGTTGTCACTAAATGATATATTGCTCACACATGCTATGGGCGTATGTGAAATGACACCCCAAAATAAATTCTGCTGCTTCTCCTGAGTACGGGGATACCACATATGTGGGACTTTTTGGGAGCCTAGCCGCGTACGGGGCCCCGAAAACCAAGCACCGCCTTCAGGCTTTCTAAGGGCGTAAATTTTTGAGTTCACTTCTCACTACCTATTACAGTTTTGAAGGCCATAAAATGCCAAGATGGCACAAAACCCCCACAAATGACCCCATTTTAGAAAGTAGACACCCCAAGCTATTTGCTGAGAGGCATGTTGAGTTCATGGAATATTTTATATTTTGCCACAAGTTGCGGGAAAATTACAAACTTTTTTTTTTTTTTTTTTTTTTCACAAAGTTGTCACTAAATGATATATTGCTCACACATGCCATGGGCATATGTGAAATGACACCCCAAAATAAATTCTGCTGCTTCTCCTGAGTACGGGGATACCACATATGTGGGACTTTTTGGGAGCCTAGCCGCGTACGGGGCCCCGAAAACCAAGCACCGCCTTCAGGCTTTCTAAGGGCGTAAATATTTGACTTCACTCCTCACTACCTATTACAGTTTTGAAGGCCATAAAATGCCAAGATGGCACAAAACCCCCACAAATGACCCCATTTTAGAAAGTAGACACCCCAAGCTATTTGCTGAGAGGCATGTTGAGTCCATGGAATATTTTATATTTTGCCACAAGTTGCGGGAAAATTACAAACTTTTTTTTTTTTTTTTTTTTTTTCACAAAGTTGTCACTAAATGATATATTGCTCACGCATGCCATGGGCATATGTGAAATGACACCCCAAAATAAATTCTGCTGCTTCTCCTGAGTACGGGGATACCACATATGTGGGACTTTTTGGGAGCCTAGCCGCGTACGGGGCCCCGAAAACCAAGCACCGCCTTCAGGCTTTCTAAGGGCGTTACAGTTTTGAAGGCCATAAAATGCCAAGATGGCACAAACCCCCCCCAAATGACCCCATTTTGGAAAGTAGACACCCCTAAATTTAGGGGTACACTAGTGAGACTAGGTAATAAATGGCGGGTGCCCTGAAACTATAAAAAAATAACTAACCAACCAGCGTCACCTGTAACAGTTATATGGTGATCACTGGTGAAAGGGTTAACTAGGGGGCAATCAGGGGGCTTTATGCGGTAGTATATGGGGGTCCCTGGCGCTATAAAAAGCTGCGGCGAACCTAAATACCTACTTGCCTAACTAGCGTCACCTGTGACACTAATACAGCGATCAGAAAAACGATCGCTTATTAGGCTGGGTTCACACTGGAGCGATGCGGGAACGCCACGAATGCGCGGCGGGTTCCCGCATCGCATGCCTCCCGGCGGCAGTTCACACTGCCCTATGCGAACTGCTGGGAGTGTCAGTGAAATGTTACTGACACCCCCAGATCAGTTCGCATATCGCAGTGCGATCTGCAAACTCGGATCGCATGGTGTGAACACCCATGCGATCCGATTCTGCTGCGGGCCAAAAAAAGGGTCCCGTGCGAATTTGCGGCGGGTGCGGCGGGTGTGGCGGGTGCGGCGAATGGCTGAACTCGAATCGCACAGAGATCGGATGTGATTTGCACTGCAGTGCGGTGCGAATCACATCCGTTCTCAAACCGCTGCAATCTGAACCCAGCCTTAGTGACACTGGCGACGGGGGGTGATCACGGGGTTAAACCTTTATTGGGGGGGTTAGGGGGGTACCTTAGAACTAAAGGGGGCTAACCCTAACTGCCCTAACAGTTATTAGTCACAAATGACACCCGCCGGGTGATCAGGGGGTTAAACCTTTATTAGGTAATAAATGGCGGGTGCCCTGAAACTATAAAAAAATAACTAACCAACCAGCGTCACCTGTAACAGTTATATGGTGATCACTGGTGAAAGGGTTAACTAGGGGGCAATCAGGGGGCTTTATGCGGTAGTATATGGGGGTCCCTGGCGCTATAAAAAGCTGCGGCGAACCTAAATACCTACCTGCCTAACTAGCGTCACCTGTGACACTAATACGGCGATCAGAAAAATGATCGCTTATTAGGCTGGGTTCACACTGGAGCGATGCGGAAACGCCGCGAATCCGCGGCGGGTTCCCGCATCGCATGCCTCCCGGCGGCAGTTCACACTGCCCTATGCGAACTGCTGGGAGTGTCAGTGAAATGTTACTGACACCCCCAGATCAGTTCGCATATCGCAGTGCGATCTGCAAACTCGGATCGCATGGTGTGAACACCCATGCGATCCGATTCTGCTGCGGGCCAAAAAAAGGGTCCCGTGCGAATTTGCGGCGGGTGCGGCGGGTGTGGCGGGTGCGGCGGGTGCGGCGAATGGCTGAACTCGAATCGCACAGAGATCGGATGTGATTTGCACTGCAGTGCGGTGCGAATCACATTCGTTCTCATAAACCGCTGCAATGTGAACCCAGCCTTAGTGACACTGGCGACGGGGGGTGATCACGGGGTTAAACCTTTATTGGGGGGGTTAGGGGGGTACATTAGAACTAAAGGGGGCTAACTCTAACTGCCCTAACAGTTATTACAGTCACAAATGACACCAATGCAAAAAAAAAAAAAAAAAAAAAAAAAATGACATTGGTGTCACTGTGACTGGGGGGCAGGGGTAATTGGGGGGGTGATCGGGGGGTAAAGGGGGGGTGTGAGTGTGCCTGGCATGTTCTACTGTGTGTGTAGAGTGTTGGTGCAACTCACCGATCCGCTCTCCTCCGTGTCGGAACGGAAAATACCGACACGGAGGAGAGAATACATCACTTCCTCTCCTGTGTTTACATTACAGGAGAGGAAGTGATGTCACGGGGGATTTCCATTCGTCGAGAGAGATCGCGAGGGGGTGGCCATGAATGAATGGCCGTCCCCTCATCCCTGATCTCTCCCGAACGAATGCCGACCGCCGCAGGCACCGGGGGGGGGCCCGATCGGGCCCCCCACCCGCGGGCAGGCATGGACTTATATATACGCCAATATGCCTGCCCGTGCCATTCTGCCGACGTATATCGTCGTGCGGCGGTCGGCAAGTGGTTAAACAGGTCTTCTGTAATAAATGGACAGGATTGAAGATCTGCAATTCACTAACCTGCTGTGAGAAATCTGAGTTTTCTTTTTAAAGGTTTAAGGTAGCATGGAGAGGGATTAGAACATCTGCCAGGTTTTTATTTTTAAGGTTCACAGATAAATGTAGTAAGCCAGCATTAAAACAATAATAATACATGGATGGCTGCTTGCAATAGGTAAGCATACAAGAAACCTTAATATAACAGTAATAAAAGTGCAGCGCCTTAATCTCAGTGGCTCTTTACCACACGATCAGCTGTCAGCCAATGACAGTTGATCGCAGGATGTAAACACAATCAGCTTTTCTTTCCTTGCACTGACAGCATGAGGAGAGAAGAAGAAAGCTGATAACCAGCTTCGGTTAAAGGGACTTCGGCACTGATAATTAGGGCACTATCTATCAGTGTCCTGATTATCAGTGCAGCCCCAACCAGTGCTGCCGATCAGTGCCCATCAGTAGTGGCAGCTAGTGCTAAAAAAAATTTAGGGGGGGGGCACAAACAAACTGATAAATTTGGAAAAAAATATAAAAAATCAATTGCAGCCACTGTGCCATCAAACGAGCCACTGTGCCCATCAAATGCTGCATCTGCGCCATCAAACGAGCCACTGTGCCCATCAAATGCTGCCACTGTGCCCATCAAATGCTGCCACTGTGCCCATCAAATGCACCCACTGTGCCCATCAAATGAGCCACTGTGCCCATCAAATGAGCCACTGTGCCCATCAAATGCTGCCACTATGCCATCAATTGCAGCCAGTGTACCCATTAAAAGCACCCCCTACATGTTATCTAAATCATAATTGAGGAGCATATTATTCTCTTTTTCAGGGCAGCAGCATTAGAACACTACTTTTTAGGTTTATATATTTTATTTTGTGGCGCAGAGTTTTTTGCAATTTTTTATAAAAAATGCTGCCAGTGTGCCCATCAGTTGCAGACAGTGTTCCCATCAAATGCTGCCAGTGTACCCATTAAATGCTGCCATTGTGCTGTCAAATGCCGCCAGTGTGACCCCTCCTGCCCGCTCGCCATCTACCCGGCAGTTACCCTGTTTCGGTGGGGCAGGGGGTGACTGCGACAAACGGGGTCCTTCAAGCCAGTGTCTCCTGCTGTCCTCATCTCCCGACTCCCATCCTCTCCTCCTGATAGGCATCCAATAGTGGCACCTGTTTCAGCCAATCAGGTGACAGGTAACAGACCCAAGCACCTGATTGGCAGAGAGGCGGTTCAGTGTTAGGAAAGCGAATATTAATTTGCTTTCCTAACACAGCTGAGTGAACTGCATGGTCCTCGCAGGTCACAGTTTTTTGACCCCTATTAGAGCCAATGGCTCTAATCAGGCGCTTCAAAAACACCTCAATTCAAACTGTAATTCAGGCGCCGGCGCCCGAAAAGGGGCCGGACGCCTGAAAGGGGGGTGGCCGCGGCAGCCATGGATAGGTTCATGCAATGCATGAATCTATCCATATTGCACAGAAGGGGTGGCGGGGGAGAGGGTGCGGCGCTCATGCGCCCTTAATGCACGGGCCGCCACTGCCCATCAGTGTCAGCTATCAGTGCTGCCCATCAGTGCTGCCTACCAGTGCCCATCAGAACCATCTATAAGTGTCTATCAGTGCTTCCTCATCAGTACCCATAAGTGCAACTTATCAGAGCCCATCAGTGACACCTCATCAGTGCCGTCTCATCAGTGTCCATCAGTTCACATCAGTGAAGGAGAAAAAATACCTGTGTGCAAAATTCTATAACTATGAAAAAAAATGTTTTATTTAATTTTTTTACATTTTTGGTCTCTTTGTTTGTTTAGCAAAAAATTAAAAACCCAGTGGTGATTAAATACCATCAAAAGAAAACTCTATTTGTGTGAAAAAAATGATAAAAATGTAATATGGGTATATTGTTGCATTACCGCCCAATTTTTATTCAAAATGTGACAGCACTGAAAGCTGAAAATTGGCCTGGCCAAGAAGGGGGTAGCAATGACTGTGTATTGTATCCAAAAAAGTGGACATCACGTGTAACCGTGGGTAGGACCGAACTCACCAGCTCACTAGCTGACAATGCAGCAAGTCACGTTTTGGGAATTAGGCTAGGTTCACACCGGAGCGATGCGGGAACGCCGCAAATCCGCTGCGTTTTCCGCATCGCATGCCTCCCGCCGGCAGTTCACACTGCCCTATGCGGACTGCTGGGAGTGTCAGTGAAATGTTAATGACACCCCCAGATCAGTCCGCATATCGCAGTGCGATCTGCAAACTCGGACAGGAATCGGATCGCATGGTGTGAACACCCATGCGATCCGATTCTGCTGCGGACCAAAAAAAGGGTCCCGTGCGAGTTTGCGGCGGGTGCGATGCGAATTCAGCCATACTATCTGTATGGCTGAACTCACATCGCACAGAGATCGGATGTGATTTGCACTGCAGTGCGGTGCGAATCACATCCGGTTCTCGCTGCCGCGGCGGTGTGAACCCAGCCTTAAGGTCCTCTGGCTGTAGCAGCAGCAGCCCACCACTGGGGGAGATTTGGAAAAGCCCACAATGCCAATGTCCCCAGAACAGTAATACAGGGAATATCTTTCATTGGGGACACTAGTTTTGGTGATCCTGGTGACAACAAGGATTCCCTCTCTTTGGAGGGATTTCTTCTCACTTCCTGTTTTAGCTATGGGACAGGAAGTATAGGGAATCTCCACACATATGGCAAAAAAACTTACAGGGGTTATAACCCTTCCTTATGCTATCCTTTAGTTCTCCATTTAATGCTACATCCCTATTTGAGGGGGCTTCTTTCACTAATGCTATACAGGCATACGGGCATAGATTTTGGGCCAGCACAGTGGCTAAGTGGTTAGTACTTCCTCCTAGCAGCACCAGGGGCACTGGCTCAAATCCCAACCATGACACTATCTGCCTGGAGTTTGCATGTTCTCCCTGTGCCTGTGTGGGTTTCCTCCCACACGCCAAAGACAGGTTGGTAGGTTAATTAGCTCCTGTCTAAATTGACCCTAAAATATAAATGTGAGTTAGGGACCTTAGACCTTAAATTCTTGATTTTAATTTCAATAGCCGAATATCGGCAATTGCAACTACGAGTCAATTTAAATGTGATGTGACTCCTTTTTTTTTCTTTAGAAATATAATTTTTGCTGCAGCTTGTTCTATACATGCTACAGATGCGCCACTTTACCGGCAGACTAGAGGGACCCCCCCCCCCCCCCCCCCCCCCGAACTATATTTAAAGGAATTTTTTTTTTATTGTTGCACTTTAGGCATCATTTTAAAATCACTGCTCCAGAAAAAATGGCAATTTGAAAATTAGGTCCCCCTACTGACAGCAGGGGGCAAGACTCCTAAAACCCATGACCTGCGTAGCCCGATTGTTCCCCCTTTTCCCAATCCCGTACCTCCTACCAGCCTTCTTATAGACTATAATAATGAGACCACACCTGATCTTTGGAGTAAAACTGGCCACAACAGCCTTTTATTAACATAACCAAAATATATTTACTCCCTCCAAAGATATGTATATATAAATATATAAATATATAAATACCTATAAACAACCATTAACAAACATTTTGATCAACTTTAGAAACTCCAGTCTGGTGATCTCTGACGGTGACCCACTTTAACTCAAACACCAACCTCACTGCTTTTTACCATTTTACATCCCAGGCCTCTAGCTGTGACCGCTCAGAGACAACCAAATTCCTGCAGTGCAAACACCTCCCAGTATTCTGTCCACCGTTCAGGAATACACCGGGGGGGGGCCCTATTACCAATGAGCCCCCCACACCTTTAGATCACCTCTGTTTACCGCCACCGTCAAAGACCACCAGAAAATATTACGCCACAGCCTGAAAGGGTGACCACCTTACCCTTGAGGGCAACCCCACACCCGCAGAGCTTTCTGAATCCCATCTTGCAAGCCCAAGGACCACAGATCAATTCCAACATCCGTTAGGTGCACCCCATCCTTTCTAAGGTACAAACCCACATTCACCTCCAGTTCCCGGTGTCTGATCACCAAACCACCATTCTGCACCACAAACCTCCCCACCACCTTATTCACCCGGATTCGCGTCTTCTGGATGCTGGCCACCGACCTCGCCCATCGCCACTGAGTCCTAGCGACAATGTCAGACCACACCAGGATAGTATCGGGAAACCTGGCACGTAGCCGCAGAAAATCAGCTTTTATATCCATCAGCAGATCCCGTACCTTCCGGGCTCCCAGGTCATTACCCCCAGCATGTATAACCAACACATCCGGGGGCCTATCCAGCCACACATACCTTTCGACCACACTCATCACCCTGTCCCACTGCATTCCAGGTATCCCCAACCAATGTAATTCAGCTTCATTTCTGGAAATCCCCAGCTGCCTCCCATCCGGCCTCACGTCTCCTCTCCTGGCCCCCCAACAAACGTACGAGTGGCCCACGATCCAAACGAGGCGCCCAGCACCTCCATCTGAAACGAAAAAGCCAAAACTGAGAGATCCTGGGAAGCCGCCACCCACCATAACAAACCGCCTCCGCGTGCAACCCCAGGGGCCCGTGACCCCCCCCCCCCCCCTCCACCCATTTGCCACCTTTATTTTTTATTTTTTTATTTTATTTTTTATATTATTTTATTTCGTAAGGAAACGTCGGGCACGGGAAGGGATGCACGTGAAGAGAAAACCACTAAGGACGCCCCCGCTCCAGGGACCGCCCAACCGCCAACTGGGGCCTCACGTAGGACCGAAACCTGCGCGACTCCCAGCGACCGATTCTACGAACCGATGCCTCGTCCAACCCACACCGGGCCGCCTCGGTGGCCGCCCCTATGCGGAAGGAGTGCGAAGCATATTCAGAGCCCACCAAACCACACCGCCCAAGACAACGCCGAAACACCGACACAAACTGGAACCGTGACAGGAACGACCCATCCTCGTGTATAAGGAACGGACCCCGAATCCCTGGCCTCACAGCCCTATAGCCTTGAACCGCCGCCACCGGGCAAACTCGCGCCCCCACCAACTGAAACAGACACACGTCCACACCCTTACCCCTCTGGTCCGTTTTGGATATCCGCAGAAATATACGCACCACCGACTCCCCCACCCGCACATCTTGATCCCACAGGCCCCCCGGCACCGTCCGAGCCGGGCTGACCAACTCCCCAATCCGAAACGCCCCATAAAAGGCCAAAGAAAAAGCCGCGGTGAACAACGTCACCTCAAACTGTGACGCGCAAATGGAGCCCAAGGCGGCGCATATGGGCACCAAAACCCCGAAAGTCACCGGACGCCTCGCGTCCTCCTGCCTCGTTTGTTTACGATAACCCCGCAGCATCTGCCGAACCCAGAAATCCTTCGTCCAGTCCTCCGACCGTAGCAATTTAAACAGAAAGGACAAGCCCGCTAACTTCTTGTCGATTGCGGACGCCGAATGCCCGCCCTCCACGTTCCGCACAACAAAATACAGCACCAGCAGGCGCCAATCGCCGGCTGCCCCGGACACCTCCTGCACCAAAACCTGCCATTCCCGCCATACCTTCTCGTACGCAGTCCAGGTAGAACCACTTACAGACCTCCGGATCCATCCCGCGGCGACTCCAATGGCAGAGCCCAGATCCACCCCGGGCAAGGAATCCCAACCGAAGCCGCTCCCGGCGCCAAGTCCCGGAATTTGTCCCACTGGAAACGAGACAGCGAGTCAGCTAAGGAATTCTCCACCCCCGGGATGTGAACAGCATACAAGAATATGTTTAAGCTCAGGCACCGCAGGACCAATTGGCGCAACAGTCTAATCACGGGGGGGGATGACGCGGACATGCGATTCACCACCTGAACCACCCCCATGTCATCACAATTGATACGCAACTTCAGGTCCCTGCAACTCTCACCCCACAGCTCCAACGCCAGCACAATCGGAAAGAGTTCCAGCAGTACCAGGTTGCCCAGGAAACCCGCTTCTCGCCAGGAACTCGGCCACGGTTCCGCACTCCACTTGCCCTGGAAGAACGCCCGTAGACCCGGCCGCGTCCGTGACCAGTTCCACGTCAAAATTGCTCACCGGCCCAGACATCCAAACCGCCCTCCCGTTATAGGAGGACAAGAAAGCATGCCACACACCCAGATCGTCCCTGTGATCCTTAGTCAAGCGGATGAAGTGCGTCGGCGCACGCACCCCCGCCGTCGCCGCTGACAGCCGTCGGCAGAACACCCCCTGCCCCATCGGAATGATGCGGCACGCAAAATTCAGCTTACCCAGCAAGGACTGCAAGGTCTGTAACTGAACTTTCCGCCGGCCCTGAATCTCACGAACGTCTTTCTGCAAGTCCACCAGTTTGTCCTCCGGCAGCCTGCACTCCATGGCCTCCGAATCAATCACGATGCCCAAAAAACTCAACACCTCCACCGGGCCTTCGGTCTTCTCTGCCGCCAAGGGCACCCCAAAAATGCTCGCGATGTGCTGCAACGTGGACAAGAGAATCGCACACACAGCGGAGGCGCGGGGACCAATGCAGAGAAAATCGTCCAAATAGTGAATGATTGATTCGAGGCCAGAGACATCCCGCACCACCCACTCCAGAAACGAGCTAAACTGCTCAAAAACGGAGCACGAAATGGAGCAGCCCATAGGCAAACACTTGTCCACGTAGAACTGCTCCTTCCAGTGACAACCCAACAAGCGAAAGCTGTCCGGGTGCACCGGAAGCAACCGAAAAGCCGACTCGACATCCGCTTTAGCCATGAGCGCCCCCCGGCCGTACCGGCGAACCCACCGGACAGCCGCGTCGAACGACGTATAGGACACCGTGCAGATTTCGGGGTCAATGAAATCATTGACCGACCCACCCTTGGGAAAAGATAAGTGGTGTATTAGCCGAAATTTACCCGGCTCCTTCTTGGGGACAACCCCCAGCGGAGACACCACCAGATCCTCCCATGGCTTCCCCACGAACGCCCCCCCATGCGACCCAGGGCCACCTCCTTTCCCAATTTTTAATCAACCACTGCAGGGTGCAGCAAGGCCGACCGCAGGTTCCTGGCCACCGGCGGAACTACCCGCAGGTCGCAAGGTATCCGGAAACCATCCCTGAAACCCCCCGCCAACAG
Organism: Lithobates pipiens; assembly: GCF_037356315.1. Taxonomy (NCBI): domain Eukaryota; kingdom Metazoa; phylum Chordata; class Amphibia; order Anura; family Ranidae; genus Lithobates; species Lithobates pipiens. The sequence continues at coordinate 118,458,141 of NW_027507685.1, read as the reverse complement.
CCCGGCTGCCACCCTGTCGGGATACTTACTTAGGAAAGGAAGCATCCTTTCCACCCTCACCGGCGTCCTCCCTCTTGTTCGCAGCGTCTCTGGGACGTTTCCCTTTCCTAAAGCACCGAGACAACGTGTGGGCCCCCCCCGCAGCCGGAACATTCGTGCTTGAATCTGCACGCCCTCCCGTACTTGCAGGCGCCCTCGTTGAATTGCCAGCACACTCCCCACTTCTTTCCGGCCGACAGTCCTGAGGAGGGTGCACCCCGGCCCCCCCCCCCTGAAAAAACTGGGGCGGGGCCCGGGCTGAGGACATGAGCCTCATCCAGAGGCTGATGTCCTTGTGATCCCAGCGCAACTCCGGACGCACCGCTTTTCGCTGCCGAAACTGCTCGTCGTACCGGAGCCATGCCACCCCCCCGTAAACCCGGTGGGCTTCCCCTATGGCGTCCATATCGCAAAACAACGCCGAGCAGTGCTCGGGGTTCTTTTCACCAATGACGCTCGCCAAAATCGCGAATGCCTGCAACCAATTCGCAAACGTCCACGGGATCAAACGGTAGCGCCTCTTCTCCTCGTCATCTTTCTTGGAGTCATTGGGCTTGACCCGATCCAAGTTAAACTTCTCTAGCGGGAGCAGAGAGAATATCTCCACATACTCACCCTTAGCGATCTTCTCCCTGACTTCCGACTTCAAATGTGCTCCGAGCGGGCCCTCGAAGCAGACGTACACTTCGCACCTGGCCGCGTCACCAATCCGCACCACATCCGTCCGCGCGACCGGAACCTCCCCCTTATCGCCGGCCGTCACCACCGCCCCCGCGGCCGCAGGTACCAAACCTATCCACCAACGCCCGCAACCCCTCCAACAGACCCAGCATTGGAGCTGCGGGCTCCGGGACCGAAAGGCCCGACCCCGGCCGGTCAGCACCCCCCAGAGGCACCACCGGTGCCACCGTCCCCGATACCCCTTGTACCGCCCCCAGCAACCCTTGCAATGCAACATTGAAATCAAGTGAAACAGACTTACCGGACCGACCAGGAACTCGTCCTACAGCCGCACTGCCGCTCTCCACCGCCGGGGCCGCCTCTTCAGCATCTGTGGACAGCTCCCCCTCCGACCGGTCACCAGCGGCATGGTCCATCACGTCTTGAAGCCCCCTGGGCGAACCCCCCCCAGAGGCTGCAGAAACCGGGTGGTTGAGAAGTACGTTCCCCACAGGGGCCTTGCTCTGCGACTGGCGGTGGGAACCAGACCGGGAGCGCCCCCCCGTCCCACCCGCGGGCGTCTGCCGTCTCCCGCTGTCCGCCGACAAGCCTTCAGCCATGCTGCGTGTCCCCGCCCCCGACCAGGGCCGCTGGGACACCGGATCATCCCTTCCGTCTGTCATTCGTGCGCCACATGCCGTCCCCCTGCTAGTGCTGGGCCCCCCAGGGGGATCCCCCACGCGACGGGATGCCGGGCTGGACGGCGGGGAACCGGCGCCATTGCGGCCCGTGGCCCCGCCCCCCGGGGTGGGCTGGCGGCGGGCCGACCGCCCAGGGCCCCGAGAATCCTTGGTCCGTTTTTTAGCCGGGGGCACCGATCTATCCCCCCCCGGGCTCCGCCGATCACGAGGTGGCCGGGGGGCTGGGCCTGGCGAGAAGCGCGCCGGAGGCCGAGACCTCCAAGCCCGCAGCACAGGCTCCCCGCTGGCAGTCCCGTCTCCTCCGTCCCCCATCAAGCCCGCCACTTGCCTCGTCAGCCAATCCGATCCCCTCACTACCGCTTGCTCCCGCAGCCGCTCCAAAACCGCCTCGATCGCCACCATTCTCGAAATAAAACGGAGGAGTAGTGTCAAAAACTGCCTCCTCCAGGTCTAATCCTCGTGACTCGTCTTCCGCGTTGGCTCCGCCCACTTTAAGTACGACTCCTCCCCCCGCTGCTCCACCCCGCTCTGCTCCTATCCCGATATCCCCTTGGTTCCCCTGGCACCCGGTCATGCCCGCCCCTCCATTACCCCTCCCCTTCGGGCGGGTCATTCCGGGGCTCACTGGAAAAGAGTCTCTAGACACAGTTGACCCCTTCCCTCCCCCCAGCCTTTAACTGCCTGCATACCTACACAGGGCATTACAAAGCAAAACAGAATGTTATAATGGTTCACATTATAATGATAAGCAACAGAATCTTCAATATACACAGCAACAACAGCAATATAAAAATAAAATAAACTTTAATTTTATTCCTGTAAGCACCTACTCACAAGCGTAGATAGCGGAATCTTCCCTATGGTTTATAGTATTAAAGAGGAAGTAAATCCTGATGGATTTTAATTCCTCTTTATACCGCTGCAAAGTAAAAGCATAATGGCCTAGTATGTATCGCATACTAGCCCATTATGTTGCACTTACCTGCAAAACGAAGCCAACGATGTTCCCGCTGGTGGCCGCATCCATCTTCACCCCTCTTCCTTCTGGGGCCATAGTCGCATGGCATCACTCCCGCTCGGGAGCTGACGGTCAGCTTATACGAGCGTGCCCTTTCTTTAGTGCGCATGCACCAATAATGTCGGCACAAGCGTTTATGGTATAATTTCTAGATTTCCAGCACCTACAGGTAAGGTTCTTATTATAGGCTTACCTATAGGTAAAAGTGGTTTTGTAAGGTTTACAACCACTTTAAGACATCTGCAGTGCCCTTAGCTGTCCAAATACCGGGAAAAATGACTGGATCTGAAAGGCAGGCCAGCTGATAGGATCCATCCTGCTTATACAATTTTTCAGTTGAAACTTATCAGGCTGTGTGATTCATACAGGGCCAACAATGGCTCAGATTTTGGCCAATTCAGGAGTAATTTACCATAATTGGTGTTGTGTAAAAGAGGAAGTAAAGCCTCTGAAAAAAAAAATACACCCTGCAAGATAAAGGCATAATGAGCTAGTATGCATGACATACTAGCTCATTATGAACTACTTACCTGAGATCAAAGCCCCCGCACCGGCCTCGTTCGCCTCCTCCGACGCCACTATCTATCCTGGAGTGATTTCCGGGTATTGCGGTTCCGGCGCTGTGACTGGCCGGAGCCGCGATTACGTCACTCCTGTGCATGCGTGCTGGTGTCGTCACTAACGGCATGATCGCTGGTTAGAAACGGCGCGCTCAGTGCACCTGCGCCCCATGTCTGCCACTATTTCTGCAAATATCTCCTAAAGCTTTTAGGTTTGGGAGATATTGCTTGCACCTACAGCTAAGCCTTAATCTAGGCTTACCTGTAGGTTAAAGTGGTTGTAATGGGTTCACAACCACTATAACACTTGCGCTCGTAGAAAATACATCATTATGGCTGTCTGGTTGGTAGAGATTTCTCCTTTTCTGATACACATCACATAGATGGGAAATCTCCCCTATGGGGACACAGAAAGATATAAAAACTAAACATAAACTAATCCTTCAAGTCCACTCACACCATTTGCCAAGTGGTAATGCATGAAATGACATTAGAATGGCACCCTAACGCATCTCCACAATGCATGCAGCACATCACTCTGTCCTGTGCATTGTACTGTGCAAAAACGTGTGATTCTGCCTGCAATTCCAGTACGCCCAGGTGTGAATGGGCCCATAATGTTAGCATAACAAGGACCTCTATGAGAGAGCTCTCTTCCTGTTCGCAACAATGTCACAATATTTATAATGATGGCCACACACCTCACAATGTAACTGTATGTAATAGTAAAAGCTTGTAGTGTAGGCGGGTGACACTCCCTCCATTTTCCCCATCTCGTTGGGTGCCAAGTGTGGGTAAAATGGAAGACATACCACGGAGTGGGTTCTTCTTGGCTACACTGGGCACCTTGCCTTGCATATGGGGTACCTTTATTTGAGCAATAAACTGTCCTCCAGTTAACTCTTTCTCCCCAATGTCAATGTAAACTGCACTGTCTCTGTTGTATTTAGGAGACACGCTGAGCCTTTGCCCTTGCCACCTATCAAGCTTATCTCTGCTACCTCACTACCAGTAACAAAATTGGGTCCCACCAAGTACCTAGCACGGACGCTATATGTGCTCTGCATTAACTCTTTCTCTTCTATACTTGTGCATAGGTCAAGAATCTCTGTGGCGCCGATCTGCTTCCTTTGCTATGGGAGAAGGACCCCTCACTGAGAGAGTGCCAACAACAACTTTTTTGCTGCCAGAGGCTGTCCCACGCTTCATGACAGGCTGCTTGGTAGACCTCCGTTACCCACTTGCTTTATTCTGCACCAAGTTATTCCTGTAGTGCTGTCCCCATACCCCAATGTGCTTTACTGACCTAAGCTATAGAGTATGTGTGCCAGGTACTTGCATTACTACCTCTTTAATAACTTCAGACCAGACAGAGACAAGGTTTTCAAGAGCTTTACTGAAAAAATGTGGTCATTCCAGATAACAACAGCAACAGTCTTTCTCCTATCTTCCCTAATCCCTAACTCAGGCTTGTGGCTGCCCCAGCATACCTGTGTAGTGGCCATAACTCTTTGCAGGGTGGCCTTAACTTTTTGGGCTTACCGATTACCTCCACTTGGCTTGTTCTTCCACGTCTAGGGGTTCCCAGGGTTGACACCCAACAACTTTGGACACAGACACCAATAAAGTCCTTTTGAAAGGTTTTATTTTGCAGGGGTAACATCCAACAACACAGTCTCATATGGGAATAGAGGGCAAGGATGAAGAACTCAGACACCTTGAACTGCAGACATAACAAAGTCTCTAGTACCACCCAGAGAGTAGTCACTCGCAGCTGTGCGCTTCAAGGCTGAATAAATCTCTAGCCAGAGATTATGGCAGTCAGCACTTTGATTCAGAACTTGTAAAATCTCTGACCTGTGCGTTTCACTTTCTCTAGTGGAGGCATAGTGATTTCCGAGATAGTGGTAGAAACAGTGTCCATTTGTTCCAGAGTGGTTTCCTCAGCAGTCTCCGTTACAGATGCAGCAGCATCTCTCTCTGCGATGTCAGCAATGACAGGTGTCACCTCTGTGGAAGGCCTCGCCAAATGAGTGAAAATGGCCGGCTCCTTAGTTATCATACCCGTGGCCCAGTCCATGCGGTAAGCCTTTGGTGACATGACTGGCTGCTCCACTTTAAAGGTGTACTCTCCACACTTCCTGCATCTCGAAAATGGCAGAGGGTTGGCGACCAGACCATTGCACTTCCCACACAGCATACCCAGGCCATCGATTTTTCCAGTAGTGTAGAGAATGAACCACCCCTGCAGCAACAGACGAATGCCCCCTGAAGGACTTTTTCTCCATCTCCGAAAAAAATGGGCTCTCCTCTTCCTTCCGCACCACACTCTCATAATGTGCCTCGTGCGTAGAAAAGATCAGCCTAGATGTCATCCGCTACACCTGCACAGGATGAGAGTCCATAGTGGCAGATCTTCAGAACTGGTGTCTTCAGTGAGAACTGCAAGTCCCAGCAATCCTTATAAATGGTGGGTGTGACAGCAGGCCGGCTTTCTGTCAGTGGTGGAACTGCTCCCCCTTCTCTCTTTTCAGCTTGAGATTATATGCTTGTCTGTGTCTTCTTTCCCATGCAACGGACTGACTGTCTGGGCAGAGCCCTCTCCCCCTTTTATTATCAGCACAAGGAGAGAAGCAAAGCTCGACAGGTGTGGGAAACCAGGTTAACTGTTTCCCTACTGGATGGGGCAGGTGCTAGTAATCAGAATACAATAGCTGGCAGTGGAAAATTTGTCAATCTATCATAAACAGCATGGATTGGGGAATCATATATGAACAAAGTCGTTATGTGTATGGGCAGCATAAAGAGTAACTCCACTTATGTGAATAAAAAATATATATAAAAGAATTTACACACGCACACACGCACACACGCACACACGCACACAGGCACACAGGCACACACACACACATCGATTTTATATATATCATACCTCCCAACTTTTTGAGATGGGAATGAAACCTATGACACCTTGAGATGGGGGACACCTATCAGCAAACATATGCAGGCATAGGACACACCCCTTTCCACGTCCCCTTAAAGGAGAATTGTTCAAGTACTTTTTTTTACCACTACTATTACTTTATATTGGCTTTTGGAATTTACAAATGCAGCAATTTAGAAATTAGATAAAAGGTTTAGCCCTGGAAAACACTTTTTGATAGATAAAGTGCATTTTATATGCAAATTTATAGATCAGACCAAAATGAGGGACAAAGGGGGGGGGGGGCAGAGGGACATTACTCCAAATCAGGGACAGTCCCTTAAAGAGGAAGTAAACCCTGATGGGTTTACTTCCTCTTTGATTCCCTGCAAAGGGGAATCATGCGCATGGGAGCCGACACTCGTGGCATATCGCCACGATCTGCGGCTTACCCAGTGCGCCTGCGCATGCGCCGTAGACAGCGGGGGCTGTCTTCAGGTAAATATCTCCTAAACCGTGTAGGTTTAGGAGATATTTCTTGGACCTACAGGTAAGCCTTAATCTAGGCTTACCTGTAGGTCAAAGTGGTTTGTAAGGGTTTACAACCACTTTAAAATCAGGGACATTTGGGAGCTATGATATTGTATATCACAAACTATTGATACACAAGTCATTTGTAATTTAATGATTAAAGCACTCTAGTTAGGCTGCTAGGTAAACTTAGTTTTCGGCTCCAATGTTGTGAGTGGAGTGGTTGTTGATAGAGTTGGTCTGATCAGAATTCCTGAGCTGACAATTTTATTTCTTCCCCCTGCCTCTGAAAGAAACTTCCAGAGCATAGGGAGGGAGATTCAAATGATCAATTGAACATTTATCTTGAATTCTGATTGATTGCTATGGGCTGATACACTTTGCAATATCACTGCCCTTTGCATTGCCGTGCCAAGTCTGTTTTCTATAACATATGTATATACACGTGTAACTCAGCTATGCAAAACTTCTCTTTATCTTGATTTTTCAGACATATTAGTTATCTTAGCAGTGAAGTTACAGCTCCTATCTCCCCAGCACAATAAAAGCGATGTGTCGCAACACTACCCCTAACAGTAGCAGCAAAGTAAGTACATTGCTCTGATTCACCCCCCACCCAGAAGCCTCTGTGCCTTGGAGGTTGATATCTCCCTGTCCTGGCATCCTGTGTCACTCGTAGCTCATGCTGGCATCTCTGACGTTCAGGGTGGTTATGAAATATCAGATATAACCCATGCGGGCTGTGGAAAGTGTCCAAGTTTTAATTAGAGTCTATTGCGGTTTTAGGTTCTGCTACAGAAGGCATGCCATCTTCCTTCAAAATTATCTCCTACAAATCACGGTAGGCTCCTTGCTTGACCTTAAAGGTGCACTCAAAGTTGAAATGTAAAATTTAATTAAACCCTCATTTTTTTTAAGTATTGGGCAGCACAAGGAAGAATCAAAATTTCTGTTTGCTGTTTATTTCTCTCTGTGACCACATTGGGAAGAATTTTCTTTTTTACTTCCTGGTCTTGCAATAGGGACACAGATGACAATAAAACCAGTGTGAGAGGAGCTTGAACCCTTTTCAAGAGGTCAGTAAGCGAATGAGCCAATAAGCAGACATACACGATATTGTCAAAAGTATTGGGACACCTGCCTTTACACGCACATGAACTTTAATGACATCCCAGTCTTAGTCCATAGGGTTCAATGTTGCGTTGGCCCACCCTTGGCAGCTAAAACAGCCTCATGGACCTTGCCTTACCTTGGAGAGCACTGGAATCTCCTTGTCCAGCTCCCCCGGGCCCTCCTATGTGTAAGTTATCCTGTGTCTATTAGGGGCACAGGGTGACTGAGAATCCCAGTCACGTCTGCACTAGTCAGACTCGCCATACACCCACACCAGACTCAGCATTTCATTTTACCCATTATTCTGAGTTCCACAAGCCCCCCCTGCCCAAAGTGGCTCCCGTCACACAAATCATTTGATGGAGGGGAGATTATGGTGTGGGGTTGTTTTTCAGGGGTTGGGCTTTGCACCTTAGTTCCAATGAAGGGAACTCATAAGGCGTAAGCATATCAATTTTGGACAATTTCATGCTCTGAACTTTGTAGGAACAGTTTGGGGATTGACTGCGCCTCAGTACACAAAACAAGGTACATAAAGATATGGATGAGCGAGTCTGGGGTCCTGACCTCAACCCGATAGAACACCTTTGGGATGAATTCGAGCAGACACTACAAGCCAGGCCCTCTCGTCCGACATCAGTGCCTGACCTCCCAAATGGGATTCTGGAAGAATGGTCAGACATTCCCATAGACACATTGCTAAACCTTGTGTACAGCCTTCCTAGAAGAGGTAAAGCTTTTACAGCTGCAAAGAGTGGGCCAAATTAATATTAAACCGTACCGACTAGGAATGAGATACCATTAAAGTACATGTGCGTGTAAAGGCAGGTGTCCCAATACTGACAATATAGTGTATATTGCAAGGTGATATATTGGTGAGGCAGCATGTGGCTTTTTTGGTGCCCATCTTACCATGACAGGCATGTACTGGCCATAGGGACTATAGGGAGTTTCCCGGTGGGCCGTTTGCTCAGTGGGCTGGTTTCAGTGACAGCCAGTGACATCGCTGGGGGAGGGGGACTTTTGGGGCTATAGCCCCGAATCTGGGGCCCATAGTCCAGAGTCAGTCCAGGAGCCCCCAACCACAGGGTCCTGGCCCACTACCTGCCCTCTTTCTGGTGACCCTGATGTAAGGAGGGGCTCTCTGGGGACCCTGATGTAAGAGAGAGGCTCTCTGGGGACCCTGATAAAAGTCGGAGGCTCTCTGGGGACCCTGATGTAAGAGAGAGGCTCTCTGTGGACACGGATGTAAGGAGGGGCTCTGTGGGGACTCGGATGTAAGGGGTTGGCTCTCTAGGGACCCTGATGTAAGGCGGATGATCTCTGGGGACTCTGATGTAAGAGGGGCTCTCTGGGGACCCTGATGTAAGGGGAAGGCTATATGGGGACCCTGATGTAAGGGGAGGCTCTCTGGGGACCCAGATGTAAGGAGGGGCTCTCTGGGAACCCTGATGTAAAGGGGGCTCTCTAGGGGCTTTTTTGCGCAATTGCGTACAGTTTATATACAGTTTTTTGCGTGTTTGCTAAATTAAAGTGGGCCGGGCTGGATGAAGTCCAGGGCCAAATTTTTGTCCCAATCCAGCCCTGTACCATGATGCATATGTATCTATGTCACTAATGAAGAAATTCACTGATAAGTTTAGGAAACCAATTAGTGCACCAACTGGCTGATATATTACCATCCTAGGCAAATTGGGACATGTTGCTAATATTAATAAACCAAGACCTTCATTTTAGGTTTTTGACAGAGTGAGGAAGAATTTGAATCTCTGTCATATTGCTGTTTCTTTAGCCTTTGGAGATTTCCCCTCACTTCCTCCGGTTTTTTTTTTCAGTGTGAAAGCCAAGGGTGTCAGAAAAAGTCCTACCATCAGCTTCTTTGGAGCAGTGAAGGAGCATTGAACTCACTGCTCCTCCCCATTGAAATCAATGGGGCAGCGCTGCTATACCACCGGCAAAACGCCGCTGAGGCGGCGTTTTGCGGGCGGATTTAACCCCTTTTCAGCCACTTTACCGCTGGCGCCCCAAGCAGCACAGTGTGAAAGGGTTCTAATCTACAAGTCCTGTCTGCCGTTGCAGCAGATTGACTATAGTTCTCTGTGGAATTTCAGTTGCAGAGCTGGAGGAAATGTTAGTGGACTACGAGTGCACTAATTACTCCAACTCATAGGGGTTGATTTACTAAAGGCAAATCCACTCTGCACTACAAGTGCACTGCAAGTAGTGCATTCATTGTAGATTGTTGTAGATCTAAGGGGAAGCTCTGAAATGAGGGGAAGCTCTGCTGATTTTATCATCCAATCATGTGCAAACAAAAATGCTGTTTTTTAATTTCCATGCATGTCCCCCTCAGATCTACTTCCAAGTGCACCTTAGTACAAAGTGGATTTGCCTTTAGTAAATAACCCCCATAGTCTATTACAGTGATGGCGAACCTTGGCACCCCAGATGTTTTGGAACTACTTTTCCCATGATGCTCATGCACTCTGCAGTGTAGAGGAGCATCATGGGAAATGTAGACCCAAAACATCTGGGGTGCCAAGGTTCGTCATCACTGGTCTATTAACACTTTCTCTTGCTTTGCAACTGCAAACCTAAACAGAGGTACAGGCAGAGAGCTGGAGAAGTGTTTGCAGGAGCCAATGCATCCACTGTTCACGGGTCCAAGACTTTATTCACGGGTGCAAGACTTTGCAGTCTCCTGTAAAAAATAATGAATGCACATTTTTCTCCTTCAAAAATATGTGCATTCATTTTTTTTTTTTTTTTAAAGAACTTAGGTTTTAAGATCCATTTGATCAAATCCTGAAGATGCCCAGCTATTTGGGGAATTTACCAAGAAGCTGAAGACATGTAGAACTTGGGTGAACGTTTTCAGGATTGTCCTCAGAACTGGTGTCCAGCAGATAGGGGCGGGCCTGTCATTACTCATTTTCCAGAACACTGGGTCTGTGATAGACACTTTCCCTGCCCCTTGTCACTGGGAGCTGCAAGGTGCACTTTTATCTCTTCTTCTCTTGACATTCATATAATTACTCATTAATTCCTGCTCAAGCATAGAGAACCGGATACATCCGAAAAAGGTTGTTACACACTTGTGGTTATTTACACAGTGTGAAAAAGCATTGAAAGTCGCTTGTTTTTTAAAAAAAAAACGTATTTGTGCATTCTCAGTGCGTCTCCTAAGTGACTTTGCCAAAGTTGGAGGACCTGGCTTGGCTCCTGGCATGGTATCAAAGTTCCCATAATGCATTTCTCAGGCACATCACAGAAAACTTGTGAAGGCATTGAATTCCCTTATGCCGCAGACACACGACCGGACAATTCGATCGTGTGTGGGCTCCAGTGGACTTATTCTTCCCAAAAGTCAGACGGACCTAGAAATAAAACTTGCTTCAAATCTTTCCGATGGAATCAAGTCTGGTCGAAAAATATGGTCGCCTGTGTGCTAGTTGGATGGACTAAAACCAACGCTAGGGCAGCTATTGGCTACTGGCTATGAACTTCCTTATTCTATGTCATCACGTTCGAATCCGCCAGACTTTTTGAGTGATCGTGTGTGGCCAAGTCCGTTTGTTTGAAAGTCCGACGGACCTCAGCTGCAAAGTCCGTCGGATTGTCTGCTGGACCAAGTCCGTTGAAAAGTCTCGTCGTGTGTATGTGGCATTAGGGTTCTTTCAGATACAATGACAAGCTTGGACCTAAATTGGCCCACATGTGGCTGGCAAGATGCTCCATTACACAGTTCACCAAAAACAGAATTAGAATGCTGTTCACAGGCGTAGTATTCCCTAAAATATTAAAGGGTGCTCTTGTGGCCTTTAGATCTACCAATAGCTATGTCGTTTCTGGATACAAATTGAATTGGTTGTTTATGTAAGCCCTCACATGACACAGTGTTGAGAAATCTAAAGTACTTTGTTTAGATACTGTATTAGTCACTCAGGTTGCAATATACACTATATTGTCAAAGGTATTGGGACACCTGTCTTTACACACACATGATCTTTAGTGGAATCCCAGTCTTGGTCTATAGGGTTTAATATTGCGTTGGCCCACCCTTTGCAGCTATAGTAGCTTCAACTCTTTTGGGAAGGCTGTTCACAAGATTTAGCATTTACCTTTACTATTAAGATCAACAACACAACCATTGGTCTCTCTACACATGCCAGGGTGCTGGGTGTAATCCTTGACTCTGACCTCTCCTTCAGCCCCCATATACAATCACTGGCTAAATCCTGCTGCCTTAACCTCCACAACATCTCCAAAATTTGACCCTTCCTGACTAATGACACCACAAAGCACCTTATTCACTCCTTGATTATTTCCCACCTTGACTACTGCAACTCTCTCCTTAATGGCCTACCCTTACGCAGGCTATCCCCCCTTCAGTCTATTATGAATGCTGCTGCTAGACTAATACACTTCACTAACCGATCCGTGACTGCTGCCCCTCTCTGCCAATCCCTTCACTGGCTTCCCCTACCCCATTGTATAAAATTCAAAATGCTAACCACAACATACAAGGCCATCCACAACATTGCCCCCTTCTACATCACCAACCTCATCTGCAGATATCGCCCAAATCATCCCCTCCGCTCCTCCCAGGACCTCCTGCTCTCTGGCTCCCTTGTTACCTCCTCTCATGCTCGGCTCCAGGACTCCTTCAGAACCTCTCCCATCATCTGGAACTCCCTGCCCCAGTATATCCGATCAGCCCCTAACATGTTCCACCTTTAGGAGATCCCTGAAAACTCACTTATTCAGGGAAGCCTATCCCACACCTACATAGTTACATAGTTAGTCAGGTTGAAAAAAGACACAAGTCCATCCAGTTCAACCTTAAAAGCAATAAATAAATAAAAAATAAAAAATATTGTACAATCCGATATACCCAATTTTATACCCACAGTGGATCCAGAGGAAGGCAAAAAAAAAAACCCCAGCAGCGCATGATCCAATTTGCTACAGCGGGGGAAAAAATTCCTTCCTGATCGCCCCAAGAGGCAATCGGATTCTCCCTGGATCAACTTTACCTATAAATGTTAGTACCCAGTTATATTATGTACATTCAGGAAAGTATCCAGGCCTTTCTTAAAGCAATCTACTGAGCTGGCCATAACCACCTCTGGCAGGAGTCTATTCCACATTTTCACAGCTCTTACTGTGAAGAAATCTTTCCGTACTTGAAGATGAAATCTCTTTTCCTCTAGACGTAAAGAGTGCCCCCGTGTCCTCTGGGTTGACCGTACAGAGAATAACTCAACACCAAGTTCACTATATGGAACCCTTATATATTTGAACATGTTGATCATATCCCCCCTTATTCTCCTCTTCTCAAGAGTGAATCATTTCAGTTCCTCTAATCTCTCCTCATAGCTGAGCTCCTCCATGCCTCTTATCAGTTTGGTTGCCCTTCTCTGCACTTTCTCCAGTTCCCCGATATCCTTTTTGAGAACTGGTGCCCAAAAATGAACTGCATATTCCAGATGAGGTCTTACTAATGATTTGAACAGGGACAAAATGATATCTCTCTCTCTGGAGTCCATACCTCTCCTAATACAGGAAAGGACTTTGCTCTCTTTGGAAACCGCAGCTCTGCATTGCATGCCATTATCAAGCTTATGATCTACCAAAACCCCCAGATCCTTCTCCACCACGGATTCCCCCAGTTGTACTCCCCCTAGCATGTATGATGCATGCATATTCTTAGCCCCCAAGTGCATAACTTTACATTTATCAACATTAAACCTCATTTGCCACTTAGTAGCCCAATTAGACAGAGCATGTAAATTGGAGAAATCCTGTAAGGACGTTATTCCACTGCATAGCTTGGTGTCATCTACAAAGACAGAAATGTTACTTTTGATCCCAGACCCAATATCATTTATAAAGATGTTAAAAAGTAAGGGTCCCAGCACTGAACCTCGGGGTACACCACTGATAACCTTAGACCATTCAGAGTAAGAATCATTAACCACTACTCTCTGAATTCTGTCTTTTAGCCAGTTTTCTATCCATTTACAAACTGATATTTCCAAACATGTAGACTTTACCTTACACATGAGCCGTGTGTGGGGAACGGTGTCACCTTCCCCATCAAATCATTTCCTGCATTACCTTTTGTACCACCGCCCCCTCCCTTTAGAACACAACTTCTACGAGCAGGGCCCTCCTGTCCCTTATGTATTGTACTGTAATTGTGTTGTCCCCCCTCTACATTTTAAAGTCCTGCGTAAACTGTTGGCGCTATATAAATCGTGAATAATAATAATAGTTTGTGGACTCTATAACCTTCATACAGACCAAATAACTAGAACTGAGTTGAGTTATTTTACCAAACAAATGTAGCAGAATGCATTTTGGTCTAAATCTATGTAAAAAGAGTATTCATTTGTAAAAAAAAAAAAAAAAAATTAACAGAAATAATGAAAAACACATTTTTTTTCTAAACTTTCGGTTTTTATTTATATACTAAAAAAAATATTCACCCAGAGGTGATTAAATACTACAAAAAGTAAGCTCTATCTGTCTCAAAAAATGATTTAAAAAAAGTCATTTGGGTACAGTGTTAGCCCTTGTACACACGGTCGGACATTCCGACAACAAAATCTGTTGGATTTTTTCCGACGGATTTTGTCCGAAACTTGTGTTGCATACACACGGTCGGACAAAGTTGTCGGATAAAATCCGATCGTAGGTAACATGATGACATTATTTAGTTACGAAGTGACTACGTTCAGGCTAGTAGCCAATAGCTTTGGTCTAGGAATTTGATCTGAACATGCGTGGCACTTTGTCCGATCTGAATTCTCTACACATGATCAGACAAAGTCCGATCGGATCATGATGTCGGAAAGTTTTATAGCCCAGCTCTAAAACTTTGTCCTTCGGATATTCCAACGGAAACAGTCCGATGGAGCCCACACACAGTCGGATTATCCAACAACATGGTCCGATCGGACATTTTCCGTCAGAATGTCCGACCGTGTGTACAAGGGCTTAGGTTTGTATTAGGGCTGCACCAATACCGCATTACTGAGTAATTGTCATTCAAAGTGTGGAAACGCTTAAATCTGAAAATTGCCCTGGGCAGAAAGCGGGTGAAAGCGCCCGGTATGAGGTGGGTAAAAGCACAGCCTTTCTGCATTCTCACAAAAAACACCCACAATGCTCCTGGTAGAGACCATGTGACTTAGCCTAGGCAGCTGATAAGTAGCTCTACAGCAAGGAAAGGAAACCTTTTTCCTGAAAATAGTAATAGAATTTGTTCATGTGAAGCCATGTGACCTCTTGATTCATGTGAAGTGCGTTAATGAGAGGTCCACTTTGAGACATGCACATCTAGAAATGCAGCAATTTGTGCATCCGAATCTCGACGGGCTCTCTAACTCCCCGCTCATGGAAACTGCTTATCAGAAATAAGGGGTGGAAGCCATGTAAAGTGATTTTCTAACATAATTAGAGCCCTGGAACAAGGCCAGGCACCCGAATGTTCAGAAACACCATTTTCACTCATCTGCCACTCTTTAAAACATCCTCATTAAAATGTCACAGTTCAAAAGAGAGAGCGAGAGAGGAGCCATTAGCATGTACTTTTTTTTTTTTTCTTAGGTCTTAATTAGTAAAATTTCTCTAGGTCATTATTTGTATGTACGTTTGTGCGTTGCTTTCTCGCGCTCTGCTTGCTTGTATAAGCCAAACTCAACAAGAGAGGATAGATTGTGACAATAATAGGATTAATGGAGGTAAGAGGCGACCTGCATTTCCGGTCCTTTCAAAATAAAAATAAATTAGTAGGGAATGAAATGAACGCTTAAAGCTAAAGTCAAGACTGATATTTAAAACCACAATTTTATCTGCTTTTGTAAACATTAACTGTTGTTTCAATGTATACTTATGTCCATTTACAGTGCCTTGAAAAAGTATTCATGCCCCTTGAAATTTTCCACATTTTGTCATGTTACAACCAAAAATGTAAATGTATTTTATTGGGATTTTATGTGATAGACCAACATATGGTTCATAATTCCGATCGTGTGTATGTAATTCCGACACGCCAAAAATCACGCATGCTCAGATTCAACTACGAGACGGAAGCTATTGGCTACTGGCTATTGAACTTCCCTTTTCTAGTCCCGTCGTACGTCACCGTGTTCTAACCGATCGGAATTTGGTGTGACCGTGTGTAGGCAAGACAGCTTGAGTGGAATTCCATCTGAAATTCCGTCGGGAAAACCATCAGAGCTTTTTCCGATGAGAATTCTGATTGTGTGTACGCGGCATTACAGGTTTTCTTCTAAAATTGCCCTGTATTTGGCTCCATCCATCTTCCCATCAACTCTGACCAGCTTCCCTGTCCCTGCTGAAGAAAAGTTACCCTAAAACATGATGCTGCCAACACCATGTTTCACAGTGGGGGTGGTGTGTCCGGGTGATGTGCAGTGTTAGTTTTCCACCCCACATAAGCCCCATACACACTATCAGTTTTTCTGCTGAGTTTTTCCTTCATATTTACCAAAACCATTTAGTGCAAGGGCCTGCCTGATACACATTGAAACTCCTAAGGTTGGACCTCTTATTATGTGGTTTTGGTAAATTTGAAGGAAAAACTAAAAAAAAAACGTGTTACCATGGGCCTCTTGGCTGCTTCTCTGGTGAATGCTCTCCTTGCCCGGCCTGTCAGTTTAGGTGGATGGCCATGTCTTGGTAGGTTTGCAGTTGTGCCATACTCTTTCCATTTTCGGATGATGGAATGATCAGTGCTCCGTGAGATATTCAAAGCTTGGAATATTTTTTTACAACCTAACCCTGCTTTAAACTTTTCCACAACTTTATCCCTCACCTGTCTGGTGTGTTCCTTGGCCTTCATGATTCACGTTTTTGGTTGTAACATGACAAAGTGTGTAAAATTTCAAGGGGTATGAATACTTTTTCAAGGCACTGTAGCATTATTACCTGAATCTGTCTAAATATAAGACTCCTGTTATGTCTTGCACTGCAGGATTGGGAGAGGAAAGTGCAGTAGTAGGGATCTAACAGAGCCCTATTGATTTGCACAGTGCGGCCAGTACACACGTTTATTGGAGGATAAAGCAGAGTGAAGACCTCATCAGTGTGCAGCTTTTCCTTCATTGCCCAGTGATAGGTCAGGGACAGATCGGTGACTAAGCTGTATTCCTCAAATTTGAGTTTATATGCAAGCAGTGTAAGAGCCTGAATTTGACCTGGCATCATCTTCTCAATCCAGCCCTGCTGTACAGGGACTGCAAGAGGGGGGAATGCAGAACAAGCAGCCAATTAGATAATATACTGACAAGAAGCATTCTAAAGGGAGAAAATAGCAAATCCCTGCAGAGAAATTAGCTAATCACTGCAGACAAAAAGTACAGCAGGAGAAATCTCTGGATTGAAGGTGAATATTGCAGCAAAAGCTGATTTTGTTATTTTATCTTTTAATGGGTTATTTATGTATTGGTATTGTGTTATTTTAGCTGGAGTTCTGCTTTAACTGCAGTAGAGAAAAGTAAGGTCACCAAGCTGGCTGGGCTGCGCTATCTGGCAGGACTGTGTATTCTTCACACAGAATTCAAATCGGTGTTTTGACCAATCCAAATTCTAATCATTCTGAAATGAATTTGTTAAAATTAGTTTCCTTTATTAATTTTCTAACGAAAACTAAATACATTTTAATGAAAACTAAACTAAACCAATTCCGAAACCAAACTAAATGATTTCCATATCGAAATGAAATTAGTAACATAATGAATCTATCCAATACCAAACACACCTAATTTTTCCGTTCTGCACATGTCTAGTGTGTACATCTCTGGGCCGATTGGTCAATATCAAAATCCTTGGGTAGATAAAAATGCTGCCATTTACATATTTTAAACATAAGACTACAGCTGTGTATCTGGAGTTCAGCTTAAAGTGACAGTGTTGTATTTTTTACAAAAAATGATAGCCAGTCAGATCAGTTCGTAGGCAGGTGTAGTCTGCTATCTGCCACTGCAGGTGGCGCTCAACTGCAGCGGCAATGCGTAAGGAGAGGAAGTCATGAGGAACATGGTTCCACTATGGTTTCCTAAGTCACTGGGGCAGTGATCCGATTGGATGCTGGTCGCCCATGTGCCTGTGGCAGAGTTTTAGGGCCCTGGTTACTGGGTTTGCTGAGCATTCGCTTGTGGGTAGTGTAGGGACAGGTCACCCATCTGTTAGGGACAGTGGCAGAAAAAGGTTCCAGTCAGGTAAGGAAAGTTTATGGCTCCACAATCTCCTTGGACATCTTCCCATTTGGGCAGGGACCAGGCCACATTGTGTCCCTCCAGACAGTTTCTATCAGTTTGGCTTATACCTGCTCTGCTACACACTGTTGGCATCCATGAGTGTTCTCATTTGGGCCTTCTCCCACCGGGTTTGATTTTAACTCTTTTGCCTTTTCTTCAATACAAGCTCTACTAATTGTACTTGGACTGCGTATGTGTTATTACTGCCGGGCCACGCAGCACCCACTCACAAGTTTATAACCAGTAAAAGGAAAGGTGTACATTAGCAGGGCAATTCACAGAACAATACACTACTTTTAGGAAAGTCCGTGGCACACTAGGACTGCTAGGATGAAACACAAACTGTAGAATCCAATACAACACTGGTGAACCTCTTTAGGTCAGGATGAAGAGCATTGGTCTGTCTGCAGTTGACTTTTTAGCCACAGACATCTTGATTTTGTGGTCAGTATTTACAATTTTACATATCAGCTTCAATCCTTTGTTGTCCTCTGAGTTTTAACATCTAAACCAAAAATACTCAAAGTCATCAAAGCACTTCTGAACTTTTGTGAAAAGTAAGGTCTGGGAATCTGCAGGTCCAAACAAGAAATGCAATGTTTTAAAAGTCCATAGGGAGTGCTCCAAGCTACTAAAAAAAAGTATTTAGGCTAATAAAAATAAACATTTTTGCAAAGCATCCTTCTAAATTCTTCTAGAAGGCCACTGACTTGCTCCGTAGTTTTGGTGGATATTGAATGTGATTTCAGCTGGGCAATGCCCTCAGACCCCCAAGGTTAACAGTAGCCATCACTCGGCAAGGGTTCCTTGGCAAAAACTTGACAAATGACTTTCAGCTGTACAAAGAGTTGGATACAGTGTGAAATTAAGAGGCAAGGGGCCAAAGGGCAGGCATTTAAAACCAGATACAAATTAAAGAAAAACAATGGAAAAACATATCCTTTTCGATGGAAGAAACATAGTCCTCCTGACTGATGATGGATCTCTCTGCACTGGGACCTCTATGGAACATTTGTTTGGAAAAGTAGAACCCCCATAATGATTTAATTTCTAAAGTCCTGTCGGGGGCCATATAACGCTTGTGGAAATTTCCGAGACATCAATACTGCTTTCTTTAGTTTTTCATATTTCTAGGGAATCAAAGGGCTGATGGTAGGGAGGATTAAGTTTATGCATCTCAAATTATTAAAACAAATGACTGACCATAATATCATAGGTATAACAAAGTCATTTTTCTTGAGGCTTTAGAAAATTTGTCAGACAAGTTCAATACAGAAAGAATTTTTCTCATGAAAATGAACAAGTTGTTATTGTGTTACACAAAGGAAGAATGAAAATCTGGAAGTAAATCTAGACATACTCCCACAGATTTTTTTTTATTTCAGCCTGTGGACTGAACAAAAGGAGTCTAAGCCCTTGTACACATGGTCGGACATTCCGACAACAAAATCCGTCGGATTTTGTCTGATGGATTTTGTCCGAAACAGGGGTTGCATACACACGGTTGGACAAAGTTGTCGGAAAATCCGATCATTCTGAACGCAATGACGTTATTTCGTTATGGCAGGGACTACGTTCAGGCTAGTAGCCAATAGCTTTGGTCTAGGAATTTGATCTGAGCATTCGTGGCACTTTGTCCGATCGGAATTCTCTACACACAATCGGGCAAAGTCCGATCGGATCATGTTGTCGGAAAGTTTTATAGCCCAGCTCTAAAACTTTGTCCGTCGGATATTCCAACGGAAACAGTCCGATGGAGCCCACACACAGTCGGATTATCCGGCAACACGGTCCGATCGGACATTTTCCGTCGGAATGTCCGACCGTGTGTACAAGGGCTAACAGAATTCCATCCATGCTAAATAGCACTTATTATTATTATTATTATCATTATTTTCTTGGTGCCTCCATGGCAGCATACCAATGGTTGATGGCTCCACCCTCGATCAACCCACAGGACCACGTAACTCTATAAAAAAAAGAGTTACTCCCCCCTCAGGTATTCTTTTTCCTGTCCTCATCCCCGCAGGATCACAGTCCAGCCCTACCTCACCGTCATATGGTGCGACCATTGCAGGTTCATGCTCTCCTGCAGTATGGAGTCTCATTACTTGGGTTGCTAAATGCGTCAGATAAGTATGGGAGCCCATTTTTCTGTGGATCTTTTTGGGGCAGAGAGATTCAGGAGCATGTGTTCTCCTCAGTCTCCTGGCTGCCTATCACAGAATTCCCCCGGCGGGGGAGCCTTTAGCACAAGATACCTGTTTCTAATCAGCCAGGCCAATATGCTGCTTTTTTCCTCCTCATGGCTGGCTCCCTGGGATGGCCAACAGCCATCGCAATGCTCTTCCTGCTTCCCCCGGGGGAGGGGGGGGCTGGGCTACAGCGGAACACTCGGAGCATGCCCAGTAGCCTGCTGAAGCCAGGCAATGGCTGTCTTGGTACCCCCAAGCTGAAATTTCCTATTTAAACAGCCTGAAGTATAATTTTAGCCAGGCTGTCAGTGAGAAGGTACCTCTGAGTGTCTTATCCACCTTCTCTCTCTAGATGGACCCTGGCCAAGGTAGAGTCCTGATGTGTGTATATATGTGCGCATGCATATATTTATTTTTTATTATTATTTTATCTTCCCTTTTCTAGCTGCCCCTGAAATCATCATGCCGCATAATAAAAAAGGTCCTCAACATCCCACTAGGTAAGGGCTGCAACATTTAGGTAAGTCTCAAAAAAATAAAAAGAGAGCTTTCTCGGGGCATTTGGAAATATCTCGTTGTTCTTTTATTTCCACAGCCCGCACCGAGAATCATCTCGCAAATCTTCCCACAGAGATTCTGCCGATAGGTCAAGAGGTCACATAAGCTCTGGACATTCGCACTCATCTTCTGCGCATGCTTCCCGCAGCAGTCGGAGATCACCCCAACATGTCCCAAGCAGGCATAATTCCCAGGGCAGGTCGGCACATCTAGGGAAGAAGGCCTGCTGGGTCTGTGGGAAGCAAGCTCTCCCGGATAAATTGGCATGCAGTCAGTGCCTGTTGGAAGCCTGGAAATTGAGCGGAAGAGACTGGGCAGCCTAGGGTGCTCACATGAAGTTATACAAACTTTGTTGCAAGCAAGGAAGTCATCTCCCAATGTAGGTGACTACAGGGTATGGAAAAAATTCACCCAGCTGGCAGAATTCAGCCATTTCAATCCGCTGGATCCTGGAGTTCATAATGTTCTACTCTTCTTGCAGTCGGGCCTGGACTTAGGCTTAGGTCTTAACATGCCGAAAGTTCAGGTTTCGACCTTATCAGCCTTAACAGACACACGCTGGGCACTGCAGCCCTCGTAGACCGCTTCCTAAAAGCGGTACTAAAGTTGCGTCCTCCTAGGAAAACTCTTTACCCCAAATGGGATCTGACAGTTGTCCTCAACATCTTAGCCAGTCCACCCTTTGCACCCACTGAAGTGTACATTGGAAGATATTACCTGGAAAACAACATTTCTGATCGCCATCACATCAGGGCGCAGGGTGTATTTTCAAATTCAAGCTTTGAGAGCTAGAGAACCCTACGTCTAATTTTTTCCAGATAGGGTGGTTCTGCAGCCTATTCATCAGTTTGTCCCGAAGGTACCATCAGTTTACCACCTTAATCAAGAATGGGTTCTCCCGACCTTCGGAGAAGATCCAACCTCTTCAAAACTACATGAATTGGATGTGGCCAGGTCCCTGAGGCATTATTTAGAGTTGACACAGCAATTACGCAAGGATCAACGTCTGTTTATTATTCCCAAGGGAGCAAGGAAAGGAATGGCGGCCTCCAAGATGACCTTAGCCAACTGGATCGTAAAACTAATTCAGAGGGCATATCGGGCTAGTGGGCTCCCAGTCCCAGTTGCGGTGAATGCTCATTCGACGCAGGGAATGGCCTCTTCCTGGGCAGCCTTGGCGCGGGTCTCCCCTGAGACAATTTGCAGAGCGGCTAGTTGGTCATCCTTCAACACCTTCATGTCGCACTATAGCCTAGATCCGGCAGTCCTCATCTCCTGAGATTTTGGGGAAAAAAACCTTAGAATTATCAGCTCTGTAAAATCGTTAAAAATCATTATTGCAGTACCCTCCCTGTAAGAGAGGTATTTATCATTGGTATGCTGCCATGGAGGCACCAGGAAAATGGAAAATTGAATACTCACTTTCCGTCATTTTCCTTTCCTGGTGCCTACCCATGACAGCATACACCCTGCCTTCAATAATCCTTAATGTTCTGAAGACTAGTTACAAAGAATACCTGAGGGGAATAACTAAATTACGGAAAGGTGAGTATTCAATTTTCCGTTATTATTATTATTATTATTATTATTATTATTATTATTATAATACAAGATTTATATAGTGCACAACACAGCTTGCACAACACTTTACAACATAAGGGAGACAGTACAGTTGCAATACAATTCAATACAAAAGGGATATGAGGGCCCTGCTGATGAGCTTACAATCTACTAGATGGACAACTCTCTCATTGCAGCCATTGAATTCTGACAGCTGGCCATTTTTTTTATCAGCCAAAGGGGGGTTTTACATTTAAATACTGGACCACAAAAAGGGAGAATATCTCCAAAATTAGGGGAAATCCCTTCTTCAACATAAATGAAGATTTTTCCATACCAGTAAAGCCCCTTTCGCACATAATGTCCATTTGCTCAGTGGGGAGCGCTTCCGTTAAAGCGGGAGTCCGCGTTTATTTTTTTATTTTTTTTTAAAGCCAGCAGCTACAAATACTGCAGCTGCTGACTTTTAAAATAGTGACACTTACCTGTCCAGCGCGCCCGCGATGTCGGCACCCGAAGCCGATCTCTCGATCGTCTCTCGGGTGCTGCCGCCGCCATCTTGGGTATGGGAATCAGGAAGTGGAGCCTTTCGGCTTCATTTCCCGGTTCCCTACTGCGCATGCGCAATAAGGATGGACCCGCTGCCTCTGGGAGCTGTGTGTTTCCCAGCAGGCAGCGGGGGACTTTCGGAAAGGGGCGTAATCTACGCCCCTTTCCGCAGAGAGCTATCCCGGAAGTGGGTGCAGATACCTGTACTGTGCAGGTATCTGCACCCCCCTCCCCCCTGAAAGGTGCCAATTGTGGCGCCGGAGGGGGGGGAGGGTTCCAATGAGCGGAAGGTCTACTTTAGGGTGGACCTCCGCTTTAATCACTGCTGAGCCAGCGGACGACAGGTCCGTCTTTTCTCACTGTGCAGAGACGGACCTGTCAGATCTCTGCTCTCCACTATGGGGGATCGGATGAAAACGAATCTGTCAGTTTTTATCTGATGGAATGGATGGAAAATAGGGTTTCCATCCTTCTGAATTTAGCGGATCAGAGCAGATCGGAAAGGATCGGATGTCAGCGGACATGTCACCACTGACATCCATCGCTCCATAGAACTGTATGGAGTGTCCGTCGAGCTCCGCCTAAAAAACTGACAGGTGGACCTAAACGGTCCTCATGTGTGAAAGAAGCCAGAGGGTTCATTCACACCAGTCCAGTTGAGCAGCATTGGCTAACACGGGGAGATTTACCAAAATAGAATCTTGTGCAGCTGTGCATGGTAGCCAATCAGCGTCTAACTTCAGCTTGTTCAGTTAAGCTTTGACAATTAAAGCTGGAAGCTGATTGGTTTTTATGCAGAGCTGCACCAGATTTTGAACCATGCAGTTTTAGTAAATAATCTTCAGCCCTCATTCACATTGACTGCAGCTTTCAAATTGTTACGACTTCATCTGAAATCGCACAATTTTAAAGCTGCATGTCAGTGCATTTGGGTGCGACTTGGAAGACATCTGTGTGGCTTCATGCACAGATGTCTATGCAAGTCACACCCGAAATTGCCATAAGTAGTGCAGTAACAGCTGAGCCGATTTTTCAGCTTTTGGTTTTTCAGTCGGCCATCTCAGCTAAGGGAAACTGGCAATGAAGCCTTGAGGCTTCGCGGCTGGTTCCCTACTGCGCATGCGTGCCGTGCTTTGTGAATGGCCTGGCAGCACAGCAGAGGAAGGAAGAGGGGGTGCTGAACTTCCAGCTGAGTTTGCCGTGATGAGATCAGCCGGAAGTGGGATCCGGCACCTGTCAAAACAAGGTACTCACTCCCCCCCACCCCCCCCGAGAGGTGCCAAATGCGGCAATGGAGGGAGGAGGCAAACAAGCGGAGCTCCCCCTTTGTGTGGAGCTCCTCTTAAGGTAAATCCTTTCTTTTTGTCATATTCGTTATGTTGGAATGACCGGAATTCGAATTTGTTGTGTATATTCTGAAGCAATTCATATTATCGGAAGTTATTTTGGAAGATTAGCTATATTTGTTTTAATGTGTTAATTTGTTAGAATTAAGAGAAATGGAGTGAGTTGATTGGACTATATCAACTGGAATTGCGTGCTTCCGAAAGTATTGAATGGAATCTCAGATTCATTCGTTATGCTATGATTTGGGGTTTCTGATGGATCCACCTTCATCCGAACCAAACACAATAAGTAGGAATCATCTTCCTTTTTTCACTTTTATACATTACTATATTTTTTGCAATATATTTCCATTTTCATATGTGGTGCATAATAAATATAATTTATTATAGAATAAATTTCTACTATTGTGATTCAGAGGTTTGGATACATACAAATCTTTGAATAACAAAAATGTTGTCAAAATTTAGATTTGTAACGATACGAATCGCATAAGTCTATGTGTACCTTAAAGCGGAGTTCCACCCAAAAGTGGAACTTCCACTCATTTTGTCATTTGTCTCCTCTCCCCCTCTGGTGCCACAATTGTCACCTTTTGGGGGGGACAACAGGTATCCTGTTCCCATTTTCGGGAGTCCTCACCACAGCCCATGACATCGCAGTGGGGCTCCCTCCTCCCCAGTATGTGTAGCTGCTGCCTTTAAATGTTTTATTTTTTTTGGGTGGACCTCTGCTTTAACATCCAACAGTTGCTGTGAACGAGCTCTAAAAGGTATTTCAGGTATCCACTTAATTTATTTTGGGCTACCGCCCATAGACATGAATTGACACAAGCAGATACACTATATTACCAAAAGTATTGGGACGCTTGCCTACACGCACATGAACTGGGTATCCCAGTCTTAGTTCAATATTGAGTTGGCCCATCCTCTGCAACGTGTGTCCATGGAAATGTTTGATCATTCTTACAGAATCGCATTTGTGAGGTCAGGCACGGATGTTGGAGGAGAAGGCCTGGCTTGCAGTCTGCACCCAAATTCATCCCAAAAGGGTTGAGGTCAGGACTTTGCAAGCCAGTCAAGTTCCTCCACCCCTAACTCGCTCATCCATGTCTTCATGGATCTTGCTTTGTGTACTGGTCCAAATCATTTGGTGAAGGGGGAATTATGGTGTGGGGTTGTTTTTCAGGGGTTGGGCTTGGCTCCTTGGTTCCAATGAAGGGAACTCCTAAGGTGTCAGCATACCAAGACATTTTGGACAATTTCATGCTCCCAACTTTGTGGGAACAGTTTGGGGGTGGCCCCTTCCTGTTCCAACATGACTCCGCATCAGTGCACAAATCAAGGTCCATAAAGACATGGATGAGTGAGTTTGGGGTGGAGGAACTTGACTGACCTGCACTGAGTCCTGACCTCAACCCGCTAGAACACCTTTGGAATGAATTAGAGTGGAGACTGCGAGCCAGGCCTTCTCCTTCAACATCAGTGCCTGACATCACAAATGTGCTTCTGGAAGAATGGTCAAACATTCCCATAGACACCCTCCTAAACCTTGTGGACATCCTTCCCAGAAGAGTTTAAGCTGTTCTAGTAGCAAAGGTTGGGCCAACTCGATACTGAACTATACAGACTAATGCCTCATGCAGACGGTCGGACATTCCGGCCACAAAATCCTTTGGATTTTTTCTGAAACTTGTGTTGTATACACATGGTCGCAAAAATCCGATCGTTCTGAACGAGGTGACGTCAAACACGTACATCGGGACTATAAACGGGCCAGTAGCCAATAGCTTTCGTCTCTTAGTTTATTCTGAGCATGTGTGGCACTTTGTCCATCAGAATTGTCTACACACGATCGTAATTTATGTGATCGGATTTTGTTGTTGGAAAATCTTAGATCCTGCTGTCAAACTTTGTGTGTTGGAAAACCAGACGGGAAAAAGTCAGATGGAGCCCACACACGGTCAGATTTTTCGACAACATGATCCGATCGCACATTTTCTGTCGGAAAATCTGACTGTGTGTATGGGGCATAAGACTGGGATATCATTAAATTTCATGTGTGTGTAAACTTGCAGAGGTCTCAAACTGGCGGCCCTCCAGCTGTTGCGAAACTACAAATCCCATCATGCCTCTGTCTGTGGGAGTCATGCTTGTAACTGTCAGCCTTGCAATGTGACTTGTAGTTTCGCAACAGCTGGAGGGCCGCCAGTTTGAGACCCCTGGACTGTAAAGGCAGGCGTCCTAATACTTTTGGTAACATAGTGTAGTTGCGTAAAGTGGTGCACAGATACAGACAGAATGCATAGAACGCACCGTTGCCTTATGGCTGTGCACATGCGCTACTTTATGTAAACAACAGCGTAAAAGACATCATAGCCACCAGAAATATGCATAAATGCACGCAAAAAGTGCTAATCACTCTATTCTAAGGGAGGGCATTCGACCGCAAGGAGAAAAAATGAGAAGCGATGATAGAGGGACAAGAAACAGGTAACGTACGTTTTTTAAAATGTTATTTTACCAGTTTGGTGCTCAGGTATAAACAGAGACTGATGACAGTCAAGCCACTTTCTTGTAAATAGTACAATCCACTTCTAAGCACACCCAACATGGGCAAAGTACAGGTTCACTTTAAAAGTTTAAAAGCCACTGACAGGTTCTCTTTAAGCATGACCGCAACTGTACCTCCAAGAGACAAATCTGTTACCGCAGGTATTATATAGGTTCTTTGATAAATTCCCCAGGTAACACTTTCCCTCTTAATCTATGGCAGACCGACCTACTGGTAGCGTGAGAAAAGAGGCAAGCGATTGTTTAGTGATGTCATCGGGGACCCAAAGATTTATGGCATCGGGGGCCCCTAATATACACTTTTGTTGCCAGTAAAATACACAAGCCCCCTGGCCTGGTCTGTTAAAGGTTAAACATATGGAGTTGTGGCCTTGTTAAAATGGCTTTAATTACCCAGTTAAAACTAACTAGACCCCACCAGAGCGTAGTGTGCCGCTCAGAAGTGACTGGAATAGGCAGCGCCGTGCTAAGACAAAGCCTCAACTGCATTCTTTAGTAGGATTGTGAAACATTAAACCCTGTACATATGGTTAACAAGCATCACCCCCCCTTCCCTGGCAAATTCCCATCGTGCAGACATTCTATCACCTAAATAGGGACCTGCTAACCTGCAGCATTCCAGCTGCTACCAAGCCTACGTTCCCATTGTGCCAGCACCTGGCACTGGGGAAGTTGTTAGCTGCCAGAGAAAGCTCCTTTGTAGGGGAAGGCTCCACCCACAATGGATATTTTATAAGGCACAAACAGCAATAAAATCATTGTACAGGAGCCTTAAAGCTGGCCATACACTGTGCAAATTTCGGTAGGTTCCTTTATAAAGCGGGCAAAATTCACTCGGTGTCTGGCCCTGGTGATCGCCTCCCAACCAACATCCCTCAAATGACGACAAATTGAAGGACCCAAGCAGAAAATTGTGCCCGCATCTAATCAGATGTAGGCTGGGCTGCTATAGGGAGGTAGAGCTGGCCCTCCTATACTGGGTCCTGACCCCATTGGTCCAGTAGGGAGACCAATGAGCAGAGAGGGAAAATTGTATTTTCAGGGGCTCAGGAGTATTACCATGGTTTCCAGCAGTTATAGTAAAGGCCCCAGTAGTTAAACAGGAGGGCTCACATCAGACAAAGGGCCTTTTCTGTTCTCCTTTTTTCTTTTGCTTTCAGGAGCAGAAGTCATTTTAAGTGACTTGTCACTCCTGACCCCTACACTCTGTATGTCACATACACTTGAACCTGCACTCTGACCGATATCTACTCCTGAGACCGGCACTCTGTACGGTACAGAAGCCTGACACCTGCACTCTGTACGATATATGCTCCTGACACCTGCACTCTGTACGATATATGCTCCTGACACCTGCACTCTGTAGGATACATACTCCTGAGACCTGCACTCTGTAGGATATATACTCCTGAGACCTGCACTCTGTAGGATACATACTCCTGAGACCTGCACTCTGTACGATACATACTCCTGAGACCTGCACTCTGTACGATATATACTCCTGAGACCTGCACTCTGTAGGATACATACTCCTGAGACCTGCACTCTGTACGATACATACTCCTGAGACCTGCACTCTTTACGAAACAGAAGCCTGACACCTGCACTCTGTACGATATATGCTCCTGACAGCTGCACTCTGTATGATACATACTCCTGACACCTGCACTCTGTAAGATACATACTCCTGAGACCTGCACTCTGTACGATACATACTCCTGAGACCTGCACCCTGTACGATACATACTCCTGAGACCTGCACACTGTACGATACATACTCCTGAGACCTGCACTCTGTACGATACATACTCCTGAGACCTGCACTCTGTACGATACATACTCCTGAGACCTGCACTCTGTACGATACATACTCCTGAGACCTGCACTCTGTACGATACATACTCTTGAGACCTGCACTATGTACGAAACAGAAGCCTGACATCTGCACTCTGTATGAAACAGAAGCCTGACACCTGCACTCTGTACGATACATACTCCTGAGACCTGCAAAACGCAGGTGCTAGCAGGTATCTGGGCTGATCTCGCTAACAATGCGTTTTTTTGGAACCCTGAACTGCTGGGGACGCTAGTATAAATCTGATCAGATCAGATATTGATCTGTTCAGATTCTATACCACTACGGGAGGTTTATGTTTTGCGTGTGGGTGTTAGCGGTACTGGCACTAACCTAGCGCTGCCTGGGGCAACGCAGACCCTGACCCTAAAACCTAATTGATATCACCCGCCGGGTGATCAGGGGGTTAAACCTTTATTGGGTAATAAATGGTGGGTGCCCTGATGCTATAAAAAGCAAACTAACCAGAGTCACCCGTAACACTTATACGGTGATCAGTGGTGAAAGGGTTAACTAGGGGCAATCAGGGGGTTCAAATTTTTATTAGGTAGTATATGGGGGTCCCTGGCGCTATATAAAAACCTGACGGGGAACCTAAATAACTAACTGGCTTACCAGCGTCACCAGTGACACTTATACTGTGATCGCTGGTGAAAGGGTTAACTAGGGGCAATCAGGGGGTTAAAACCATTATTGGGTAGTATATCGGGGTACCTAGCGATATAAAAACCTGGCGGTGAACCTAAAAAAATAACTAGCTACCTAGCGACAGTAGCGACACTGATGCAGCGATCAGAAAAATGATCGCTTAGTGACAGTGGCAAAAGGGGGTGAAAGGGTTAACTAGCGGCAATCAGGATGTTAAAACCATTATTGGGTAGTATATCGGGGTACCTAGCGCTATAAAAACCTGGCGGTGAACCTAAAAAAATACCTAGCGACAGTAGCGACACTGATGCAGCGATCAGAAAAATGATCGCTTAGAGACAGTGGCAAAAGGGGGTGAAAGGGTTAACTAGGGGCAATCAGGATGTTAAAACCATTATTAGGTAGTATATCGGGGTACCTAGCGATATAAAAACCTGGCGGTGAACCTAAAAAAATAACTAGCTACCTAGCGACACTGATGCAGCGATCAGAAAAATGATCGCTTAGTGACACTGGCAAAAGGGGGTGAAAGGGTTAACTCTAGGGGCAATCAGGGGGTTAAATCTTTATTGGGGGGTGATAGGGGGCTACCCTGGACCTAACACTAACTGCCCTGACAGTTTTTACTTTTACAACTGACACTGAATGCATTGATCAGTAAAGAAATGATCAATGCAATCAGTGACACTGTGACTGGGGGGGGGGAGGGGGGATCGGGGGGCGATCGGGGGGGGGGTTTGTGTACCTGTGTGTACCTATGTGTCAGTGTAGTGTTTTGGTGCACTTACTTTTAGTCTTCTCCTCGTAGTCCGGTCAAAAAGACCGCCCCGAGGAGAATGACATCACTTCCTCCTTCCTGTGTAAACAATACACAGTGGGAGGAAGTTCGTCATTGGCCAGGAGCGATCGAGAGGGGGTGGCCAGAAACCAACGGCCATCCCCTCATCACGGATCGCTCCCGGAGGGAAACGGACCGCCGTATCCAGCAGGAGGGGGTCCGATCGGACCCCCCACCCGCTGGAAGGCAGGCACGTACATCTACGTGCTTGTGCCTGCCTGTGCCATTCTGATGACGTATAATGGCAATACGGCGGTCCTTAAGTGGTTAAGTGACTTGTCACTCCTGACCCCTACACTCTGTATGTCACATACACTTGAACCTGCACTCTGTACGATATATGCTCCTTTCACCTGCCTGCTGTACGATACATGCTCCTGACACCTGCACTCTGTACGATACATGCTCCTGACACCTGCACTCTGTATGATACATGCTCCTGACACCTGCACTCTGTATGATACATGCTCCTGACACCTGCACTCTGTATGATACATGCTCCTGACACCTGCACTCTGTACGATATATGCTCCTGACACCTGCACTCTGTACTATATATTCTCCTGACACCTGCACACTGTACAATACATACTCCTGAGACCTGCACTCTATACGATGCAGAAGCCTGAGACCTGCACTCTGTACGATACATACTCCTGAGACCTGCACTCTGTACGATACATACTCCTGAGACCTGCACTCTGTACGAAACAGAAGCCTGACACCTGCACTCTGTACGATATATGCTCCTGACACCTGCACTCTGTACGATATATGCTCCTGACACCTGCACTCTGTACGATATATGCTCCTGACACCTGCACTCTGTACGATATATGCTCCTGACACCTGCACTCTGTACGAAACAGAAGCCTGACACCTGCACTCTGTACGATATATGCTCCTGACACCTGCACTCTGTACGATATATGCTCCTGACACCTGCACTCTGTACGATATATGCTCCTGACACCTGCACGCTGTACGCTATATGCTCCTGACACCTGCACGCTGTACGATATATGCTCCTGACACCTGCACGCTGTATGATAACACCTGCACGCTGTACGATATATGCTCCTGACACCTGCACTCTGTACGATACATACTCCTGAGACCTGCACTCTATACGATACAGAAGCCTGAGACCTGCACTCTGTACGATACATACTCCTGAGACCTGCACTCTGTATGATACATACTCCTGAGACCTGCACTCTGTATGATACATACTCCTGAGACCTGCACTCTGTATGATACATACTCCTGAGACCTGCACTCTGTACGATACATACTCCTGAGACCTGCACTCTGTACGATACATACTCCTGAGACCTGCACCCTGTACGATACATACTCCTGAGACCTGCCTGCACCCTGTACGATACATACTCCTGAGACCTGCACTCTGTACGATACATACTCCTGAGACCTGCACTCTGTACGATACATACTCCTGAGACCTGCACTCTGTACGATACATACTCCTGAGACCTGCACTCTGTACGATACATACTCCTGAGACCTGCACTCTGTACGAAACAGAAGCCTGACACCTGCACTCTGTACGATATATGCTCCTGACACCTGCACTCTGTACGATATATGCTCCTGACACCTGCACTCTGTACGATATATGCTCCTGACACCTGCACTCTGTACGAAACAGAAGCCTGACACCTGCACTCTGTACGATATATGCTCCTGACACCTGCACTCTGTACGATATATGCTCCTGACACCTGCACGCTGTACGATATATGCTCCTGACACCTGCACGCTGTACGATATATGCTCCTGACACCTGCACGCTGTATGATATATGCTCCTGACACCTGCACGCTGTATGATATATGCTCCTGACACCTGCACGCTGTACGATATATGCTCCTGACACCTGCACGCTGTACGATATATGCTCCTGACACCTGCACTCTGTAGGATACATACTCCTGAGACCTGCACTCTATACGATACAGAAGCCTGAGACCTGCACTCTGTACGATACATACTCCTGAGACCTGCACTCTGTATGATACATACTCCTGAGACCTGCACTCTGTATGATACATACTCCTGAGACCTGCACTCTGTACGATACATACTCCTGAGACCTGCACTCTGTACGATACATACTCCTGAGACCTGCACCCTGTACGATACATACTCCTGAGACCTGCACTCTGTACGATACATACTCCTGAGACCTGCACTCTGTACGATACATACTCCTGAGACCTGCACTCTGTACGATACATACTCCTGAGACCTGCACTCTGTACGATACATACTCTTGAGACCTGCACTATGTACGAAACAGAAGCCTGACATCTGCACTCTGTATGAAACAGAAGCCTGACACCTGCACTCTGTACGATACATACTCCTGAGACCTGCACTCTGTACGAAACAGAAGCCTGACATCTGCACTCTGTATGAAACAGAAGCCTGACATCTGCACTCTGTACGATACATACTCCTAACACCTGCACTCTGTACAATAGATACTCCTGACACTTCTACTCTGTATGTTACATACTCTTGACACCTGCACTTTGTACAATAGATACTTCTGGCACTTGTTCTCTGTATGATATTGACACCTGCACTTTGTACGATACATACTCCTGGCACCTGTACGCTGTACAATAGATACTCCTGACACCTGCACTCTGTACAATAGATATGCCTGATACCTGTACTCTATGTAGGCTTAATTTGTAGGCCCCATTAACTGTTGGCACAATTTTGCCACACCCACAATTCACTATGGTGTGCTTGACTTGCTGATCATTATTGTCCTCTGGATTGTGTGCCCACTGTTTCAGCAGGAGGACTCGCATCAGAGAGGGCTTTTTCCGTTTTCTTTTGCTTTAGAGAGCAAAAGTAAGTTTAAGTGACTTGCCACTCCTGACCTGTACTCTCTGTACAGCTTAACCTGCATGCTGTATGATACATATTCCTGACAGCTGCACTCTGTAGGATACATACTGCTGACACATGTACTCTGTACGATACATACTCCTGACACCTGCACTCTGTATGTTACATACTCCTGGCACCTGCACTCTGTACGATACATACCCCTGACTCCTGTATTCTGTATGCTACATCCTCCTAAAACCTGCACTGTGTTACATACATTAGATACATTAGATACTCTTGACACTGGTACTCTTTATGATACATACTCCTGACTCCTGCACTCTGTACAATAGATACTCCTGATATTCTGCAGGCTTAATTTTTGGTTGGGAACAGCTCAATGCGTTACAAAGAGGTCAGCAAAAGGGGTTCCCAGATCATAAGATTACTGACTGAAGGGAGTGAGGTGGTCTGGACCATAGAAATGCATAGCCCCCAACTGTCCCTGATTTGGAGCAATGTCCCTCTGTCCCTCATTTCTCCTCATTTGTCCCTCATTTTGGTCTGATATATATAGTAGTATATAAAATGCACTTTTTATCGTTCAAAAAACGTTAAACCTTTCATCGAATTTTTAAATTGCTGCATTTGTAAATTCCAAAAGCCAATATAAAGGAATAGCAGTGGTAAAAAAAAAAACAGCACTTGTGGGTTTAACCAATCTTGTTTTTTTTTGTACAAGTCCCCTTTAAGGGGGTGTGGCAAGGGGTGTGTCCTATGCCTGCATACTTTTTGCTGATAGGTGTCCCTCTTTCCCATCTCAAAAAGTTGGGAGGTATGGAAATGCTTCAATCAAAAACTTAAAATGGTATCAAACCCAAAATGAAAAATGCAATATATTGCACCTTAACAGTCTTTAGATGTGATGGCTGCATTTGTTTTCTTTTTTTAGTTTTTTTTCTTTGTTTTCATCAGTGATCTGCCCAGTAACGCAGCTCCTGTACTAGAGTGCTTCCACTCTGGATGAAGGAGCACAGGGGGCACCTTTTGGACAGCATTATTGTCAGTCTGGGGAGAGGGGAGTTTTATGCCGCGTACACACGATCAGACTATCCGGCGGACAATGAGCCGGACTTTGCAGCGGAGGTCCGCCAGACTTTCCGAACGACTTGCCCACACACGACCGGACTTTTCCGGCTAGATTTTTCAAATGAACGGACTTGCCCACACACGGAGTAAAGTCCGTTCATTTTGACCGTGACTCCAGGTAGATGGGACTAGCGAAGGAAGTGAATGTCGCCACCTCCATCGGCGAGACTGATACCTTGCTAGCCCCGTTGCCTGGTATGGAGCCCTGCCGGTCAGGAAAGGGGGTGGGGAGGAGCGAGCGCCCCCCCTTCTGAGCCGTACCAGCCCGCGTGCCCTCAACATGGGGGGGTGGGTGCTTTGGGGAAGGGGGCGCCCTGCGGCCCCCACCCCAAAGCACCTTGTCCCCATGTTGTTGAGGACAAGGGCCTCTTCCCGACAACCCTGCCGTTGGTTGTTGGGGTCTGCGGGCGGGGGGCTTATTAGAATCCGGGACCCCCCCTTTAATAAGGGGCCCCCAGATCCCGGCCCCACACCCTATGTGAATGAGTATGGGGTACATCGTACCGCAACTCATTTACCTGGGGAAAAAAGTGTCAATTAAAAAACACAACACAGGTTTTTAAAGTAGTTTATTAGACAGCTCCAGGGGTCTTCTTCTGACTTCAGGGGTCTTCTCGCCGGGCTCCTCTACTATCTTCTGCTCTTTTACCTCTCTTTTACTAGCAGAGGAGCCTGGCTTTCTCCTTCATCGCCACCGTCCGGGGGTCTTCTTCCGACGAGTTTTTCTGCCGGGCTCCTCCGCTATCTTCTTCCAGCTCTTTTACTAGCATAGGCCCGATCTTTTCGTTCGAAGCTGTCGCCGCCTTCTTCTTCCTTCTTCTTCCTTCTTCTTCTCTTCTTCCGGTGTTGACACAACGCTCTTTCTGGCTGCAATGCCAGGGACGCATTGCGTGGCGACTTATATAGGCATGATGTCACAGTCCCGGGGGATGCTGGGACTGTGACTTCTTTCTAAGTCCGCCGGACTTTTGGGAAGAAAAAGTCCGCTGGAGCCCACACACGGTCGAATTGTCCGGCAGACTCTGGTCCGCCGGACTAAGTCCGCTGGATGGTCTGATCGCGTGTACGCGGCATTAGATGTACTTGAAGGTTTAAAAGCACTAACAAATTGAAGCCAAACGCCAACTCAAACCGATGTTACACAGGCAGTTGCAGCAACCAATTTTTCCTTTTGGGATGAAGGTTTTACATTAATCAGTTGCTGAACGCATAACTTAGTTATACAGCAGCAGAGCGTCTCTCCTGTGCTGGATCACGTACCCAGCTTGTGAGCTGGCACTTCCGGGTAGGTGGAGCGCACACCGCTGTGCCTGCGCTGTGATTCGACACAGCACAAGCCAATCAGCGGGTGCTGGCCAATGGATTTCCACCAGCAACCACTGATTGGCGAGGAGGAACACAGAACAGAGGGCTGCATATGTAAACAAGGCAGAGCTCTGTTCTGTCAGCAGGGATGTGATGGATTTTCTTTCCCTGCAGGCAGTGGTGGCTGGTGCTTCAAATTTTTGGGGGGCGCAAACAAACTGAACAAAAAAGCATCAATTGCTGCCACTGTGCCCATCAGTTGCTGCCACTGTGCCCATCAGTTGCTGCCACTGTGCCCATCAGTTGCCGCC
Source organism: Lithobates pipiens (assembly GCF_037356315.1). Taxonomy (NCBI): domain Eukaryota; kingdom Metazoa; phylum Chordata; class Amphibia; order Anura; family Ranidae; genus Lithobates; species Lithobates pipiens. Next base: position 118,422,557 of record NW_027507685.1, on the reverse strand, counting down.
ACTGTGCCCATCAAACGCAGTTACTGTACCCATCAATTGCTGCTACTGTGCCCCATCAATTGCCGCTACTGTGCCCCATCAATTGCCGCTACTGTGCCCCATCAATTGCCGCTACTGTGCCCATCAATTGCTGCTACTGTGCTCCATCAAATGCTGCCAGTGTGCATCGCTTGGAACTTACCTGTCTTGCAGTGGGTCAGTGGCGGTGTCCTGCACGCTCCTTGATGTCTTCTTCCATCCTCTCTATCAGGCCTCCAATCACAGCGTCTGACGTTTCAGCCAATCAGGTGACAAGTAAGAGACCCAAGCACCTGATCATAAAATACATGCCACAGCAGAACGGACAGAAGAGCTGATGCATTTCACACTATCAAACAGTGCTTAATCATTAAGCTATGATTAAGCACTGTTTGCTAGTGTGAAACGCATCAGCTCTTCTGCCCATTCTGCTGTGGCATGTATTTTTTGATTCCGTTTAACAAATAAAGGATCATTTTTGGAGTGCGGCTGTCCAGAATTTTTCTCAACACTTCATCACAAAACGGAACGCCAAGCTGTGACTTGGAGCTAAATCTGTGTGCTGCGTTTTTATACAGTGCACTACATTTTTGAAAAGTCCTGCTTGCTCCATCTTAAGTGCTCCGTTTGAAAAAGGCACCAAAAATACACCTTCCATTATAGTCAATGGAAACGCACCAAAAACGCATTATGCGTTTTCAGTCACATGTCAATTTATTCCCAGGTGACCTGGCATGTAAATGCCTGCAAAACGCATGTGTCCAGGGCTGATCGCTCACATGTGATCACTGTATGACAGATTACATGTGAGTGGCTGCGATTGGCTGTGGGAGCCGGCAACTCCCAATGCTTTCAAAGGGGCTGCCTCTCATAGCTAATTGCAGGAAATCCTCTTGGGGTTCTCACATCTAATTGGAAAACAAGTGCAAGCTTGTGATGTTGTTGAACTAACACATTAATATTTACTTTTTACATTTTACATTTCTGCCACTTTTGTGGAGTAATCAGCAGTGGAAAATCAGTTGCAGCCAAATACAGTGAGGCTCTACCATGTGTTTTAGTGTGCTGTGTCAAAAAAAAAAAAAAGGTGCATTACCAATTTATTTTTTTATTTTTTGGTCCATCCTTGTGCCTTGGCAGCCCATTCAATGTTAGTGGTCTGCTGTCCACAATGCATGTTAACATGTGAAATAACATGCGTTAACGCAATGCACAAAAGCACAGAAGTGGGAATAGGGTTGCCACCTTTTCTTCAAGGCAAACCTGAACACTTTAGTGGATCACAGCAATATCATTTTTTACGGGGGAATGCTGTGGACTCTGGTGTAAAGGGGAACTCTGATGTAAGGGGGTTTCTGCTCACCAAACCTCCCATTTACAGTAGAATTCCCATAATTTCCCATTAAATCAGGTTTCCCAAATAGCCCCTTAAATCAGAGTCCACAGGGCACCCCTTACATCTGATTCCCCCATACCTTAGTATATTCACTCGCTTAGAGGCAAGAGAGAGAAGGGAGTGTGGGGGGGAGACTTCAGTCACAGACATTGGATGGTGAGCTCACTCATCTGAGGATGGAGACTCGGGTATCAACACATTTTATCCACAATGTATCTGCTGGTTGCTGAACTTCAGATTTCCAGCCCACACCATTTTTGCTGAAGAACAGAACACTTGAGATTGAAATGTGTAGGTGGGCAGACAGAGGGGTAGGGGTGGGAGAAGGAGGAGCAGGCCAAGCCCTCTCTCCTGTCCATGTATAGGAATGGGTCCTGTGCACACCCCTATGCACTCAGTGGTTGTGGTACTCGGTTACTTGGGGAGCCAGAGTCCATTATGAATATTGTGTCCGGGTTTCAGGGGGTCTAGAGAGAGAGTGAGAGAGAGAGAGAGATCACATGTGTGGTTTGAACACTGTTTACATACGTGGGAGCGACTTACATATGCATTAAGTGTATGGGAGCTCGAAGATATGGGGCGCTTTAAATTTTTATTTATTTTTTGGTAATAGAAATAAGCATGACAGGTCCTCTTTAGTGCGAGATCTGGGGTCAAAAAGACCTCAAATCTCTTAATTACCTTTAAAAGCAAAAAATAAATAAAAAAAACGTTCATTTTACATCTACCAAAAAAAAGAAAAAATGGCCCCGATCCTCCAAGGGCATAGAGTCAAGTGGGGTCCATTATGCCCTCACGTGACTTCCTGGCCATCGCTCCAGGGATTGGATCATTTCCACCTTTACCGATTTCTCTGGTAAGCGGCGGTAGGGAGCACTTCACTCTAAAAGTGATCCCATGGTGAACCCACTGCTGGGACCACTTTTTATGGGATGCAAAATCGCCCACAGTTTAAGAAAATACCAGGGTTATGGCAGCTAGCTGCTGCCAAAACAATGGTATTTAATGTCAAAGTAATGACGTATAAATATTGGCGGCGGTGGGCAAGTGATTAAACTTTAACATCCATATAGGATATGTGAAAACATCCCATAAAGGGTATACTGAACTCCTATATCCCCCATAACTACAATATCTAACCCAGACATTTACATGTGGTACATGAATATTGAAGATTGAGTACTTAAAATAATATACAGATATCAATAGGTTGAATGAAGGAGGATCCAAATAAAGATCTTGATCTCTACACGTTTCGCTAGACTTAGCTTCCTCAGGAGTCATTCCAGTGAAATGGAAACGGGTTCAGGGATGCTCACTCTTATGTTGAGGGGTACAGACAAACCCAGGGGGTTATATATCGCAGCACCAGGACCACACACCAGGTTGTGGGGAATCTCCCCCCAAAAAGGGGGAAGAGGGCAGTAGATCACTTTAAATTGATAAGGTCACTCTAAGCAGATAGTTTAATGCTCAGATCAGACCGGTGGTGGTCTTATGTCGATAAGAATCCAAACTTGGTGGAAAACAAGTCTCTGTGCACCGGTTCCACAGGGACCATCTAAAAGAGTCTAAGGCCGCGTACACACGGGCGGACTGTTCGTCCAACTTTGTCCGCTGAACAGTGTTTGGGCGGACAGTCCGCTCGTGTGTGGGCTTTCAGCGGACAGTTTCAGCGGACAGTTGGACGGACAAGGTTTTTCGGAAATTCCGTAAAACTGTCCGCTGAAACCTTGTTTCAGCGAACAGTCCGCTCGTGTGTAGGCTTGTTCGTCAAACAAAGTTGCGCGCATGCTCAGAAAGGATTTTCACGCCGAAAGCTATAATGCAGTGTATAGGACGTCGTATTTTTCGTCCCGTGGTACGTGCCGTTCACGTCATCGCGCACGGTTTCAGCAAACTGTTCGTCCGTCGTGTGTGGCCATGTCCGTCCATGCTAAGTTTGAGCGGACTGTTTGCCGAAACTGTTGGACGGACAAAGTTGGGCGAACAGTCCGCGCGTGTGTACGCGGCCTAAGTGCCGGTTTCCTCCTCACCGTGATCATGCAAAACCCCAAGATGTGGCAGGATGTCTACCACCCCATTTTGCCTCTGTTTTTGGTTTGGGTGGGCTGTCAGGGGTGGTAAAACCAAAACTCTAGTACTATATATAGGCTGTGCAGTAAACACCTACCCAACCCACTCAGGACTTCATCCTACAGACTTGGCTTCAGTAAGATATGAGGAAAACCGTTCCATCAATAACTAATAGAGGGGCTTCATTTATAAGTGCCAAAGACTCCCCTTGATCTTGTTATCGCCCGGAGGGCACTCATTGTGCCCAAGACTCCAGTACGTTATGGCATCCTGCAGAGCCAGCCATGTGGCAGGAGATGCTATTAACAGCACAACACAACAGCAGTGCCGCGCAAGCCTCGGGTGTGAGGGAGGACAATTAACTGGAGACATTAATCACTTTGGCAAAGATTGAGGTGCAATTAGATAAAGGGGAACAGCAAGTCGTATGCTATCAGCGTTTGGGGAATGGGAAAAAAATACAGAGGTAATTAGACCTCTCAGAATCCGTCTGCAGGAAATCCCTGATACCCCATTAAATGATGTCCCAGGACGCACACTACAACTTTGAAACACAACTTCACTGTTCCGTTGTCAGCTGTCGTTATACCTGCCAAATATCAGGAGTGACAAAGAGGGACATCTTTTATGCACATAAATGTCAAGTGCATGCATGCTGAATGATGTGGAAGGGAATCACCTCCAGGTATTTATTACCCTTACAGAGATTCTCCCTGACAACACAGGATGGAGCCATCTTTGTTTAAGCATCTTCCCCGGTCAGTATCTCCTTCCTGGACTGAGATCCTGGCTCCTGGTGCCTGTGCAATTCACAAAATGTCTGACACAGATTAGCTCCCTGCTGCAGCTTCTCCTCTTGTGACTTGCTACAGTCGGAAGTGATCACATGTAGTGCAAGGGCCTGCCTGATTGCATACAATTGAAACTCCTAAGGTTTGACCTCATATTACATGTTTTTGGTAAATCTGAAGGACAAAATTAGCAGAAAATCTGATTGTGTGTATGGGGCTTTAAGCTTCAACTTTTTTATAATAAAATAACAAACATGTCATGCTTACCTACTGTAATGCTGATCCTTCTCTTTTGGGTTCCCCCTCTGGCACTCCTGCCTCCAATCCCCGCCACTGAGTGCCCCATAGAAAGCCGCTTTATATGGGGGCACTCATACGGGCTCACTGCCGAGCCACCCTGTCTGCGTCTATTGGCACAAACAGTGTGGCTCGGTCCTGTCTCATGCTCCCTCGTCACAGGATTTGATTAATAGCAGCAGGAGCCATCGGCCAGTGAGGAGGGAGAGAGCAGAGAGTGCTGGATCGAGATCAAGGTAAGTATAAGGAGGGGAGGGGAGGATCCTGCAGCACAGAAGGTCTTTTACCTTGTATATGTATATAATGCATTAAGGTAAAAAAAACTTTAGGCTGGGGTCACACCTCAGCACAGATCGGCTCACAGCAGGTGGCCCAGTGCGTCCCTGTTCAACATTTCAGGTCCAATTTCAGCCTGAGTTGTTGTCTGAATTTGGACCTGAAATGGACCAAAAGACACACAGGGAGGCCCGGAAAAGAAGGCAAAGACGTAGGTGAAGGGCCGGGCATGACTAATGCTCGGGTGAAGCAACTATAGGGTTAAAAATGTACAGGAGTTAGAGAAGGGTGTGGAGTTGTGGAAGAAAAGAGGGGGAGGAGTTGGGAGTCAAGCGCGGGCAGGGCCGGATTAACATAGGGGCTATTGGAGCTGCAGCTCCAGGCCCCTTTCTCAAGATAGGCCCATTTGCCCAAAAAAAAAAAAAAAACTTTTTTTTTTTTTTTTTTTTAGATAGACTTGTACGAGAATTGTAGCTCGGCGATCAGTCACAGAGACCCCACATTTGGGGGGTAGGTAGCTAAAGACCCACTCCAGCACTGGTTAAAATATGGGGCTGCTATCATCTATGGATACGGGGCTCCTTGCGCAGACTGTCAGACGCTACATACAGAGCGGTCAGTATAAATACAAGCTGGAACACTCTGCAGCAGACTCAGAGGAGGAACTCACATAGCTTATAATAATTATTTTTATATTACTTATGATAATTAACCCCTTGCCACCCAGGCCCATTCTGAGACTTCTCTCCTACATGTAAAAGTCATCATTTTTTTTATGCTACAAAATTACTCAGAACCCTCAATCATTATATATTGTTTTAGCAGACACCCTATGGAATAAAATGGTGGTCTTTGCAATGTTACACGATATTTGCGCAGCAATTTTTCAAACGTGTTTTTTGGAAAGAAACTGTTTCATTCATTAAAAAAAAACACTAAAGTTAGCACGATTTTTTGCTGTGTACTAAGCGATGTTTACATTTTTTTACAGGTTACATGTTTATAGTTACAGAGGAGGTCTAGTGCTAGAATTCTTGCTCTCACAGTAACGATGGTGGCGTATGTAACCTGTGTGTATCTGGCTCTGATACTAACGAGTGCCTACCCAGGGACTGACTAGTATCTCTCCCCAGCCTTTCCCCACACACCCTCTCACCTGCTGACCTGTGAATGGGGCGATCACTCCCGCAGGGTTATGGTCTTCTGCCAGGGAATACAATGATTAGTGCTGCTAACTATAGCTGGCAGCACTGATTGTTTTGGGGAAAACCTGACAGGCTGGTTGTACTCAAGTCGGTTAATAGGTTGACTTGTGTAAAACCAGCTAGCCCATACATAGATCGACTATGGCTGGTCTATGCTTAATTGGTGTAATTTCAATCCATGTATGGCCAGCTTAACCACTACGCAGTCCCTAAACATCCTTCCACAAACTTTCCATTTTTCATTCCCAGATTACTTCATCCTCCTCTCCTATACATAGTGCCCACTGTCATACTCTCCACACTTCTCTCCTATACATAGTGCCCACTGTCATACTCTCCACACTTCTCTCCTATACATAGTGCCCACTGTCATACTCTCCACACTTCTCTCCTTTACATACTGCTCACTGTCATACTCTCCACACTTCTCTCCTATACATAGTGCCCACTGTCATACTCTCCACACTTCTCTCCTATACATAGTGCCCACTGTCATACTCTCCACACTTCTCTCCTTTACATACTGCTCACTGTCATACCCTCCACACTACTCTCCTATACATAGTGCCCACTGTCATACTCTCCACACTTCTCTCCTATACATAGTGCCCACTGTCATACTCTCCACACTTCTCTCCTATACATAGTGCCCACTGTCATACTCTCCAATCTTCTCTCCTTTACATACTGCTCACTGTCATATCCTCCACACTACTCTCCTATACATAGTGCCCACTGTCATACCTCCAACACTTCTCTCCTATACATAGTGCCCACTGTCATACCCTCCACGCTCCTCTCCTGTATATACTACTCACTGCCATACCCTCCATACGCCTCTCCTATACATAGTGCCCACCGTCATACCCTCCCTCCACACTCCTCTCCTGTAATTACTGCTTACTGTCCTACTCTCCACACTTCTCTCCTGTACATAGGGCCCACTGTCATACCCTCCACACTCCTGTACATATTGCTCACTGTCATACCCTCCACACTCTTCTCTTCTACATAGTGCCCAATGTCATACCCCCTACACTCCTCTGCTGTGCATACTGCCCACTGTCATACCCTACACACTCCTCTCCTGTACATAGTGCCTTCTGCCATACCCTCTGCACTCCTCTCATGTACATAGTGCCCACTGTTAGACCCTCCATATTCCTCTCCCTCACCTGCACATACTTCCCACTTTTATACCATTCATACTCCTCCCCTATGCCTCTTACCCACAAAAACTGTTCTTTAAAATTATACTGAATATCCTCAGTGTTACCAGCTCTAGAATGGGCACACTTTTGTTAGTTCAACTAAAGGAAATCTCACAGTCCTCATATTTGTTCTGCCCCATTATTAGTACTTTTTTAATTTTGTAATTACTATTGTGATGTATAGAGGAACATAGGGGATGTCAGCTACTCTAAATATAGCACTTGCAAAAAAAGCGTCCCTGAAAATATTTTTGAAATGTTGACAACTATGTACTAAGGCACTGCCCAAGGGCCACAGGTAGGGGGCCCCATGACAGGCTCCTGTGATATTAAAGCGGTAGTAAAATTTTCTAACATTACTACTTTTTAGAGGTCCTGGGGTAGGTTATGCCACAATGTAAAATTATGCCCAGCATATTAGCACATTAGGGTACACTTACCTATCAGACTGAGCCCTCCAGTGCTGTGCTGTGAGCACTTCCATCTTCACCCGGTCTTCCTTCTGGGTTCTGTGCCTTCGGACACTTGCCTTGGCCAGGCTGCTTTGATGTCATTCCCACACATGCTCATGTGCATCCTCTCTCTCCCATCCCCCCATTTCTCTCTCATCCTCCCTCCCTTACCCTTCAAACCTCTTTCATCCCCTTTCTCCCTCTCTCTCTCTAATTTAATTTGTTATAACAAAAATAGTTTGCATTTTTATTTATTTATTGTTTATAAAAGGCCCCACAAAAATCTTCAGCACCAGGCCCACGAAGTTCTTAATCTGGCCCTGAGCGCGGGTCAGAGCACGGGAGAAGTTGCCTACCCACCCACCCATTTGTGTTTGAGATAGAACTGTATTTTTGTATTGTTGGTGTGTTTTCTTGTTGTTTTGTCTGTGTTTACTTTTCTTGCAGGGTTCGGTGATGCGGGTCGTCATAGCAGCTGTAACGGCGGTGTCTTTGGTCTTTGATGGGGCAAAGAAACTGATGTGATGGAAGTGTGGGGGGCTCATAGGTGGTATGTGCCCCCTTTTGGTGTATCCCAGTGGAAGGGTAGGCTGGAATACGGGATTGGTGGCACTGCGGGAAAGGGGGTTGTCTCCGGGCTGATAAACGACCGGAGGCCTGGTATGGTAAAATTTGGTCCTGCAGTGTACTGGTGAAAAGTGTAAAGTTAAAAGATGAAACCGAGGTACCGTCAAAGACCAACTGACTGAGAGTTTTAAATTGCCGTTGCAAAATAGTGTTTTATATATAGTAATAAAGTTATTTAAGTTTTGGTTTGAAGATTTGTTAATAAAGGCTGCTATGGCCATTTACACTCCAAACTCCAGTGTGGTCTATTTATTTGGGGGAGGGTTGAGAGGAAAAAGGTTAAAGGTCAAAAGGGGGGGAGGAATAGGTAAAAGGTGGGTTAAGGGGGTAAAAGGGGGCTTACAGAGAGTGGGTGACATCCCGGGTTTGCATGGGTCAAGGACTCATGTGCAATTCGCACTGGAGCAGCTCCGGAGATGTGTGAACCGGCTCCATAGAGAGCAAGTCACACTCTCCTGACATGCGAATTGGATGTGGAGAAACCCGCATTCTATTCGCAATAGTGTGGACCCAGCCTTAGGCTTTGGAACCACTTTAAAGTACAACTGTGTAGTTCCCACACCGTGCAGAGGGCTGCCTACTATGTAAAATACTTACCTGTAACTCAGGTCCAGCAATCTTTACTGTGTGGCCCCGTCCTTTCTCCCAAAAATGGGCATATCATGCAGCACATCTGCGCCGTGGCCCCAGGAAAGGAAAGCTGTGCTCTGAGCGGCTGCTTGAGCATAACTTTCCCATACAAATGAATGGGAATGTGGCACGCATAGGTAAAGTTGTTCTTCAACTTCAGCTATTTAATGATCAATGAGGAGCTTTTCTAAAAAATTATAATGTTACTGTATAAAAGGACAGCTTCTGGTTGTTTAATTCGATAAAAGATTATTATTATTTTTTTAGACAGTATCATCTGATGAGACTGCAATTCTGGTCTGAGTTTGGTGTTTGTAGCTATTTAGGTACCTGCAGACTCAAAAACTGTGAACCTGAGATCCAGAATCGGCACTCTCATTTTTGTTTTGATATTGTGACGTGTGTGTGGAATGTATTTATGCAGCTTTGTAAAGTTCCACAAAAAAAAATTGGATTTTTTGTTAATCTCCCTTTCTCTGAGTTCATTGGGGGACACAGCCTCTCTCTCCGTAATTCATAACCAAGCAGGGTTTTATAGCCACAACTACGGGAGTAAAACACTAGGCAGAAAAAAGACTCAGCAACTCCTATGGGCAGTGCCATCTGGGCATAAAACCCCCTCAATGCTATAGGCCTTCAGTCAGTCACAAGCAGCATCAAAGGAGAAATTATATAGAGAGGAGGGGTCTGTGTCTTTCAATGTAGGTTTTACGATGTGTAACAAAAAATCTATTAGTTGACGGGCACAGCCTCCGGTTTCATTGATGGACACAGCCTCTTTTCATAATTCATGTCCCCAAGCAGTGCCACAATGAGAGGTGGGCAAACCAGCCAATGAAGAAAATATCCAGGGCAACATGCCAACATTCCAAACCACCCCAAGGGGTGCCTGAGAGTGCTAAACAGCTGCCTGCAAAATGTAGTGGCCAAAACTAGCCACAGAGGATGCCAACACATCAGCTTTATAGAACTTAGTAAACTTAAGCACAGGCGACTAGGTTGCCACCTTGCAAACATGAGAAAACAGACAACTGATGTCAGAAAGCCCAGGAGGCACTAATCTCCCTAGTGGGATGTGCCATAACAGGGAAGGGAGGTTCCCCCAATGGCATATGCCTGCACAAACGTCTGCCAAATTCTGAAGGCCTATAGCAGAGAACTGCCTATAGGAGGTGCCAAGTCTTGTTTCTGCCTAGTGTCATACTCCTGTAGGTGGGGCTATAAAACCCTGCTTGGTCATGAATTATGAAGAGAGGCTGTGTCCGTCAATGAACGGAAAAGAAAGTAAAGGTCCACTTAAAGCCAATGATCAATTAAGGCAATAAAACCCCACCAGTACTGTATGTGCAAATAGGACATTTTCATGTATTTACTGCCCCATATAATGGTCAACATCAGTAATAAAGAGATTACAAAAAATAAAATGACTTAAATAGAGCAGATTAGAATGTAAATCCAAATTGTTGACTTGTTTTTCAAAGGTAATGCTGGAGGTTGCCTTTGGTCTTAAGCTGGCCATAGATGGATAGACGTTCAACACCAAAATTCTTAGGAAAAACTCAAATTAAAATTTTCAGAACACTCAAATGCCATTCAAAAAGCTTTTGTTTGCTTTTAACATTTGATTTTGGAATTAATGGACTTGACTGATGGAAAACCATATAAACTGTTAGAAATTTTCCCATCACTGTGGTAGAAAACAAACGTTGATTTGGCTCCACTAATGATTAGAAAAAGTAACAAACTTTCTTAGAACCTTCTCTTCCTAAGAATTTTTGTTTAAAATTCTACTGAGTAATGGCCAGCTTTCTTAAAGCTTAGGCCTGGTTTACATAGTTTGTTGAAAAAAAAGACACAGGTCCATCCAGTTCAACCCGTGTGTGTGTGTGTGTATATGATTTTTATTCCCTAACAATTATGATAGCCCTGTACTTCCTGAGGCAGATATCTAAATATTTTTTGAAGATGTTGACACGCTCAGCCAGTACCACTTTCTGGGGGAGAGAGTTCCACATTTTTACTGCTCTAACAGTAAGGAATCCTTTCCTCAATCGAAGGTTAAACAAGGCTTGTGTCCTCAGAGATATTAGAGTAAACAGTCACTTTTGATGTGTATTATTGTAATCATATCTTCCTCTTAAGCACCTCTTCCCCAGAGTAAATAACTATAATCAATGTAATGAATCCTCATAGCTGTTGCCCTTTGCTGAACTCTAATTATTATTATACAGGATTTATATAGTGCCAACAGTTTGTGCAGTGCTTTACAACATCAGGGCAGATAGTACACTTACAATACAAATCAATACAGGAGGGATCAGAGGGCCCTGATCATTAGAGCTTACAATCTAGAAGGGAGGGTCAAGTGGAAACAAAATGTAATAACTGTGGGGGGTGAGCTGATAGAGAAAATGAAAATACAGTTGTTAGGTGTGGATAGGGTAGGCTTCCCTGAAGAGAAGGGTTTTCAGTGATTGTCTAAAAGCTAATAGAGTAGGAGATAAGCGGACAGATTGGGGTAGGGCATTCCATAGGATTGGAGAGGCTTTGGAAAAGTCCTGTAGGCGAGCATGGGAGGAGGTGACGAGGGAGTTAGAGAGCAATAGGACTTGAGAAGAACGAAGAGAATGAGTAGGTTGGTATTTGGAGACTAGGCTAGTGATGTAGCTGGGGGCTAAATTGTGGATGGCTTTGTAAGTAGTTGTTAGTATTTTGAATTTAATTTGTTGGGTTAGTGGAAACCGATGGAGGGATTGACAGAGAGGAGTAGCAGACAAAGAGCGATTGGTAAGGTGGATGAGTCTGGCAGCAGCATTTAGGATGGATTGAAGAGGTGATAGACTGTGTAGAGCAGTGATTCTCAACCAGGGTTCCGTGGAACCCTAGGGTTTCTCCAGAGGTTACTAGGGGTTCCTTCAACATTGGGCAATTTTTGCCTCTCCGATAAGTTCCCACTCACACTATTGATCTTTTTTGCTATCTGTAAGGAGGCAATTCTTCCCAATGACCACAAGTGTAAGGACCATTCTTCACATTGACCATCACACTAATGTATCATGAGTTATAGATTTAAATTTTTTAGAAGGGGTTCCCTGAGACCGGAGAACTATTTCAAGGGTTCCTCTGTGTTGAAAAGGTTGAGAAAGGCTGATGTAGAGTTAAGCCAATGAGAAGGGAGTTTCAGTAGTCGAGGCAAGAGATGACCAGCGAGTGAATTACGAGTTTTGTTGTGTCATTGGTTAGAAAGGGGTGTATTTTTGAGATGTTGCGGAGGTTGAGGCGGCAAGATTTGGACAGTGATTGGATGTGGTGCTTATAGGAGAGTTCAGAGTCCAGGACTACACCTAGAACCTTGCCATGTGAGGATGGGTTTATAGTTGTGTCATCGATTTTGACAGAGAGATCAGGGGAAGGGAAAGGGGCATATGGGGGAGGAAAAATTATAAGTTCAGTTTTGGATAGATTGAGCTTGACGAAGTGTGGCATCCAGACTGATATATCTGATAACAGGCAATTAACAGGCATTGTAATTAACTACTTCCCATCCGGCCAATGTACAAATACGGCCGGGTGGGAGCCGCCTCCTTCTGACTGGACATTCAGGAACTCGTGTCACCTGGACACGGCGCATCTCGGATCGGCAGGAGGGTTCTGTGATTGACCCTCCTGATCACATGATGGCCGTGTCCAATCACAGCCGTCATGTGATCAAAACAAACAGCCGGTTGCTAGGAAATCGGCTCCTCCTCTCCTCACACGGAAGTCATCGCTGAGGAGAGGAGAGCAGATCGCTGCAGCCGGCTGATGATCAGTGAGTATGAGCTGTTTTTACAGCTTTTTACTCACTGATCACCAGTCTAGTGTAAACCTACATTGTAAACACACATGTCACCACACATGTCCCCAAAATACATGTCACCACACATGTCCCCAAAACACACATGTCCCCAAATAATAAAAAGACATGTCCCACTAAAATCACATGTCCCAATGATTAGCTGCACACATATGTACGTGATCACCTGCACACATCTGTACATGATCATTTGCGTACATATGTCCGTGCTCACACAAACCAATTATTATACACTTAATTTTTTTTTTACCAAAAACATGTAGCAGAATACATTTTGGCTTAAATTAATGACAAAATTTGATTTTATTGGATTTCTTTTAAAATAGAAAAAAGAAATTATTTTTTTTTTCCAAATTTCCGCATTTTTGCGCTTATATCGCAAAAAATAAAAAACGGAGTCGTGAATAAATACCACCAAAATAAAGCTCTATTTGTGCGAACAAAATTATAAAAATTTCATTTGGGTACAGTGTAGCATGACCGCGCAATTGTCATTGAAATTGCGAGAGCGATGAAAGCTGAAAATTGGGCTGGGAAGGAAGGGGGCGAAAGTGCCCTGTATTGTAGTGGTTAAACAATGTCTTTCCCGAGAACTGGTGATCAAAAACTGATGGTATGGCATTGGACACTGAGGAGATACTAAGGGTCCTTTCACACGGGGCGGATCAGTTCTGATCCGCCCCGTGGATGTCCGTTTGCTCAGCGGGGATCACTCCGCCGATCCCCGCTGAGCAGGGAGATGACAGCTCCGTCTCTGCACACTGCGCAGGGACGGACCTGTCACAGCGCCGCTCTCCCCTATGGGAGATCGGATGACGACGGACCGCAGTGCCCGTCGTCATCCGATCCGATCCGCAGACGGATGGAAAAATAGCTTTTTCCTCCGTTACACTTTTTCGGATCGGAGCGGGTCGGATGTCAGCGGACATGTCACCGCTGACATCCGACGCTCCATAGACCTCTATGGAGCACCCGTTCAGGTCCGCCTAAAAAACTGACAGGCGGGCCTGAACGGGACGTCGGTGTGAAAGAGGCCTAAAGCAGTATATTTGTGGCTGGACTGCTCTGCTGCCAAGAAAAGCCGTGGAGAACAAAAGACAGCATTGCCTATAAAATGTTGCAAAATAGTGTTTAGACTACTACAAGTAATGCTCCACCACCCAGACATGAAGAGTGAAGTTACGCATCATCTTCAGGACACATTAATGAAGTATCAGGTGAAGCTTCAAATTTTGCTAACGTGGTTGTAGGGCAACTGTACCTCAAGCCAAAACTTGAGTTTTTTTATTTTGCATAGTAGGGAAGGGTTAGAACCTCTGTCATTATTTTATTGATTTATTTACATTTATTTATTATTTGCAGTCTTTGTACCTTAGGGGTGATTTGCCTTAAAGTAATTGTTACCCTAACATTTTATATTCCTGATATGCCTGTTATACCATGTACTTGAGTGAAAAATCACACTGTTTTCTTTGTATTTGTGTGAAATAACTGGTGATCCTGCCAGCCCCCCTGCTTTCCTATTTCAAACTGACCATGCTAGATGTAGAAGCTTATCATCCCAGCATGGTCAGTTTTCTGTCTGTGCTTGGAGAATAGCCTGCCTATCATCCAGTGGTTAGACTTGTGCTGACACTCCCAACTGCACATTATTCACTGGAAAGACCAGTGTACTGCTATTTCTCTGCCTCTTGCTAACACACCCCACTGCAGTTTCCACCCCATCTCTCCACTTTTCTTTTGCAGCTGAGAACAGAGAGTATGAATAAATAAAAATAAAAATATACTTTAAATAAAAAAACTTGTTTATAAAGTCTTTTTTTTTAAAGCGGGAGTCCGCCGTTTTTTTTTTTTTTTTAAAAGCCAGCAGCTACAAATACTGCAGCTGCTGACTTTTAAAATAATGACACTTACCCGCCCAGCGCGCCCGCGATGTTGGCACCCGAAGCCGATCTCTCGATCGTCTTTCGGGTGCTGCCGCCGCCATCTTGGGTATGGGAATCAGGAAGTGGAGCCTTTCGGCTTCATTTCCCGGTTCCCTACTGCGCATGCGCGAGTCGTGCTGCGCAATAAGGATGGTCCCCACTGTCTCTGGGATCCGTGTGTTTCCCAGCAGGCGCCGGGGGACCTTCGGAAAGGGGCGTAGATTCCCGCGGAAAGGGGCGTAGCTTCTGCAGAATCTACGCCAGAAGTGGGTGCAGATACCTGTACAGTACAGGTACCTGCACCCCCCTCCCCCCTGAAAGGTGCCAATTGTGGCGTCGGAGGGGGGGAGGGTTCCAATGAGCGGAAGGTCCACTTTAGGGTGGACCTCCGCTTTAAATATATACACAAACATTGTTCCTTTCATTTCTATTTTTAAACGAAATGGGGGTGTTTTACAAGGTGAGGGTTCAAATATATTTTCGACTCCTCTCACACTGGGGCTGCCCATGCATTAGAGATAATAGCAGTGTGAAAACCACTTGAGCCCCCATTCATAACCAGCCCATTGTTTGCAATACTGCACAGTGATATTTTAACTGACAATTGCGCGGTCGTGCGACACTGTACACAAATAAAACTTATGTCCTGGTTTCCTCACAAATAAAGTTTTCTTTTGGTGGTATTTGATCACTCCTCCAATTTTTATTTTTTAGGCTATAAACAGAAAAACACCGCCAATTTTGAAAAAAAACATATTTTTTTGTTTTACTTTCTGCTCTAAAACATATCAAATAAAAAAAGTAAGAAATAAAATGTAGTCATCAATTTAGGCCAATATCTATTCTGCTACATATTTTTGGTAAAAAAAAAAAAAAAAATCCCAATAAGCGTATATACATTGGTTTGCCCAAAAGTTATAACTTCTACAAACTAGGGACTATTTTTAGGATTTTTATTTTACTAGTAATGGCAGCAATCAGAGATTTATAGCGGAACTGTGACATTGCAGCGGACAAATCGGACACTAAGTGACACTTTTTTGGGGACCAGTGACACTAATACAGTGATCAGTGCTAAAAATATGCACAGTTGCTGTAATAATGACACTGGCAGGGAAGGGGTTAACATCAGGGTTGATCAAAGGGTTAAATGTGTTCCTAGGGAGTGCTTTGTAACTGTGGAAGATGTACTTGTATCGTGGGAAGGCAGAGAATCGTGTTCCTGCTTAGCAGAAACACAGGATCACTACCTTCCCTTCTTACAGAAAGGCGATCTGCCTTGTTTACATCGGCAAACAGCTGTTCTGCTTCTCTTGGGAACAATGGGCGCGATGTCCGCTGGACCCGCTGATTGGCTCCCGCTGTGTCTAATCACAGCGGGAGCGGGTCGTGATTTTGCATAGGAGAGCCGCCTTGCAATAGGCACATCAGGTCCCCAGTGAATTACCTTCATTTGTATAGATCTCTTACTTCCTGTTTGGCTTTGGGAAAGGAAGTGAAGGCAAATCTCTGCAATGGGACACACATGGCAAAAAAAATCCTGACAGGCGTTGTAACCCTCCTTTACTCTATTCAAAATGAAAAGAAAAGTTTTGCCTATAGTTTTACTTTAAAGACAAAAGAAAAGGAAGAGGGGCACTTGACAGCCATATCGTGAAGTAAGTTCGTTTTATTTTTAAAGCATAAAAACAATAGTAGTGCACTCACAAGAGAGTTGGAGAGCTGGTTCCTAGCATGAGAGGAGGACCTCTGAACCAGGAGGGGAGAACCACCACTGCTGGGACTGATGAAGCCACTGGGAGCCTACGGACGCTGCTGAAGAGTAAGCTGCTGGAACTGCCATTTAGATGACAACAGGACAACGCCGTAAGATCTGTTAAAGCCGATAGGGATTCTGGGAATATTCATTTCAGGAGCAATCATGGCTCCTTGCAGATCCTGGCTCCTGGGTTTGGCATGGTTTTAGCATGTGGACAGTGGACAGTGTAGGGACAGGTCACCCGTCTATCAGGGACAGTATTAGCAGCAGAGAAAGATTCCAGACGAGTGGGGAAAGCATTGGTATCCACTCATCTTCCTGGAAGCCTCCCAACTTGGGCTCAGACTGGCCAGGCCACATTCTGCCCCTTCAGCCGGATTGAGGTCAGCTCGGCTGAGATCTGCTCTGCTACACGTTGTTGCCATCCGTGAATGTTCCCAGTCAGTCTTTCTTCTGCTTGACTTATTGTGAACTGTTTTGCCTCTACTTCAATACACGTTTTCTCAATTGCACCTGGACTCAGTGTGTGTTACTGCCGCCGCATCATGCTGAACCCACCCACACATGGCTCCCTGGGCATCAGGAAGCTCTAGGGATTTTATGTCTCATCATACAGAAGTTGCTAAGCATTTTTGTGCATGAGACCTTATGCTTAACAAGCAGTGAAAAATAATAAGGTAATAAAAGCAAGCTGAGTTTACCCGCCCCTGAGGAACTTTGTCTTCCAGGCTGTGCCCAGCCATCACCTTCACTAATAAATGACTAGGTAATAAGACCCTGTAATACCCAAGGACAATAGTCCCAGACAACCTACTTACCAAAGATCTCTGTATTTAAATGTATTTATAGTATTTAAGCTTTTATACATTTCATCTTTCCATGTACGCCTCGAAACTATGTAAATAAACATGAACTTACCTACATCTGAAAGTTTCAATTAAACTAATTTGCCGATCACGGTCTCTATATTAGATTGTAGTTTGCAGCAGGAGGGAGCAGTCCAAGAGCTCCGTCTAACTTCTGATATTAACGTTATAAATTAATAAGCGGTTTGAAAGACTTCATAAAATACATATGAAGTGAGTGACGGCAGCAGGTCTGCAGTGCTGACCCCTAAGACTTTTCTCTGTCTCTCTACTTTGCTCTTAATTGGCGTAGAACCAGAAATTCTACCAGCAGATGATATATCAATCTCTTGTGATATGCAATTACTCTCTAATTAACTTTATGTGTTTTTTTTTTGTTACCAATGTGAAAGCTACAGCTCGGAAATCGGAGAGAGGTTTTTTACCTTACATAACATTATGTTAGCCTCAGGCATTTTATGTTATTTAAAACTGCTTCGATTTAAAAAAAAAAAAAAAAAAAAAAGGAATGATGCCGTCTTTATGGCACATTTTTATTGAGCTCTTTGAGTGTGCTTATTACTTAAGCAATCAGGGCTGAGATTGATAGAGGTGAAAATGAATGATACCGTGGTGCCAATTGTGTTATTTTAATTAATGAATATATTAATTACTTAATAAAAATGTTTTTTAAGTAATTCATATAGTTACATTTTTAATTTTTGTTTTACGTGAAGCCTGGTTGGCTGAGTCAGCCCATGGCTTCTTATATGTTTTGTGTTGAGTTTTGGGTAACCCCATCCGCCTTTGTGTGTTCAAGTTCCTCCTGTTAAACTCTCCCTAATATAATTAAACAAATTCAGCAGGGAGATATCACCAATAAAGTCCCCAAGTGATATAAAAATTGTCCAGTGGTTTAGCTCCAAAGCATCTATTAAGAAACAATATATCAATTTTGGTTGGACTTACCCTTTAAGAAGAAAGTGGTGCTCACCAAACTGAGCACCACTGGAGAGGCAAGGTTATAAAAGTGTTGCATCAAAAATATTTTAGGGTAAAGGCTACAAAAAATAACTCAAACTCCAGACTGGGGATACACTTTTAAAGAGTGGAATTACTGTAGTTGATGTAAATTCACCATTCATGGCAAACTTTTATGTGTTCTTTTATATATGAAAGACTACTACCTACTACGTCGCTAAATCAATGTTTTCAGGCTTAGGAAGTGAACTCTGGGGAAAATGCAGTTGGGGCTCTTCCCGCACTGCAAAGGTTACAGTAGATGCCCATTTTTGTTTAGGGTAGGGTTGCCACCTCATCTCTTTAAACCCGAACATTTTTCAATGAGTTAGCGTGACTCAAAATTGTCACTACCAAACGGTGGAGCAGAACGTTAAAGGGTTAATTTCATAGGTTCTGTGGCTGATTAGGGTGGTAATTAAACTCACTTAATGTCTTACCTGCATTAAATTAGCTTCAGATATGTGTTCTGGTTTAAAGGGATGAGGTGGCAACCATAGTTTAAGGTACCATCAAAGGCAGTTTTTCGTACCTTAGCCCTGATTTACTCAGCAGCTGATGCTCTTCTCCTCCCTCCCGTGCTCAAGTTGCGGACAGGCCCTTGGTGTCCTCCCTTACCATGCAGAACCTCAAAGTGCCTGAGACTGATGAAGTGCTGAAGAGAAGCACCTTCAGGGGACTGGTTGTAGGGAGAGGAGAGCCTATGTAATTGAGCAATAAGGTAAGTAAAACTGCTTTTTATTGGCACTCTAGACAAAAATAAGCATTCAACCCTTGCAGTGCAGGAGAAGCAGGGTACCTTTGAAATTTCCCAAGAGTTAAGCTTTAAATTTTAAGTCCCTTGATGTCCCTTTTTCAAGATTTTTTAGCCTTATTGTCGCAGATACTTGCAATGGCCGAGATCAGAAAAGCAGTGAGGCCGCGTACACACGGGCGGACTGTTCGCCCAACTTTGTCCGCTGAACAGTGTTTGGGCGGACAGTCCGCTCGTGTGTGGGCTTTCAGCGGACAGTTTCAGCGGACAGTTTGACGAACAAGGTTTTTCGGAAATTCCGTAAAACTGTCCGCTGAAACCTTGTTTCAGCGAACAGTCCGCTCGTGTGTAGGCTTGTTCGTCAAACAAAGTTGCGCGCATGCTCAGAAAGGATTTTCACGCCGAAAGTTATAATGCAGTGTATAGGACGTCGTATTTTTCGTCCCGTCGTACGTGCCGTTCACGTCATCGCGCACGGTTTCAGCAAACTGTTCGTTCGTCGTGTGTGGCCATGTCCGTCCATGCTAATTTTGAGCGGACTGTTTGCCGAAACTGTTTGACGGACAAAGTTGGGCGAAAAGTCCGCCCGTGTGTACGCGGCCTTAGATTTGAAGCCATGGGTAGAGAGAAAGGTAAGTATACAGAATCCAAGTTAGAAACGCTTTAACATTTATAAAAAAAAAAAAAAAGCGCACTTACATCTAAGGCTTTTGAGTGACAGCAGAGACCAGGGTAGAGCATCAAATAGGTAGTACACAGCGACAACTGTATAGGATCCTTTACCTGTCTTAGAGGGACCCGCATTGTAAACAAGTGTCAGCCAAAAGATTTATCAGAGCCAAATCATCAGAGCCAAATCATAATCGAGTGACAGCAGAGACTAGGGTAGAGCATCAAAGGGTTAATACTCAGCGGTGGCCGTACAGCATTCTTCAGCTGGCTTAGAGGGACCTGCACAGTGAACAAGTGTCCACCAAAACCGAAGCATACACCCCCACTGTGAAGCCTCGTGGCATAATCGACATAAGTGGAAAGGAGTGGTAACGTGTTTCAAAGGGTAAATCCATCTTTGTCAAACCTCAGGGTTTGACAAAAAAGGATTTGCGATTCAAAACGCGGTTACGATTCGAAACGCCTTTACACTCACGTAGCCTGTGCCACGAGGCTTCATGGTGGAGGTGTATGTTGTAGTTTTGGTGGACACTTGTTTACTATGCAGTTTCTTCCAAGATGACTGAAGAATGCTGTACAGCCATCGCTGTGTACCAAGTCCGCTACCCTGCTGTCACTCGATTATGATTTGACTCTAAATGATGCCAATTCTTCTATTTTGGAAACTGTACATTTATGGACTTGCCTGTCATTTCTCGTGGTATAAAGGGATATAAATATTGTATGTATATATCTTTTATGTGCAGATGACTTCACATCTTCAGAGTCTACTTATAAATTATTATGTGAACCTTGTCATTTTGTGGCATTTCAGGCAGCCAAAAAGTTTTCAAGGCCACTGTAGATTTGTTTTGTTTCTTGTGATATCTGATCAATTTTTTCCTTTTATAAAATATACTATTTCAGCATATCAAAGGGGTTTTCTGGCTCTTATAGCCTCGGCTCTGTTAGATTATTCTTACTTACATCCTTTGGCCTGGCGTGAGAATAGAGGTGAGTCGTTGAGGGCTTGAGTGGATGACAGTTGGTTTCAGAGTAGTTATCATTGTCAACTTGACTCCACAGTCTGATCAAGCGCTCAACTAATGTCTTTTTAAACATTGCAGTTATAAATTCCTCAGTCTGACCACTGTGGTTTGGCAGTGGGTCTAATTTACTGGAAAGGAAAATTACAGTCATAAATAGCTAGACATAGCTTTGAATCATGAATTACAAACTAGCCTCTTTGAAAGACTTGTGAACAGTCTCTGGAAAGTGGTTTATAATGTTTTTAATGCATATAGGTCGCCCATCTCTAGTGACAAGAGACTGCATTCTTAGTGATGCCACCAGTTTCAACTGAATAAATAGGCCACTATATAAGTTATGTTACAAGTGTCTATCGGATAGATCCGCTGCATTGATTGTGATATCACCAATCTCACCAACAGTGAATGGATTAGTCACTTTTTTGAGGATGCCGTTGGCCTCTAGTCAAAGTATTGGCTACATTACCAGTGATGTCAACAGTCTCTAGTGAATAATTAGGCTAAATTCTCAGTGATTTCACAATTTCTAGTGAATGGATAGGCTGCATTCTCAGCGATGACACCAGCCTCTGTTAAACAGATGGGCCTTATTCTTAATGATGTCACTGACATACCTACCAACAGTCCAAGTTTTTTAGAGACTGTCCCACATTTTCACCTTACTCTTGCTGTCAGGTGTACAGGAGCTGTGTCCCACAAATGTTTTGCCCCTAAAAGTTGAGGCCGCTAGCATGAGATTTGCATATGAACAAGCAGATTGTGTCATTTGGGGGTCCTTACTGGTGGGGAGATAGGGGGCCTGTACTGGAGGGAGGGGACTGTACTGAAGGGAAAAGGTCTCTACTGGAGGGGGTGGGGTCTGTACTGGGGAGGGGCTGGAGGAAGGTCATATTGTAGGGGGTCTGTACTATTGGGGATGGAGACATCTGTACTGTAGGGGTCTGAACTGCTGCAGAGGAGGAGCTCTATACTGGAGGGGGGGGGGTCTGTACTGGAGGAGGGTCTTTATTGGTGGGAGGGAGGGGTGTCTGTACTGGTGTATAGAGAGGCACCTGTACTAGAGGGGGGATCTGTATGAGAAGGGAGGGAGGGGGTTTGTACTGGAGGAGGAAAGGTCTGTACTAGGGGGATAGAAATAGGAGGGAGTCTGTACTGGGGGGAGGGAAGGGGGACTGTGCTGTGGGGTTAGTCTACACTGTGGGGTCTGTACTGAGAACAGGCTAGGAGGGGGGTTTAGGGTTGTGGAGAATAATCTGTAATGAGTGTGGATTTTGGGCTGTGGTGGAGATGCACTGGTGGAATATGGGCTTGGAGGAAGGCAGGATACGGGCTCGAAGGAGGGAGTATTTTTTTATTTTAGTCTATCCACTGACCTAAGCGTTATGTACTTCTGAGCCCTGCACTCTCTACGTTATGCATTTCTGACACCTGTAAACTGTATGGCAACCACTCCTGTCCAAGGTAATTTGTGTGTTACATACTCCTGACCTGAGATAGACATTAAAACAAATACATACATAATTCTATTATTGAAACAATACCTGCTTGGATGTGTTTCTGTACTTATTATAATACATCCTCCAGTATCAGGTGGGATTCTCATCAAAGCTGCTATAGGTATATCTTTAAACCACACCCACTTTATGCTGACCACACTTTCTTTTCCCCATGGTGTGAAGTGTCACATTTTTCCCCTTTAAAAATTGTCCCTATTTTTCAAGTTCAAAAGTAGAGAGATATGGTAAATTCTGTCTAGTGAATGGATAGGCTGCATCCTCAGTGATGTCACCAGACAAAAGTGAATGGATAGGTTGCATTTACAGAAATTTGAACGGATAGACTGCGTTGTCATTGATGTCACTGGTTTCTATTGAATAGATAGGCTGCATTCTCAGTGATGTGACCGGGCACTAGTAAATCGATAGGCCTTATTCTCAGTGATGCCATCAGACAGTAGAGAATAGATAGGCCTTATTCTCAGTGATGTCACCAGACAGTAGTGAATGGATAGGCCTCATTCTCAGTGGGGTCACCAGACAGCATTGAATGGATAGGATTCATTATTAGTGGTGTCACCAGTGTTTAGTGAATAGGTAGGCTGCATTCTCAGTGATATGAATGGGTAGGCTTCGTTCTCAGTGATGTCACTGGTCTACAGTGAATGAATAAGCTGTGATCTCAAGAATGTCACCAAACTCTAGTGAGTATAGGCTGCATTCTTAGTGATGTCACCAGTCATTAGTGAATGGATAGGCTACATTCTAAGTGATGTCTTCATTCTCTTTTGATTGGGTAGTCTACATTCTCAATGATCAATACAATATAAAGGATTCCACAGCACACTTACCAGCTAGTCAATACAAAGACAAAGTCTAAAGAGTTTTGAAGATTTTAATTACAAATAAAAGTTTTTGGGCATAGTTTTGCAAATACAGTATATTATCAAAAGCATTGGGACATCTGCCTTTACATGCACATGAACTTTCATGGCATCCCAGTCTTAGTCCGTAGGGTTCAATATTGAGTTGGCCCACCCTTTACAGCTATAACAGCTTCAACTCTTCTGGGAAGGCTGTCCACAAGGTTTAGGAGTATTTCTATGGGAATGTTTGACCATTCTTCGAGAAGTGCATTTGTGAGGTCAGGAACTGATTTTGGACAAGAAGGCCTGGCTCGCAGTCTCTGCTCTAATTCATCCCAAAGGTGTTCTATGGGGTTGAGGTCAGGACTCTGTGTCGGCCAGTCAAGTTTTTCCACCCCAAATTTGCTCATCAATGTCTTTATGGACCTTGCTTTGTGCACTGGTCCAAATCATTTCGTGGAGGAGGGATTATGGTGTGGGGTTGTTTTTTAGGTGTTGGGCTTGGCCAGTGAAGGGAACTCTTAAGGTGTCAGCATACCAAGACCTTTTGGACAATTTCATGCTCCCAACTTCGTGGGAACAGTTTGGGATGGCCGCTTCCTGTTCCAACATGACTGCGCACCAGTGCACAAATATAGCAATGTATGACATGACAGAAGGTATGCCTTGCAGATGGCCCCTTCCTCCTGAAAGGTGCATAGTCAATGATGTCACTTGGCTCTAGTGAATGGATGGGCTACTATCTAGATGATGCCACCATTCTCTAGTGATCAGTTCTGTAAATACTTCTCTTTTACTCAATCGCAAAACCCATAAAACAAGAAAGCAAGAAATTTAGTGCTCAAGACATAACTGGAAACAAGTTATTCTCCAGGTGTATCCACCATATACATGCAATTATTAGAATTGCTGAGCTTATTACAAATAATTGCACTGGCCTATTCTTGCTTGTCAAATGTGTAACATCATCCTGCGTTCCAGAGAAATTCTGCTCACCCCTCCCTTAAAATAATTTGACTTCTAAAATTGGAAATTGTTTTGAAAGTTTCGCAAGATGTGCCAGAAGTCTGTGAACCTACGACTCACTATAACCCACAATTCATCTGTGCAATACGGAAAACAGATGTCTGTGGAGCAGGGAGCGAAGGGCAATTCACAAACTTCCATCTTTCCCAGAAGCACTCGCTCCTCTGAGATCTCCATGCTTCTCTCAGAAGGCTTGGTCTACTCTTCAAGTTTTAATTTTTTTTTTGACATCTTCACAAAATAATTTAATTTTTTTTGGCTTCTCTTCACAAAATAATTTAATTTTTTTGGCTTCTCTTGCTGTTTTTTTTTTTTTATCCAAATACAAGTGACTTTCACCACTTAACCCTTCAATGGGCAAATCTTTCCAAGTGCACAAAAAAAAAAAAAGTAATATAAAGGACTGCGGGCAAAGGGACACTTTTATTATAAGAAACAAATAAAGGTACATGTACTTTATATGCCTGCATTCGCCGACCACCTGCTCTTCATTGGGGTTATAATGATTTGTTGTGGTTAATACATAGGGAGGCAAAGGATTCAGGCTAAATCTCATTAGCAGTGCACCAAATGTGCACTTTTGAAGATGGAGTGGGATTGTACATGGTGAACTTGCAGTGTACCAATTCTTAAGTGTGGTGCAATCGTTTTCTAATTTTTTCGGCTTTTTCCCTTTATTTTTACCTAGTGATCCCGCCAGTAAATCAATTATTTTTCAACAAGTTGTCCAGCAAAAGTGGTGGTTAAAGTGTTGAGACAAAAAATGTAACACTGCCAGAGGTGCTTACAATGGTCAAACCTTTATCCCAAAAGCAAAAATAAAAAAAATATTGCCGTAACTGTTTAAAAAGTGTTAGATGAAGTTTTGATTTCAATTGTCAGTCAAGTCCATCTAATTCTGCTACTACATCTAATTTCCAACAGAAAAAGTCAGATAGGAGCTTTGCATCGTATATTCTGAGCGTGTATGCACCATCGGATTTTTTCCGTCTAAAATTCTGATGGACCTAGAAAAAGAACATGTTCGATATTTTTCCGAATGAACAAATTCCTATTGGGAAAACCACTCGTCTGTATGCTGTTCCGACATACCAAAAACGACGCAAGCTCTGAAGCAAGTACGAGAGGGAAGTTATTGGCTACTAGCTATTGAACTTCCTTTTTCTAGTCCCGTCGTATATGTTGTACGTCACCCTGTTCTTGACGGTCAGAATTTGGTGTGATCATGTGTACGCAAGACAGCTTCAGCGTAATTCCATCGCAAGACAGGAAGTGTGTTACTAGCCAGAAAAAAGCAAAAGAAATACAAAAATTATACAGCCATAACATTTAAGGATTGGAATACTAAATTATTATTTTTTTTTTTGGGGGATAATACCACTTTAAGAATAGACAACCCTCTAAACCAGTAGTCTCCAAACTGCGGCCCAGGGGCCAGATGTGGCTCTTTGCTTGCTTTTATCCAGCTCTTGGTCCCCCTACTTGATCCACTTATACCAACAATGGGAAATAATTCTCCTCCACTTATGCTAATGATGGGGGCACATTTCCTCCTTATGTCACCAGCGAGGGGGCACAATTCTTCCCACTGACACGAACAATGGGGCACAATTCCTCTCAATGACACCAATGATGGGACCCAATGACATCAACAATTCCTCCCACTTACACCAATAATGGGATGCAATTACTTCCATTGAAACAAACAATGGGGCATTATTTCCCACTGATGTCTGTACCTTTTCTACTCCAACTGGGTACAGTCTTGCCCCCCTAAAGTCTGAAGGACAGTAAACTGGCCCTTTGTTTAGGAAGTTGGTAGAGCCCTACACCAATCCTTCGACTGTACCCACTGGTGCCAAGGCTCACTGCTTATCCACTGCTCTTATCATTGAAGGTACCCTCCTAAAAGTCCTGCTATTTTCTGGTGTAGGGTTGACATGCAGGCTTTACCCCCTCAATGCAGCAGCCAATCGGCAGGAAAAACTGACTTTCAGGAAAAGTCAACATTTACACAGATCTTTGTAGGGGAGTTCTGAGTGTGGGACTGGAACTGGGAAGGCCATTAGATGCCCAATTAGGGCAAAACTGGGCAGGGGGGCAGTAATAATAAATGTGGAGCTGATGATTCTGAGTGCAGATACCTCACCAGACATTGATTATCAATTGGAGAAGACTAGTAGACTTCTGTGGATTAGCATGACAGCAAGGCAACTAGCATTTCAGATGTAGGTCAGCAATGGCCGCCTATATACTGTATATTAGGCAAATTTTCACTTCATGTCTCCAAAGGGGACACAGACAAAAATATTTTTAGTGGAGTAAGGAAGGGCTAGAACCTCTGACAAATGTTTTTATTGCTGACTAAGCCTTCCTATGTCAGTGAACCCAACACCTTTAATTTCTTGTATGGGCGTCACAGAGATAGAAAGTGAGAAAGATCTCCCCAACGGGGTCACAGACAGAAAAGAAAAGTCACAAAGTTAACTTTTGCCCAGTCTATCCAAAAGTTAAAAAAAAAAAGTTTTGTCTGGAGTTTAGCTTTAAAATACACTATATATATATATATATATATATATATATTTTTTTTTTGGCAGGATTATTTTTGTACTTTGTAAAGCTTTACACAATATGCTGATGCTCTAAACGTGTTGGAGATCATGACATTAACAGTGAGGGAAAAAAGTATTTTATCCACTTCTGATTTTGTATGTTTGCCCACTGACAAAGAAATAGTCAGTCTATGATTTTAATGGTAGGTTTATTTTATCAGTGAGAGACAGAATGACAACAAAAAAATCCCCAAAAACACTTTTAAAAAAGTTATAAATTGATTTGCATTTTAATGAGTGAAATAAGTATTTGACCCCTTTGCAAACTATGACTTAGTACTTGGTGGTAAAACCCTTGTTGGCAATCACAGAGGTCAGACGTTTCTTGTAGTTGGCCACCAGGTTTGCACATCTCAGGAGGGATTTTATCCCACTCCAGATCCTGTCCAAGTCATTGAAAGAGAAGTATTGGTTTGTTTTGTTTTTTTGCTGTTTTGTACTTACCTAGGTGGATGCAGCATGTTCCCCATCACCTCTGCATCTCCGATGGCTCGGTTCTCACAGATCCCCGAGCGGAGAGCTGCTGCCTGTCAATCAGCAGCTCTCCTCGCTGCTCCTCCACACTCACTGGAGTGCTGAGCTGTGGAGGGGTGGGGAGCGGCCATCTCAGCCTCTCAGCGGCTTGCTGAGAGGTTGAGACTGCCATCAGTCCAGACACCTGGTGGATCCAGGCTTCCAGAATTGGGATGACGTTGGGCCAAGACTGATCTGTGTGACATCAGCAGAGTTGCACTCCTGTGACCCAGAGGAGAAGCCCAGCCAAACGAGCTAAGGCTAGACTTCTCCTTTAAGGTTTTGAGGCTATTTGGTAACTCGAAACTTCAGCTTCCTCCACATACCTTCTTTTTTTCCAAATAACATTTTTTTATTGTATTTTGAGAAAAACAAAACAGCAGTACACATGTACAGATGTAGTAAACGGCAAGACTAAAAATAATAGTTTGAATGTGCCTGATGTATACACAATACAGTTGAGGGGAAACAAATCGTCCTGTGTTGTTTGGCATCACAGACATCAGCAGCAGTAACAATGTCTCAAATAGATTATACAGTGCACAGTACCATAACGATGCCTTGCTTAACTGTGTATAAGTAACATCCAAAGAAAGGAAAAAAAAACATAGAGGGAGAAAAACAAGAAAAAAGAGAGAAAGGGGGGAGAGAGAAGGAGAAACCAGATAGGTGAAGACATTGAGGTACCTCGATGACTCTGTCTCCGGCTCATAACAGGTCCTCCCGAGAACGCCACCTCTCCCAGACACTGTTGTTGTGGTCCAGTCTGTCCTGTATTCTGGCCGTAATCTTTTCCATTAATTCCACATCTTCGACCCTAGTGTAAAGGGCCTCCTGAGATGGGGGCGCTGTTTTGTTTCAGTGAAGTGCTATTAGGCACCTCGCTGCAGTGAATACATGTCTAAGTAGTTTTTTATGGGGTTTAGCTATTTTCGGTTGGGAGAGACTCAATAGGAAGAGTTTTGGGGTTACAGGTATGGGTGTCTCGAAGAGACGAGTCAGAAATTGCTGTGTCGAGGTCCAGAACGGGAATATCAAGGGGCATGCCCAGTAAATGTGGAACAGGGTACCCCTGGCTTGCTGGCAGCACCAGCAATGATCAGAAGTGGAGGGGTAAACTCTTTGGAGGATGTCCAGAGTCAGGTACCTAAAGTACCTTATAATTAAAAGAATCTTATAAGCATTTTCTTTATAGAGGGTACACAGGGAGCTCTTAGCAGCCTGACTCCAGACCGCCCTACACTCCCCCAACTCCCTCTCCCAGCGAAGCATGTATGCATGCTTACCCCGGTCTTGTATGGAATACTTATTTAGAATTTGGTATACATCTGAGATCAGTCCTCTACGTGAACAGCCCTCCAGTACGATCTGTTCGAACGGGGAGGGTATGGAAAATTTAAGGCGTGGGGCTACAGTTTGGGCATAATGACTGATCTGTAAATAGCTGTAGAACATCTGTCGGGGAAGGTCATGTTTGGTTTGGAGGTCAGTGAATGATAGCAGTTTATGGGATCTGGGGTCCACTAGGTGCCCAAAATGGAAAAGGTTCTGCGAGGCCCAGGGCCACGATCATCTGGTGGGTGAGACTTGTTGGCACTTTGGGATTGCAGAGGAAGGAGGTCCTCAGTGAGCATTCAGATTTTTTATTTTTTTTTGCATATCAATACAGTTTTTTTTACTCTTTATATCTTTATTTTGTTTTCACAAATACAAAAACCACATATACGTCGGGCTTTTTACAATGTTTAACATCAAAAGTTGTGTAGGGAGCGTTTACACTCCCTCTTCATAGACAATTATTTATTATTTACACCTCGTGCACCTTTACATATCTTCCTCCTCATCACACCCATTCTACTAACCTAACATAAACCAAAAGAGTCATTGGCGCACAAATGAACATTCCTTTTATAAAAGGTAGTTGTCCATATGACAAACTACTAGCTGTTTGGATTGATGTCCTATAGTCTGTATCAATGTGCCGCTGTTTGACCACTTTGGATACCTCTCTTCCATACTTCCATTTCATCCACTACTCGCTTCTTTATTCATCACTCAGCAAGGTACTTATCCCTAATCCCGTATCTTTGTTCTTCCACTTTTACTTTTTTCATTCCACATTTTCACATTTTCCAAATTCACTCAAACTTGTTGAGGCTACCCCGCTTGATGTATTGTGTCCTTTCCCTAATTACAACCATCTCCATATTCTGTTTCCATTCCCTACTGGACGGAGGGGCCGACGACTGCCACCTCTGGGCAATACGTTTCCTGGCCTGGAAGAGGCATCTCAGAATTTCTAAGTATTTATCCTTAGGTCTCCCCTTACCCTCTTTCCACCCCAGGATACACAAAATGGGGTCCACATCCACATACACTCCAAGCACCTGGACAATAATATCCACCACCTTCCTCCAGTAACGGAATAGTTTGGGGCATCTCCAAAACATGTGGATGAGCATTCAGATTTAAGTGCACATTCACCGGACAGCTTCCGGCATAAACGCCAGAGCTGTGACATGGACCCTAACAGGCGAGCAGGTTCTACCTCCACATTCGCGTTCCAGAGAAGGCTATTCGAGTGTACAGGTGCCAGACAGATTTTTTTCTATCTTCGTCCATTTATTGCACAACCTTTGGGGGAACCAGGAGACTATCGCTCTTAATTGAGCTGCTTGGTAGTATTTAACTAAGTTGGGGAAGGCCAAGCCCCCCACAGTGCGCGACACCATCATGACTGAGCGTGGGATCCTGTGTCGCTTGTCGTTCCACACATATTGCAGGAGGTCGGCTTGTAGGGTGGGGATAGCTAGAGTCTGGAATAGGTACAGGAGCTTAGGAAGGAGGACCATTTTAACCAATGAGATCCGGCCCAAAAGGGAGATTTGGTGAGTCTTCCATTTTTGGACCAGCTCCCTAATTGACCTATATAAGGGAGAGAAGTTGGCCTCGTATAGGGCGGCAAAGGACGGGGTGAGGTTGACCCCCAGATAGAGTATTTTAGGGAAACACGTTCCCAATTGTAGGGGAACTGGGACTGCAGATGGAGAAGTTATGTTTCAGGGATGTTGAGAGGGAGGGCCATGGACTTTGGTATATTTGTTTTGTAGCCCGAAATTCCATAATTTTGTCAAGTTCAAGTTCAAGTTTGTCAAGGAAATCCGGGGTCGGGTCAGGGTAAGGATGATTTCATCAGCAAACGGGGATATTTTAAATTCTTTTCCCCTCACCGCTATTCCCTGAATATCTGGATTTCCCCGAATAGTCACCGCTAGGGGCTTGACGCACAAGGCAAAGAGCAGGGGGGAGAGCGGACAACCCTGACGGGTGCCATTGATTACTGGGAAGGTGGATGAGGTGGCAAATGGAGTTTTTACCTGCGAGACTAGGTTAGTGTAAAGGTGTTGGACTGCTCGCAGAAAAGGTCCCCTGAACCCCATGTGGTGTAAATTGGCGAACATAAACAACCAGCCTAGGTGGTCAAATGCCTTTTCTGCGTCTAGGCTCAGGATCAGGGATTCCAAATTGTCTCTATTGGCCACAATGATTAGGTCTATCACTTTTCTCATGTTGTCACCTGCTTGACGGAGGGGAACGAAGCCCACCTGGTCCTTATGGACCAGAGAAGGTAGTATCATGTTCAGGCAGATCCAAAGGCTTTTTGTGAAGATTTTTAGATCAGAATTTAACAGGGCTATGGGCCTGTAGCTGACGCAGGATGAGGGGTCTTTGTCTGACTTGGGTATTAGGGTGTTGAAGGATCTTTGCATATAAGTTGGGATGGGGGTCTGCTGAAGGAAAGCATTTAGTCATGTGCGGGAGCAATAGGGGGAGAAAGGTTTTGTAGTATTCTTATGGCAACCCATCCGGTCCAGGGGACTTGTGGGCAGGTAAGGCTTTTATGGCCAATGTGAGTTCCTCATTGGTGATGGAAGCGTTTAACATGAGTAGATCTGAAGCTTTAAGCTGGGGGATTACGGCTTGCTTTAGATATTGTGTCATTCTATCGACTAGGTCAGGTGTAGGGAGGTTATGTGGTATTCTCCGGTCTGTTGTACAAGTCCACGTAGAAGTTTGCGAATGTGTCTGCTATGTCTTGGGGATGAGACAGAGTGGCGTCCGATCTGTTCTTAACTTGATCTGGGGTTGGGGTAAGCATCCAGTAAGCTAGCTTTCTGGCCAGTAGTGCTTGTGTCTTATTGCCCTTGTCATAGTATAGCTGCTTCAAACGGATCAACGCTTTCTCTACCTGATCCATCGCAAGTTCCCTGAGCATTGATCATATGCAAGTGATTCATTTTAAGGAGTGAAAGGGATGGAGAGGATTGCAATCGGGCCTCGTGGACCCTAAGTTGTGTTTCGGTCTGTAGCTTGGCGGCCTTGGCATCTTTCTTAAGAGCCGAGGAGAGGGCCAGACAACGATCCCTAAGAACCCCTAAGAACAGTCTTATGGGCGGCCCAGAGTGTGGTAAGGGAGACAAAGTAATACTTTAGAGTGGACTCTAGTTAAGTCTTCGAGGGGATGTGCTGCAAAAGAAAGCTGTTCAGTTGCCAATTGTAGGGCCTACGCAGGTGGTTGCCCAGTTTCAGTGTCATTGTAATGGGGGCATGATCGATCCAGGAGATGGGGAGTATCTGTGCAGAATCGGCGATGTGGAGCGCGTTGTTAACCATGAGGTAATCAATGCGCGAGTGGATGTGAGGAGGGGCCGAGTAGAAGGTGTACCGGTGATCGTCCAGGTGGAGAGCCCTCCAAGTGTCAAAAAAGAGCGTGCTTCCTGGTAAGCTGGCGGAAAGGCTTAGAGTCCCTTAGGGCTCGAGTTTGCAAAGCCGGGGGGCTCACCACGAGGCAATTGCAAGGAATGGATTGGGAGAGTTTAAAGGAAGTCGTAAGGTGTTCGGGATTAGCACGCGAGGACCTTAGCTAGGAAACAATGTTGGCGGGTGTTTGGGGCTTAAAGGGTGCAAAAGGTGACTTCTGTCTGCCAGAGACCACGAAGGATAATATAGTGACCCTGGGGGTCCAGGTAGGAGGTATTGCAGGTGAACGGGGATCCCTGTTTGAAAAGTATGGCAACGCCCGCTCTTTTGCATGGGCTGACTGCTTGGTAAATTTGAGGGTAATGCCTGGAAGCAAAGGTGAAGGAGTCACCCCCGCAGAAGTGGGTTTCTTGTATCATGATAACGTCAGCCCCTGACTGCCCAAATTCCCGAAGTGCCAAGTGTCTTTTCCTGTTAGAGTTAAGGCCGTGGACATTTAGTGACATTATCTTAGCCATTGTGTGAGGTATAGTGGGTTGCGGTCATACTTAGCTGAATCTGTAGACGATGGATCTGGGTCTGGGAGCATGGCATCCGTGAGCAGAGAGCCATCAGCCATCGAGGTCCTCGTGAAAATACAACCTGCGGGTAGTATAGAAGGAGGGATCTAGAGTAAAGAAAAGGGGTTAGAGCAACAAAACACACAACTGATAAAACAATCGTCATCAAGTAGGCTCTTTGAAACCGCAAAGTCTCAGGGCCCCTACAGTTGCTTTATGACCACCCGATCAGGGAGTATAGAAAGTTTGGGTCGGGGGGGCAGGGGGATTTGAGAAAACAACTCAACTATAGGGGCGTTAAAAAAGGAACCTTAGGTGGTAAACCAAGGGGGGGTCGGTGAAAAGAAAGTCAACCTTTTCGGAGTCTCGGCCGAGACTAGCCCATAGTATAAATCAAGGATAAAGCAAGAGCAACCAGGGAGTGGTGCAAGGGGAGAGCACAGAGTGGCCCATGGAACGGAATAAAGTTATAGTGTGGGCTGGGTTCCGGTGTCCACTGCCCAACTGGATCAAGCATTTTTGTGCTTATTGGGTTTACAGGAGGGGTCCGGTCCCCTGGGCCGTTTAGAGGAAGGGACCTTCTGCCAGGCCACTGCTGGGGGGGGAAGGGGCGGAGTAGCCACCAGGTCCCATTCTGGTAACTGGGGGATGAGGATATCCAGGGTGTTGCAGAAGGTGTGCAAGTCTTATGGGTAGCGTAAGGTAGCCGATGTCCCCTGTCGTCTCGCCGTCAAGCCGAAGGGGTAACCCCATCTGTAGATAATGTCCTTGTCTTGAGGGTTGTGGAGAAAGGGTTGCAGCAGCCATCGTTTCTGTAGCATGATCCAGGAAAGGTCTGGATAAATCTGTATCGGGTTGTTATTGAAGACCAACTTGTGGATGGGGATTGATATCTTCTTTCAATGGGTAGGAGTGTACCCAACAGATGACATCATGTGGTTTGGAAGCAGGGCCTTTAGGCCTGAGGGCTCTGTGGGCTCTGTCCATCTCGATGTGCTTGTCTGCAGCTTCCCCCAGTAGATTGTTAAACAGGACCTGAAGGGTGGACTGTAGGTCTTCTGCTTCTTCTGCTTCAGGCAGGCCTCGGACGTGGATATTGTTTCGTCGCCCCCTGTTGTCCAGGTCTTCGACATGGCATTGCATGTCTCTCAGCATAAGGCGGTGGTCTGAGCCCTGAATTTGGGTGCAGTGTACCGCTAGTTTATTCTCCTGTATCTCTTTTTCTGCCATCTCCACCCTGTTGGTTAGGTGCTTGAGACCAGTATGGAGGGCCCGAATTTCAGCATGGCAGGCAGCCTTTACATCTTCTATAAGCTGAAGTCTTCCTTCCTGGAGATGGCCTGCAGATAGGATTGCCATGGTAAGGGGTGGTAGTGGGGGGGTGCTGCATTTTGGTATGAGTGGGGATGAGTGGGTGAGGGCTGCTGGTAGAAGTCCTCCATAGATGTAGCGTGGCTCCTGGGAGTAGGCTGCTGAAGTAAGTCCCAGGGCTCAGACCAGATCGTAGTGTGGGAGGTCTGCGGAGCCGGGCTCCCCTTTTGTGATAGGGATCCTGCGCTTGCCATTTGGGCATGGGGGGGTCCCCACAAATCCCCTGGCTGAGCTTGAGTCTCTGGAGCATGATTGCCTCTGTGCCTTGGGGCAGGCCTGTCATGGTGGTAGGGCCTACTGCCACCTGCTGTATCCGGGTAGGCCTGTAAGTGTGTGGGGCCCTGGAGGGCCGGAAAGTCCTCCGCTCCATAGGAGGGAGTGGGGAAGCCAGGGCTGCCGTCTTGTAGGCTGGGGTTTGATGTGGTCCGCAGCAGGCGGGAATATGCATCAGTGCACTGGGTGTATGAGGATGGAGGCTGGGTGAGGGCCTTGGCCTGTTCCACGTGTGGCATGGCGGGAGGGAGCTCGCTGGGAGCAACTCACCGCTTGCTGGAGTCCCGCTATCTCCGGAGTCGGGGTCTGAGCCATCCGATAGTCATCTGGTAGCGGTGCCTGTCTCTGCTGAGATGGGAGTGAGGAGGCCCGAGATCGCGAGGCGGTCGTGTCCTGCGCTGTCTTGTCTTCCTTCCCCGGGGCATGTCAGGCACCTTAAAATAATCCCAAAAGGACGTTTAGGAGCCTGATGGGGGTTGAGATGATACCATGGCTGAGGTGGATCGAATGGTCCGTGAGCCGCCCATGGATGATCGATTAATCTCTGGATTTGGTGCCTAGATGCTGCGGGCTGGGAAGGAACTCTTGGGCAGTGCATCTATCCCGGCTGGCTTCCGGTCACACCCCTCCACATACTTTCTATGGGATTAAGATCTTCAGACTGGCTAGGCCACTTCAGGACCTTGTGTGTGTGCTTCTTCTTGAGCCACTCTTTTGTTGCCTTGGCCGTGTGTTTTGGGTCATTGTCAAGCTTGAATACCCATCCATGACCCATTTTCAATGCCCTGGCTAAAGGAAGGGGGTTCTCACTCAAAATTTGATGGTACGAGGTCCCATCCATCGTCCCTTTGATGTGTTGACATTGTCCTGTCCCCTTAGAAGAAAAACACCCCCAAAGCATAAGGGTGTGGACGCAGGCTCGGAGTGTTTATGTATCCCGGGTCCGGCGTTCTCCACTCCTCCCCATGGTGTCTCTGAGTGTGTGACGTTGGGGGCCCTCTGGCGGCGGTGTGGCTGTGTCCGTGGTTGGCGGCGGCAGGCGGGACCGGAACAACCGGGGCCAATCACTTACCATACATTGCTACCTCTTGTTTCCGTGTTTTCTCCACACACAAGGTATCTTTGCACTAATAGTTTCAGTGTCCCTTTTTCTTTTCACTTTCCTTTCACTATCACTTTGTCACTTGGAATTCAGATTGGGTCATGGCATATATTGGCCACTCTTCCCCCCCCTCCCTCCGCCCACCCTTCCTACACTCACATATACCCATCTCACTTCCTTTTATTGCACTTTTCCCCCATATAATTTACATAACACCTGTATTTCTTATCATGTATTTTCTCACCCACTAGGCTCATACTTACACGCCGATTTTGTTTTCACTTATCAAACACCCTTGTTGTCCCGGTGCTTGCCTGTGTGTGCATTCTGCGGGCCTCTTTGCCGCCGGATGGGCCTCCTCAGCTCCCGTACCATCGATTTGGGTGCCTGGTGGCTTTCGAGACTGCGCCTCTGACTGCATGGCTATGTGTAAGTGACCACTAGGTGGGTTTTTCAACCTCCCTATGTTCCATCATTGCAAAAATTAATTTATTACTATTCTGTATTTTCAGACCAATCACGAGTTTTCTCCTGATGAGCGGCAGTAAGCCGCGAAACGCGTAGAGCTATTAGTTGCCGTGCATTTTGGTACCCCAACTTCAACCAGCATTAATTTTTGAAATACTGCATTAATTATGTTATTTTTACTAATTTATTGCAACAACCAAGAAGTCATAGATTCAAAGTTGTTGCCTATACTGCATTATTTGTCTAATCTATTACTATATTTGGTTATTCCATGTATATAATGGAGGTGCGCTTTTTTAACTTATTCTGTATCAGTCATGATGATTGTATAAAGCAAAATGTCAATGTCAATAATATGTCTGTCCGCGCACCTCTCCAATATACATGTTATTATGTCTTGTTAGAAAAACGAATAATACATTTTTCCTTTTTCTCAATAACCAATTTGTCTTTTTTTAACCCCGTACTTCATTTAAAGTCCCGCTCAGCTCCTGTTTTTAACTTTGTACCCCCAAAGCATAATGTTTCCACCTCCATGGTTTGCACACATCTCAGGAGGGATTTTGTCCCACTCCTCTTTGCAGATCCTCTCCAAGTCATTAAGGTTTCATGGCTGACGTTTGGTAACTCGAACCTTCAGCTCCCTCCACATACTTTCTATTGGATTAGGTCTAGAGACTGGCTAGGCCACTCCAGGACCCTAATGTGCTTCTTCTTAAACCACTCCTTTGTTGCCTTGGCCATGTGTTTTGGGTCATTGTCATGCTGGAATACCCATCCACGACCCATTTTCAATGCCCTGGCTGAGGGAAAGAGGTTCTCACCCAAGATTTGATGGAACATTGCCCGATCCATCATCCCTTTGATGCGGTGAAGTTGTCCTGTCCCCAAAGGATAACCCCAAAGCATAATGCTTCCATCTCCATGTTTGACGATGAGGATAGTGTTCTTGGGGTCATAGGCAACATTCCTCCTCTTCCAAACACAGCTAGTTGAGTTGATGCCAAAGAGCTTGATTTTGGTTTCATCTGACCACAACACTTTCACCCAGTTCTCCTCTGAATCATTCAGATGTCCATTAGCAAACTTCAGACTGCCCAGTACATGTGCTTTCTTGAGCAGTGGGACCTTGCGGGTGTTGAAGGATTTCAGTCCTTTCTCTGTGTAGTGTGTGACCAATTTTTTTCTTGGTGACTATGGTCCCAGCTGCCTTGAGATCATTGACAAGATTCTCCTGTGTAGTACTGGGCTGATTCCCTCACCATTCTCATGCTCATTGAAACTCTACGAGGTGAGATTTTGCATGGAGCCCCAGACCAAGGGAGACTGACAGTTATTTTGTTTCTTCCATTTGCAAATAATTGCACCAACTGTTGTCACCCTCTCACCAAGCTGCTTGATGATAGCCTTGTAGCCCATTCCAGCCTTGTGTAGGTCTACAATCTTGTCCCTGACATCCTTGGACAGCTCGTTAGTCTTGGCCATGTTTAGGGATGAGCTTCGAGTTCGAGTCAAACTCATGTTCGACTCGAACATTGCCTGTTCGCCTGTTCAGTGAACAGTGAACAATTTGGGCTGTTCGTGGCAAATTCGAAAAGCCGGAAACACCCTGTACAAGTCTATGGTAGAATGGTAGAAATCTAAATTGCTAATTTTAAAGGTTAATATGCAAGTTACTGTCCTAAAAAGTGTTTGGGGACCTGGGTCCTGCCCCAGGGGACATGGATCAATGCAATTTTTTTTTTAAAAACGCCCGTTTTTTCAGGAGCAGTGATTTTAATAATGATTAAGGTGAAACAATAAAAGTGTAATATTCCTTTAAATTTCATACCTGGGGGGTGTCTATAGTATGCCTGTGAAGGGGCGCATGTTTCCCGTGCTTAGAACTGTCCCTGCACAAAGTGTCATTTCGCAAGGAAAAAAAGTCTTTTAAAATCACTTTAAATTGTCGGCTCCAGTAATACAGAGAACACTGAAAGAACGCAGGTTCCCGTTACATCAGAGGGGGCGGGGTCACCCATACGTCATTGGGGAACCCCTGGATTCCCTCACCAGTGTCAGAGGGGGCGGGGCCAGGTGACAGGTGGCCCCGCCCTCCTAATATAAGAAACGTCAGCACTGGGATCCCTGCAGTGTCTCCTCAGTGGAGACAGAAGACGGATGCATGGATGGACCGCGCTGGACTGAAAATCACCCGTCGCTGGATCAGATCAGCTATCGCTGGACCCCGGAGAGATGATCATCCATCGTTGGATAGCAAGAGTGGATTAGCACTGCTGGAATCTTTTTTTAATTTTTTTAATTTTTAATAAAGGAATTTTTCAAAAGCGTGTTTGTCTTATTTAACCATTTTTTACACTTTCTTTGTGAAATGGCAGGGGTACTTTTGTACCCCCTTACCATTTCAAACAGGGGGGCCGGGATCTGGGGGTCCCCTTGTTAAAGGGGGCTTCCAGATTCTGATAAGCCCCCCACCCTCAGACCCCCACAACCACTGGCCAGGGTTGTGGGGATGAGGCCCTTGTCCCCATCAACATGGGGACATAGTGCTTTGAGGGGTCACAAACCCCCACAGCATCCTCCCAATGTTGAGGGCATGTGGCCTGGTACAGTTCAGGAGGGGGGGGCCCTCTCTCGTGGATATTTAGGGGGACCCCCACGTAAAAAATGTTTTAAAAATTTTGATGCGGGGTTCTCCTTAATATCCACACCAGACCTGAAGGGCCTGGTAATTGAATTTAGGGGAACCCCACCCTTTTTTTTTTATCAATGAATGAATTGTTGACTTACGTAACACAGAAAACACTCATTGAGTGTTCTCTGTATTACGCCACAAGTGATTTTAAAAGACTTTTTTTCCTTGCAAAATGACACTTTGTGCAGGGACAGTTCTAAGCAAGGGAAACATGCGTCCCTTCACAGGCATACTATAGACACCCTCCAGGTACGAAATTTAAAGGAATATTACACTTTTATTGTTTCACTTTAATCATTATTAAAATCACTGCTCCTGAAAAAACTGCAGTTTTTAGAACTTTTTTTTGCATTGATCCATGTCCCCTGGGGCAGGACCCAGGTCCCCAAACACTTTTTAGGACAGTAACTTGCATATTAGCCTTTAAAATTAACACTTTCGATTTTGAACGTTCGAGTCCCATAGACTTTAATAGGGTTCTAAAGTTCACACGAAGTTTAGGTCTGTTCGCAGGTTCTGGTGCGAACCGAACAGGGGGGTGTTCGGCTCATCCTTAGCCATGGTAAAGAGATTGCTATCTGATTGATTGATTGATTTATTACGTCTGTGGACAGGTGTCTTGTATACAGATACAGGTATACAGATAACAAGCTGAGATTTGGAGCACTCCCTTTAAGAGAGTGCTCCTGATCTCAGCTCGTTACCTGTATAGAAGACACCTGGGAGCCAGAAATCTTGCTGATTGATAGGGTATAAAATATTTATTTCACTCATTAAAATGCAAATCAATTTATAACTTTTTTTTTTAAATGTGTTTTTCTGTATATTTTTGTTGTTATTCTGTCTCTCACTGTTAAAATAAACCTACCATTAAAATGGTAGACTGATCATTTCTTTGTCAGTGGGCAAACATACAAAATCAGCAGGGGATCAAATACTTTTTTCCCTTACTTGTATAACTGTCGTATAAAGATATGCAGGACTAAATTCCTACGTAGAACTGTGGGGAGCATACAGGATCACCTTTCCCCATAAGAGCTAATCACTTTTACTAAGATTGGACCATTTTAGACAGGACACAATTCATTTTTCCATCAACATATCAATTCAAATCCCCCCAAGGGGCCCTGGGACAATGTGTAGATGTTGCGGATTAGCTGGGGTGCACACTCCCCTAGCTGTAAACATAAGAATAAGAAGGATTACTGCCTTAAAGACACATTAACCCTTTAACCTGTTCAGGCAGCCAGTGACTTGTTAGAGGTGAAAGGGCAGGGAAGCCATTAATCCGTCCAATGCTCTGGAGATTGTGAGGTGTGAATTACGTTGGAAGCAAGGAAGGCAAGTGCTTGATGTATCAAGCCAGCAAAGTGCCATTAAAGGAACGCTCTCATCAAGCATGAAAACGTTGTGTTTAAAGCAGAACTATAGGAAAACTGCTAAATGCACAGTTGAAATACACATGTGCTGGTTTACCGGCCAAGGATTTGTAATTCTGTTCAACTGCCTTGAGATTCACTCACCTTTGCCAAACAGCATTTCTAGATCCTTGACCTCACCCATCTCTAACTCAATTAAAGCACTACAGCTTGGTCAAGGTCCTCTCCAAGCCTGTGATTGGATAGTATATTAGCAGAAGTTCACAGATGAGGTCATACTTGTGCTTTCTACTCAAGTTAAATGCTGTACTACTTTCTGCAAATTAGAGTCACCATCTATGGGTATTTGTTTGCTTTTGACACATAAAAGGCCCTGGTTTTAGTGGGACAATAAATAGGTTAGCTTCATTGACAAAGAGATTAAAGTATAACTAAAGGCCTAAAGGTTTTAAGACTACCAGCGTATCCATCTGCTCTTCAGGGGATCTCTCCACTGATCTCAGCTAAGCAGGCGGATGACAGGTCTGTGCCCATTCCACTGATGCAGAGTAGACATGGACACAGCCGCTCTCCTCTATGGGCTGTGGAATGGAAACAGACCGCTTGTCTGTTTCCATCTAACTGTCATCCAATCTGATCTACCAGATGAATGGAAATAGGATCCCCATCTGGTTGTTTTTAGCGGATCGGATTGGATGTCAATGGGTGCCAATGGACACATGTTGACCTCTGGCAGTCAATAGAGAGCAATGGATGGTCCGATTGGGTCTGCCTGAAAAACTGACAGGCAGATCCGATTGGTCCGTCCATGTGAAACGGCCCTTAGGGAGATTCACCCTCTCACTTATCCTTTTTACTATTATCATCAAAAGTAAAAGCAAAAGGAAATCCAAAATTTTGGGTTGTCCCCAGAACAGTAAATGAGGGGAAATCTACCAATCGAGACACTGTTTCTGGTGACCTGGGGGTCCCAATGGATTCCCCTAATATGCAGGGATTTCCTCTCACTTCAGACGTTCTAATCTTTTACACTTTATCAAAAAAAAAAATGTTTTGGCTTTAGATACACTTTAAGACTGAGCAGATAAACATTGTTACTTATCTGTGCTACACAGTCCTGATCAATACTAGATTTCAGTAACGGTTGCTTTTTGGAGTGGCAGGACACAGTACCCAATATTAATAAGTTTTGGACCAGGCTCGGCCGCTGCAGGTTAAACTTTTGTATGTTTGTGCATGCTTAGGCCGGAAGAGGGGGGTGAGCGCACAGCGTTAAAATGCGAGCCCCAATAAAGCAGCAGAGGATCGCCTGTCACAAAGAGCCAGGTTTGTTTTGGCAAAGAGGCAAAGAGCCAGCAGCTGGTTTTGATTATGTCAAAGGAAATTAGTTTTTAAGAACAAATTTCGGAGCTGGCTGTAAATCAGGCCTCGGTGAGAGGATTCCGGAAAAATATTGACACAAGGACAGAGATAGCGAGGTTTTCATATGTGTTTATCCCTGGATGTATATAAACATCTATGCAAGGAAACATGGCAGCATACACACACACACTGTGTACACAAGGATTACATGAGGGTTAAATATCCCCCAAAAATGAAAATGAAAAGAAACTCCACCCTGATCATTCAAGCCCAACCTGCAGTTTTCATTCACTAATCAGCTATACCTTACAGTATATGACCACCCACCTGATATTGGGTAGGTCCCCCTTTTGATGCCAAAACAGCCCTGGTCCATCAAGGCATGGACTTCACTAGACCTCTGAAGGTATGCTGTGGTATTTGGCACTAAGCCATCAGTAGCAGATCCTTTAAGTCCTGTAAGTTGCAAGGTAAGGCCTCTGTGGATTGGACTTGTTTTTCCAGCACATCTCACAGATGCTTGGTTGGATTTAGATCTGGAGAATTTGGAAGCCAAGTCAACACCTCAAACTCATATTCCTCAAATCATTCTTGAACCATTTCTGCAGTGTGGAAGGGTATATTATCCTGCTGAAAGAGGCCACTGTCATCAGGGAATACAGTTTCCACGAACCACAAAGGGTTGTTCTTGGTCAACAACAATGTTTAGGTAGATGGCATGTGTCAACTAACATGCACATTAATGGCAGGAACTAAGGTTTCCCAGAAGAACATGCCTCCTTTCCATAGTGCATCCTGGTACCATCATTTCCCCAGGTAACTGACGGACTCGACCATCCACATGATGTAAAATTAAGAGTAATTCATTTGACTAGGCCACCTTGTTTCATTGCTCCAAAGTCATGTTGTGATGCCCATATGCCTACAGTGACTTGAAAAAGTATTCATACCCCTTGA
Source organism: Lithobates pipiens (assembly GCF_037356315.1). Classification (NCBI taxonomy): domain Eukaryota; kingdom Metazoa; phylum Chordata; class Amphibia; order Anura; family Ranidae; genus Lithobates; species Lithobates pipiens. Next base: position 118,380,278 of record NW_027507685.1, on the reverse strand, counting down.
AAATGTCCACGTTCTGTCATGTTACAACCAAAAACGTAAATGTATTTTATTGGGATTTTATGTGATAGACCAACACAAAGTGGCACATAATTGTGAAGTGCAAGTAAAATGATTTTCAATTTTTTTTACAAATAAATATCTGAAAAGAGTGGCGTGCATTTGTATTCAGCCCCCTTTACTCTGATACCCCTAACTAAAATCTAGTGGAACCATTTGTCTTCAGAAGTCTAATTAGTGTAGCCAAGTCCCAGCCTAATGGTGACCTCCAGAGTAATGCCGTGTACACACGACCGGACTTTCCGTCAGAATAAACTCTGACAGTCTTTCTGACAGAGTTTCCGATGGAGTTCCGACCAAACGGACTTGCCTACACACGATCATACCAAAGTCCGTTCATTTCGAACGCGATGACGTAGTATGGGACTAGAAAAGGAAGTTCAATAGCCAGTAGCCAATAGCTGCCCTTGCGTCGTATTTGGTCCGTCGGACCAGCATACAGACGAACAGTTTTCCCAACCGGAATTGATTCCTTCAGAAAGATTTAAAACATGTTCTATTTCTAGGTCCGGCAGACTTTTTGAAAAAAAAAAAGTCAGCTGAAGCCCACACACGATTGGAATATCTGATGAAATTATACCGTCTGACCTTTTCTACCGGAAAGTCCGGTCGTGTGTACACGGAATTAGGGACAGCTGATATCCTTCTGTGTAGAGCGGGTTAAGAGGCATGGTTGATGCAATTTAAGATATATTAATGGGCGGCAGACACTTCTTGAATTTAAATTGATTTATTTTCTCTTAAACAGAACTGTGGGAGAGAGGGTTAGGGCCAGGGCACCCTTTAGTAGTTGCAATGTTAATTAGCAGACTCAGACTTCTATAGGTAGACAGCCTGGGAAAGGCACCCAGCCGAACACCACGTCTGCATGTGTAGACACGCTGTCTCCTGTGGCAACAATCTTGACCAGTTTCTAACAAAGGCTGTAATGAACTCTTTCACTTCCTCCACAATCTTCTTTTTAGATTTTCACTCAACTGAGCACCCAGTCTATCACTTAGACCTGCTGATCCACTGCCACTGGATCTCCTGAGCTCCTCAAGCGTCACCCCCGCGTCCCTGCTGGGTCCCTAGCTTGGTACTCACAGACACTCCTCAAGCTTCACCCCACTGGCCTGCTCGGTCCGTGGCTTGGCACACAATAATGCTCTGCAAGCGTCACCTCTACTGGCTGGGTTGACATCTGCTGAAGTTTCCCAATTCTTCAGGGCCCCCGGTTGGCTAGAAAACTGCTCAGGTACTTGCTTCAGTTACTCACTGTGGTCCCTGGTAACAAGGTGGATGGACCCTTAGTGGCGACAGCTTCCTCTCTACCTCCAACCACGTCAGGTTCTCCAGCCGGCAGAACTGTTACTTCTGGTTGGACTGCAAGTCGCAATCCCAACCCTACACTGCTCTCTTGCTTCTGAATATGCCCTCAGCCGACCTAGCAGCCAGATGTCCCTGGGAGAGGCCTCAGGCTCTGGCCTAGCAGCCCAGGGCAGCACAACACACTTCCACCCAAACAGCCGTGGTATAGGTGGTACAGAACCCCAAACACCTGACCTCACCTAAATAAATAGGCTCTCCCAGCAGGCCAAGGGATGCAAGAAAATCCCTGCCTATAGGCTGAGATACCTCATATACTCCTAATCTGTCCTTGCAATGCCTTTGTCTTATCTAATGCCACCAGGTACCGGTCCACCTAGTGGCAGAAGAGAGAAGTGCGGCAATTCCAGAATTAGGGCGAAGTCAGTTGATCTGCCTGCAATTGACAAAGGCAACTATTACTTGGCAAATAAATTTAAGAGCATCCCTGCCTAAAATTTAGGGTGCTACATCAGTAAATAGAGTGCACCTGTGTGTGATTTAATCTCAGTATAAAGTTTAAAGCAAGGTTAGGTTATAAAAATATATCCCAAGCTTTGAACGTTTCACGGAGTACTGTTCAATCCATCATCTGAAAATGGAAAGAGTATGGCACAGCTGCAAACCTACCAAGACATGGCCGTCCACCTAAACTGACAGGCCGGGCAAGGGGAGCGTTAATCAGAGAAGCAGCCAAGAGGCCCATGGTAACTTTGGAGGAGCTGCAGAGATCCACCAGGTGGGAGAATCTGTCCACAGAACAACCATTAGTCATGCACTCCACAAATCTGGTCTTTATGGAAGAGTGGCAAGAAGAAAGTATTGTTGAAAGAAAGCCATAAGATGTCCTGTTTGCAATTTGGGAGAAGCCATGTGGGGGACACAGCAAACATGTGGAAGAAGGTGCTCTGTTCAGATGAGACCAAAACGCTATGTGTGATGGAAAACTAAAACTGCAAATCACCCTGAACACACCATCCCCACTGTGAAACATGGTGGTGGCAGCATCATGTTGTGGGGATGCTTTTCTTCAGCAGGGCCAGAGAAGTTGTTCAGAGTTGATGGGAATATGAATGGAGCCAAATACAGGGCAATCTTAGAAGAAAACCTGTTGGAGTCTGCAAAAGACTTGAGACTGGGCGGAGCTTCACCGTCTAGCAGGTCAACGACCCTAAACATACAGCCAGAGCTACAATGGAATGGTTTAGATCAAAGCATATTCATGTGTTAGAATGGCCCAGTCAAAGTCCAGACCTTAGTCCAGGGGCTGAATAAAAATGCACGTCACACTTTTTACATATTTATTTGTAAAAAAAATTAAAAACCATTTATCATTTTCCTTCTACTTCACAATTATGTGCCACTTTGTGTTGGTCTATCACATAAACTCCCAATAAAATACATTCATGTTTTAGGGTGTAACATGACAAAATGTGGGAAATTTTAAGGAGTATGAATATGTTTTCAAGGCACTGTATTTTATGTGCGTTGGGACAACATGTTTACTTGCTGCCTAATATTTTCCACTGACTTTCAGATGCCATTGTAACGGGATTATCAATGTTAAGTGGAACTTCAATCTCCCAATAATCATTAATTTATTTTTAACCCTCATGCTGATAGAATTAGTAAATAGATAGGAAAGTATATCATATGTACTTGTTTTTTTTTTTTTTTATTCTACATTTCTTCAGTTACTTTCTGGTTTCTTGCCTAGGCAAATTATGTCACACTGAACACGGCTTTGAAATTGTGCAAGTTCATATGAACGTGCACTATTTCAAAGCCGCATTTCAGTCCGACTTCGGGGGCGACATGAAAGACACCTGCACAGATTCATGTACAGATGTCTATTGAAATCGCCTCTGAAGTTGCCAAAAGTAGTGCAGGAACATCTCTTGCTTGCAGACAATTAGGCCGCGTACACACGGGCGGACTGTATGGCCTACTTAGTCCGTCGAAACACATTTCAGCGGACAGTCCGCTCGTGTGTGGGCTTCAGCGGACTTTTTTAGCGTGCAGTCTGGCGTACTAAGTATTTCGGATTTTTCAAAATTCTGTCCGTCATACTTTGGTTTCAGCGGACAATCCGCTCGTGGGTAGGCTAGTTCGACGGACTAAGAATGGCGCATGCTCAGAAAGGATTTACACGGCGGAAGGGTGCATTGCTGTGTATTGGACTTCCTATTTCTAGTCCCGTCGTACGTGCTGTACACGTCATCGCGCAAGCTTTCGACGGACTGTTTGTGCATCCGTGTGTGGTCAAGTCCGTTCATTCGAAAGTATGACGGACTGTCCGTCGGATTGTATGACGGACTAAGTAGGCCATACAGTCCGCCCGTGTGTACGCGGCCTTACTCTCTCTCTCTCTCTCCTGCACAACACTTAGCTCCAGGCACAGCTAGCATATGGTTATGCCCAACTCTGACTCAGTCAGGCCTCAGCGGCTGCCTTTTGCAGGCAGGGACCGCAGGTCCCTTTAAGTAGCAAGAATTGAAAATAGGAAGTATTTAGTGCTAGCTGTCCTATGGTGGACTACTGCTCCCAGTAAGTCCTCTCCAGGCCCTGCCAGCCCACTAGGCTGCAGCTGCCTGACTTCACTACCCGTGACATTGCAATCCTCAGTGGCTTCACACAGGGCTGTTTTTAAGGCAGGGCAAAAGGGAAAGCTGCCCTGGGCCCTGTTATTGTTGTCGGGCCCAAAGCAGCTGCTTCATACTTGCCAACTATCCTGGTTTAAATTCCTTCGTCCCTTGAGGTTTTAGTCCTGTGCTGTGTCCCGATATCTCAGTGTGAAGTGCTGCAACTAATGCTGCCCAGCTCTGCCCTATTGTTAATAAAGTTGACTCACCTGCAGACCCTGTGTTTACATGTAAATTACCGGCATATATAAATAGCTGCAGCATTCATATGTAAATAGGAGATATCATGCCCCCCTGAGGTCATATCCACAGTAATCTCTAGCAACCAAACAAGCATAAATCATGTGCCGTAACCTCTAGCAACTAATCAGTGAGCTGTAATGTGTGCTTTAACCTCTAGCAACCAGTCAGTGAGCGGTAATGATACACTGTTAGCTCTGGCAACCAATCGCAATAGCTGCCTGATCTGATTCACTAAACTGATTATGAATCTAGCTGCTATTTATTGTATGTCTCAGAGCAGGTGGAGAGCAAAACTGCATGGGGGGGGGGGGGCAAGAAAAGTTTTGCCCAGGGTCCAATCAATATTAAAGACGGCCCTGGCTCCATACCCAGCTCTGACTGTTTCCTCTCAGTCCTCTCTGGCGTGCCTCTCCAGTCCTCCCAACTGCCCGAGTCACTCACAAGCCCTCCTGGTTGCAAACGGGTGATTCTTTCCTGAAGACTTGCCTGGCAGTACTAACTCCCGCTGTAGTCTCTGACTCCTCTCTGTGCCTCCTGCTTGAAGGGCTGTGTCCTGCATCCGAATCCCAGGCCCAAGGTCACAAGCCCCCCCAGACTGGGGAACTTGCTTAAAAACCCCCAACAGCCTAGTACCCCATCCTCAGTTCTTCTACCCGACAACTCCTCCCCAGCTGGGCTGACTCTAGGTATTTAAGCCCCCTGCCAATCCTAGTTGGGGATTGGTCAGGGCTCCCTGAAACATCCCAGACTTCTCCTCTCCACATCCCCTCCTCTCTTCTAGCATCCTCTAAAGCAAGCGGTAGGTACCTGTGGAGTGATGCTGTCTGTGAGCCACAGCTGCTACTCTGAGCCACTCCCAGCCCACACAGATCAAAACAAACAGGCCTGGCTAGGCCTGTCTAAGTTTACCTGCACTCACCAAAAAACTTACCTCTAGCACCTACCTAAGTAGAGGGTGCTACATGGCAATAGGCTCCGATTTGACATGCAATTTGACCTGTTAAATCGCATGTCAAATTATGCCAATTTGAACAGGGACTAAAACCTAGAAGCGGATTGATTACTATGCACAACTGCCCCAGATTCTGGGTGCACCAGTTTTAGTAAATCTACCCCATTCGTTTTCACAGCACAGGAGAGACAAGCTGGCCCACACTAGATTACATTTCTAAAGCCACCCCTGTAATCCTGCAATGCCTATGGGCCAGGCTGAGTTTTTTTGTAATAATTGCCTTTTGCTTTCTTGCTTTCAGTAAACAGCCCAATTCTTTCTGGCTGGCTTGCAGAAATTGGGGTGTTGCCTGACCCCGATGGGAATGTCCAGTTCTCATTACAATGCTAGCGGCCCTTATCTGCAGCCATGTGCTGCTTTTCTGTGCAGAGTATGAATGGTGTGATCTTCCCCTGATTATCTGAAAAGATTTCCTCGTCCTGAGTGTCGGTGCAGGCTTCCCCCTGAACACACGCTGCTCTGCCCTGCGTTTCCTTCCTCAGACACAGGCTGGGATATGGTACTGATTGTATTCATATCAGTATTTTCAAATGTCCTTCCGCTCCGAAAAAAGGCACATCGCTGAGCTCCGGTCCCACGACATCCCACAAATAGTGCGTGGCGCCTGCCAGTGACCTGCTCTGCTTTCACCAGGATAAGGGCTCCAGTGGTACTGGGTGTGCAGAGATGATATAGGTTACAACAATGGAGATGTTGTACAGCTCCCTCAACAGAGACATGTATCACACACCAGAATGTGTATCCGGAATGGAACACGCAGATTTCCATATTGCTGTGACACGTCGGTTTCTTTACAGAATGTGTTGCATTAACGCACTGTAAAGCATGCACTTTCCTGCAACACACAATGCACAATAGGATGTACATTGTGCTGCAATTATCATTTAGAACAGGGATGTGCAAATAGCGGACCTCCAGCTGTTGCAGAACTACAAATCCCATGAGGCATAGCATTACACTGACAGCCAAAAGCATGACACCCAGAGGCAGAGGCATGATGGGACTCAGGGGCGGACTGACCATTGGGCCACTCACTTCTTGTTTTTTTTACATTTTGGCATTCCCCTTAAGACTCAAAGGGTCTGGTATGGATTGGGGGGACCCCACGCTGTTTTATTTCTGAATTGTCCATTGCTGGCATTCTTTAACTTACATTCATCTGTTAGCAGGGAAGCCCGCTGACCGTTGATGAGCCATTGCTTGTTAACCCCTTCCCGCCGAGCGTACGCAGATGTGCGTACTCGGCTTCCGGGGGGTATACCGGGATGATGCCCGCACCTGCAGGCATCATCCCGGTACCGTTTTTTTCATCAGGCGATTGGCTATCCAGGCATAACAACCGATGCGGCTAAAAGCCGCTTGGCTGTTATGCCAGAGGAGCTGGACGTCCCCCCCTCCCGCCGCCTCCCGCCGCTGTTACCGGTGCTCCCGCTCGATCGGGAGCACCGATTCAAATTCCGCTGCCTCCGGCTGCTGGGGAGGAACTGGAACGAAGCCGTAATCGGGTTCGTTCCAGTCTCCTCATCGTAAACACGGAAGCGACGTCATGACGTCACTTCCCGTTTACTCGGCTGCCAATGGCGCCGGTTTAAAAAAAAATATACGGTATTCAGAATCAGCGTTTTCGGCGATCTGAATACATTGAAGTGTAAAGGAGGGGTGGGGGGTCTTTTACACCCCCGATCCCTCCATAAAGAGTACCTGTCACCACCTATTACTATCACAAGGGATGTTTACATTCCTTGTGACAGCAATAAAAGTGATAATTTTTTTTTTTTTTTAAACAATTTAGTCATTTTAAAATAAAATAAATAAAAAAAAGAAAAAAAATTTTAAAGCGCCCGCGGTCCCCGCGAGCTCGCGAAGCAAAGAAAACGCATACGGAAGTCGCGCCCGCGTATGTAAACGGTGTTCAAATGACACATGTGAGGTATCGCCGCGATCGTCAGAGTGAGAGCAATAATTCTAGCACTAGACCTCCTCTGTAACGCTAACCTGGTAACCGTAAAAAAAATTTAAAACGTCGCCTATTGAGATTTTTAGGTACCGTACTTTGTGGTCAATCCACAAGTGCGTGCAATTATAAAGTGTGACATGTTTGGTATCCATTTACTCGGCGTAACATTATCTTTCACATTACACAAAAAAATTGGGCTAATTTTACTGTTTTTTTTTTTTTTTATTCATGAAAGTGTCCCTTTTCCCAATAAGTTGCGTTTAAAACACCGCTGCGCAAATACCGTGTGACATAAAATATTGCAACAATCGCCGTTTTATTCTCTAGAGTCTCTGCTAAAAAAATATATATAATGTTTGCGGGTTCCAAGTAATTTTCTAGCAAAAAATATGGATTTTAACTTGTAAACACCAAATTCCAAAAATAGGCTTAGTCATGAAAGGGTTAAGGACGCAGCTTGGCGGGGCGGTGCGGCTCTCGTTCTGGGACACCGTCCTATGATCCCGGAACAGACGCTCTCACGTGCCCATGGGGGGGGTGCAGTGCGGTGATCGTAGAAGCGCCCTGTTCCTAGGACACGGCATGACCCCGATCTCTGTAAAGAGCCGCGTCCGCAGATCTTTAACCATGTGATCGGCTGTGTCCAATCACAGCTGGTCACACGGAGATGTCGATAATCGGTGCTCCTCACCTCACACTGACAGAGTGTGTGGCGAGGAGAGCCCATCAGCAGCATCTCCAAATGTAATCAGAGCACTGATCATCAGTGCCCTGATTACAAACTAGTGCCAACAGTGTCACCAATCATTGCCCATCATTGCCCACCAGTGCCAGAAATCAGTGCCCACCACTGCTCACAAGTGCCCATTAGTATTATTACTATCAGTGCTGCCCATCAATGCCCATCACTGCTGTCGATCAATGCCTATCAGTGTCGCCTATCACCAGTAACACCTATCAGTGCCCACCAGTGCTGCCTATTAGTGCCCACCAGTGCTGCCTATTAGTGCCCATCAGTGCCGCCTCATCAGCACACATCAATGAAGGAGAAAAAGTAAAAAAGATTTTGTTTTCAAAATTTTTGGTCTTTTTTTTTTTAAGTAAAAAATAAAAAAAAAACAGCAGTGATTAAATTACCTTCAAAATAAAGCTCTATTTGTGTGAAGAAAATGATAAAAAAATGTGTTTGGGTACACTGTAGCATGACCGCGCAATTGTCATTCAAGGTGTGACAGCTCTGAAAGCTGAAAAATGGCCTGGGCAGGAAGGGCGTGTAAGTTCCCTGTAGGCAAGTGGATAATAACCAGCTATTCCTCACACAGAATTAGAATAGGTTGATAATTTTTTCGAACTGATCCGAATTGTTCCAAAAACGTGGAATTCGTTAGAAAGCAAAAATATGAAACGCAATGAAATTAATTTCATTTGGAGACTCAGATACATGCGAATCTCCGAATAACCATATATTCATTTGAATTTATATTCGGACCAAAAAGAATTGCACATGTCTAGTATTAATTGTACCCTGGGATATGTCTGGGATTCCTCCTGAAAATAGCATTGTCGTTCCTAGTGCCTGGGCACTCCTCGTAACTCAGCCTCATAACTATATAGGGCACTGCTACCTCAGGCTGCTAGTCTCAGGACAGGAGTTTTGGAGTGAGATTGGGTGATGTTCAGGGCCGTCTTTAATATTGATTGGACCCCGGGCAAAACTTTTCTTGGGCCCCCCCATGCAGTTTTGCTCTCCACCTGCTCTGAGACATACAATAAATAGCAGCTAGACTCAAAATCCCTTTATTGAATCAGATCAGGCAGCTATTGCGATTGGTTGCCAGAGGTTACAGTGTATCATTACCGCTCACTGACTGGTTGCTAGAGGTTACAGCACATGATTTCTGCTTGTTGATTTCTTGCTAGAGATTACTGTGGATATGACCTGGGGGCATGATATCCCCTATTTACATATGAATGCCGGTAATTTACATGTAAACACAGGGTCTGCAGGTGAGTCACCTGTATACAACAATAGGGCAGAACTGGGCAGCATTAGTAGCAGCACTTCACACTGAGATACCGGGACACAGCACAGGACTAAAACTTCAAGGGACAAGGCAATTTAAACTGGGATAGTTGGCAAGTATGAGGCAGCTGCTTTGGGCCCCACAACAATGACAGGGCCCAGGGCAGCTGCCCCTTTTGCCCTGCCTTAAAAACGGCCCTGGTGATGTTACTACTGTTCTACTCACTATCCTCCTTGCTGGAGGCTCAGATACGAGGAAGTAAAGCCCTGTTCAGTCTTCTGCTGGGTTTGAGATCTTCAGCCACCTTGATTGACTAGGCCAGGATGATGTAACTCAAACATATGTATGGGATTCCATTCATTCTGACACTGACATCTGCATCTGCATCTGCAGTTTGTCTGTCCTAAACAGGGGCTACTATGTCAATTTAGGTTTTGGGTGGGCTGTAGTTAGCTCACATTGTATAGTTTTCCACCTGGGTTCGCTAAGCTTAAGTTGGATTGTGATTATCACTGCCACTAGGGCCGTCTTTAAGGCAGGGCAAAAGGGGCAGCTGCCCTGGGCCCTGTCATTGTTGTGGGGCCCAAAGCAGCTGCCTCATATTTGCCAACTATCCCAGTTTACACTCCCTTGAAGTTTTAGTCCTGTGCTGCTACTAATGCTGCCCAGCTCTGCCCTATTGTTGTGTACAGATGACTCACCTGTAGACCTGTGTTTACATATAAATACTGGCATTCATACGTAAATAGCAGTCACATGCATATGTAAATAGCTGAGGCCAACGGCATTGATATGTAAATAAAGGCAGCATTCATTGGTATATCATGCCCCCCTGCAGTGAGGAGAGTGATGTGCTGTAACCTATCACAACCAGTGAGCAGTATTACTGTACAGTAATCTCTAGCAGCCAATCAATGAGCAGAGATGTGCTGTAAACTCTAGCAACTATTCAGTGAGCCTTAAGGAGTGCTGTAACCTCTAGCAACCAGTCAGTAAGCAGTAATGATATGCTGTAACCTCTGGCAACTAATCACAATTGCTGCCTGATCTGATACAGTAACCTGATTTTAAGTCTTGCTGCTATTTATTGTATGTCTCAGAGAAGGTGGAGAGCGAAATTGCATGGGGGGAGGAGGGCCCTAAGAAATTTTTTTGCCCAGGGTCCAATCAATATTAAAGACGGCCCTGACTGCCACTGTATTAGTGGTCATAGTATGAAATTTCCCAAACAAAACTAAGTTGTGAATATATATATATATATATATATATATATATATATATATATATATATATATATATAATTTCCTTCAGCCAATCCAGTAGGAGTTTATGCTACTAGTGCATGCTGGGGGAGGATATAAATATTTGTGACAAGCCATGTGCTTGCTTTCTTTATCTGGGCTGAGGCCTACGGAAGGTCCTGCTGAATGGAGCTCTGCTGTTAAGCCCAATAGCCATGTTAGGGCCTAACATGTGCTTAGGTGTTCATGAAGCTGTCCTGCCTGGTCTGGAGGAAGCTGTGCAAAGGGTGGTTTAGGGTTCTGACACTTTGAACCTGGACATTGATGTGGAGAGTCTGTATTGATCTGCTACAGTATCTGGGACCCCTAACCCTCACCTTAATGTGTTACTAAATCCACAACAGTAAAATCAGCCTGTATATGCAGTAAAGCCATAGCTCCCAACTGTCCCTGGTTTCGAGGGACTGTCCCTGATTTGGAGCAATGACCCTCTGTCCCTCTTTCCTCCTCATTTGTCCCTCATTTTGGTCTGATCTATATAGTTGTATATAAAATGCACTTTTTATCTTTCAAAAGGTGTTTCCCAGTGCTAAACCTTTCATTCAATTTCTAAATTTCTGCATTTGTACCACATCACATCCACATCAATACCAGCCACTTAAACACCTTCCTGCCCAGACCAATTTTGAGCTTTCTGCGCTGTCGCAATTTGAATGACAATTGCGCGGTCATGCTACACTGTACTCACATGAAATTTTTATCATTTTTTCCCACAAATAGAGCTTTCTTTTGGTGGTATTTGATCACCTCTACGGTTTTTATTTTTTGCTAAACAAATAAAAAAAGACCAAAAATTTTGAAAAAAAATACGTTTTTTTTGTTTCAGTTTCAAAACGTAAATAAGTATGTTTTTTTCCCTCACTGATGGGCACTGGTGGGGCGGGACTGAGGGGCACTGATAAGGCAGCACTGATGAGGTGGCATTGATGGGCACTGATATGTGGCACTGATAGACGGCACTGATGGGTGGCACTGATGGGCGACACGGATGGACACCGATAGGTGGCACGGATTGGCATGGATAGGCGGCACGAATGGGCATGGCTAGGCAGCACAGATGGGCATGGCTGGGCACTGATAGGCTGGGCACTGATAGGCGGCATGGCTGGGCACTGATAGACAGCACGGATGGGCACTGATAGTTGGCACGGATGGGCACTGATAGTTGACACGGATGGGCACTGATAGGCGGCACGGATGGGCACTGATAGGCGGCACGGATGGGCACTGATAGGCGGCATTGTATTGTACTGATGGATGCCAATCAGTGCCAAACAATAATGCATGCCAATTGTGGGCACTGATTGGCATCCCTGGTGGTCTAGGGTGGCGTACCTGGTGCTGGGCATCCCTGGTGGTCTGGTGGCATCCCTGGTGGTCCAGTATGGGCATCCTCGGGGGGCTGTGCTGATAATCGATCAGCACAGATCCCCCCGTCAGAGGAGCAGCCGATCGGCTCTCCTCTACTAGCGACTGACAGACGCGAGTGAGGAAAATCCGATCACCGGCTCTTCCTATTTACACTGTGATCAGCCGTGATTGGACACGGCTGATCACGTGTTAAAGAGTCTCCGTCGGAGACTCTTTACCGAGATCGTGTTGCGGGGTGTCAGACTGACACCCCGCAACAACTATCGGCGCGAGCGCCCGGGGGCGCGCAGCGGCTCAAAATCCTGAGGACGGTCTATGATGTCCAGTCAGGATTTTGAAACCACTTTGCTGCCGTCATTTGACAATGGGCGGGCGGCAAGTGGTTAAGGAATAGTAGTGGTAAAAAAAAAGCCCTTCTGGATTTAATTAACCTGTTTTTTGTTAATTCTCCTTTAAGGGGGTGTGGCAGGGGGAGTGTCCTATGCCTACATACATTTGTTAGCAGGTGTCCCTCATTCCCATCTCAAAATGTTGGGAGGTATGAGTAAAGCATGCTTGTTATACTCACTGTGGGACCTAAGGGGTTAATCCTCTGCATTATGTAAAAAGGTTGCTTGTTCCTGTATGCACAGATCCTCCTTTTCTTGCATTGTCCCCAAAACATGTCTGACCCGAATAAGACAGAGTTAGTGGAGTCAGGCTGCACATGCTCAGTTTAGTGTATATTGCTAGAGATTTTTTTTTTTTCTTGGGAGATTGCATGTGATCAGCACAGGACCAATCAGCACTGTCCGGAAAGAGTGTCAGGGGTCCTGCAGCCTCATAGGACAGTCAGAGGAGATCGAAAACTCCTCCCACAAGCTTTAGCCAGACACTGATAGAAGTCACAGGACTGCTATATACTGATAATGAGAAAAGGTATTTAGCATTTTATATTTACTAAAATGATTGCATTTCCATGTTCTGTGTACTGTGGGAGACCAGATATAGTGAATGCAGGGTCCTGGGTTTAGTATCACTTTAACCGTTCTACAATAAAAATTTAAAAAGACAAAAGTGACAAGCCCAATATCCTATCTTGTTCCCCCCAATTTTAGCCATGGACCTGGAATGAAACGCTAGTCCTCCCCTAGGCTCTGGAGGTGCTATCCTACATTTGGGGTGTCAGGGGGGGGCGCTACATAAAGGAGGGGGAAGTTGGTTTTCTTGAGACATATTTCCTTTCTGCAATAAAGAGCCTGACTTCTCATAATATTTTTTCCACAGTTTAGTTCCTCTTGAAAAGCTTTAGATGACACTCAGACCAGTGTTTAGGTATTAAAAACGACAATGGTGTAGCTTTACAGTAACAGGGCTTCTTTAACCTCCTTAGCTTCTACAGACAACAATACAAACTTTGTAGAGGCTCTAACCCTAAAAAATAAATACAAGCTGGAGCTGGAATTCACCAACATCTACCAAACATGGAAATATTAGTCTTGGGTAGCCTGGCCCTTTAAGGTTTTTTAAGACAGGTGGTAAGTTTACTGCCCTCTAAAGAGTGACCTGCAGTGGATCGCTTTTCAGAGGAAGGTATAGTAGCAACTGACAGGCCTTCAGGAGACACTACTGCCTCCCGACTTTTTCTTTTTTATTGCCTGACAATTTTACAACAGGGAACCATACTGCAACTGGGAGTCAAGAATTTGGTTTGCAGTTGCAGTGCAGCCCCATTGTTCCCAGTGGGCAAGTTTGACAAGCGTTGTCACCTGTCAAAGTCAGCAACCTAAGTTAAAAATGCCTCAGCTGTGAAGCAAAGCATCACTGCCATGGCATACACTATATTGTCAAAAGTATTGAGACACCTGCCTTTACTCGCATATGAACTTTAATGGCATTCCAGTCTTAGTCCATAGGGTTCAATATTGCGTTGGCCCATCCTTTCCAGCTATAACAGCTTCAACTCTTCTGAGAAGGATGTCCACAAGGTTTAGGCGTATGGCTATGGGAATGTTTGACCATTCTCCCAGAAGCATATTTGTGAGGTCAGACACAGATGTTGGATGAGAAGGCCTGGCTCACAGTCTCTGCACTAATTCATCCCAAAGGTGTTCTATTGGATTAAGGTCAGGACTCTGTGTGGGCCAGTCAAGTTCCTCCACCCCAAACTCGCTCATCCATGTCTTTATAGACCTTGCTTTCTGCACTGGTGCGCAGTCATGTTGGAACAGGAAGGGGCCACCCCCAAACTGTTCCCACTTGGAGCATGAAATTGTCCAAGATGTCTTGGTATACTGACGCCTTAAGAGATCCCTTCACTGGAACTAAGGGGCCAAGCCCAACACCTGAAAAACAACCCCACACCATCGGATTAAGGCCAGGACTCTGTGCAGGCCAGTCAAGTTCCTCCACCCCAAACTCGCTCATCCATGTCTTTATGGACCTTGCTTTGTGCACTGGTCCAAATCATTTGGTGGAGGGAGAATTATGGTGTGGGGTTGTTTTTCAGGGGTTGGGCTTGGCCTCTTAGTTCCAGTGAAGGGATCTCTTAAGGCATCACATACCAAGATATTTTGGACAATTTCATGCTCCAACATTGTGGGAACAGTTTGGGGGTGACCCCTTCTTGTTCCAACATGACTGCGCGCCAGTGCACAAAGCAAGGTCTATTAAGACATGGATGAGCGAGTTTGGGCGGAGGAACTTGACTGGCAGGCAAAGAGTCCAGACCTCAACCCGACAGAACACCTTTGGGATGAATTAGAGTAGAGACTGAGCCAGGCCTTCTCGTCCACATCAGTGCCTGACCTCACAAATAGGGATGGCCTCGCGGTTCGCCCGGCGGTCGGTTTGCGGCAAATTTTACGTGTTCGCGATTTGCCAAACCGGCGGACTATTGTCGCTGTTCGCCCGGCGGATATATCTCTCTATCTCGGTGCTGGTGTCAGTGCTCTCTATCACGGTGCTGGTGTCAGTGCTCTCTCTCTATCTCGGTGCTGGTGTGGTGTCAGTGCTCTATATCACGGTGCTGGTGTGGTGTCAGTGCTCTCTATCTCGGTGCTGGTGTCAGTGCTCTTTATCTCGGTGCTGGTGTCAGTGCTCTCTATCTCGGTGCTGGTGTCAGTGTTCTCTATCTCGGTGCTGGTGTCAGTGTTCTCTATCTCGGTGCTGGTGCTGGTGTCAGTGCTCTCTATCACAGTGCTGGTGTCAGTGCTCTGTCTCTATCTCGGTGCTGGTGTCAGTGCTCTCTATCACAGCGCTGGTGTCAGTGCTCTCTATCTCGGTGCTGGTGTCAGTACTCTCTATCACGGTGCTGGTGTCAGTGCTCTCTATCTTGGTGCTGGTGTCAGTGCTCTCTATCTCGGTGCTGGTGTCAGTGCTCTCTCTCTATCTCTGTGCTGGTGTGGTCTCAGTGCTCTCTATCATGGTGCTGGTGTGGTGTCAGTGCTCTCTATCTCGGTGCTGGTGTCAGTGCTCTCTCTCTATCTTAGTGCTGGTGTCAGTGCTCTCTATCTCAGTGCTGGTGTCAGTGCTCTCTATCTCGATGCTGGTATCAGTGCTTTCTATCTCGGTGCTGGTGTGGTGTCAGTGCTCTCTATCTCGGTGCTGGTGTGGTGTCAGTGCTCTCTATCTGGGTGCTGGTGTGGTGTCAGTGCTCTCTATCTGGGTGCTGGTGTCAGTGCTCTCTCTCTATCTCAGTGCAGCTGTCAGTGCTCTCTATCTCGGTGCTGGTGTCAGTGCTCTCTATCATGGTGCTGGTGTCAGTGCTCTCTCTCTATCTCGGTGCTGGTGTGGTGTCAGTGCTCTCTATCACGGTGCTGGTGTGGTGTCAGTGCTCTCTATCTCGGTGCTGGTGTCAGTGCTCTCTATCATGGTGCTGGTGTCAGTGCTCTCTCTCTATCTCGGTGCTGGTGTCAGTGCTCTCTCTCTATCTCGGTGCTGGTGTGGTGTCAGTGCTCTCTATCACGGTGCTGGTGTGGTGTCAGTGCTCTCTATCTCGGTGCTGGTGTCAGTGCTCTCTATCTCGGTGCTGGTGTCAGTGCTCTCTATCATGGTGCTGGTGTCAGTGCTCTCTCTCTATCTCGGTGCTGGTGTCAGTGCTCTCTATCACGGTGCTGGTGATCATCTCCTGCACCCTCTTCATAGCCTACCCTGACCTTTCCTCTCCTCCATTGCCTTCATGCGCTCCTGAGTCCTGAATTGTCAAAATTTCACAGATAAAAAAAGAATGCTTGTCGTTGTCGATCCCAGATTCACTTCATACTTTTGTTATCTCAGTGGCCATGTGGTGGGACTATGTGTGCACAGCTAGTAAGTATTTTGTGGCTAAAAATATGACCTGTAGGTTTTTAAGGTTCGCCTGCCATTGAAGTCAATGGGGCCTGCCGCAAACTTTGCGGTTCGCAAACTTTTGGCCGCGTTCGCGAAACGTCCCGGCAGAAGTTCGTCCATCTCTACTCATAAATGCTCTTCTGGAAGAATGGTCAAACATTCCCATAGACACTCCTAAACCTTGTGGCAGCCTTCCCAGAAGAGTTGAAGCTGTTATAGCTGCAAATGGTGGGCCCACTCAATATAGTGTACAGTAGGTTCTGCACTTTCAGGCTTGATTCACACCTATGCCTTTTTAATGCTTTTAGCATTTTGCAGATTTGCACTACAGAAACTGTTCCATAGGAAACCATGGTGAATGGACTGTAGTGCAAATCTGCAAAATGCAAAAAGCACTAAAAATGCATAGGTGTGAATCCAGACTAAAGCCTCGTACACACGGTACGATTGTTGGCAGGGGATTGTCTGTTGACAAACTGTTGTCCTAAAATCTTACTGTTAGTACGCTTCTTTTGACAATTGTTGTCCAACTTTTGGCTAACAAATGTTGGATGACAGGCTAGTAAATTTTCAGCAGACAACGGACTGTTGTCTGATTTTCGTATGGTCAGTACACAAGTTTGTCACACAAAAGTCAAAAGTACAAACACGCATGCTCAGAATCAATGCTCACCAAACATAAAAATTAGCAGAAGGGGCCCAAAGGGTGGCGCTCAAGAGCTGGAATTCCTCATAGTACATTACTACATTCGTGTTTGTTGCATGACAATTGTGTACCGTAATACCGCATACACGCGATCGGAATTTTGGTCAGAAAAAGCTTTGATGGTTTTTCTGACGGGATTCCGCTCAAGCTGTCTTGCATACAATCCGTCACACAAAAGTTCTCTGAACTTTCGACCGTCAAGAACGTGGTGATGTACAACACTACAACGAGCTGAGAAAATTAAGTTCAATAATTCCGAGCATGTGTCGATTTGTTTCTGAGCATGCGTCAAATTGTTTCCGAGCATGCGTAGGAATTTTGCGCGTTGGAATTTGTACAGACGATCAGAATTTCAGATCTGAACTTTTTCCAACCGAAAAATTGAGAACATGCTCTCAATCTTTTGCTGGCTGAAATTCCGCCAGCAAAAGTCCGATGGAGCATACACACAATCGCATTTTCCGACCAAAAGCTCTCATCTGACTTTTTCTGGCTTAATTTCTGATCGTGTGTACGCGGCATTAGTATGCAAGATTTGACAAAAATCAGACGCTCGGTTGGCCAAAAATCGTACCGTGTGTATGGGGCTTTTAGACTGTAATGTTAGGACTTGGCGGGGCAGTAAAACCCTCCTGTTATCAGAGTGCAAGAACCCCACGTTTTTCAGAAAATCTTCCATCAACTGTATCGGAATTTTCTAGACTTCTAGAAATAGAAAAAAAAAAAAAATGTTCATTTGCCTGTAATCAGCATGCTTATATTTTCATTGTCACCGGAACAGATGGGTTTCATTTTCATTTAATTAACATGTTTGTATATGTGCAAATGAAGCAATTCACCTGCATATTCTGTCACCCAACCCCCTTGTTATACACTCAGACGCATAGATCTATAGGCTGAAAATTACATGGCATTTATTTTAGCAGTCTCCGTTTCCCGGTTACTCACCTGAATCCGCGCTGGCGGAGTGAGATCTTCCTGTGTCAGTGGAGAAACTGCGAACGCCGAGGGGCACTTCTGTGCGGGCGATTTCATGGGCACATTTTACCCTGTTCAAGGCCTTGCTGTGCCCAGGTATGCTAATGACTGCAATGCAGATCCAAGCATTGAAATAAATACTAATTATCACATTCATGGCTCAATTAGGCTAATTGGGTCACTTTTTATTAGCCGTTTTAAAACAGACGCACTTCCTGTTTAAAATAAGTAAATGCATTACATCATTTTTTTTAAAGGCAATAAAAAGTAAGGGCCCTTTCACACGAGTGGACAGATTGGGTCCACCTACCAGTCTCCTCTATAGAGCGGCTGGTGCTAACGGATATGTGTCTATTAAAACCCGTCGACATCCGATCCTATCCTGAAAAACAAACGGATGGGGATCCATTCTCCATCCATTTGGCAGATCGGATGGCAGTGGGGTGTGAACGGGCAGGCAGTCCGTTTACATTGGCCTGCCCATAGAGGAAAGCGGGCTTTGTCTGTTTTGCACAAGTGCAGCGGACATGGACCAGCCATTCACCTGTAGACAGGGACCAGCCATCTGCCTGCAGACAGGGACCAGCCATCTGCCTGCAGACAGGGACCAGCCATCTGCCTGCAGACAGGGACCAGCCATCCTCCTGCGGACACGGACCAGCCATCCTCCTGCAGACGCAGACCAGCCACCCGTCTGCGGACATCGACCAGCCATCCGCCTGCAGACACAGACCAGCCACCCTCCTGCAGACACAGACCAGCCACCCTCCTGCAGACACGGACCAGCCATCCGCCTGTGGACACGGACCAGCCATCCGCCTGTGGACACGGACGAGCCATCTGCCTGTGGACACGGACCAGCCATCCGCCTGTAGACACGGACCAACCATCTGCCTGTGGACACGGACCAGCCATCTGCCTGTGGACACGGACCAGCCATCCGCCTACGAACACGGACCAGTCACCCACCTACGAACACAGACCTGCCATACGCCTGCAGACAGGGAGCCAGCATCCGCCTGCTAGACACAGACCAGCCATCCTCCTGCAGACACAGTACAGCCACCTGCCTGTGGACATGGACCAGCCATCGGCCTGTGGACACGGACCAACCATCTGCCTGTGGACACGGACCAGCCATCTGCCTGTGGACACGGGCCAGCCATCCGCCTACGAACACGGACCAGCCATACGCCTGCGGACACAGACCAGCCATCCGCCTACGAACACGGACCAGCCACCCACCTACGAACACGGACCAGCCATACGCCTGCAGACAGGGAGCCAGCATCCGCCTGCTAGACACAGACCAGCCATCCTCCTGCAGACACAGTACAGCCACCTGCCTGTGGACATGGACCAGCCATCTGCCTGTGGACATGGACCAACCATCTGCCTGTGGACACGGACCAACCATCTGCCTGTGGACACGGGCCAGCCATCCGCCTACGAACACGGACCAGCCATACGCCTGCGGACACAGACCAGCCATCCGCCTGCGGACACGGACCAGCCATCTGCCTGCTGGACACGGACCAGCCATCTGCCTGTGGACACAGACCAGCCATCTGCCTGTGGACATGGACAAGCCATCTGCCTGTGGACACGGACCAGCCACCCGCCTACGAACACGGACCAGCCACCCACCTACGAACACGGACCAGCCATACGCCTGCAGACAGGGAGCCAGCATCCGCCTGCTAGACACAGACCAGCCATCCTCCTGCAGACACAGTACAGCCACCTGCCTGTGGACATGGACCAGCCATCTGCCTGTGGACACGGACCAGCCATCTGCCTGTGGACACGGACCAGCCATCTGCCTGTGGACACGGACCAGCCATCTGCCTGTGGACACGGACCAGCCATCTGCCTGTGGACATGGACGAGTCATCTGCCTGTGGACACGGACTAGCCATCCACCTACGAACACGGACCAGCCATCCGCCTACGAACACAGACCAGCCATACGCCTGCAGACAGGGAGCCAGCATCCGCCTGCTAGACACGGACCAGCCATCCTCCTGCAGACACAGACCAACCACCTGCCTGCGGACATGGACCAGCCATCCGCCTGCAGACACAGACCAGCCTCCCGCCTGCGGACACGGACCAGCTATACGCCTGCGGACACGGACCAGCCATACGCCTACGGACACACGGACCAGCCATATGCCTGCGGACACATGGACCAGCCATCAGCCTGTGAACACACGGACCAGCCATCAGCCTGTGGACATGGACCAGCCATCTGCCTGTGGACATGGACCAGCCATCTGCCTGTGGACACGGACCAGCCATCCGCCTACGAACACGGACCAGCCATACGCCTGTGGACGCGGACCAGCCATCCGTCTGCGGACACGGACAAGCCATCTGCCTGCAGAGAGGGAGCCAGCATCTGCCTGCTAGACACGGACCAGCCATCCTCCTGCAGACACAGACCAGCCATCAGCCTGTGGACATGGACCAGCCATCCGCCTGCGGACACGGACCAGCCATCCGTCTGCGAACACGGACCAGCCATACGCCTGCGGACACAGACCAGCCATACGTCTACAGACACACGGACCAGCCATATGCCTGCGGACACACGGACCAGCCATCAGCCTGTGGACATGGACCAACCATCTGCCTGTGGACATGGACCAGCCATCTGCCTGTGGACACGGACCAGCCATCCGCCTACGAACATGGACCAGCCATACGCCTGCGGACACGAACCAGCCATACGTCTGCGGACACGGACAAGCCATCTGCCTGCAGACAGGTAGCCAGCATCTGCCTGCTAGACACGGACCAGCCATCCCCCTGCAGACACAGACCAGCCACCCGCCTGCGGACCTGGACCAGTCATCCGCCTGCAGACACAGACCAGCCACCCGCCTGCGGACACAGACCACCCATCCGCCTGCGGACAAGGACCAGCCATCCGCCTGTGGACACGGACCAGCCATACGCCTCTGGACACGGACCAGCCATACACCTTTGGACACGTACCAGCCATCTGCCTGTGGACACGGACCAGCCATCTGTCTGCGGACAGGGAGCCAGCATCCGCCTTCTAGACACAGACCAGCCATCCTCCTGCAGACACAGTACAGCCACCTGCCTGTGGACATGGACCAGCCATCTGCCTGTGGACATGGACCAACCATCTGCCTGTGGACACGGACCAACCATCTGCCTGTGGACACGGGCCAGCCATCCGCCTACGAACACGGACCAGCCATACGCCTGCGGACACAGACCAGCCATCCGCCTGCGGACACGGACCAGCCATCTGCCTGCTGGACACGGACCAGCCATCTGCCTGTGGACACAGACCAGCCATCTGCCTGTGGACATGGACAAGCCATCTGCCTGTGGACACGGACCAGCCACCCGCCTACGAACACGGACCAGCCACCCACCTACGAACACGGACCAGCCATACGCCTGCAGACAGGGAGCCAGCATCCGCCTGCTAGACACAGACCAGCCATCCTCCTGCAGACACAGTACAGCCACCTGCCTGTGGACATGGACCAGCCATCTGCCTGTGGACACGGACCAGCCATCTGCCTGTGGACACGGACCAGCCATCTGCCTGTGGACACGGACCGGCCATCTGCCTGTGGACACGGACCAGCCATCTGCCTGTGGACATGGACGAGTCATCTGCCTGTGGACACGGACTAGCCATCCACCTACGAACACGGACCAGCCATCCGCCTACGAACACAGACCAGCCATACGCCTGCAGACAGGGAGCCAGCACCTGCCTGCTAGACACGGACCAGCCATCCTCCTGCAGACACAGACCAGCCACCTGCCTGCGGACATGGACCAGCCATCCGCCTGCAGACACAGACCAGCCTCCCGCCTGCGGACACGGACCAGCTATACGCCTGCGGACACGGACCAGCCATACGCCTACGGACACACGGACCAGCCATATGCCTGCGGACACACGGACCAGCCATCAGCCTGTGAACACACGGACCAGCCATCAGCCTGTGGACATGGACCAGCCATCTGCCTGTGGACATGGACCAGCCATCTGCCTGTGGACACGGACCAGCCATCCGCCTACGAACATGGACCAGCCATACGCCTGCAGAGAGGGAGCCAGCATCTGCCTGCTAGACACGGACCAGCCATCCTCCTGCAGACACAGACCAGCCACCAGCCTGTGGACATGGACCAGCCATCCGCCTGCGGACACGGACCAGCCATCCGTCTGCGAACACGGACCAGCCATACGCCTGCAGACACAGACCAGCCATACGTCTACAGACACACGGACCAGCCATATGCCTGCGGACACACGGACCAGCCATCAGCCTGTGGACATGGACCAACCATCTGCCTGTGGACATGGACCAGCCATCTGCCTATGAACATGGACCAGCCATACGCCTGCGGACACGAACCAGCCATACGTCTGCGGACACGGACAAGCCATCTGCCTGCAGACAGGTAGCCAGCATCTGCCTGCTAGACACGGACCAGCCATCCTCCTGCAGACACAGACCAGCCACCCGCCTGCGGACCTGGACCAGTCATCCGCCTGCAGACACAGACCAGCCACCCGCCTGCGGACACAGACCACCCATCCGCCTGCGGACAAGGACCAGCCATCCGCCTGTGGACACGGACCAGCCATACGCCTCTGGACACGGACCAGCCATACACCTTTGGACACGTACCAGCCATCTGCCTGTGGACACGGACCAGCCATCTGTCTGCGGACACGGACGGGCCATCTGCCTGCAGACACGGACCAGCCATCTGCCTGCGGACACGGACCAGCCATTTGCCTGCGGACACGGACCAGCCATCTGCCTGGGATCATCGGACAGATTCCCCACTGAACAGGCAGACTCCAACGGAGCCCATCCCATGTGTAAGGGGCCTTAGCCCTTGTACACACGGTCGTAGATTCCATCGGAATGTGTCCGATCGGAGCGTTTTGTCGGATATTCCGACTGTGTGTGGTCTGCATCGGACTGTTTCCGTCGGAAAATATCCATCGGACCAACTCTTCCAACTTGCCGGAAATATTTTCCGACAAAATGCTCCGATCGGAATACTCCGATCATGTGTAGAGAATTCCGATCGGACAAAGTGCCACGCATGCTCAGATCAAATTCCTACACCAAAGCTATTGGCTACCCGTCGTAACGAAATAACGTCATCACGTCGGATTTTCTGACAACTTTGTCCGACCATCTGTATACAACAGTTTCGGACAAAATGGTCCACACCAGAATGTGCGTGGCTTTTTTGTTTTTTGTGTTTTTTTTGACAGAACATACCTTTTTCAATAGGTTGCCAAGATGTGACTTTTACAATTGTGCCGCACCGAATTGCATGGTATTGCGGAACTGCGTGGTTTGTTGGCTGCAGCATGAGTATTCGCTAGATGCCTCTGGGGTGCCATTAACAATTAATAGCACCCGCACGTGTCTACCAAGAGTAGCACATTCCTCTGTGGGAAACACAGACACACACAAAAACGTGCGTTTCATTCTCATGCATAACGGGACACAGGGACTCAGTAATTACTGGTGGGTTATAGGGTATCACTAGGTGATTGGACACTGGCACACCCTAGACAGGAAGTTCAATCCCCCATATAACCCCTCCTCCTACTGGAGGTACCTCGGTTTTTTCGCTAGTGTCTTAGGTGTTGGTCACAAGTAAAGATGTGCTGTGCTGAGCTCCGGGGGAATATCCTTACTGGGGCCAGCTATGCAACCGAATCCATTTAAAGTGTCTTTTCCAGGCCAAATTGGATGGTACCTGGGCCTCATGTCCGAAGAAACAAGGTTTTACCTGTAACGCTTCTCTTTTTAGAGAGCTGGACCCTGGGACCCAGTATTTATTTTTTTCAGCCATATTCCTGGCAGGGTGCCTTACGGGCCCAGAACTGCAGATCCCCCTATTCAAGGGGGCCCCAGTCTCTGAAGGTTTTTTCCTAACGGAGCCCACCGTGAGAGGTGAAGATTGGGTCTGTTATTCAGACCCTGCAGCTGGATAAGGTAAGGGAGACTCCTCAAGAATTTTTCTAATTCTAGTAGGTTTTCTCCTTTTAAGTAAATGTATGCTATGCCTATAGTCGCCACCGGGGGCTGCCAAGAGCACATACCTTTTCATGCCTGATCTGTCTGCTTGGTGTCCACGCTCTATGCTCCTCCAGCCATGCTCCAGGAAGGATGAAGGTAAGGGTTTTTTTTTTTTTTGCTAAGCAGGAACACGGATCTCTCTGTTCATACAGTGAGTCCATCCCCCACACAGTAAAAAAGCATCCCCCAGGGACACATCTAACCCTTTGATCACCCCTAGTGTTAACCTCTTCCCTGCCAGTGCCATTAGTACAGTAACATAGTTGCCAACTGTCCAGAATTTTTCGGGCATTCCCAGGATTAGGACATTTGTCCCGAATTAATTTTGTCCCGGGAAATTCGGTTTGTCCCGGGAAATTGAATTTCCCGTTTTTTGCCGCCGGCCCCTAGAGGTCTCCGCCGGCCGCCATTTTTAAGAAGCTTTTTAAGAAGCTGGACTTCAATAGAGAATCTGTGGTGCCGCACACCCCCGCTCCCAGTGTGTGTAAAGAGCAGTGCGCGGCGCCACAGTTCAAAGTCAGTGCGGCAACGATGGCTGCCACTTGGAGGCCAGGAGATGTAATGTCCTGTCAGGGGAGTTCCGTGCAGTGAGTATGTGGGCGCCAGTCTGGGGATGTGGGGGGTCAGTCTGTGTATGTGGGGGCCAGTCTGTGTATGTGGGGGCCAGTCTGTGGATGTGGGGGCCAGTCTGTGGATGTGGGGACCAGTCTTTGGATGTGGGGGCCAGTCTGTGGGGGCCGGTCTGGAGATGTGGGGGGGGGCAGTCTGGATATCAGAGGGGCACCAGATGTAAGGAGGGGCTCCGCTGATGGACACAGATGTGAGGAAGGTATCTCTGATGGGGCACCTGATGTAAGGACAGACTCCACTTGGGACACCTGATGGCATCTGGTGGCAGGCAACGTGGCTAGTGACGCGCTCATGGCTCCCAGTGATTCTGCATTATGGTGAGTTGAATGATTTAATTTCATATAACAATGTAATAATAGAAATAATGCGCTTCAATCATCCTGACACCATAACAATCATGGCGCCGGGATGATTGAAGCGCTAACACCAGGTATTTGGAGTATCTTTATCTGCTGATTGTTAAACCCTGGCAAACACATATTGCTATTGTGGTGTAGGATCGAGGGGCTGCTGCCCCTCCTTTCCCTCTCCCCCCCTCCTTTCCCTCTCCCCCCGCATTCATCTCAGACTCTAACCACACCCCTTGGAGCCACGACCCCATGTAAGCCACGCCCACTATTTTACGTAAACAACGCCCATATTTTGCGCGTGCTACATTTTCACCTTTTTTTATATGCCACACCTATAACCGCATGCCCCGCACCCTAATTATAATACAACTCCGCCTGCTGACAAAAAAGTGTCCCGATTTTTTTTTTTACAATGTTGGCAACTATGCAGTAACTGCATATTTTTAGCACTGATCACTGTAATAATGTTACTGGTTCTCCAAAAAGTATCAGTTGGGTGTCACATTTGCGTCGTACAATGTCGCAGTCCCACTAAAAATCGCTGATCGCCACAATTACTACTAAAAAAATAACATAAAAAAAATTCCATAAAAATATCCCATAGTTTGTAGACGCTATAACTTTTGTGCAAACTAATCAATATACGCTTAGTGGGATTTTTTGAAAAAACATGTAGCAGAATACATATTGTCCTAAATTGATGAAGAAATGTTAAAAAAAATTTATTGGATATGTTTCATGGCAGAAAGTAAAAAATATAGTTTTTTTTCTAAATTGTCAGTCTTTTTTTTGTTTATAGCGCAAAAAATAAAAACTGCAGTGATCAAATTATCACCAAAAGAAAGCTCTATTTGTGGGAAAAAAAGGACATCAATTTTATTTGGGTACAGTGTCACACGACACGCAATTGTCAGTTAAAGTGACGCAGTACAGTATCTCAAAAAATTGCCTGATCATAAAGTGGGTAGAACCTTCCGGGGCTGAAGCGGTTAAACGATGCTCAATTGGTACGAAGGGGCCCAAAGTGTGCCAAGAAAATATTCCCCACACCATTACACCACCAGCCTGAACCATTGATACAAGGCAGGATGGATCCATGCTTTCATGTTGTTTACTCCAAATTCTGACTCTACCATCTGAATGTTGCAGCTGAAATCGAGACTCATCAGACCAGGTAACGTTGTTCCAATCTTCCATTGTCTAATTTTGGTGAAGCTGTGCGAATTGTATCCTCAGCTTCCTGTTCTTAGCTGGCAGGAGCGGCACCCGGTGTGGTCTTTTGCTGCTGTAGCCCATCTGCTTCCAGGTTCAATGTATTGTGTGTTCAGAGATGGTATTCTGCATACCTTGGTTGTACTCAGTGGTTATTGTTGCCTTTCTATCATCTCAAACCAATCTGCCCATTCTCCTCTGACCTCAACAAGGCCTTTTTATCCACACAACTGCCGCTCACTGAATATTTTCTCTTTTTCGAACGATTCCCTGTAAATCCTAGAGATGGTTATGCATGAAAATCCCAGTAGATCAGCTTTTTTTTAAAACACTCAGACCAGCCGGTCTGGCACTAGGGATGAGCTTCGTGTTCGAGTCGAACGCATGTTCGACTCGAACATCGGTCGTTCGTGCGTTCGCCGAATTCCGAACGTTTGGGCCGTTCGCGGCAAAATTCGTGTGGCCCACAATGCACTGCGATGGCGCAATGCATTGCTGTCTCACGATTGGCCAAGCATGCACTGTGACCCCGCATGCTTGGCCAATCGCAGCGCCAGTAGCGGGAAGAGCAATGGTTGGTCACAGGCATCCTGCCTGTGGCCAATCATAGCTCAGACAGTGTAGTGCACGCCCCACACTATATAAAGCTGCCTTTCAGGCGGCCTCGTGTAGTGTTTGTTAGCATCTGAAGCAGTGGGTGTTCTGTGTACCTTCAACACAGTTACACACCAATCGTTTTTGGCTGATTTACTATTTTGCTCTTGTGTAGTGGTTACTGTCTGTGCCCTGACCGCAGTATACACCACTATATTCACCTCACCTATATAGCTAGTGATCTAGCTTTAATAATAGAGCTTGCAGTCAGTAGTGTTAGTGCGTGCTGTCTGCGTGCTCTGTACCCAGTACATACCACTATATACACCTACATAGCTGTTCTCTATTTGAGCCCGATTGTCATCTGCAGGAGTTATTGGAAGTTGTGTGTGCCTCCAGCACAGCACAGTATACAGCTGTATATGCCCCTTTAACTCTGCTGTTTTCTTGTTATTGTCTGCGTGCCCTGACCGCAGTATACACCGTGATATTCACCTCACCTATATAGCTAGTGGTCCATCTTTAACAATAGAGCTTGCAGTCAGCAGTGTCACTCAGGAGATAGTGCGTGCTGTGTGCCTGCTCTGTACCCAGTACATACCGCTATTATCCACCTACATAGCTGTTCTCTATTTGGGCCCGATTGACATCTGCTGGAGTTATTGGAAGTTGTGTGTGCCTCCAGCACAGCACAGTATACAGCTGTATATACCCCTTTAACTCTGCTGTTTTCTTGTTATTGTCTGCGTGCCCTGACCGCAGTATACACCGTGATATTCACCTCACCTATATAGCTAGTGGTCCATCTTTAACAATAGAGCTTGCAGTCAGCAGTGTCACTCAGGAGATAGTGCGTGCTGTGTGCCTGCTCTGTACCCAGTACATACCGCTATTATCCACCTACAGTGGTGTGAAAAAGTGTTTGCCCCCTTCCTCATTTCCTGTTCCTTTGCATGTTTGTCACACTTAAGTGTTTCGGAACATCAAACCAATTTAAACAATAGTCAAGGACAACACAAGTAAACACAAAATGCAATTTGTAAATGAAGGTGTTTATTATTAAAGGTGAAGAAAAATCCAAACCATCATGGCCCTGTGTGAAAAAGTGATTGCCCCCTAAACCTAATAACTGGTTGGGCCACCCTTAGCAGCAACAACTGCAACCAAGCGTTTGCGATAACGTGCAATGAGGCTTTTACAGCTTCCTGGAGGAATTTTGGCCCACTCATCTTTGCAGAATTGTCCTAATTCAGTTACATTAGAGGGTTTTCGAGCATGATCGGCCTTTTTAAGGTCATACCACAACATCTCAATAGGATTCAGGTCAGGACTTTGGCTAGGCCACTCCAAAGTCTTCATTTTGTTTTTCTTCAGCCATTCGGTGGTGGACTTGCTGGTGTGTTTAGGATCATTGTCCTGCTGCAGAACCCAAGTTCGTTTCAGCTTGAGTACATGAACAGATGGTCGGACATTCTCCTTCAGGATCTCTTGGTAGACAGCAGAATTCATAGTTCCTTTTATCACGGCAAGTCTTCCAGGTCCTGAAGCAGCAAAACAGCCCCAGACCATCACACTACCACCACCATATTTTACTGTTGGTATAATGTTCTTTTTATGAAATGCAGTGTTCCTTCTACGCTAGATATACTTGGACACACACCTTCCAAAGAGTTCCACTTTTGTCTCATCGGTCCACAGAATGTTGTCCCAAAAGTCTTGGGGATCATCAAGATGTGTTGTGGAGAAATTGAGACGAGCTTTGATATTCTTTTTGCTCAGCAGTGGTTTTCTCCTTGGAACTCTGCCATGCAGGCCATTTTTGCCCAGTCTTTTCCTGATGGTGGAGGCATGAACGCTGACCTTAACTGAGGCAAGTGAGGCCTGCAGTTCCTTGGACGTTGTTGTGGGGTCTTTTGTGACCTCTTGGATGAGTCGTCGCTGCGCTCTTGGGGTAATTTTGGGCGGCCGGCCACTCCTGGGAAGGTTCACCACTGTTCCATGTCTTCGCCATTTGTGGATAATGGCTCTCACTGTGGTTCGCTGGATTCCCAAAGCTTTGGAAATGGCTTTTTAACCCTTTCCAGACTGATAGATCTCAATTACTTTCTTTCTCAATTGTTCCTGAATTTCTTTGGGTCTCGGCATGATGTGTAGCTTTTAAGGATCTTCTGGTGGACCTTACTGTGTCAAGCAGCTCCTATTTAAGTGATGCCTTGATTGTGAACAGGTGTGGCAATAATCAGGCCTGGGTGTGGCTAGAGAAATTGAACTCAGGTGTGGACAACCACAGTTATAGTATGTTTTAACAAGGGGGGCAATCACTTTTTCACACAGGGCCATGATGGTTTGGATTTTTTTTCACCTTTAATAATAAACACCTTCATTTACAAATTGCATTTTGTGTTTACTTGTGTTGTCCTTGACTATGGTTTAAATTGGTTTGATGTTCCGAAACACTTAAGTGTGACAAACATGCAAAGGAACAGGAAATGAGGAAGGGGGCAAACACTTTTTCACACCACTGTACATAGCTGTTCTCTATTTGGGCCCGATTGACATCTGCTGGAGTTATTGGAAGTTGTGTGTGCCTCCAGCACAGCACAGTATACAGCTGTATATACCCCTTTAACTCTGCTGTTTTCTTGTTATTGTCTGCGTGCCCTGACCGCAGTATACACCGTGATATTCACCTCACCTATATAGCTAGTGGTCCATCTTTAACAATAGAGCTTGCAGTCAGCAGTGTCACTCAGGAGATAGTGCGTGCTGTGTGCCTGCTCTGTACCCAGTACATACCGCTATTATCCACCTACATAGCTGTTCTGTATTTGGGCCCGATTGGCATCTGCTGGAGTTATTGGAAGTTGTGTGTGCTTCCAGCACAGCACAGTATACATCTGTATATACCCCTTTAACTCTGCTGTTCTATAAAAAAGGCATCTGCAGGAGTTAGTGGGTGTTGTGTGCCTCCAGCACAATATAAACTACCCAACTACTGTTTTACCCAACTCCCTTCAGGCCATTACCATGTCTGGAAGGCCAGCAAGGAGAGGCAGACAGGCGCGAGCCGATAAAAGAGGGCAAGCAGGCTCTGTGTCTAGAGACAACAGTGCTGGTCGGGGACGCGGTGCATTGTCATCAGCACGTGGCCATGGGACATGCTTGTCCTTCTTTTCTGCAGCTGGACATGTTGAACCGCAACATGCCAACGACTTGGTAGAGTGGATGACCAAGCCCTCTTCATCCTCCTCATCCTCTCTCACCCAGTCTCAGGGTAGTAGAAAAGCAGCTGCCAACACATCGTCGTCCCTCCTCTCAATGTCATCATCAGTGACTCCTTCCCTAGACCCACCACGTCCTCCTGAGGAGTCTCCTGAACTCTTTGAGCACAGTGTTGGGTACATGCTCCAGGAGGATGCCCAGTGTTTGGTGGGCTCTGATGATGACACTCAGCTAGAGGAAGGCAGTAGCGTGAGCACAGAGAGAGGGGATGCTCAAGAAGGACAGCAATCTGGCAGTAATGTTCCACAAGCTGCAGCATACTGCCAGGTTTGCTACAGCGATGAAGAGGGAGGGGATGATGAGGGCACTGACTCCACGTGGGTGCCTGGAAGGAGGGAGGAGGAGGAGGAGGAGGAGGAGGAGGCACATGTCCAACGAGGCAGGATGCCCTCCGGGGGCCAGCTTAGGGGCAGCACACCGACTGAATCACACCGCAGAGCTCCGCCTGCGCAGAGCGCTTCCTCTGCGCAGAGCGCTTCCTCTGCGCGTTATTCTAAAAGTTCTTTGGTGTGGGCCTTTTTTGAGACGA
Source organism: Lithobates pipiens (assembly GCF_037356315.1). NCBI lineage: Eukaryota > Metazoa > Chordata > Amphibia > Anura > Ranidae > Lithobates > Lithobates pipiens. Next base: position 118,349,622 of record NW_027507685.1, on the reverse strand, counting down.
GTGCATCAGATCGCACCGCTGCTATTTGCAACATATGTCTCAAGCGTATCTCACGTGGCCAAAACATCAGCCGCTTGGGCACCACATGCTTGACCAGACATATGTTGACCTGCCATGCAGCTCGTTGGCAAGCATACCTCAAAGACCCACACCAAAGAACAAAGCGGACCTCTCCTTGCTCCTCATCAGCTGGCATCTCCAACCCCACTAGACCTTCAGTCCTCTCTGAAACCTGCTCTGAGAGGAATGAAGGTGTAGAATTAGGTGTGTCACAGCCAAGTGCTTCCGGGAACTCTGCTAGTGGTACATCCACGTCCGATTATAGCAGACAAATGTCCCTGCCCCAGCTGCTGGACCGGCGGAAGAAATTTACTCCCAGCCATCCACATGCCCAGCGGTTGAATGCTAGCTTGGCTAAATTGCTAGCACTTCAACTGCTGCCTTTTCAGTTGGTAGATTCGGCCCCCTTCCGTGAGTTTGTACAATGTGCGGTTCCTCAGTGGCAGGTCCCCAAACGCCACTTTTTCTCACGGAAGGCAATTCCGGCTCTCTACCGGCATGTGGAAGGCAATGTCCTTGCCTCGCTGGACAGGGCGGTCAGCGGTAAGGTGCATATTACCGCTGACTCATGGTCCAGCAGGCATGGACAGGGACGTTACCTGTCTTTCACGGCCCATTGGGTCACTCTTCTGGCTGCTGGGAAGGATGCAGGACAAGGTGCAGTAGTATTGGAGGTTGTTCCGCCACCACGCCTCCAAAATGCTACTATTGGTTGTGACACACCTCTCTCCTCCACCCCCTCCTCTTCTTCTTCCTCCACGGCCTCTTCCAGTGCTCTGTCCTCAGAACCAGCGGTGCTCCGTAGGCGTTGCAGGGGCTACGCAAGTACGCAGGCAAAACGATGCCATGCCGTGCTTGCGCTGGTTTGTTTGGGGGACAGGAGCCACACTGGGGCGGATGTTTTGTCAGCTCTGCAGGGGCAGGCCGAGAGGTGGTTGACGCCACGCCAGCTTAAGCCAGGAATGGTGGTTTGCGACAATGGCACCAACCTCCTCTCCGCCCTCCGACAGGGACAACTGACCCATGTGCCCTGTGTAGCTCACGTCCTTAACCTGGTGGTGCAGCGGTTCTTGGGCAGGTACCCCGGCTTACAGGATGTCCTGAAACAGGCCAGGAGAGTCTGTGTGCATTTCCGCCGATCATTTAATGCCTGTGCTCGGCTGGCTGAGCTCCAAAAGGAGTTGAACCTGCCCAAGAACCGCCTTATATGTGACATGCCCACCAGATGGAACTCAACATTGGCCATGCTGCAGCGGCTGCACACGCAGCAGAGGGCTATCAATGAGTACCTGTGCGACTACGGCACCAGGACAGGGTCAGGAGAGCTTGGTTTTTTCTCACCACGCCAGTGGGGCATGATCAGGGATGCATGCACTGTCCTGTCACCGTTTGAGGAGGCCACAAGGATGGTGAGCAGTGACAGTGCATGCATCAGTGACACTATACCTCTTGTCCACCTCTTGGAGCATACGCTGCGTGGAATAATGGACAGGGCACTTGAGGCAGAACAGAGGCAGGAAGAGGAGGACTTCCTTGCCTCTCAAGGCCCCCTTTATCCAGACAGTGTTCCTGCTGTGCCACCCATCACACAGGAAGAGGGTGAGGAGGAGGAAGAGGAGGAGGAGGATGATTGTGTCAGCATGGAGGTGGAGGCTGGCACTCAGCATCAGCAGCAGCAGTCTTATAGGGATGATTTACAGTCCCAAGAAACACGTGGACTTGTACGTGGCTGGGAGGAGGTAGCTGCGGATCATGTTGTCCTTAGTGACCCAGAGGACTCCGGACCGAATGCCTCAGCTAACCTACGCTGCATGGCCTCCCTGATCCTGCAAAGCCTGCGGAAGGATCCTCGTATTCTTCGGATCAAGGAGAGGGACCATTACTGGCTGGCCACTCTCCTTGATCCACGGTACAAGGGTAAGGTTGCCGACCTTATCTTGCCATCGCAGAGGGAGCAGAGGATGAGACATCTCCGGGAGGCCTTGCAGAAAGCTCTGTGCAACGCGTTCCCAGAGACTGGGAGGTCACAAACTCCTGGTCCTGGACAACGTGTTGCTGAGGCATCAGTCAGAAGGAGCGGTGGAGAAGGTGGCCGTCTGACTGATGCGTTCAGACAATTTTTTAGTCCGCAGCCCCAAGGTATGATTGGTTCCAGCACCCATCGCCAGCGTCTAATTTACATGGTGCAGGAATACCTAGGGGCAAGGTCAGACTTGGACACCTTTCCCACTGAAAATCCTCTGGCTTACTGGGTCTTGAGGATGGATCACTGGCCAGAGCTTGCACAGTATGCAATTGAGCTCCTGGCCTGTCCTGCATCCAGTGTTCTTTCGGAACGCACCTTCAGTGCTGCTGGTGGCTTCGTTACCGATCACAGGGTGCGCCTGTCCACCGAATCAGTTGATCGACTGACCTTCATCAAGATGAATCAGTCTTGGATCACCCACAGCTACCAAGCACCTGAAGCTGATGTAACCGAATAATTTTTTTTGAAATACCACATCCCTTCAAGACTGCCTATGCTGATGCTGAGTGACTGTCCTGTTATGTTGATTGTCTATCCTCTTCCTCCTCCGCTGATATGTTGGAAGAACATTTTTGGTTCTGGGTGATGCCAGCAGCCCAATTTTTCTGCCCCTGTTTAACAGGGGTGTTTAAGTACAATTTTTGATGCAATGCTTTGCAGCAGGGCTAATTCCTGCAAAAAAACTAGAGTGTATGGCAGAGGTTGCAGTGTGATGGCACCAGTGCCTAAGGCCCAATTTTTCTGCCCCTGTTTAACAGGGGCGTTTAAGTACAATTTTTGATGCAATGCTTTGCAGCAGGGCTAATTCCTGCAAAAAAACTAGAGTGTATGGCAGAGGTTGCAGTGTGATGGCACCAGTGCCTAAGGCCCAATTTTTCTGCCCCTGTTTAACAGGGGCGTTTAAGTACAATTTTTGATGCAATGCTTTGCAGCAGGGCTAATTCCTGCAATAAAACTAGAGTGTATGGCAGAGGTTGCAGTGTGATGGCACCAGTGCCTAAGGCCCAATTTTTCTGCCCCTGTTTAACAGGGGCGTTTAAGTACAATTTTTGAAGCAATGCTTTGCAGCAGGGCTAATTCCTGCAAAAAAACTAGAGTGTATGGCAGAGGTTGCAGTGTGATGGCACCAGTGCCTAAGGCCCAATTTTTCTGCCCCTGTTTAACAGGGGCGTTTAAGTACAATTTTTGATGCAATGCTTTGCAGCAGGGCTAATTCCTGCAATAAAACTAGAGTGTATGGCAGAGGTTGCAGTGTGATGGCACCAGTGCCTAAGGCCCAATTTTTCTGCCCCTGTTTAACAGGGGCGTTTAAGTACAATTTTTGATGCAATGCTTTGCAGCAGGGCTAATTCCTGCAATAAAACTAGAGTGTATGGCAGAGGTTGCAGTGTGATGGCACCAGTGCCTAAGGCCCAATTTTTCTGCCCCTGTTTAACAGGGGCGTTTAAGTACAATTTTTGATGCAATGCTTTGCAGCAGGGCTAATTCCTGCAATAAAACTAGAGTGTATGGCAGAGGTTGCAGTGTGATGGCACCAGTGCCTAAGGCCCAATTTTTCTGCCCCTGTTTAACAGGGACATGTAATTACAATTCTTGATATAATATTTCACAGGAGGGCCCCTTCCTGTGCCCACCCAGAGTAACTGTGAGGACTTATAGTGTTGTGGCACCAGCACCACAACCACCAAAGGTCAATTTTTCTACCACTGTTCAACAATGGCATGTAATTACAATTCTTGATATAATCGTTCACAGCAGGGCGCTCCAGCGGCCACCAAGAGTCACTTTGAGGGCTTACAATGTTGTTGCAAAACCAACACCTTGTTCCGCCATTTCTGCAGAGCATATAGGGCAGGCCCCTACTTTCAAACATCCAATTTACAAACATCTCCTACTTGCAAACGGAAGGAGACAACAGCAAGTGAGATGAAAAAAGATGGACGACAAAACAAATTATACAGGGGTGATAACCCTTCCCTATGTTTTCCAAAAAGCTTAAAGATATTTTTTTTGACTGGAGCTACACTTTAAAAATGTACCGCTTGAAAATGACAAACAGATTCAACTTAACACAACAAACCTACACAGTCCCTGTCTTGTTTGCACCGCCTGTATACTGCTGTTCTGAGTATATAGGGCCTGGGGGCCACACGCATTTCCTTTTTTTAATATGGGTACGGGGTTCCCCTTAATATGCGTACAAGACCCAAATAGGCTGGTAATGGGCAGGGAGGGCTACCCATGCCATTTTTCTGAATGATTTTCAACCATATTACAGGAACCAGATATAACATTAAAACCGCAAGCAGTTTTAAATGGTGTTATTTCCGTTTAATGTCATTTTGTGCAGGGACTGTTCTAAACACGGGAAACACGTGGCACTTCACAGGCATACTATAGACACCCCCCAGGCACCATATTTAAAGGAATATTTCACTTTTTTTTTTTCACTTTAATCGTCATTAAAATCAGTGCTCCCGCCAAAACGGTAGTCTTTAAAACTTTTTTTTGCAGTGACCCATGTCCCCTGAGGCAGGAGGCAGATCGCCAAACCCTTTTTAGCACACTATCTTGCATATTAGCCGTTAAAATTAGCACTTTCCAATTCGAACGTTCGAGTCCCATAGACTTCAATGGGGTTCTAACGTTCGTGCCGAACGCGGGGGTCGTTCGCAAGTTCTGGTGCGAACCGAACCGGGGGGTGTTCGGCTCATCCCTGTCTGGCACCAACAACCACGTTCAAAGTCATTTAAAGGATAACTAAACCTTCGTTTTTTTTTTTTGTTTGTTTGTTTTTTAAACAAACGTCATACTTTCCTCCTCTGTGCAGTTGGTTTTGCACAGAGTGGCCCCATTCTCCTCTTCTGAGCAGTGCTCCTGGCTCCTCCTCTTCCCGAGTGCCCTGTTGCCCCTCGGAGCACTCGTGTGGGCGTGGTCCTGCTCATGTATCTATTGACACAGACAGGAGGACTTGGCCCCGCCCCCCGGCTCCCCCATCATTGGATTTGGGAGCCAATGGCTGCGCTGCTATCAATCTATCCAATCAGGACCCAAGACACCATCTGGAGCTGGTATGCCTATTCATGGAGCTGGAAAGACCGGGCTCTGGGGGGGGGGGGGGGGGGATTTGCTGCACTATAGAGGGTTTTTCACCTTAAAGTGTAATACAGATCCTGGGCCCTTAAAGCAGATTACACAGCACAGTCCACAGTCATCAGATCTCAATCCAATACAGCACCTTTGGAATGTGGTGGAATGGGGGATTTGCATCATGGATGTGCAGCTGTCAGGGCTGGGCTCAGCCCTTCCTTGTCTGAGCTGGCTGCTCAGCCGTTGGCTAATTGTCAGCTCCTATCTCCACAGTGACTCACCTGTTGATGATATCCTGCTCGTCAGTCCTGCTTACTTTAGTCGTCCAGCCCAGATGATCTCTGCCTTCACCTTGGTCAACATCACAGAGACTTTCTCCTGCATTCCTGTTAAAGACTTGCTTGGCTGACGTTCCTTCTCGCTCCAAATCCAGCTTGCTGTTCCACTACGCTAATTCCTGGCTTTCTGACTTTCTGGCATGTCTGACTGTCCAATCACCGAACTTTGGCTATGTTTTGACTACATTGGTTCTATTTACTTTTATTATTAAACAAGTGTGATTTAACTGTACTTCTATCTCGATCTGATTCATGGTTTCTGACAGCAGCCGACAAATCTGCAGCAACTGCGTGATGCTAACATGTAAATATGAACCAAAATCTCTGAGAAATATTTCCAACACTTTGTTGAATCTATATCAAGAATAGTGATGGCCGAACGGTTCGCCCGGCGGTCGTTTCGCGGCGAATTTCCGACTTTCGCCGTCCGCGGGTTCGAACGCCTTTTTCCGTCGTTCGCCCCGGCGGACTTACGTGTTTAATGTATACAAGAACTTTAACCTTTCGTGACACGTTTATCATGTGTTACAGGACAACCAATTGAGACATGACAGCTCATGGACACTTGGACATTCCCCCTAACCTATAAATACACCCGATCCGGTGGCCATTTTACATTCTTTCTTCTGTCACTGTAGGGAAAGGATCCTGTGTGGAGTAGGGACAGAGAAAACGCTAGCTATTTGGTACACAAAAGTTCTTTTCAGGACTGGTATAGGTGTTAGGTCAGCAGCCTGAGTTTCTTTTGTCAGTTTAGATAAAGGGACAGAGCGCTGTATGCTGCTATTTTAGGGACAGCTCAGCCAGATTAGTCTTTCTTCATCATCATCATCATCATCATCATTAGCTGTTACTATCAGGTCCACAAAAGAGCTGTTCCAGCTAATCGTTCCAGCCTACTCTTTTTTGCCAATTTGTATAGGGACAGGCAGGAAGCAGTGTGTCAGGCAGTGAGGATAATTTTAAAGACTTGCTGTTACTATTAGTTCCACAAAGGTTCTTTTCAGGACTGGTATCAGTGGTACGGTAATAGGCTTGTACACGTATAATATTCTTTCTTCCAAATATAGAAAGAATATTATACTTGACTGCTGCCCTTCTGCTGCAGTCTGCTAATCATTCACAACTCACTTGTTCCACAAAGCTCTTTATCAGGACTGGTAACTTGGTCTGTCTAGGGTGCTACGGTACATAGGCTTGGGTGCGGTACAGTCTGCTGTTCTGTAAGGACCGCTATCGGTCCACAATACATAGGGTTGCCGTGCACTACTGCTGACCGCTGCCCTATACTGCAGCAGTCCTTCATTGGTATAGGGACTGACGTACAGTCTGCTAATCACTAACACACAACCTGCTTGGTCCACAAAAGTTCTTATAAGGACTGGTAACTTGGTATAGGGTGCTACGGTACATAGGCCTGAGTGCGTTACAGTCTGCTGTTCTGTAAGGACCGCTATCGGTCCACAATACATAGGGTTGCCGTGCACTACTGCTGACCGCTGCCCTATACTGCAGCAGTCCTTCAGCGGTATAGGGACTGACGCACAGTCTGCTAAACACTAACACACAACCTGCTTGGTCCACAAAAGTTTTTATAAGGACTGGTAACTTGGTATAGGGTGCTACGGTACATAGGCCTGAGTGCAGTACAGTCTGCTGTTCTGTAAGGACCGCTATCGGTCCACAATACATAGGGTTGCCGTGCACTACTGCTGACCGCTGCCCTATACTGCAGCAGTCCTTCATTGGTATAGGGACTGACGTACAGTCTGCTAATCACTAACACACAACCTGCTTGGTCCACAAAAGTTCTTATAAGGACTGGTAACTTGGTATAGGGTGCTACGGTACATAGGCCTGAGTGCGTTACAGTCTGCTGTTCTGTAAGGACCGCTATCGGTCCACAATACATAGGGTTGCCGTGCACTACTGCTGACCGCTGCCCTATACTGCAGCAGTCCTTCATTGGTATAGGGACTGACGTACAGTCTGCTAATCACTAACACACAACCTGCTTGTTCCACAAAAGTTCTTATAAGGACTGGTAACTTGGTATAGGGTGCTACGGTACATAGGCCTGAGTGCGTTACAGTCTGCTGTTCTGTAAGGACCGCTATCGGTCCACAATACATAGGGTTGCCGTGCACTACTGCTGACCGCTGCCCTATACTGCAGCAGTCCTTCATTGGTATAGGGACTGACGTACAGTCTGCTAATCACTAACACACAACCTGCTTGGTCCACAAAAGTTCTTATAAGGACTGGTAACTTGGTATAGGGTGCTACGGTACATAGGCCTGAGTGCGTTACAGTCTGCTGTTCTGTAAGGACCGCTATCGGTCCACAATACATAGGGTTGCCGTGCACTACTGCTGACCGCTGCCCTATACTGCAGCAGTCCTTCAGCGGTATAGGGACTGACGCACAGTCTGCTAAACACTAACACACAACCTGCTTGGTCCACAAAAGTTTTTATAAGGACTGGTAACTTGGTATAGGGTGCTACGGTACATAGGCCTGAGTGCGTTACAGTCTGCTGTTCTGTAAGGACCGCTATCGGTCCACAATACATAGGGTTGCCGTGCACTACTGCTGACCGCTGCCCTATACTGCAGCAGTCCTTCATTGGTATAGGGACTGACGTACAGTCTGCTAATCACTAACACACAACCTGCTTGGTCCACAAAAGTTCTTATAAGGACTGGTAACTTGGTATAGGGTGCTACGGTACATAGGCCTGAGTGCGTTACAGTCTGCTGTTCTGTAAGGACCGCTATCGGTCCACAATACATAGGGTTGCCGTGCACTACTGCTGACCGCTGCCCTATACTGCAGCAGTCCTTCAGCGGTATAGGGACTGACGCACAGTCTGCTAAACACTAACACACAACCTGCTTGGTCCACAAAAGTTTTTATAAGGACTGGTAACTTGGTATAGGGTGCTACGGTACATAGGCCTGAGTGCAGTACAGTCTGCTGTTCTGTAAGGACCGCTATCGGTCCACAATACATAGGGTTGCCGTGCACTACTGCTGACCGCTGCCCTATACTGCAGCAGTCCTTCATTGGTATAGGGACTGACGTACAGTCTGCTAATCACTAACACACAACCTGCTTGTTCCACAAAAGTTCTTATAAGGACTGGTAACTTGGTATAGGGTGCTACGGTACATAGGCTTGAGTGCGGTACAGTCTGCTGTTCTGTAAGGACCGCTATCGGTCCACAATAGATAGGGTTGACGTGCACCACTGCTGACCGCTGCCCTATACTGCAGCAGTCCTTCAGCGGTATAGGGACTGACGCACAGTCTGCTAAACACTAACACACAACCTGCTTGGTCCACAAAAGTTTTTATAAGGACTGGTAACTTGGTATAGGGTGCTACGGTACATAGGCCTGAGTGCGTTACAGTCTGCTGTTCTGTAAGGACCGCTATCGGTCCACAATACATAGGGTTGCCGTGCACTACTGCTGACCGCTGCCCTATACTGCAGCAGTCCTTCATTGGTATAGGGACTGACGTACAGTCTGCTAATCACTAACACACAACCTGCTTGGTCCACAAAAGTTCTTATAAGGACTGGTAACTTGGTATAGGGTGCTACGGTACATAGGCCTGAGTGCGTTACAGTCTGCTGTTCTGTAAGGACCGCTATCGGTCCACAATACATAGGGTTGCCGTGCACTACTGCTGACCGCTGCCCTATACTGCAGCAGTCCTTCAGCGGTATAGGGACTGACGCACAGTCTGCTAAACACTAACACACAACCTGCTTGGTCCACAAAAGTTCTTATAAGGACTGGTAACTTGGTATAGGGTGCTACGGTACATAGGCTTGAGTGCGGTACAGTCTGCTGTTCTGTAAGGACCGCTATCGGTCCACAATAGATAGGGTTGACGTGCACCACTGCTGACCGCTGCCCTATACTGCAGCAGTCCTTCAGCGGTATAGGGACTGACGTACAGTCTGCTAAACACTAATACACAACCTGCTTGGTCCACAAAAGTTCTTATAAGGACTGGTAACTTGGTATAGGGTGCTACGGTACATAGGCTTGAGTGCGGTACAGTCTGCTGTTCTGTAAGGACCGCTATAGGTCCACAATAGATAGGGTTGACGTGCACCACTGCTGACCGCTCACCTATACTGCAGCAGTCCTTCAGCGGTATAGGGACTAAGAGTTTTGTCACAGGGTCATTTAAAAAATGACATGCAGAGGAAGAGGCAGGCCCTTCCGCAGGGGTGGTAGGGGTAGGGCAGGAGCAACAGGCTTGAGCCAAAGTGGGAAGTTGCAGAAGGTGCGTTCAATTACTTTAAAGGATGCACCAGACTTGGTTGAGTGGCTCGCTCAGCCTTACTCTTCTGCACCCTCCTCATCCTCTCGATCTGCACCCTCTTCTTCACTCTCTGCTATGTGCACCCCCAAAGACACTACCACCAACAACACGACCACCACCACCACCACCACATACCTTCCGCTTGAGTCACTGGAATTATTTTCCGATCCATATCAAGAGGACATTTCTGATGCGCAGCCACTCTTGGTATTGGATCAGGAAGAGGAGGTAGCAACAAGCGCTACTCAGCAGTCTGACGCCAGTACCCAGATCAGCCCAAGGAGGAGGTTGGTCCCCGGTGTTGCTGCCTACTCTACTTATAGCGGTGGGGAAGGTGACGTTGATGATGACGTGTCTAGTGATGTCACGTGGGTGCCCACAAGAGAGGAAGAGGAGGGGAGTTCAGAGGGAGATATGGACCAGCAGATAGGGAGGAGAAGCAGCAATGACTTACATTGCACAGCAGGGACAAAGCAGACTGCAAATGTATCAGGAGCGAGTCATCGACCATGTACGGTCACATCTGGCGCTCCCAGGACACCGGCACATGGCTCCGCAGTGTGGGCTTTTTTTAACGTGTCCGCTGCTGACAATAGCGTTGCCATCTGCAATCTTTGCAGTCAACGCGTTAGTCGCGGTAAGCCCAATACTCACCTAGGGACGACCGCCTTAAGAAGGCACATGAGCAGCCATCACCGAGCCCAGTGGGAGCAACGGAACACACAAAGCCACACTGCAGGCTCTCACCGTCCAGCCTCGTCTTCTACTTCTCCTTCTCCTCTCTCCTCACAATTGTCCTCCACTCCACCTTCCATCACGCCAAGCTCACATTTTTCTGCAAAAAGGCAGGCTTCCGTGGGCCTAATGTTTGAGCGTAAAAAAATGATGACGCCGGATAACCCTCTTGCCCAACGGTTGGCGGCTGGCTTGTCAGAACTCATAGCCCGCCAACTACTGCCATATAAACTGGTGGACTCGGAGGCCTTTCGCAAATTTGTGGCCATTGGAACACCACAATGGAAGGTCCCAGGAAGGAAGTATTTCTCAGAGAAGGGCATCCCAGAGCTATATGGCCATGTTCAGCGGCAAGTGAATGTATCTCTGGCACACAGTGTCGGTGCCAAGATACATCTGACCACAGACACGTGGTCTAGCAAACACGGGCAGGGAAGGTATATCAGTTTTACTGCCCACTGGGTGAACCTTCTGACGGCCGTCAAGCATGTAACCCGTGGCACCCGTGTAGATTTGGTTTTACCGCCACGGATTGCATGCAGGCCTGACTCTTCTTCTCCTCCTCCTACTCCATCCTCCTCCCTCTCCTCCTCAGCTGCCTCCTCCTTTTCCGCTGCTAGCGTCTCTTCCACTGCACCGCCCAAGCTCCCCAGAACCTATTCCACATGCCAGGTGAGACGTTGCCATGCCGTGCTGCGTCTGTTGTGCCTGGAAGCAAAGAGCCACACTGGCCCGGCACTCCTTTCAGCTTTGCGTTCACAGGCAGATGAGTGGCTAACACCGCTCAATTTGACAGTTGGTAAAGTGGTGTGTGACAACGGTGCCAATCTGCTTAGCGCATTGAAACAGGGCAAAATCACGCACGTGCCGTGCATGGCACACGTCTTAAACTTGGTCGTGCAGCGATTCCTTGTCAAATACCCTGGGGTCCAGGACATCTTGCGGCAGGCAAGGAAAATCTCGGCCCATTTCAGAAGATCTTACACGGCCATGGCTCGCCTTGCTGACATTCAGCGGCGACACCATCTGCCGGTCAGACGTCTTATTTGCGATTGCCCGACGCGATGGAACTCAACCTTCTATATGCTTGATAGGCTGCTCCAGCAGAAACGTGCAGTTAACGTCTACCTGTATGAACTCTGCGAAAGAAACGGTTCTGGGGAGCTGGGTTTTTTTTCACCGCGCCAGTGGCTGCTCATGCGCGACACATGCAGACTTCTGCGGCCATTTGAGGAGATCACCAAACTGGTCAGTCGCAGCCATGGCGCCATCAGTGACATGGTACCTTATGCCTTCTTTCTGGAGCGTGCATTGCGTCGTGTCATTGATCAGGCTGTGGAGGAGCAGGAGCGGGAAGATGAGGAAGTCGCAATGCTGGATGAATTCCCAGGGGGGGCTACTCTATCTGAGACAAGTCAACAACAGGAGTCTGATGAGGAGTCAGAGGAGGATGGTGCCGGGGCGGATGAGCAGGAGCAAGAAGAGCATGCTTTAAACCTTTCTGGGATCCCTGTTGTGCGAGGATGGGGAGAGGAGAATGAAGAGGACGACATTATCCTGGATGATGAGCAGGAGCCAGGCCACCACACCGCTTCCACTTTAGTGCAAATGGGGGCCTTCATGCTCCAGTGTTTTAATAGGGACCCCCGTATAAAAAGCATGAGGGTCAAGGACCAGTACTGGGTGGCAACGTACTTAGACCCCCGGTACAAACACAAAATGGCGGAAATGTTACCGCCGTCGCAGAGGGCTGTCAGAATGCAGCACTTCCAGGCCTTGCTTCGAGAAATGCTGCATTCTGCTTTTGCGTGCGCTGGCAGAGGAGCAATTCCCACTCCCAGAGAAGGATTTGCGGGTACCAATCCAACAGCGCCTGCAAGAAGAGGCCGGTTTGAAGATGTGTTGGTGACTTCGGATATGAGGTCATTCTTTCAGCCGACCCATCGACAGGTGTCATCCGGATCCAGCATCAGGGAACGCCTAGACCGTCAGGTGTCCGACTACATTGGGTTAACGGCCGATGTGGACGCTCTGAGGAGTGATGAACCCCTAGACTACTGGGTGGGCAGGCTTGACCTCTGGCCAGAGCTTGCCCAATTTGCAATCGAACTGTTGGCTTGCCCCTCATCCAGTGTCCTGTCCGAAAGGACGTTCAGCGCAGCAGGGGGGATTGTGACCGATAAGCGTACTCGCCTAGCTCACCACAGTGTTAACTACCTCACATTTCTAAAAATGAATGAGGCATGGATCTCGGAGGAATTCAACACATGTGATCAGTAGACCATGTATATGTCTATAAACAATTTTTGGAATCAAGCACACAGACCTTCTTAATTCATTTGGCTCACTTCCCTGACCCAAAAAAGCACACCGTACTATATGCCCCTACCCTCCTCTTTGAAGAGGTTGAGCGGTGTCATATTTCTACTGGGGCTGCTTATTATGAGGGGTTCCCACCATCCCTGTGCTGTGCTGACTTCCTCCTGGGTGTTCTTATTATGAGGGGCTCCCACCATCCCTGTGCTGTGCTGACTTCCTCCTGGGGGTTCTTATTATGAGGGGATCACACCATCCCTGTGCTGTGCTGACTTCCTCCTGGGGCTGCTTACGGTGCTGCTGTCAGCGCTGTATGTCACGGAGCTGCTGTCAGCGCTGTATGTCACGGAGCTGCTGTCAGCGCTGTATGTCACGGAGCTGCTGTCAGCGCTGTATGTCACGGAGCTGCTGTCAGCGCTGTATGTCACGGAGCTGCTGTCAGCGCTGTATGTCACGGAGCTGCTGTCAGCGCTGTATGTCACGGAGCTGCTGTCAGCGCTGTATGTCACGGAGCTGCTGTCAGCGCTGTATGTCACGGAGCTGCTGTCAGCGCTGTATGTCACGGAGCTGCTGTCAGCGCTGTATGTCACGGTGCTGCTGTCAGCGCTGTATGTCACGGAGCTGCTGTCAGCGCTGTATGTCACGGAGCTGCTGTCAGTGCTGTATGTCACGGAGCTGCTGTCAGCGCTGTATGTCACGGAGCTGCTGTCAGCGCTGTATGTCACGGAGCTGCTGTCAGCGCTGTATGTCACGGTGCTGCTGTCAACGCTGTATGTCACGGAGCTGCTGTCAGCGCTGTATGTCACGGAGCTGCTGTCAGCGCTGTATGTCACGGAGCTGCTGTCAGCGCTGTATGTCACGGAGCTGCTGTCAGCGCTGTATGTCACGGAGCTGCTGTCAGCGCTGTATGTCACGGTGCTGATGTCAGTGCTCTGTATTACGGTGCTGCTGTCAGTGCTCTGTATCTCCTGCACCCTCTTGTTTGCCTACCCTGGTCCCTGACCTTCCCTCTCCTCCATTGCCTTCATTAGCTCCATAGTCCTGAATTGTCAGAACAATTTCCCAAATAAAAAAAAAATGCTTGTAGTTATCGATCCCAAATTCACCTCATACATGTATTATGCTATTGTCCAGGTGGTGGGACTACGTGCTACCCCCTAATAATTACCCCGTGGCCGCAAATTCGACCTAAAGGTTTGCGAAATTCGCCTCCCATTGAAGTCAATGGAGCCCGCGGCGAACGGTCGTTTTCGCGAACGTTTGTGTCCGTTCGCGTTTCGCGTTCGCGAAACGTCCCGTCGGAAGTTCGTCCATCACTAATCAAGAAGAATTAAGACAGTTCTGAAGGCAAAAGGGGGTTCAACCCGGTACTAGCACGGTGTACCTAATAAAGTGGCCGGTGAGTGTGTATATAGGGTAGTGTATATAGTAATTTATGTATTATAATTATACTAATATATTTCAGATTGTTTTATTATATATATATATATCTCAAAACATCTGCGTGCAATTTCCTTTTTCTTGTTATTATAGGAGACCTCGACAAAACCCGAATTTCAGTAATAAAAGTGCAATAACAAAAGGCTATTTCTCCGGGTCTGCTTTTTGTTTTTTGGATTCACCGTTTGGATGAAAAAATATTTCCACAAAGTTTTGGTCCCTTTTAACAGGAAATTAAACCCTTCTTAAAAAAAAAGCGAAAAAACTTCTGTGCGTATTACAGAGAAAAGTAGCCGTTCCAAACAATGAGGCTTCATCCAATATTTGCCCCTCCCTTGGGGGGGGGGGGGGGAGTAATCTTTAGCAGAATGAAAATGAAAACTTCCAACGACACATAGCTTGATGATCCTCTGCAAGTTTTCTGCCTATGTTAATCCATCTGCAGTATTCCTTTGAATTCCCTTTGTGGCCTGAATACCAGCTGAAATTCCAAATCAGGCTGACAATAGGAGCGCCATCTCTGTTTGCTGAGATGAGAGAACAGATGGGATCTGTAATCTTTCTAGTGGCGTCACACCAACCCTGGCATGGGTGAGAATATTTAAGATAGAATATAGGGTTCAGACAGAGTTAAACAATGCTTTCAAAGGCAGGATGGTAATATACAGCAGAAATTGAATGTTCAGAAAATGTGGTCACATAAAAGAGCCTGCGGACACTGGATACTTCTAAATCCTGCACTGGCCTGAATACACAAGATACTGTTGGAATCACTGACCTGGATCAATCATTCGGCAAGTGATGTCAGGACATCGGCGCTGCATGGTTGTACCAGATCAGTGAGAGTAGTGAAGTCACAGGATTGGCATGACAGTCAGGCAACTAGCATTTTTAAGGAGCGTTCAGCAAAGTCAGCCATCTTATTTCTCCCAATACAATTTTTTTTTTCATAAAGGACCTCTCCACCCAAAACTGAGCTCCCAGGACTGCACAAGTTTCATAGCTGTTATGAAGGGTGCACACTCTCTCTGCTGGAAACACCATGATAGGTGTCAGCAGAGCCAGGAACTATGGTGGCCAGAGCCCAGAGGGTATAGGGAGCCAGCAAGTGGCTTAGTGGGTAGAGAATAGAGAAAACATCACATTTGAGTGGATGTAGCAGTGAGGACTGAGGAAGGTCCTGTACTCCTTTGCAGCATTGTCATTCTGCAGGGTGATTGTGTGCTCTATAGTGCTTCAAGCAGCCCTGTAAAGGGTACAATGGAAACCGATACTAGTTCTCTAAAGCTCACCGCACACAACAGTCTGATTGTACAATTTCCTTTAGATCTACCATCATCTTTGTAATGCAAGGGCCTGCCTGACTGGATAAGAGTTGGGTAGATTAGGTAGGTCCTCAAATAACCTAGAGTTGGTCAATCTAGAATATTATAATTTATATGGTGACCATACAGAAAAAAAGGCCCTATAAACCACACATCACTACAAGACCCTGTGTATAGAGTGTGCAACAGCCTCACCCCTGATCACACCAAGCCAGACCCCAACATGTTTCGCCCTACCTGTGCTCTGGTGAGTTGGGGCGAAACACATTTGGGTGTGTGGGTTGGTTGGAACCTGGGCTGAGGCTGTTTTGCACTCTATACACAGGGTCTTGTAGTGATCTCCAGCTTATAGGACCTTTTTTCTTCTGTATCCGTATTTGGAGCTGAGACTCCCAGCGGTTGATTCCTAGAAGAGGACCTGTGCGAACCTCGAACGACACCCACGATTCTGGTATCGTTTCAGAGTCATATGGTGACCCTCGCATACTGGGCAAAGTGGGATTATTCAAACCTCTGGTTAATCTGATCATGGTAATTTGGTAAAATATAAATTCACCCACATCCAACTAGTTACCTCCCATGTCAAAAGTTTACACCCAAATGTGAGCACAAATTAAATTCTGATTGTATTATTTTCACCAACAATCGTGTACTGAGCATGCCTACCAAAACAGTTATTTCAGGTATTCCCCCCTAACGGTGGCCATACAAGGAACGATTTTATATACAATTGTACTTTAGATAGCTTTACTGTCTTATCAAGAATTTGATTGGAAAATTGAAAAAAGATCGTTCCATGCACCATACGCGTAAAGTGGTATTAAACTCTGATTCTTTTTTTTGTAAGGACCCCAGGAGGTTTATGCCATAATGGATTAGTATGCATCACATATGAGCACATTATGATAGAATGACCTGTCAAATAAGCCCTCCAGCACTGCGTTGTCACCGCTCCCGCTGGTCCCAGGTGCTTCCCTCTTCATTCGATGTTCCTTCCAGGTTTGCTCTCTCCAGTGGGTTCAATGGCCAGGCTGCTCATCGTGGAATAGAGTGGGTGACATAAATGTGGTCTAAGCTGCATAGGGACTCTTCTGTTATAAACACCCAGCCTGTCAGCATTTTTTCAATTATTGATTTCAACGCCGCTTTAACAATATCAGATTATCCAATTTTCCTAAAAAAAGAATTTCCAATCCACACTAATCAGAGTGATGACAAAGCATGTGTCATTTTGATAATCCATAGATCCCATGATCTTATCCAATTCTGTGAAGAATCATCTGAACAGATCGTTATCTGTATGGCCATAATTATTATTATTATTATACAGGATTTGTATAGCGCCGACAGTTTGTGCAGCGCTTTACAAAAGTAAGGCAGACAGTACAATTACATTACAATTCAATATAAATGGAATCAGAGGGCCTGCTTGTTAGAGTTTACAATCTAATTACACTTGTATGTTGTACAATCAGATTGTAATTTGTGTGCCCAGTTGTACACCCCTCACTAATCAGCATTTCACAACCTGCCTGATTGCTTTCATCTTTGATTCCATCCCTTGTATTCAGTCAGTTTACACCAGAACTTGCACGGGAATGTGGTGTGCATTCCTGTGCGACTCAAATGCGATCAGGGTGCAGTGCGATTTCAGGCCCTTTCATTTGAATGGGCTGAAATTGCGCTTGACCGCACCAATAGTAGTTCATGCACTACTTTATAAAATGCACAGGAACCGGGTGGCATAGTATTTCTATACCATCATGCAGTGAGGCCCAAAGCGAAAGGAAAGAAGTGAAAAATAGTGCAGAGCCAGGCATGATAGTGTGGAAAGGGGAGACAACAATGGGTTAAAAGCAGGGAAGTTTGGCAAGGAAGGCGAGGGTAAGGATTGGTAAAAAATGATTAGAGTGGGAGGGGATTTGTTTATTTAAGGGGGAGGTGGGGCTTCCGAGCAGCAGTGCCTGGGACAGAAGGTAGGAAGCAGCTTCCTATCCACCCTCCCTATGTTTTGTGTTTTGTTTTTGTTTGTCTGTTTTGTTTTCTTACTTTTCAGGTGCAGTATGAGCAGGTTTCGTCATAGCAGCTGAGTGGTGGCAATGTTTTAGTCTTTGATGGTGTCAGAAAAAATATGAGGTGGAAGTGTTGGGGACCCATTAGTAGTATTTGCCCCTCTGGTCATGAGCGTCCGCAGAACTTTTTTTTTTGGGGGGGGGGGCTTCATTTTAAGGTCACCCATGCTCTGACCCCTTTTGACAATGTCATGAAGGGGAGGGGCTTAGCCACAACCTGCAAGTATTTATTTTTAAAGGGGAAACGGCAGACTTTAATCCAGGCATGTACTATGTACAGGGTGCAGATTCCAGGTGTGTGCTATGTACAGGGTGTGGAACCAAGCGTGCGCTATGTACAGGGTGCAGAACCAGGCGTGTACTATGTACAGGGTGCAGAACCAGGCATGTGCTATGCACAGGGTGCAGAATCCAGGTGTGTGCTATGTACAGGGTGCAGAACCAGGCGTGTACTATGTACAGGGTGCAGAACCAGGCATGTGCTATGCACAGGGTGCAGAATCCAGGTGTGTGCTATGTACAGGGTGCAGAACCAGGCATGCGCTATGTACAGGGTGCAGAATCCAGGTGTGTGCTATGTACAGGGTGCAGAATCCAGGCGTGTGCTATGTACAGGGTGCAGAATCCAGGCGTGTGCTATGTACCGGGTGCAGAATCCAGGCGTGTGCTATGTACAGGGTGCAGAATCCAGGTGTGTGCTATGTACAGGGTGCAGAATCCAGGCGTGTTTATGTACAGGGTGCAGAATCCAGGAGTGTGCTATGTACAGGGTGCACCAGAGCTCTTCCTCCCACCGAAGAGCATTGTCTATAACTCACAGTGGCTTCTGTTGATACACTCTGCAGGCTTGAGAGTCTATGTGGATAACCCGCCCCACCCCCTCTTCTGTATGCAGAGCTGGGAGAGCAGGAAGGGTTTTGTGTGTGCTGACTCCCAATGCTAGAGGCCAGTGCTGGAGGCGGCAGAAGCTCTGGATGATGAAAGGCCTGCCGGCTGCTGCCCACAATGCAATATTCCTTTGTGTGCTGGTACATGGAGAGCGTTCCAGCGCCTGGCACCAGCTGACAGTCTGCCCATGCGCACGCCTATGGCTGACACCCTGCCGATCCCTGATTCCGGGGGGAGGGGCACTTTCCCCCCTTGCCCCTACCTGCGGACGCCCATGCCTCTGGTGTATTCCAGTTAGAACAGTTAAATGGAATACGGTAATGGTTGTACTGCAGGAAAGGGGTTGTCTCCAAGCTGATGTGGTACGGCTGGAGGCCTATCATGGAGAAAGGTCCCGCAGTGTAGAGGTGGAATGTGTGTTAAGTTCGGGGTGCCGTCAAAGACCAACAGGCTGAGTGACTGATAGTTGTTGTTTACAAATGTTTATGTGTTAAAGGTTTTTTGAAATCTTAATATTTTGTTAATAAAAAGGCTGCTATGGCCATTTATACTCTAATTTCAGGTGTGGACTCGTTAATTTATATAATGATAAGGGGAATGATGGAGTAGAATGGTTGGGCAGTATCAAGAAGGTTGGGGACATCTGGGCTACACTGGTCATGTAGTACTGTACTACTGTACCATGCAATCCGATGCAGGGAAATGCACTGTTTTTTCAACTTGCACTTTGGGTGTCATTAAATAAACATTGACGCCCACTGCAGATCACAACTACAGTGCGTTTCGAACGTGGTGCTGAAAATGCGCAAGGAACGCGTGTTTCCCACATTGAACTCTGGTATGAACTGTTTGTTAAATGTGATTGACGATTGCTAGATTTGATGGCGGTATTAGAACAATTATTATATTGAGGACTGGAGCGATACTTGTATGTGGTGATGAGTTGCCGTGGTGCATTATGGGAAAGTATATACATTGTTAAAAAAAATAAAAATGTTCATGTCTTAAATGAATACAAAGTAGCAATTAATAAAAACATGTCGCTGACTCGACTTAGGTGAATCATTTTGTTACTTAATGTAATTTCGATGCAAAATGCAGGGAACAGCTCCAGCATTTGTTATGCGCAGACCCCGGCGAGGAGGCCACGAGCGAATACATTACCGGTGGGATCAATCTAAGAGCGCGGATTCAATCATCGTAAAAATCACTGTTTTAATTAGACGTGTCTTGAAAGACGATAATGCATTCCGCACTTTCTCAGTTTGGCTCGGCTAAACCAAGCGCTGAAAAGGGGGGGGGTGCACACCAGCTTATGTCTTAGCGAGAATAGAGGGTGGTCATCTGTGGTGGCATTAAAGTGACACTAAACTCTGTTTTAAGGGCTGGTTCGCACTTGAGCGTGCCTGCAGGGTTTTTTTTTTTTCGTTCCCGCGCATTCAAGTTTTGACCACCTATTCAAATCAGTGGGCTGCCAAATGCACAGGAATGCAAAAAGTAGTGCAGGCGCTGATTTAACAAACTGCACCACACCAAACTGCATGCTACTGTGGTACCGTGTAGTTTGATGGCTGCAAAAGTGCTACCTTTGCTAGATGCGTTACCATTAACCTATAATGGCATCCGCGCATCCAGTAAGGGCAGCACGTTCCCGTGTGATGTGGCCTTTCCTGCACTGTGTTCTGCTGTGAATGGGTCCTAAAATAAATATATCCTATTCAAATAGGTATACTTAATCCCTTGGCACTGGCGCCTCCTGGCCCTTTAAGGGGTTTCAGATGGTGGGAGGCGCGGCAGGGTTTCTGATCATGTGACTGCTATGATTGGCTGTTACAATGGTCACATGACCGGAAAGCTCCTGATTACAAGAAGAAATTGGGAGCTTTTCGCTAGCAACCGGTAACTACACCGGGCAGGGTACACGGTCTCGGTACAGCTGTGTCTGCAAATTGGTATGCAGATATGAGGCCTCTCAGCACCAAGGCTCACCCACCGGGATTCCGCATCTTTGCGTACCATTGACGCCTTGGGGTTAAACTCAGAAAAGTCCCTTCTACTGCTCCAAGCCTCCTCCAAATCTCCAAATTCCTTCTTTTTTTTTTTTGTTGCTTCTGTGAACTGACTTCCTGTTAGAGAGTGGCTACGTTCATTCTCCATGTACTGCACAGTGGTGTGAACTAAATCCTAGGGCTGATTCACACTAGTGCTTTGATCTGCACACAGCTGTAAAACACAGATAAATAGTTTTTTTAGGTGTCGTGTTCGCACTGCAACACTCCGTTGACCGGCGTTTCCTTGCATCAAAATGCAACATGTATGAATTTTAACGAAAGGCAGCATGTGTAAAATGCAGGTCAAGAAAATAAAGGTTGCTTTGTGATTTATTTTGTGACCCACAGGATGTGATGTCACAGGAAATCCTGCACGTGCACGTTAACCACTTCAACTCAGAAAGATTTTACCCCCTCCATTGACCAGATCATTTGTTGCTATTTGGCACTGCGCTACTTTAATTGGTGGTCATGCAATGCTGTACCCAAATGAAATTCATTTTTCATGCATCATTTCTTTCTATTGGTGGTATTTGATCACCGCTGTTTTTTATTTATTTATTTTAGGTTTTTACAATATAAAAAACTAACACAACTAAAAAAAAAAAAAAAGAGAAAAGAAAACAATATTTTTTTTACTATAAAACATAACCAATACAAAAATAAAAAAATGTCAAAAATGTATTCTGCTACATGTTTTTGATTAGAAAAATCCCAAAGTGTATATTGAATTGTTTGCATAAAAGTTATAGTGTCTACAAACTATGGTATACAGTATATACTGGAATTTTTTTTTAAATTATACTACTAATGGCGGTGATCGGCGACTGATAATGAGACTGCGATAACACTGAACTAATGACACTGGCTGGAAAGGGGTTAACATCAGTGCAATTGGGAGGTTAATCATATGCCTAGCTATGTGTAATGTGTGTACAGTATTCTGCTTTTTCTAACTTATCTCTAAGTTTATCATCCCTGCTTTGCAGAGAGATCATTCCATTGGATGTCAACACAGAGCTTTGGGCTCTGTACACAGCCGATCAGGAGGTCCCGGATGTGAATCATTGGTCAGGACTTGCTGACAGTCACAGCAGGTGCCGGCGGGGGAGCATGCGTGCGCCCTAAATGCAGAAGTAGGCAACAACATACGGGGACATCTCTTTGTCTACAGGGCAGTGGCGGAACCATCAGGGTCGCAGCACTCACACTTGTGACTGGGTCCTAGAGTTTCACCACCCCCATCCATTCTCCACTCTCAGGGGCCCACCAGTTTACCACTCTCAGGGGCCCACCAGTTTACCACTCTCAGGGGCCCACCAGTTCTCCACTCTCAGGGGCCTGCCCACCAGTTCTCCACTCTCAGGGGCCTGCCTGCCAGTTCTCCGCTCTCAGGGGCCTGCCTGCCAGTTCTCCACTCTCAGGGGCCTGCCTGCCAGTTCTCCGCTCTCAGGGCCACTAGTTCTTCACTGTCAGGTCAGGCACTCTTCAGTTGCCTGCTGAGGAAAGGCTGCTATCTCTGGAGAGGGAGGCAGATGCTGGAAGAGAAAGTCAGCTGACCAGCTTACACCAATGGAGTGAAGGGGGGAAGCTCTTCCCCTGCAGGAGACCCCATGACAGGGAGCATCCCTGTAGGTACGGGAATAATGAAGGGGAAGGAATCGACTAACTGACAAAGTAAGTGACAAATTGTCAGTGCAACTGATCCCATCCTCCACCACCTCTGCCTCTTACTGATTGCCCCACCACCACCAACACGGATCTCATCCCTACCCCCCCCCCATCGTGATGGGAGGGATAGGGATGATATCTGTGGTGGTGGTGGGGGGATGGGATCAGTAAGAGGCAGAGGTGGTGGTGGGGGAGGATGGCACCACCACTGCCACTGATACCACCCACCCTCACCACCACCACTGCACTGATCTAATCCCCCTCACTGCCACCACTAATCACTCCCCACCAACCACCGCCACTGATGAAACCCCCCCTCACCGCCACCACTAATCCAACCCCACCCACCACGGATCTAACTCCCTCACCGCCACAACTAATCCCACCTATCACAACCAGTGATCTTACACTGAATTTACCGGCACCACTAATCCCTCCATGGCCACTGATCTAGCCCCCCTCACTGCCACCACTAATCCCACCCCACCGACCACCACCACTGATCTAACCCCCCTCACCGCCACCAGTAATCCCACCTCACCCACCACCACCACTGATCTAACCCCCCTCACTGCCACCAATAATCCCACCCCGGTACAAAGGGTAAACCGCGCTACTCAAACAACAAAAGAAAGCAACCTATAAGCAGCAACCCTAATCGTAATACTCCGATATCAAACTAAATAGGTGAACAAAATGAGCTGCGCTAAAAACAAATTAGAAATTAAAAATTAATCAAACACCTGAAACTTAATCAAAACCTATACAAAGTAAGCATGAAAAACAATATTAAATAAACAAAAATGTGATTAGTAAATAGTATATATGAGTACTATCATATCATCATAGAGTGAATAAAGTGTATACTAGATCTGAAATGAAATTAGTATAAATAATATAGAAAACACCCACAATAATTAATGTAAATTGAAACAAAAATAATAATGTGTGCTAAATCTAAACGAATAATATTAACAGAAATAATATTCAAAAACCATAAAGAGTTCATATGTGATAAAGGAAAAAAATAATACTTTTAGTCCAAAAATATTATTATTGATTCTTCAAACTTAATATTAAGGTGAAAAAATATCCACAGATGCGTGTATGTAGAAAATATTCAAAACAATCCTCCACCAGTGAGAAGAGGGGCCGCTTACCAGAGCTTTAGATCCCAGTGTTAGTGAGATCAATAAGGCAACAGCACAGGGGTTTCTGGGTGAACCGTCACAGGCATCCCACCATCTATATCTCCAATATGAAGGCTCCAATACGAAGGCTCCAATCGAGGAACGAAGGTGTCGTAGATTGCTGACACCACGCTGTCTCTATCTCCAGTACGAAGCCTCCAATCAGGAAACGAGGGTATCAGAATTGAAGAGAAAGCTCTGTTCTTGGGCAGCCATGGATGACTATGCTTTGTCTTTCAGAACCTCATTCACATGATATTTAGAATCTTATCAATCTTGTATCTTTGAATGGATTTTCAGATGACATCACTTCCTGTAGCTTGTATCAGCATACAATTCCTGTTAGGTCATCTCCCAGAAGTCATCACTTCCTTGTTGCATCACAGAAGAGGGCGTGATAGGGTGTGTTGATCCCACCCCACCCACCACTGCCACCTCTAATCCCATCCCACCCACCGCTGCCACTGATCTAACCCCCCTCACCGCCACCACTGATACCACCCCCCACCACTGCTGCCACTGATACCATCCCCCCACCACCACCGCTGCCACTCATCCCATTCCATTCCCCTATTACTACTACCACCACACGCTGCTACTCATCCCAGCCCCATGCTCTAGGGGGCCCATGCCTCGCCCATGTACACCTGGATAGGAGGAGGGGTGGCATATGGAGAAACCAATACCCTCCATTTTCCTTCTGCAGTCACTGAAAGCCTATGTCTACTCTCCCTCCTGCTGGAATTCAGTGGCTGCAGGAAGAAAATGGAGGGGATTGGTTCCTCCATATGTCACCCCCGCCCCTCCTCCTATCCAGGTTTACAGGGGTGACATATGGGCCTAGGGTTGCCACCTTTTGTTGGAGCCAAACTGAACACTTCAGTGGGGCTAGACATTTTTTTTTGTAGCATACACTATGAGATTTTAAAATACCTGCGACACCTCTGTGTGCCCTAGGGGAGTAGTAATGCGGCACACGCAGCGGTGAACAGTGGGTGTAGCCAATTGCATATAGTGCAGGTGGGTGTAATGTGCAATATAGTGTATATAGTGCAGGCGTGTGTAATGTGCAATATAGTGTATATAGTGCAGGCATGTGTAATGTACAATATAGTATATATTGTGCAGGCGTGTGTAATGTACAATATAGTGTATATAGTGCAGGTGTGTGTAATGTACAATATAGTGTATATGTAGTGTGTAATGTTTGGTGGGGAGCCTCTCAGTGTAATTTTTGGGGGTGGGGAGAGGTCTCTTGGTGCAGTATGGGGGGACAGGGGAGTACTCCTGTAAGGCCTTGGCTAAGGATAGTTAAGCTTTGCATGATACGTAAGTATCTATGCGTATTGTATGGACCATACAGGGCAATAACTTCTCCGCAGGACAAAAGCAAAAAAATCTGAACAAATGAATGGGGTGGGCAATTACATGGCAAATGAGGTTCAATGTAGAAAAATGTAAAATAATGCATTTGGGTGGCAAAAATATGAATGCAATCTATACACTGGGGGGAGACCCTCTGGGGGAATCTAGGATTGAAAAGGACCTAGTAGATGATAGGCTCAGCAATGGCATGCAATGCCAAGCTGCTGCTAACAAAGCAAACAGAATATTATATATATATATATAATGCATTATAAAGGGGATCAACTCCAGAGATAAAACAATAAGTCTCCCGATCTACAAGACTCTGGTCTGGCCGCACCTGGAGTATGCTGTCCGGTTCTGGGCACCAGTCCTCAGGAAGGATGTACTGGAAATGGAGCGAGTACAAAGAAGGGCAACAAAGCTAATAAAGGGTCTGGAGGATATTAGTTATAAGGAAATGTTGCGAGGACTGAACTTGTTCTCTCTGGAGAAGAGACGCTTGAGAGGGGATATGATTTCAATATACAAATATCATACTGGAGACCCCACAATAGGGATAAAACTTTTTCGCAGAAGGGAGTTTAACAAGACTCGTGGCCACTCATTAAAATTAGAAGAAAAGAGGTTTAACCTTAAACTACGTGGAGGGTTCTTTACTGAGCGGCAAGGATGGGGAATTCCCTTCCACAGGCGGTGGTCTCAGTGGGGAGCATTGATAGTTTCAAGAAACTATTAGATAAGCACCTGAACGACCACAACATACAGGGATATACAATGTAATGCTGACATATAATCACACACATAGGTTGGACTTGATGAACTTGTGTCTTTTTTCAATCTCACCTACTATGTAACTATGTATGGGAAGGGGGGGGGGAGTGCCTCTGTGTCCCATCTGTAGTACACTGAGCAGGGTGTAGATAGGAAGACAGCAGCATGAGCAGATACCATTGCAGATCCAAACTTGGGACATGGCCGTGGTGGCACAGCTTAGGCAAGGCACGCTGCACAGGGAGCCACCAGAGCATCTGAATAATGTGCCCGGGTCTCAGGCGGGCAGAGACCAGGATACACGTTTCAAAACTCATGCTGTCCAGGTGAATACCGGACAGGTGGCAACCCTAGGGGTAGCTGACAGAGGAGGTGGGGTAGCTGACAGAGAGGAGGTGGGGTAGCTGACAGAGAGGAGGGGGGTAGCTGACAGAGAGGAGGGGGTGGCTGACAGAGAGGAGGGGTGTAGCTGACAGAGGAGGGGGGCCGACAGAGAGGAGTGGGGTGACTGACAGAGGAGGGGGTGGCTGACAGGGGAGGGGGGGTGGCTGACAGAGAGGAGGGGGGTGGCTGACAGAGGAGGGGGATTGATAGAGGAGGAGGGCTGACAGAGAGGAGAGGGGGTGTAGCTGACAGAGGTGAAGGGCTGAGAGTGAGGAGGGGGGTAGCTGAGAGAGAGGAGGGGGGTGGCTGACAGAGAGGAGGAGGGTGGCTGACAGAGAGGAGGGGAGTGGCTGACAGAGAAGGGGGGGTGGCTGACAGAGGAGGGGAGTGGCTGACAGAGAGGAGGGGGGGTGGCTGACAGAGGAGGGGGGCTAACAGAGAGGAGGGGGGTGGCTGACAGAGGAGGGGGGCCTGACAGAGGAGGAGAGGGGGGCTGACAAAGAGGGGGTGGCTGACAGAGGAGGAGAGGGGGGCTGACAGAGAGGAGGGGGGTGGCTGACAGAGGAGGGGGGCCTGACAGATGAGGGGAGGGGGGCTGACAGGAGGGGGGCTGACCGAGAGGAGGGGGGTGGTTGACGGAGAGGAGGGGAGTGGGGGTGACAGAGAGGAGGGGGGCTGACAGAGGAGGGTAGCTATTAGAGAGGAGGGTGGCTGACAGAGCAGATGAGATAGACCTCAGGACACAAACACATAGCATGAGGCAGGTCTCCGGGAGCAGGCAGCAGGTACGATTATCCACAGGCCCTTCTCAAGATCCGCTGCCACAGGACAGTGGTATGTGTGCCTGGGTTTCCGGCGGATGGAAAAAACCTATTCCAAAACCTGGACTGTCCGGGTCAAAATCGGACAGGTGGCAACCCTACATTGGCCCCCTGAAGTATGAGGCTGGGTCACCCCGTGGGGGGCCTTCATGGTTTCTTGCACTGGGGCCCTGAAAGTTCTAGTTATGCCTCGTCCGCAGTACATTGCGGGCAGCCAGTCATTAAGTGGTTAATGCATGCTAAAACTCACATCAATGCATGGCAAAATGCACATTATGCAAGTCGTACGTTAAAATGTGCATAAAAAGGATGGAAATGTACATCCAATTCCCTCCATTTTATCACAGGTCATTGTAAATTCAGCCTTACAGGATGCAAGGCAAATTGCCTTGTCTGTGCCCTGGGACAGCTTTGGGTAAGGCTGCCCAGCTCAGTCCAATCCATATGGTGTGAATGTGCCCTATTTCTACCATAATAGATGAACAACCGAGCACTGGCAAACAATTTCCAACTTTTCGTTGAAAAGTTGTGCCTTATGCTGGTGACTTTTGCCGCACACAGTACGCTCGTTGCGCCACTGTCAGAATCACATGCATCAAATTGCTGATGTTCCAGTCTGCTCCTCGCCCTATTTTATGAATTTTTTTTATTTGAAAAAATTGCGCAGTAAAAAGCATCACTATTATAGAAGTTTCTGCACCACAATAAGTCAGTCCAGCTGACGAGCTAAACTATTTTCTAACTTCGAACACGAAGCGATCCTTTTCACGGTCGCCCTGCCAGTGAGGCTTACTGCGCTTTGAAGTGCGCTGACCCCTAATATCCTGCAGTGTTAACCTGCAATCATAAATAGACACAGCGAGCGGGGCCCTGGCAGCCTGCCCTTACTCTTGCAGCGCTGGTGCTGGCCAGGCCTGGGAACTCACAGACTGCTCTGCCAAAAGAGGAAGGTGAGGGCAGGAAGACGGAGCTTCTGCAGATAATGATAGGGAACCGGTGTGAATTCATTTCCTCCTCAGCAGATGGGCAGAAGATATTCTGCATGATCTTATCGTGGGGATGAGTCTCCATTCGCTCTCACTTCCCTTCAGGCCTCCGCCGCACATTGGCCCTTTCCGGCTCTGCTGTTGACCGCTGTTAAGGAACCGAGTGGCCGGGTGTTTTGGACCAGAAATAAATAGCCCCGTGCTCTCCGTCCACACCCTCCAGAGCTAAACTTAGAAAAAAAAATCCGGATTGTCTCAACATACGGACTACGGGAGTAGGACAAAAATAAATCCTTGGACTTCTCTGCTGACCCTCAATTAGTGAACATGGGAGGACAGGAATAGGGGGGGCTGCCATTGCTTACCTCCATCTGAAAATGCAATCATGTCTGTCTCTAACAGGCTTGGAACAAGCAAGCAGCAAGTGAAGTCAGAATGCCAGAATCATGCCACATCTGCACAAATGTTCCAGATTAGTGACTCATGAAGTACTGGACCATGGGAATGGAATGACAGCCATGAAATTGGCATTTTCAGAAGGAAATCAGTGATGGCAACTTTCCTTCTTTTGCCACAGGTTCACTTGACCTGACCCATAAAATTTAGGCCTGGTTTGGACTTGCGTTGCCCGCTTCAAGGAGCATTTAATAGGAAGATTATCGCCTCCTCACTGCCTGTTTTAACACAGTAAATTCCGGACAACCACGCAGCAACCAGTGTTAATTTCATCAACGAAAACTTTTTCGTCAATGACCTTTTTACAGTGACGAAAACAAAACAAAAAGTACACTGAGTTTTTGTCCACTGATGAAAACTATGATGAAAATCAATTCCGTTTTCATTAATGAATGAAAACACGATGAAGATATGAGGGAGGGACGTTTACCATTGTGAACGTCCGGTTTCCACGGAGATCCGTGCTTAGCAGTTAGCACTGAACAGCATTACAGGCCTCCTCAAAGGACCATCCAGAGGAGCACTGTGCATTACAGGCCCCCTGACGAGAGTCTCAACTTATGATCATCCAGAGCAGAGCACTGTGAGTGTGTACATTACAGGCCTCCATTCAGACCACCATCCAGAGCACTGTGTACATTACAGGCCTCCTCTTACCCCCAGCATCCAGAGCACTGGACATTACAGGTCTCCCCTCAGACCACCATCCAGAGCACTGTGCAGCATTACAGGCATCTCAGACCACCATCCCAAAACACTGTGCATTACAAGCCTCCCCCTCAGACCACCATCCAGAGCACTGTGCAGCATTATAGGCCTCCCATCAGACCACCGTCCAGAGCACTGTGTACATTACAGGCCTCCTCTTACCCCCAGCATCCAGAGCAGTGTGCATTACAGGTCTCCCCTCAGACCACCATCCAGCACTGTGCCGCATTACAGGCCTCTCAGACCACCATTCCAAAACACTGTGCATTACAGGCCTCCTCTCAGACCACCATCCAGAGCACTGTGCAGCATTACAGGCCTCTCAGATCACCGAGCATTACAGGCCTCCCCCTCAAACCACCATCCAGAGCACTGTGCAGCATTACAAGCCTCTCAGACCACCATCCCAGAACACTGGGCATTACAGGCCTCCCCCTCAGACCACCATCCAGAGCACTGTGCAGCATTACAGGCCTCTCAGGCCACCATCCCAAAACACTGTGCATTACAGGCCTTCTCTCAGACCACCATCCAGAGCACTGTGCAGCATTACAGACCTCTCAGACCACCGTCCCAGAACACTGGTAATTACAGGCCTCCCCCTCAGACCACCATCCAGGGCACTGAGAAGCATTACAGGCCTCTCAGACCACGTCCCACAAAACTGGGCATTGCAGGTCTCCCCCTCAGACCACCATCCAGAGCACTGTGCAGCATTACAGGCCTCTCAGACCACCATCCCAAAACACTGTGCATTACAGGCCTCCTCTCAGACCACCATCCAGAGCACTGTGCAGCATTACAGGCCTCTCAGATCACCGTCCCAGAACACTGGGCATTACAGGCCTCCCCCTCAGACCACCATCCATAGCACTGTGCAGCATTACAGGCCTCTCAGACCACCGTCCTACAAAACTGGGCATTACAGGTCTCCCCCTCAGACCACCATCCAGAGCACTGTGCAGCATTACAGGCCTCTCAGACCACCGTCCCACAAAACTGGGCATTACAGGTCTCCCCCTCAGACCACCATCCAGAGCACTGTGCAGCATTACAGGCCTCTTAGACCACCATCCCAAAACACTGTGCATTACAGGCCTCCCCTCAGACCACCATTCAGAGCACTGTGCAGCATTAGAGGCCTCTCAGACCACTGTCACAGAACACTGGGCATTACAGGCCTCCCCCTCAGACCACCATCCAGAGCACTGTGCAGCATTACAGGCCTCTCAGACCACCGTCCCAGAACACTGGGAATTACAGGCCTCACCCTCAGACCACCATCCAGAGCACTGTGCAGCATTACAGGCTTCTCAGACCACCGTCCCAGAACACTGGGAATTACAGGCCTCCCCCTCAGACCACCATCTAGAGCACTGTGCAGCATTACAGGCCTCTCAGGCCACCGTCCCAGAACACTGGGCATTACAGGCCTCCCAAAAACAGTTGAAATCTCTCCTGCGCTAGTCTCTCAGTGCGTGGTGCGACCAACTTTATAAAGCATTGCCTGCTGTCTTGCAGCCCTCCTCATATGAATAATGGGTATTCATAGACTAAAAGAAAAAGAAAAGGAGGGCACACCGACCTCGTGCATTACCACTGGTAAATCTTTATTAAAGCATAAAATATATACTCACAAACGAGAATTTGTGCCTAAGCGGGCTCTGAAGAAAGGGGTACTCCCCTGAAACGCGTCAGCCATCTTGTCTGTTTGACCCACACGACATCAGGTCCTGATTTGCCAGTGTTCAGAACAGCATACCTGCTCAATGGTCAAAGCCTTATACAAATGTTCGTTTGTGAGTATATATTTTTCTGTTTTTTATGCTTTAATAAGGCATTACAGGCCTCCCCCTCAGCCTACCATTCAAAGCACTGTGCAGCATTACAGGTCTCCTCAGACCATCCAGAGAGGCTAAATCTGTATCTGAGCATATTAGATTTTTTTACTCCAGGAGTATATAATACATTTGTAAATTCTAGAGAAATGCACAATTAGAGCACAGCCACATTTACTTGAATGAGTTATGTTTGGTGGGCGGTAGTGCCCAACAAATACTACAAGGGGTGCTGCAAATGTGCATAGAAGTGCATTTTTTGTAGCATTCTGCAGTTGCATTGTCATGTACCAATGCAGCAGGGTAGGTAGGGAGGTTTGCCCTGCCCCTCAGCCACTCGTATGTAGGGGACGGGGACTGCCCCGCAGGCTAGGATTGGGAGCATGTGCACCTGCGCTGCTCTGTAGTAAGCACTGGGTCGGCAAGGCGGGTATGTCTTTGTGAGCTACCAGTCTCCTGCCAGCGGTCGACGGGTAGATTGCGATCGACTGGTTACCGACCCCCGAGTGTAGATTGATACAACTCAAGTTTTTGCATGCATGGGTGACTCCACAGGATAACGCAAGAGAAATGAGCCACCCTGAACTAGGAAAACTTTGAAAGTGGTCATATAGCCATGGCCAAAAATTTTGAGACTGACACACAAATATATACACAGACATACACAAGGAAAAGCCCTGCAATACTTCTGCGACAAAATAAAGCACTACACCCCGGGTCGCACTCTCCGGTCAACTAACCAGAACCTCCTCCACATCCCCAAGAACCGTTATAAATTAAAAGGCAAATGAAGGTTTGCAGTCCAAGGACCACGGCCATGGAATGCTCTACCCGCGGACATCCGCCCTGAAGAAAACTATCTGGCCTTCAGGAAGAAGCTCAAGACCCATCTCTTCTGAAAACCCAGACGGACACTGGTGGCAAAAGCGCCCTGAGGCGATTTCGTTTGCATATGTAGCGCAATACAAGTTATTCATTCATTCATTCATTTTCACAAAGTCTGCTGCTTCAGTTTTCATGGTGGCAATTTGCATATACTCCACAATGTTATGAAGAGTGATCAGATGAATTGCAATTGCAAAGTCCCTCTTTGCCATGAAAACAAACTTAATCCCATAAAAAAAAAAAATTTCACTGCATTTGTGAAGAAGGTTTCAGGGCGCCCCAGAAAGTCAAGCAAGCGCCAGGACCATCCCCTATAGTTGATTCAGCTGCGAGATTGGGGCACCACCAGTGCAGAGCTTGCTCAGAAATGGCAGCAGGCAGGTGTGAGTGCATCTGCATGCACGGTGAGGAGAAGACTTTTGGAGGATGGCCTGGTGTCAAAAACAGCAATAAAAAGAAGTCACTTCTCTCCAGGAAAAACATCAGGGACAGACTGATAATCTTCAAAAGGTACAGGGATTGGACTGCTGAGGACTGGGGTAAAGTTATTTTCTCTATTGAATCCCATTTCCGATTGTTTGGAGCATCCAGAAAAAACCTTGTCCGGAGAAGAAAAGGTGAGCGCTACCATCAGTCCTGTGTCATGCCAACAGTAAAGCGTTCTGAGATCTTTCATGTGGGGGGGTTGCTTCTAAGCCAAGAGAGTGGGCTCCCCCACAATTTTGCCCAAGAATACAGCCTAAGCACACGTTTTTGATCCATTGAAGTCTATGGAACCAAAAACACAACCTGCTGGTCCCTGACCCTTTCCATAAAATGCACAGATGTGAACGTGACCCATAGGAAACCATGTTAAATGGACCGTAGCGTGTTTCTGCAAAACTGAAAAGGCACATAAAAATACATAAGTGTGAACCAGGCCCAATTGAGTCTGTATTCAAACCCTTAGAATCCAACCCTTAAACTGAGATTACAATAATTATGTAGTACAAGGGCCTGCCTTTAATATACATTAAAATGACGCTAAACAATATCCTTATTCTCCAAAAACAATCCATACACATCTGTTTCTTAGCTCTATAATCTATTTTTCAATTAATCTTTTCTTGCTGTGTTTTTCTGCCTCCTTGTAACATGCTCTGTGAGCTTCCAAACCTCTCCTTTTCCCCCTCACTTCCATTTGTTTTAAATGACAAGTGCACTTTAGTTGCGGTCATGTGCACTGCTGTATGCACACTACAGATTCCATAGTCCACATTCATCTTGGGATGTCGAGCAGGAGGTGCCCAACAGGGCCACCCACTTAGAGAATTTTGGGATGGTTCCTGAGGAACCGGATGAAATTCATACAGTCTACGGCCATCTTAAAGTGATACTTGTCCCTGATATAAGCCCAATGAAGTGAATGGCCTTAGGTAATACACAGAGATGAAGTACATCCTCCCACGTAAGCTGTACCCGTTTATCTGCAGCCCTTTCTTCTCCAGAGCCCCATGAAGTGCACAGATCAGGTTATATTTCCCAGCTTCCAAGAGGCAGGGGGTGGGGATCTGATGTCATACACTGCACAGCACAGAGCAAAGAGCTGAGTGTAATTTTACACCTGAGTGGAGTGAATGGACAAGCCCCCTCCCTACACAGTCTCTAACACCCCTTTCATACCAGGGCGTTTTGCAGGCGCTATAGCGTTAGAAATAGCGCCTGAAATCCGCCCTAAAGAAGCTGCACCATTGTGTGTAGTGTGAAAGCCCCGAGGGCTTTCACACTACAGTGGTGCGCTGGCAGGACGTCAGAAAAAATTCCTGCCAGCAGCTTCTTTGGAGCGGTTCCCCATTGAAATCAATGGGGCAGCGCTGTAATACCGCCGGCAAAATGCCGCTATTGCGGCGTATTGCCGGTGGTTTTAACCCTTTCGCGGCCGCTAGCGGGGGTAAAAGCGCCCCGCTAGCGGCCGAAATGCGCCACAAATCCGGAGGTAAAACGCCACTAAAAATAGCAGCGTTTTACCGCCGACGCAATGGGCGGTGTGGTGTGAAAGGGGTCTTAGGGAAACATGCACAGCTGGGCCGGTCAATCACCTTCTGTATGCTGGGGGGGGCTGTTACCTTTGATTTCCTGGCATCTGGGAAAACAATAAGAAATTACTTATGTAGACAGCAGAGGAAGGAGAGAGCAACTAGTATCCAAACCAAGGCTCCATTCACATCTGATCGTGGGCAGAATCGCCGAGATTCCACCCTTGATTGCAAAATGTGGGACGTGTTTTTGATGCCATTACTTTTAATGCCACCCCAATCGTGCCATGATTGTTGAGCGATTATCACGCAGTAAATCGTACTGCAATTGAGGCAACGCATGACGCTGTCTCCCAAATTAGGCTCATGCTCCTTTTTAAGCAACAAGTGTAGTGCGTTGCAATTGCAGAGTGACCTACCACTCGACAATTGCACCAAAATCGCGGCGCAGTTAGAGTGCCATTAAGATGTAATGGCATTGCAAACACATACAGCATTATGCAGTGATTTGAAATAGTGGGCAGAATCGCAGCGATTCCTCCAACGATCAAGTGTGAATGGAGCCTTAAGCCCCGTACACACGAGAGGACTTATGTCCGACAGACTTCCGAAGGAGTTCTGCCGGAGTTCCGACAGAGTTCTGACGGACTTTTCGACTGAGCGGACTTGGCCACACACAGTCACACTAAACTCCGACGGATTCGAACGTGATGACGTACGACTGGATTCGAATAAGGAAGTTCATAGCCAGTAGCCAATAGCTGCCCTAGCGTCGGTTTTAGTCCGTCGGAATAGCATACACACGAGCGAATTTTTCGAAGGGACCGGGTCCGGCGGAGTTCCGTCGGAATAATTTGAAGCATGATCCATATTCTAAAGTCCGTCAGACTTTGGTGAATCAAAAGTCCGTTGCAGCCCACACATGATCGAATAGTCTGACGGAATCAGTCCATCAGACTTTGGATGTTGAAAAGTCCGCTCGTGTGTACGGGGCTTTAGTGTTATGAATTGAGGCAAATACACGAGGCTATGCCTTGTTCATTTTTTTTTATTTCAGAGGTTTACAACAACTTTTAGATTAAATGAAACAAGGATCACCAGTAAAAGTGAAGTTCCTTGGTGGGGACAACAAAAAAAAAACTGTCATGGGCTCCAATCCCACCCCCTCCATCTGTAGT
Organism: Lithobates pipiens; assembly: GCF_037356315.1. Lineage (NCBI taxonomy): Eukaryota > Metazoa > Chordata > Amphibia > Anura > Ranidae > Lithobates > Lithobates pipiens. The sequence goes on along the minus strand of NW_027507685.1, from coordinate 118,314,670 downwards.
GGAAAAAGATATTTGGCTAGGGATACACTGTATTTGGTCATTTTTCTTGCTCCTCATTGTAAACCAATGTCCTGTTTTCGGCATTATCCCTTTAACAACACAGAAAACTTAAACAAACAGTTACATTGTGCTGAAAGGTGGCAGGGATTATATTACTCTTAGTTTCAAGAGCCATCAATCACTGATCATCTCATATTAACAAATGCAGGTTGAAATAGGACAGCTAGGCTGTTATTAAGCAAGGATAAGGTCACTGATTTTTGTAACATAAACAGTGATAATTTGAAGTCACGCTGTAATGTGCTTCATTCAGTTTCCTTGGCATGGTTATTGCACAGAAGGGTCATATGTGCTACTGGAAGACATCAGCTTAATGGACCAGACATGCACCATCGGACTGCGTGATGGTCTGTTAGCACCCAAGCTCAAACAAAACTCAGGCTGGGCCGCCATTGGTCATTAGCGGAGCCTGGTGAAAGGTTTGAACCGCCGTCCTCATTACCTGCAGAAAATCAGGGCACGACTGCTAATGAAGAATGAGGGGAAGTGAAATAAACCACAAAAAGGGCTTAAAGAAACCCAGGAAACAGGCCAACGAAAGGAAGGTTTCAGGGTTTGAAGTAAATAAGTAATAGAAGGCTTATTTAAAGGAGACCCAAGAGTCTTGGTAGTCTCCTTGACAGGTCATTTCCTTGCATTTTGGGTGGAGGATGGCAGCAGCCTAATATTACCTTTTGAAACCTCAAGGTGAAGCCTAAAAAAAAAGAAAACCTTAAAGGAGAATTCTCATAATCATTAAAAAAATAAAATGCTGGCCCTTAAATTCATGTTCAAATAGCTTGCTTTGTCTCTCCATTTAAACCCTTTTCATTTCTTTGGTATTGCCTTCCTGCTTCTCGGCTCCTCCCCTAACAGAAAACCGATTTATGGGTGTTACTATGGCTGAGCTCAGCTGCCCCCAGATTTATTCAAGTGGAACGACTTACAATATTAGTAAAAAGCACTGTGCTCAGGGCTGCCCTGTATGGCTGAAAGCCAATGGGAGGGAAAGGAGAAGAAGAAGACAGCTTTCCGCTGCTTCAGAGAGAACCATACAGAGGATCGGTTCAAGTAATTGCCCCCTTGCCGCACTGATTACCCTCCCTGCCCATATTTGATTCACCCTGCTGCCTGGTCCCTAGGGTTACCACCTGTCTGGGTTTTGAATCATGTGTGGACACATTATTCAGACAGGAATATGGCTCAGAACAGGGCCTGACAGGAAGGTGAAGGGGCACTATGTGTGCTGCATTACTATTCTCTTTGAAGTGCCCAAAGGTGTCCCAGGTCTGTTACAATCCTATAGTATATATTAAAATAAAAAATGGCTGTCTATCGCTAAAGTGTTTGGGTTTGAAAAAGTGGCAACCCTACTGGGCCCCCCTGCTGGCCCTGACCCCATACAGGAGGACAAGTGGTACCCCCTTATCACTGGCCCTGGCTGTGCTGCAGTTGTTTGTTTTTTGACACCCAAGCCTCCTCCTACATCTGTACCAGCAGCGTATGTGCTTGGAGCAAAAGCAGACTTTGAGGGCATCTGTCTTATAGAGGGTTTAGTGTGCTCTCCCCCTGCTTTCCTAATGATGGCACTTGTCTCGGGCATGGGGCCGGAGACAAGCAATCTAACTCAAGGCTCTTATGGTTCTATTTTGCCCCACAGTGAGCGATCAAATTCAAACCTTTTTTTGCTGCCTTTGTAGGTCTTATCCACCTTTGATGTATCATTAACAGTATGTATTACAAATCCAACACACCTTACAAGGTTTGACGCTGCTTACCTATACAGATAACACTTCCCGTGTACATGAGAAAAATTAACAGTTCTGAATTTAGGCTCATGTGTTACAAGTTATCAAAGTCAGCTGTAGGATTAGAAATGCCTGCATGAATATTCAGTTCACTATCTGAGTATATCTGAGTATACTGCTCTCTCTAATTGCTTGCTTAGATGGCGATTTCAGGCAGGATTGGTTTTAAAGGGTCAGTTCACCTAAGGCCCCTTTCAGACAGAGTAAAATCCGTCCAAGGGGATCCATCTGCTCATCGGAGAATCTCTCTGTTGATCCTCGCTGAGGGGGTGGATGACAGGTCAGTGTCTGCTCTGCTATGCAGAGGGGACACAGACACAGCCTGCTGCTCTCTATGAGATGGTCGGCTGGAAATGGACTGCCTGTCCATTTCCATTCGATTGTTATCCGATCCACTGAACGCATGGGGAACGGATCCCTATTCGTCTGTTTTTAGCAGATTGGATCGGATAACGGCGGGTGACTGCGGACACATGACATCCGCTGACATCCTCCGCCCCATAGAGAACAACAGGTGGTGGATCGGGTCCACCTGAAAAATGGACATGCGGACCTGATTGGGCAGCTGGTGTGAAAGGGACCTAAAACTGATATTTCCGTTTTTTTGGTGGAAGCTGATCAGTTAAACCTCCTGACAGTTTCTTATATCCCTCAAAGCTGCTGTTCTCGAGGTTCCCCACTCTCCAATGCTGGGTTTTCAATTTACTTTTTTTGCAGAATGTAAAGCTGGCCTTACACCACACCTCCCAACATTTTGAGATGGATACCTACCAGCAAATGTATGTAGGCATAGGACACACCTCCTGCCACACCCACTTAAAGGAGAATTAACCAAAAAAAAAGAAAAGGTTAACTAAACCTACAAGGGCTTTTTTTTAACCACTACTATTCCTTTATATTGGCTTTTAAAATTTAGAAATTGGATGAAAGGTTTAACACTGGGTAACACTTTTTGAAAGATAAACATTTTTATACTGTGATTCTGTACTTGCCAAATATGCTGCAGAAATCTCCCTCCACTGAGTCTGGCTGCAGCCATTTTAACCCTGGGCAGCTGAAGCTGCTGCCTGTTCACTTCCTGGATTTACACAGACACACAGAAGCATACCTCCAGCTCTGCAGCTTTCATTTGCCCTCTTATGACTCATCCCCCCTCCCTTCCTGGAAAACTCTCACAGAGTGTGAGAGAGAGAGAGAGAGCTGTGCATGATGTCATAAGCCTAGGCTAATGATCAGACAGGAAACAGGACATGGACTGTATGAGGTATTTACTGGCAGAATTTTTTTTTTTACTATCCAAAGTTTAAACAACAAGGGCAGAAGATTTAACAGATGGAAAGCTGAAAAAAATGACTGAAGGTCACACAAAAAGTGTAGCTGCTGACCATTAATAAACAGACACTTACCTATCCTATGGTCCAGCGATGCGGGCGGCCGGAGCCTCACTCCTCTCCGCCAGCTCCGTCATAGCAATTGTGGGCACCTGGCCGCGGTCGCACTGCTAGTGGCCAGGCCAAGATTGCAGAGAGGTTGCCTAGGGGGAGATAAGGAGTCGCCTAGGCGGCCAAGAGCAGGAAGGAGGAAGTGGGACAGGAAGTCCCACTCTAAACTAGGTACAGGGTCTGGGAATAAAAGTACAGTTTCAGTGTTTGCAGATGACACTAAGCTATACAGTGGAATAACGTCCTTACATGATGTCTCCAATTTACAAGCTAACCAGTGGCAGCTGCTGGTGCTGAAAATTTTTGGGGGGCGCAAACAAACTGAAAAATTCAGAAAAAAAAACATCAATTGCAGCCTCACAGTACAATCAATCCCAGAAACTGTGCCATCCAATGCAGCCACTGTGCAGATAAATTGCCACCACTGTCCCATCGAATGCAGCCACTGTGCCCATCAATTGCCACCACTGTGACCATCAAACGCAGCCACTGTGCCATAAAACACAGCCACTGTGCCCATCAATTGCCACCACTGTACCAACAAATGCAGCAATTGTGCCATCAAATGCAGCCACTGTGCCATCAAACACAGCCACTGTACCATCAAACACAGCCACTGTGCCCATCAAACGCAGCCACTGTGCCCATCAAACGCAGCCACTGTGCCATATCAAATGCTGCCAGTGTGCCCGCCATCTGCACTTACCCTGTCTCAGAGGGACAGCTCCTAGATGTCTTCTCCCGTACTCTCTTCTCGTCCTCTGCTATGATTGGACGCCTAGGCGTCCAATAACAGTGCCTGACGTTTCAGCCAAACAGGTGATGGTTTACAGATCCGAGCACCTGATTGGCGGAGAGGCGGTTTAGTGTTAGGAAAGCGAATATTCATTTGATTTTTTTAACACAGCTAAGTGACCTGCGAGTATCCAGCATGGCGCTCGCAGGTCACCGTTTTAACGCCTATTAGAGCCTATGGCTCCAATCAGGTGCTTCAAAAACACCCCCAATTTAGGCGCCCAAAAAGGGGCCGGGAACCTGAATAGGGGGTAGCATCGACAGCCATAGATAGATTCATGCAATGCAGGAGAGAGAGGGAGGCGCCCTTACGCCCACTGCTTGCATTGTTTAATTGGGCAACTGTGGCAGATGAGGTTTAATGTAAATAAATGTAAAGTTATTCACTTGAGGGCTAAGAATATGCACGCATTATACATACTAGGGGGAATACACCTGGGGGAATCAATGGTGGAGGAGGATCTGGGGGTTTTGGTAGATCATAAGCTGAATAATAACATGCAATGCCAAGCTGCGGTTTCAAATATGAGCAAAATTCTTTCTTGTATTAACCACTTCAGCCCCAGAAGAATTTAGCCCCTTCCTGACCAGAGCACTTTTTGCGATTCGGCACTGCATAGATTTAACTGACAATTGTGCGGTCATGTGATGTGGCTCCCAAACAAAACTGATGTACTTTTTTTTCCCCACAAATAGAGCTTTCTTTTGGTGGTATTTGCTAACCCCTGCGGTTTTTATTCTTTGCGCTATAAACAAAAAATTTTTGAAAAAAACACATAATTTTTTACTTTTTGCTATAATAAATATTTTCCTTAAAAAAAAAAAAAAAATTATATATATATATATATATATATATATATATATATATATATATATATATATCTATATATAAAAAAAATTTCCTCAGTTTAGGCCGATACGTATTCCTCTACATATTTTTGGTAAAAAAATCGCAATAAGCAATTATTGATTGGTTTGCGCAAAAGTTATAGCATTTACAAAAAATGGGATAGTTTTATGCCATTTTTATTAATACGTTTTGTTTTTTTTAAATGGCGTCGATCAGTGATTTTTATCATGACTGCGACATTATGACGGACACATCGGACATTTTTTGATACATTTTTGGGACCATTGTCATTTATACAGCAATCAGTGCTATACAAATGCACTGATTCCTGTGTAAATGACACTGGCAGTGAAGGGGTTAACCACCAGGTGGCAGTGTAAGGGTTAAGTGTGTCCAATTGCTAACTGTGGGGGGCGTGGCTGTGTTTTACACATCACTGTTCTCTGCTCCAATCACAGGGAGCAGAGATCAGTGTCACTGTCGCTAGGCAGAACAGGGAAATGCTTGCTTACTTTAGCATCTCCCCGTTCTTCCTCTCCATGAGGCGATCACGGGTATCCCCACGGCAATCGAATCCGCAGACCCGCAACCCGACCACGGAGCTTCCCGCGAGTGTGCCACCGGTGGCTCGTGCGCGCGCCCCCGCCACCTCTTAAAGGGCAACGTACAGGTACGTGATTCTGCCTGTACGTGCCCTTCTGCCAATGTATATCGGTGTGAGGCAGTCGGGAAGCAGTTAAGAGAGGTACAGACTACAGAGAGAGAGATATAATTTTGCTCCTCTGTACAAATCATTAGTAAGACCTCATCTGGAATATGCAGTTCAGTTTTGGCCACCAGTTCTCAAAAAGGATATTGGGGAACTAAAGAAAGTGCAGAGAAGGGCAACCAAACTGATAAGGGGCATGGAGGAGCTCAGCTATGAGCAGGGGAGGGCTGGCAGCCTTAGGCCTGGGGGGCAAGTCCAGTCAAGTGGCCCATTGAACCCCAGAATCAGCTGACCATCCATCTACACCACATTTCCCGTACAGAGAGGGAGGGAGGGAGACTGCTCCACATTGCCCCAGAGAGAGAGAGACTGCTTGACACTGCCGGTCACTCTCTTTGCAGGCAGTGTGAAGCGGTCACTCTGTGCAGGCAGTGTGAAGCGGTCTCTCTCTGTGGAGGCAGTGTGAAGCAGTCACTCTCTCTGTGCAGGCAGTGTGAAGCGGTCACTCTCTGTGCAGGCAGTGTGAAGCGGTCTCATTCTGTGTGGGCACTGTGAAGCGGTCACTCTCTGTGTGGGCAGTGTGAAGCGGTCACTCTCTGTGTAGGCAGTATGAAGCAGTCACTTTCTGTGTGCAGGCAGTGTGAAGCAGTCACTCTCTATGCGGGCAGTGTAAAGCGGTCACTTTCTGTGTAGGCAGTGTGAAGCAGTCACTCTCTCTGTGCAGGCAGTGTGGAGCAGTCACTCTCTCTGTGCAGGCAGTGTGGAGCAGTCACTCTCTCTGTGCAGGCAGTGTGAAGCAGTCGCTCTCTGTGTAGGCAGTGTGAAGCGGTCACTCTCTGTGCAGGCAGTGTGAAGCGGTCACTCTCTGTGCAGGCAGTGTGAAGCGGTCACTCTCTGTGTGGGCAGTGTGAAGCAGTTACTCTCTCTGTGCAGGCAGTGTGAAGCTGTCACTCTCTGTGCAGGCAGTGTGAAGCAGTCACTCTCTGTGCGGGCAGTGTGAAGCAGTTACTCTCTCTGTGCAGGCAGTGTGAAGCTGTCACTCTCTGTGCAGGCAGTGTGAAGCAGTCACTCTCTGTGCAGGCAGTGTGAAGCAGTCACTCTCTGTGCGGGCAGTGTGAAGCGGTCACTTTCTGTGCGGGCAGTGTGAAGCGGTCACTCTCTCTGTGCGCAGTGTGAAGCAGTCACTCTCTGTGTGGGCAGTGTGAAGCGGTTACTCTCTGTGCGGGCAGTGTGAAGCAGTCACTCTCTGTGTGGGCAGTGTGAAGCGGTCACTCTCTGTGCGGGCAGTGTGAAGCAGTCACTCTCTGTGCGCAGTGTGAAGCGGTCACTTTCTGTGCGGGCAGTGTGAAGCGGTCACTCTCTCTGTGCGCAGTGTGAAGCAGTCACTCTCTGTGTGGGCAGTGTGAAGCAGTCACTCTCTATGCGGGCAGTGTAAAGCGGTCACTTTCTGTGTAGGCAGTGTGAAGCAGTCACTCTCTCTGTGCAGGCAGTGTGGAGCAGTCACTCTCTCTGTGCAGGCAGTGTGGAGCAGTCACTCTCTCTGTGCAGGCAGTGTGAAGCAGTCGCTCTCTGTGTAGGCAGTGTGAAGCGGTCACTCTCTGTGCAGGCAGTGTGAAGCGGTCACTCTCTGTGCAGGCAGTGTGAAGCGGTCACTCTCTGTGTGGGCAGTGTGAAGCAGTTACTCTCTCTGTGCAGGCAGTGTGAAGCTGTCACTCTCTGTGCAGGCAGTGTGAAGCAGTCACTCTCTGTGCGGGCAGTGTGAAGCAGTTACTCTCTCTGTGCAGGCAGTGTGAAGCTGTCACTCTCTGTGCAGGCAGTGTGAAGCAGTCACTCTCTGTGCAGGCAGTGTGAAGCAGTCACTCTCTGTGCGGGCAGTGTGAAGCGGTCACTTTCTGTGCGGGCTGGGTGAAGCGGTCACTCTCTCTGTGCGCAGTGTGAAGCAGTCACTCTCTGTGTGGGCAGTGTGAAGCGGTTACTCTCTGTGCGGGCAGTGTGAAGCAGTCACTCTCTGTGTGGGCAGTGTGAAGCGGTCACTCTCTGTGCGGGCAGTGTGAAGCAGTCACTCTCTGTGCGCAGTGTGAAGCGGTCACTTTCTGTGCGGGCAGTGTGAAGCGGTCACTCTCTCTGTGCGCAGTGTGAAGCAGTCACTCTCTGTGTGGGCAGTGTGAAGCGGTCACTCTCGGTGCGGGCAGTGTGAAGCAGTCACTCTCTGTGTGGGCAGTGTGAAGCAGTCACTCTCTGTGTGGGCAGTGTGAAGCGGTCACTCTCTGAGAGACTGCATGATTGCCCCAGAGAGACTGAGAAAAAGAGCTTGCCCCTTCCCCACACCCAGTACAAAGACCAATAAGACTGCAGGAAGGTGAAGACTAAAGACTGTTCTGTCACTGCCGCCACACTAAATGCTACCTGTGGAGTCTGGAGCTTCTCTGGTGAGTGAGCACCACACCACTGGGAAAGCCAAGCCAGCAGAGTAGCCGAGAGTCACAGCGAGTTCAGCAGGCTAAACATGCAAGTCCTGCTTTCTCCCTGGCATGACCACCATATTCACCAGGGTGCAGGCTCCTCCTGTGTCAATTGTGGGTAGTGAGAAAAGCACATGCAGGTGCACACCCTGGGGCACCAACCAGATTAAGGGCATTGTGGGCCTGGTGCTGCAGTGGAGCAGGTTTAGGAGTGGCAGGAATATGAGGCAAGTAATGTCATTTCCCAGCTCTCCTCTTACTGGCCACCCTTCCCATGTTTCCAGAAGCCTGTGCTAGCTTGTGCCCAGACTTGGTCGCAGTCACATAGGTGTAATGCTAGTGAAGCCTGGCACTTGATTTACTAAGCATCCATAAGAGCCGTGTGTGGGTGTGTGCTCTGAGGTGAAAGTTTTCAAGCCATCAGAATACAGTGATCGCTGCCGGCAGCTTAGCAGCCAGCAGTGATCACAAAAAAAAAAGAAATAAAGACAAGCTGGTTGTATTGTCAGTTGATAGATTGAATTCTGTGCAGCCAGTCTGCACATAGATTGATTGAAATGTCTGCTGAACAGGCAGAATTTCAATCCGTCTATGGTGGCCTAAGTCCACCAGTCTCTGTTTAATAATATCCTCAAATCTTCTGAAAGGAGCGCTCCACTTAGGTGTAGAAATTCACTTTGAACTCCACCTTATTTCCAGAACTCTTTTTAGGGTCCTTTCACACTGAAGGCGCTTTACAGGCGTTTTAGTGCTAAAAATAGCGCCTGTAAACTGCCTCTCATGCCACCCCAGTGTGAAAGCCCCGAGTGCCCTCACAATGGGGCGGTGCGCTTGTAGGACATTCTGAAAAGTCCTGCAAGCAGCATTATTGGGGCAGTTTGGGAGAGGTGCCCTTCCCACTGAAATGAGCAACACAGGCGGTTTTAACTCTTTCTTGAGCTGCTAGTGGGTTTTAAAAGTGCCCCGCTAGCGCTGCTAAAACGAGCAATGCTTTACCACTACTGCCCACACCGCCCCAGTGTGAAAGTACCCTTGGATATTAGATGTGCAAACAATAAGGTGAGAGCACATCTAATACCTACAGAGAGTAATGGAAATGAGGTGGAGTTCAAAGTGAACCGTATAATTACCTGCAGGGATTGGCATTTAGAGGGTTAAAACAGGCAGGGATGAAATGTAATATCAACTCCTCACTGCCTGTCAAATGCCTCTGAAAAGTGACCTGAGCATGGATCACTTTTTAGAGGAGTGGCTGCTGCAAGTGAATACAAGCCTTTAGTGTGCTGCAGTGCGAGTGTACTGGCGGCTTTCACAGTCCCCCAGACTTCTTTTAGGTTGCACATTTTTGCTGCATTTTCTGGAATTGCACCAAAGATGCAGCATGCAGGACGTTTTGTGCACTTTCAGAACATGCAGTAAAAATGTGCAACCTCTATGGGGCCAGGGACAACATGCAGGAAGACTGCCAGGACACCAGCACTGCAGCCAAACCGCAGCATTCCAGTGTGAGCCCACATCATACCACCTAGAAGGAACTGCTCAGGCTGCTAGAAAAAAAAAAAAAACTCTTTGGCTGCAGAGTGGGGGAGGGAGGAGGAGTTCACTTACTTGGATGGTCTCAGCCTCCCAGGAGCCTCACTGGATTCCAGCCGACTGCTCAGATTGAACTTTCCCGCCCACACATCCTCCTCATAGACAGCACACGGGCTGCCCCGGAGTGTGGGCGGGGAAAGAAGCAGGTCCTGCCTCTGCCAGCCAATGGTGTGGAGGAGGGAGAGGCTGGGCGGGGCTGTGCTGTGTAACACAGACTGTCAGCCCTGAAATGAAGACATCGCTGGATCACAGTACTGGACTCGGCCAGCTCAAGATCTGCGCATGTGTGCTCTTGAGCTGATGGCACAGCAGCCTTTGCCACAGCATATCAGAGCAGCCCAGGGGGCAATTGCATCCCTGCCCCCCAGCCCAGCCCTCCCCTGATCCAGGGAATATCTGATTGCCTCTTGGGGGATCAGGAAGGAATTTTTTTCCCCTGCTGTAGCAAATTGGGTCATGCTTTGCTGGGATTTTTCACCTTACTCTGGATCAACTGTGGGTATAGGATTGTGTATATAGGATTGTATGATTTTTTTTTATTTTTTATTATTGGTTGAACTAGATGGACTTAGGACTTTTTTCAACCTACCTATGTACCTAAGTACCTACCCCTTTCAGCTATTTGCTTCCAAAGCAGCCACACCCATGGCATCCCCACTTTCATTCTTCAGTCGGTGGACAACCTATCAATGCAATATAGCAGTATCCTAGCGTAGGATGCTGGGAGCAGTGATTGTTTGTTCTGGTCTGTTCAGGGTTTACACAGAAGGGGAGTTTGACTGCTTCCCAGTCAAATGTCCAGCCTGAATATGTACCATACCCTAGCCAATCCATGAAGGTCCCAATCTCCTTTTTAAATGTATATTTCTAATAAAATTGGTATTAGTCTTTTAGACGCATTTTTGTATGGCTCTGGCTTTAAAGTCCCAGAGGGGTTTCCTTGCACTGATGTGCATATAGTTTGTTCTAAGTATTTGGGATGTTGGCAGTAGACTTCATACTCCATTTAGCTCTTATGCCTTTTTGAATTTTGATGAGGTATTAAAAAACTCTGTATACCCCTTCATCTTGGGCTTCAAGTAAAGCAATATTGTAGCAAAAGACAAGAAAGATTGCGCTACGGACCCGATTGGTGTGTCTATGGTATGAGCAGCCTCTACTTAATTTGCCGCCCTGTATGGGTGGAAATAGTTGTATGAAAGAAGGGGAAATAGATCTGGCGCTATACCCTTAGATGAAATAATTAATACCAATAAAATGAAACAAATAGTGAAAAAATGGCGCAACAAACAATCTGTGGGCATTTCTTCATCTTAAAAGGTGCTGACTTGCCATGCGCAAATAGGAACAGTATTGGTAAACGGAGGTAGAGGGCATTCCCTCATTTAAAATGGCGGCGGTTGTCCGCGCAGGCGTTGTGGAGCACTGCACCCTATATAAGGTAAAAGGTGCACGAAGATGGCCGCTCCAGATGACGTCGGTGTGACGAAACGTGTAGGGCGTGGCCAGACGGCGTGCACTTTCTACACAGACGGCAAGCGGCCGGCGGGGATTTAAAAAAAAGCGATCTTTTTACCAAAAGCGATCTGTTACCTTCTGTTTGTGAGTAGCTTTCTTATTTTATTAATAAACTCCTTGTCAATACGTACTGCACCATGGATGTGTTTTTTCCTCATTATACATAACATGGCACGCAATACCAGCGGAAGAGCAGGCGTCTCCCAGGACAACATCAAACCATTGCCAGAGAGCAGCACAGTGGCTTATACTGTGGAGGCTGATCCACCCCTGTAGGGGTAAGAGCTCTTGTGAGAGCAATCACATTATTATTCACTGTGCACTGGGAGAAGTTTTATGAAGATAACCACTGAAGATATTCACTATTATCCATTGTCATTTACCTGTTACCCATTTTTCGCACAAATAACACTGCCTTTTCTATAAGTGTGGGACTTTCACTGACTGCAATTTTTATTTTTATTTTTATTTCTATTTTTTCTATTTGTACTTTTATTTTTTATTTTATTTTTATTGCAATTGCAAAGTTTATCTATTTTTATCTATTGACTTATTATGTGGTTTGGCTTGCACTTTTATTATTGTATCCACGCATAGCTTTTATGCAAAAATTTTTTTTTCTAGGGACACTATTATACTAAGCACCTTATATATGGCACCTAGAGTGGTCTAGGCACTTAGAATAAGCACGGTCCTTTTGGGCTTTTTATATGATACTGTTGGGCTTTATATTTTATATTTTATGTTTCAAAAGCAATATTGTGCATAGGCTACTTGTGGAAATTTTATGAAGATGTATTTTAATATGTATTGTCGTAGTGGCTTCCAGTGTTAGTTCTCCTGCAACCCGCTCTAAAGAGCTTACTGGGGCAGACTGGTGCTGGTTGAGATCCGTTTGGCAGTGAAAAGCTCCTTGGGGATGTAGAGAAGTGTTTGCAGAGTGAGGATATGTCGGCCAGTAAAGGTCCCCTGTGCGATGCACAGAACGATCGTCGGGGGGGGATGTGTTCACTATGCAGAGACATTATCAGTTTAGCAGATGTGCGCTCGTGTCACCCCTGTATGCCTGATCAACATATTTGGGGTGCCATGGAATACACCCACAGATAATCTCCCATCCACAGTGGATGGTAGAAGTATGATCCGTGTATGCTTTGTTCTCTGAACAAAGCAGAATAAGGATTCACGAAAAGGTAAAAACAGGAGTCTTTGAATAGTTGTGGTCGGCAACAGTGTTCATGGTTATTAGCCATGCAGCTTCCTTTGTTTAGTTGAAGACCATGGCTTCCAGGTAAAACATTCACACTGTCCCTGCCCAGACACGCCCATAAGACTCCCCTAGTCGTTATTCATTGGTTGTTGTATAAACTCATCCTGTTGGAAGGATTTCCTGTGTTGACATTCATATCCTATGAGGTCATATCCTGCGAGGTCATTTCACATGGAGAAAGCGATTGGCTGTTGGGGCCAGGACTTCCTCTTGGTCCTTGCTTTTGTTGTCTTTGAATAAAAGAGCCAGTGCGGTGCTTAGTAGCGGGCAGTCGTGCTGAGATGAGGACGTAAGATGGTGGTCATGTCTGTTTACTGGGGAAATGCAGGAAATAGAGTTGTAGGTGAGATGTATTATACCATTAGATGAAAAGAGAGGCCACGGAGCAGCAGCCAAAGGCTGCTAAGCGCAGGGACGGCATGACAGTTGTTTGCATGCACTGTCGCCGCTTTAAAGCAATATAGGTGGCCGCTTTAAGAAGCCGGGTAGGCGGAGCTAAGGGGGCGGAGCTAGCCCGTTTGGCCGGGAAGCCGAGCGGAAGCCAGGTCACTTGGAGAGCGGAGGAGGAAGAGATTCCCACCCACCCTCCCCTGTGGTTGGTAGGATTTGGTTTTGAGGGGGTGTTGGCAGGGTGCAGGTTGTTTGGGGGGTCAGTTTAGAAGGGTAAGTGGTGCAGGTGGTAATTAGGTTGTACCCATCCATGGGGATGGGGATGGTTGGTGATGTACTTCCTGGTTACAAGGGGGTAACCGGAGGAGAAAAGGGGTAGGTCACTGCATTGGTTTGGGTTTAGCCTCCGAGACAGAGGATGCCGTCTGGAGGTCAAGAGGTCAAATATATGGTGCAGTGACCAGTAGGGTCTTGGATATGCTAATGACCCATGTTCCAGTGTTAAAGGAAAAGTTTACAAGTTATTATTATTAAAAGTTATTTATTGAAAGTTTATGTTTTATATTTTATATATTTTGGTTAATAAATCAAGGCCTTTGGCCCTTTACTCCAAACGCAGTCTGGTCTGGTTTAATGGGGTGTGGGGGGGTTTGGAGGAAAGGGGGGGAGATGGGGGGTATGTGGCAAAAGGTGGGGGGAAGTGTCAGACAATACAAATGTCATGGACACTTATTAGCGCAGGTGAGATTGATTGTGTTTTATACTATAAAAACCCTCTCTCCCCCACCCTTTTTTTTCCCCCCATTATGGTAGATTATCAGGTGAAGGAATAGGATACCTTTATGTGCAATCTACACCAGGATTTTTGACAGAAGGAATCAGTAGAGTCAAAAATATATTTTATTCTTTCAAATATGAGTCATTTCTTGGAGAAAAAGTCACTTTGTTTTGTCACATTAGATGATTTAAAGATTATTTAAAATAGGGCATTAAAAAAAAAAAAACTGGTGGGTGGGGTGGCGCTGTGCGTCATCCTGTCAGGGGAACTCTCCCACCCATGCTTCTAGCTGCCGTGGATGGCTTGGCGCCTTTCATGGCGTTGATTGCCCAGCACTAATTGTCTGGAGTTCCTCCCCAATCAGGATGGGGTAGGTGTAGATATAGAGATTTTATATATATATATATATATATATATATATATATATATATATATATATATATATATATATATATATATATACCACGTGGCTGATGATCAGCCTCTGTCTTAATGGATCTGGCCAGACGCATGTCTATCACACAGTCTCACTGTGGTAAGTCATGCACACCTGTGTATCCTGTGTCTTAAAGTGTTTGTATGGTCAATTTTTTAACTTTTACCTACAGGAAAGCCTATAATAAGGCTTACCTGTAGGTAAAAAAAATATCTCCTAAACCTGTACGGTTTAGGAGATATTCCCCTCGGTATGCGCCGCTGACTGCAGCGGCGCATGTGCACAAGGGGGTTCTCTCCGTGGAAATCCGGCAGCGCTCGTGCGGCCGGACTGAAATCTCCCGCGCGCATGCGCGGGAGTGACGATATCGCGGCTCCGGCCACTCACAGCGCCGGAGCCGCGATACCCGGAAGAGACGCCGAGGGAGCATGTCGGCTCCCTCGGCGTGGATCGGGCCAGATGTCGGGGCCTCGTTCTAAGGTAAGTATTTCATAATGAGCTAGTATGCGGTGCATACTAGCTCATTATGCCTTTTGCTTTGCAGGTTTAAAAAAAAAAAAAAACATTGCGGGTTTACTACCGCTTTAAGTGGACTTTTTATTCATCAATTGGATGGGCCATGCTTGGTCCTTGGACCAATCTGTCTTTTATATTATATATACTACTTTACAGCAATCTTATGCCCAGCACCTTAATTCATAAATCACACACACCTACAGCTGATCACATGATGTAAACAAAAGCTCGGTAATCTTTTTTTTCCTCACGCTGACAGCGTGAGGAGAAAAAAAAAAGATCAGCGGCTTATCTGCAAGGGACATCGGTCCTGAAGAGGAAAAAGCAATTATACCTCATCTGTGCCCACCAGTGCCACCTATCAATGCCCATGAGTGCCACCTATCAATGCCCACAGGTGCCACCTATCAATGTCCACCAGTGGTGCTAATCAGTGCCACCTAGCAGTGCTGCCTATCAGTGTAACCGATCACTGCCCATCATTGCCACCCATCAGTGCCCATCACTGCCACCTATCGGTGCCCATCAGTGTACATCAATGAAGAAGAAAAATTACCTGTTTGCAAAATTTTATAACAAAATATAAAAAATATATTTTTTTTAATTCTGACTTTTTAAGTTTTTTAACAAAAAATAAAAACCGCAGAGGTGATTAAATACCACCAAAAGAAAGCTCTATTTGAGGGGAAAAAATTATAAAAAATGAATTTTGGGTACAGTGTAGCATGACCGCGAAATTGTCATTCAAAGTGCATCAGCGCTGAAAGCTGAAAATTGGTCTGGACCGGAAGGGGTTTTAAGTGCACAGTAAGCAAATGGTTAAAGTTCTTCAACCAATAAATATTAAAAAAGATATCCCCCAGAGTTATTGAAGCTAGTGTGCATGGACTAGTGCTTGTGGATATGGGCTGCCTGTGTACAAATTGGGAAGAATCAGCTATGACGAGAAGCCCCTATGGGGGTAACACTACAGAAAATGTTCATGTCCTAGAGCCAGATGAGTTTTAAAAGAACATCGACATAAAGTAATGGATGTTTTATATGTTTCTCTAGAGTTTATGGTAGATACCAACCAGATCACTTCTCCAAAAGCAAACCTTCTCCCTCTTTATTTACTATTCAATTCATCAGTGTCTGAATAGAATTTGACTCTTCCACCTAATACGGAAACTGGTTTCTAAACGAACGATCGCTGTCAGGTACCTCTCCTTCCGTCTCATTCAAAAATGACAAATAATAGAGGAAATTTGAGGGACGGTTTTTGCATTTTCTGCTTGAGTCACTTTACAAGCAACTTTTTTTCTTCTTTTTTTTATGCACACAGCTATGGATTAATAATTATGCTGGTGTCTCCCCCCCCACATCTATTTTCTCTGGTGCTAATTGTCGTCAAGACCAATCAGAGAGTCTAATTACAATCCAAGTGGAAAAGAAGATGTAATTTTCATGTTGGAAGCGTGAGCTGGAAAAAAGGAGGAAATTAAAAATGGAAACGTTCAGAATGACAGAAGTCACACGAGCGTGCAATGCGGTCAAAAATAGCATCAAGCTCTAAAGAACACTTAAGAACTGTCAAGGTAGGAGAAGCCCCGAATTGAAAGCTTTTGTGCTTTGTAGCAAGGGTTTTTGTCAGATTGTATTTACAAGGCTGCTGAAGGCTTCACCATTACCCGAGCAGTCCTGTGATTGCCACTTCTCAATGCCTTGTCTTGATGTATTTACTTGAGGGTGTTGGATACTTTTTGGTGGTGGATGGTGATGGTGACTTCTGGGTGCATGCTTCTGTATATTATCTGCATCCAAAAGTGGAAAGACACTGGCAAGACTAGAGGGGGCATCATTCACAAAGTCTTGTGGTCACAGAAAGCACCATAATGAAAGTAACTTAAAGTGGAACGTCACCTCCCCATCAACTTTATATCCTTTACATTCTGCTCCCCCACTCTAATAGAATTGGATATCCTTATTTGTTTTGGATGGGGGGGGGGGCTTTCTTGGGGACCCCTCGCTGTACCTTATTTCTTGCATGGCTAGAAGTACATCTACAGTGCTTGCAGCCACCTGGGATACTCTGCAGCATATGTGCCCACTGTGTCATGAGGAGGGGCTGGCTGTCTATTCATGGTTTTTGCAGCCACATCCCAGGTGACAGAAGGAACCCTCCCAAGAAGATGATGGCGTAGGAACTGGTGTGCTGTGGCAAAGTTGCGCTCCCTATGGAACACTGCTGAATCCTAAGGCATGTGAATATAATTTCTGTGCTATACAAGTAAGAGGAGAGTTGGAAAAAATAGGGAGGGGAGGGTGTGAACTTCTACCTTAATGGGAGTTTCTGGTAAAATTCTTCATAATGGAAGGTGCAGGAGGATAACTCCAAGGTGGATAGCAAATATGGCTGGGAGATCTCATCTTGACATCTGTAGGACTTAGGCCCAGTGTACTATAACCTCCCCCCATACCCAAACACTCTCTCCAAACCCCTCAACAATGACTAGATTTGGAGTAAATGGCCAACTGGCCTTATTTTATTAACAAAATATAACTTTAATTAAATTTCCATAAATAACTTTAGTAACTGTAAACTTTCAAACATTTGTAATGGGTCATGGGTAAATAGCATAACAAACATACTGGTCACTGCAAACAACTTCCATAACTTTGATCTTTTGACCTCCAGACGGAATCCCCTGTCTCGGAGGCTGTACCCGAACCTTTGCAGTGACCTACCCCTTTTAACCCTCCCAGATTAACCCCTCATAACCTGGAAGTACCAGCAAACCACCCCCATCACATGGATGGGTACAACATGTTTCCTACCTGTACCTCTTTTCACCTCTTCTATCGACCCAAAAAACTGCCTAAACCAAGCCCCAATGACCTTAACCCTAATCCCTAATACAACCAGGGAGGGTGGGTGGGGATCACTTCCTCCTCCATTCTCGGCATGCGTCACATCCCCCTCAGCTTCCCGGGCCTTACACCGCGACCCCCCCTGGCTCCGCCTACTCCTCCCCGTAAAGTGGCACCTCCAACTGACACCTTAAGAAGGCGACTGTGCAGTCCAGCACATGTCATGCCATCCCGGCGCCCACTGCTTACAGCTGCTAGCTCCGGGACTCACTTTATGCACTTGTTGCACAAGGTGGACTTGTGTTCTGTGCTGTGGCAATGGCACACATTTGATCTTAAATTCAGTTAAATCTACTACAGTAGCGCTGGAATTTGTTACCTGTTGGATCCATTCATCTTCTCTGATTGCATTACTCCCTTGCTCGCCATTACCAGATCATCAAGATTTTGCACCCATGCAAGTAATGAAGATTCTGCACTGTTTCGGCCTGGGAGAGAATGGCTTCCATTAGGTAAAGTGACTTCTACACCCTGATGCGAGTTGTTGCCAAAGGCAGAATTACCGCTGTAACATGGACCTCCTACAATGTCACTTTCTCACTGCCAGAATATCACTCCTAGTGAGGGAGCATGGACCACAAAGATCTAATATGCATAAAATGATTAGTTAACTACGCAAGTGTTTTTTTATCTTTATTTTTCCTTTATTTTGGCTTTTCAAAATAGTAGAATATTATAAAATTATAGTAAAATAGTACATTTTGTATAGAGATGTACATATTGGACCAAAAAAAAGGGAAAACTGAGGCATCTGGTCACAAAAAAGGGACAGTCTCTCCAAATAAGGGACAGTTGTGGGCTATACCCAAGTCATAAGCTGGCTAGGGGCAGGCTCAGCCCACCAGACTCCACCTATGATTGAAATATCACTTTTAGGTGGACTGACCTTTTAAATCACTTTGAAAAATTACTATAAAGATCCTGATGTGACTATAATCTAACCTGCAGAAAAGAATGAAAGCTCATTGTTCCTCTGAAACTCTTCAGTCTCTTCCCTCTTTCTTTGCTCTTGGTCTAGTCTGTGAATGCTTTACAGTCAATATGGCCTTGACTAATTCACCACCAAAAGTATTGTGGAAGTACAGCTAAGTTGGAACCCAGACCAAAACAAACTTCTTAAAAGTAGCTGGCAAGTTACCTCCAGGAGCCAAATGGTTAAACCCACCAATTCTGTAATCAAGAGGAGAATGATTTATAGCATATTGGTGGGGGTCCTCGGGGTCGGGAAGTAAGCAAGAACAGCTGAGACAGTACTTCAGAGCCTCCTATACATAAATAAACAATTTCACACCTTAGCCGAGAGCGCTCCATCATTAATTGCTACCTACGTGTATTAACATTCTGATACACAGTATGAAATTGTAGCCATCTGTCCGTTTTCATCACATGACTGCGGCTGGGAGAGGGGCGCGGGAAGGAGATAGTCAGAGTGGGTATCAATCATCTTCACCACAAACACCTGCACCGATGCCACCAGTCCATGTGTTACTCTAAAAATTCCAGCATTTTCCTTGCCTAATTTGCTTCATTATCCCCCTTTATTTTTTGTTCTGCAGGATCTTTATAGTCATGAGATGAACTAGCAAATCACAAGTGATGGTACATTTGCATCACATGACTACAAGGCATGTATAATTTCGATAAATAAATACAGTGCATTGCACATAAGTATCTGTCCATTTCTCAGGTACAGGTACGGTACTTACCCTTCTTTTATGATTCTTCACTTTACTGTGCCCACAACTTGAAATTCAGCTGAATGCCGCAGGTTATCTGTGCAAGAAATCCTGTGTGTACACAACAAAATGATTGTACTGTGGCTGGCCTTAAAGTGGTCCTTTCAGTAACCTTACACGCCATTATCATTACAAAGCAATTATTGAGCTCTGGTCCAGTGACTTTGCCTATATTGAGATAATTAGGGATGAGCTCAGGTGTTTTTGTACACCAGTCTGAACCCGCCTGAGCTATCCTGCCAGGAAGTTGTCACTGCGGACTGCCAATCATAAGTGGCTGAGGCATTCCCTGCATCACAGCTGCAAATACACTCACCGGCCACTTTATTAGATACATCTTGCTAGGACCGGGTTGGACCTCCTTTTGCCTTCAGAACTGCCTTAAAGTGCAAGAAAAATCTGTAAGGTGAACTTACACAGGACCCCCCACCTCGCCCCCCCCCCCCCCTCCCCCAGTCCTCTGACCTGAATGACGGTAATCAGCCGTTCTGAGCCCCGGTATAGCCGCTTCATGGCTCCAGGGCTTAGAAATCTTCTCAGCTCTCTCCTCTTCTTCCTCCCTGCTGAGAGGACAGACTGCACAGCTTCTGATTGGTCCCTGCCACCCATGTGATGGCGCCGACCAATTAGAATGCTCCTAAATGTACCTCCTGACGGGGTACATTTAGGAGATTAAGCTCCAGGGATTCCGAAGCCCCGAAGCCGTGAGGTGGCTATACTGTGGCTCAGAACGGGCGATTACCGCCATTCAGGTCAGCGGGACTGGGGGGGGGGGGTGAGGTGGGGGATTTTAAGGTGAAGCCCACCCCAAAATGTAAAAAAAATTGGCATGGGGTCCCCCCCAAAATCCATACCAGGCCCCTCAGGTCTGGTATGGATTTTGAAGGGGAACCCAGTGCCAAAAAAAAAAAAAAAATGTAATGGGGGTCCCCCAAAAATCCATACCAGACCCTTATCCGAGCATGCAACCTGGCAGGTCAGGAAGAGGGTGGGCGAGCAAATGCCCCCTGAACCATGCCAGGCCACATGCCTTCAACATGGCGAGGGTGCTTTGGGGTCCCCCCAAAGCACCTTGTTCCCATGTTGATGTGGACAAGGGCCTCATCCCAACAACCCTTGCCCAGTGGTTGTGGGGGTCTGCGGGCGGGGGGCTTATCAGAATCTGGAAGCCCCCTTTATCAAGGAGGTCCCCAGATCCCGGCCCCTGTCCTATGTGAATGGGTAAAAAAATGTGTCAAAAAGACAGTTTTTGACAATTCCTTTATTAAAATGTCCATCCATCTTAAATCACTGCACCGGCGGACCCAAAACTAGAAAAAAAAAAGCTCCTCCCTGATGGGAGGCATCCTGCCATCTGCTGTCTCTTGGCTATGACAGCTGTTCATGTGCCGTCAGAGGGGGCTGGGTCATCCGGTTATGTCAGTGGGTGGCCCTGCCCCTTGCCTTTATAACAGCTGTGGGACGCCTCCCATCAAGATGGAGCTAGTTTTTATTATATGTTTTGGATGCGTCGGTGTTGTGACTGAAGTTGGACAGACATCGCAGGAAACTTTTTTTTTCACATGGGGGGGGGGCAGGAATCTGGGGGCACCCTTGTTCCCCCCACCCATAGACCCCCACAACCACCAGGCAAGGGTTGTGAGGATGAGGCCCTTGTCCCCATCAACATGGGGAAAAGGTGCTTTTGGGGAGGACAAAGCACCCTCCCTATGTCGAGGAAATGTGGCCTGGTATGGTTTGGGGGGGGGGCACTTGCTTGACCCACCCCCCTATCCTGTCCTCCAGGCTGCATGCTTGGATAAGGGTCTGGATTTTGGGGGGAACCCCACACTCTTTTTTTTTATTTTTTTTCATTTTGCGATGGAGTTCCCCTTAATATCCATACCAGACCCGATGGGCCTGATATGGATTAGGGGGGGAACCCACTCTGTTTTTTTTTCAAAATTTTTTATTTATATTACTGGGAGCCGGCAATAAATTACAGCCACAAAAAAAAAAGTTTCCTTTAGAAATGTCATTTTGCTGCGGCACAATAAGGATTAATATACATGGCACATTTAGAACCTTTCCTGAACGATTTACCTTGACAGATAGTAAACGACGTTTAACCACTTTCAGACCGGACCAATTTGCTGGTCAAAGACCAGACCACTTTTTGCGATTCGGCACTGTGTCGCTTTAACTGACAATTGCGCGGTCGTGCGACGTGGCTCCCAAACAAAATTGACGTCCTTTTTTTCCCACAAATAGAGCTTTCTTTTGGTGGTATTTGATCACCCCTGCGGTTTTTATTTTTTGCGCTATAAACAAAAATAGAGCGACAATTTTGAAAAAAACGCATTATTTTTTACTTTTTGTTATAATAAATATCCCCCAAAAATATATAAAAAAACATTTTTTTCCCTCAATTTAGGCCGATACGTATTCTTCTAGATATTTTTGGTAAAAAAATCGCAATAAGCGATTATTGATTGGTTTGCGCAAAAGTTATAATAGGGATAGTTTTATAGCATTTTTATTAATAATTTTTTATTATTTTTTTTTTTACTAGTAATGGCGGCGATCTGCGATTTTTATTGTGACTGCGACATTGTCGGGGACCCATCGGACATTTTTGACACATTTTTGGGACCATTGTCATTTATACAGTAATCACTGCTATATAAATGCAGTGATTCCTGTGTAAATGACACTGGCAGTGAAAGGGTTAACCAGTGGGTGGCAGTGTAGGGGTTAAGTGTTCCTAGGGGTGTGTTACTAACTGTGGGGGGGTTGGGCTTTCATTTAGTGTACACTGATCTCTGCTCCAATCACATGGAGCAGAGATCAGCGTCACTAGTTGCTAGGCAGAATGGGAAAATGTTGTTTATACAGCATTTCCTCCATTCGGCCGCTCCGTGAGACGATCGCGGGGATGCCCGCGGCGATCGAGTCCGCGGGTCCCGCGACCGGACTCACGGGGGTCCCGACCAGCGCGGGAGCGCGCCGCCGGCGGCGCGCTCCCGATGGCACGGCGGCAACGAATATTGGACGTACATGTACGCCAATATGCCTGCCCGTGCCATGCTGTCGACGTACATCGTCGTGCGCTGGTCGGGAAGTGGTTAAAAACGTCAGAAAAACAAATCACACAGATGCCCCACTTTACAGGCAGACTAAGGGGACCTCCCAGGCACGATATTTAAAGAAATGTTTAATTTTTATTGTTTGGCTTTATTCATATCAAAATCACTGCTCCTGAAAAAACTATAGTTTTTAAAACTTTTGCATTGATACATGTCCCCTGGGGCAGTACCCAAGTCCCCAAACACTTTTTATGTCAATAACTTGCATACAAGCCTTTAAAATTAGCACTTTGATTTTTCATGATCGTGTCCCATAGACTTTAATGGTGTTTCGCATGTTCGCACTAATTTTATGCCTGTTCGCATATTCTGGTGCAAACCTAACCGGTTGGGGGAGGGTGTTCGGCTCATCCCTATCCATGATGTAAATCTCCAGCTTCACCACATCCCAAATGTGCTCTATTGGATTGAGATCTGGTAACTTTGGAGGCCATTGGAGTTCAGTGACCTCATTGTCATGTTCAAGAAAACAGTGGTGAGATGATTGGAGCTTTGTGACTTGGTGCATTATCCTGCTGGAAGTAGCCATCGGAAGATGTGTACACTGTAGTGATAAAGGGATGGACATGATCAGCAACAATACTCAGGTAGGCCATGATGTTTAAAAATGCTCAATTGGTACTGAGGGCCCCATAGTGTGCCAAGAAAATATCTCCCACACTATTACACCTCCACCAACAGCCTAAATCGTTGATACAAGGCAGGATGGATCCATGCTTTCATGTTGTTTACACCAAATTCTGACCGTACCATCTGAATGTCACAGCTGTAATCGAGACTCATCAGGCCAGGCAGCGTTTTTCCAATCTTCCATTGTCCAATTTTTGTGAGCCTGTGCAAATTGTATCCTCAGCTTCCTATTCATAGCTGAGAGAAGTGGCACCCGGTGTGGTCTTCTGCTGCTGTAGCCCATCTGCTTCAAGGTTTTATGTGTTGTGCGTTCAGAGATGGTATTCTACATACCTTGGTTGTAACGAGTAGTTATTTACTCTTGCCTTGCTATCATCTCAAACCAGTCTGCCCATTCTCCTCTGACCTCAACAAGGCATTTTCGTCCAACTGCCGCTCACTGGATATTTTCTCTTTTTTGGACCATTCTCTGTAAACCCTAGGGATGGTTGTGCGTGAAAATCCCAGTATATCAGCGGTTTTTGAAATACATCAGCCCGTCTGGTACCAACAACCATGCCATGTTCAAAGTCACTTAAATCCCTGTTCTTCCCTATTCTGATGCTCGGTTTGAACTTCAGCAAGTCCGTCTTCACCACATCTAGATGCCTAAATGCATTGAGTTGCTGCCATGTGATTGGCTGATTAGCAATGTGTTACCAAGCAGTTGAACAGGTGTCCGGTGAGTGTATACACTTACCTTGTATATGTGCTGCTGTAGGATGGGGGATGCCTTGGCCCCTTATGATTGGCAGTCTGCAGTGACAGCTTCCAGGTGAGATAGCTCAGGAGTCAGGACTAGCACTTGAGCAAGCCTGAGCTCATCCCTAAAGATAATTTTCTGCAGGCAGGAGGAAGCATTTGACCTTTTCTCCAGTGGCCCCGTAGACTGAACATTGTAACTTTGTAGCATGTCATAAGGAGGGGTCTGATCTGTGTTAGGGCCAGCAACTGCACAAGAACCACAACTTACATAAGTGTGTCATGTCTGAGCCAGCATCCCCACCCAAGAAGTAGATGCTAACTCTGGATGCCTACATTATTCATTTTTCTTCCTCTCAATCACAGGTTGCAGAAGGAATCTCTTCCGCAGCGCTTTTGTATTCTACCGGCAGGGAGCCCTCCCCACTGGCAGAATACAATGATCACTGCTGGCAGCGATATCCACCGGCAGTGATCGCTTGGAAAAAACCCAACAGGCTTGTTGTACTGAAGTTAATCATTGGGTCGATGTCAGTATAACCACCCTGCTCATAGAAGGATCAAAATGTGTCCAGTTCCCTCTGAACTGGCCAAATGCTGATTCATCTATGGCCGGCTTATGTATTTAGCCTGAGCTAGTTCCCCAGAAGGGCCTGCTCAAGGCAAAGTTGGTTTGCAGGGGTGAAGTATCTTGGCTGACTATTTCCCCTTTCCCCCCATATTCATAAACATGACTAGGGTAGCCAGATAACTTACTTCCCCAACAATACATGTAACCTTAACTATTAACCTTAAATAAATACTCGGACACCTGCTTGGATGAAAATGGCCTCAACGGCCTTTATTTAAATAACAATAAAAAACTAAACTTTATTTTAAATATTTTAATAATACAAAAAACTTGTAACAACTTCCAGTTACCCAAAAGACCCTAAGTGCTTTTTGGCTGGTCCCTGACGACCCCTTATTATTTTGAGCCTGTGATCCCCTCTTCGTCAGCATCTGTCCCCAGCCGCCAAAACTTGCCTCGAGGACTCACTAACTGACCACAGACCCCCCCCCAACACATGTTAGCCATTAATCTGGACTGACACCAGCCCAAACACAATGACTCCATCTCTGGCATGGGTCCCAACCTTTTTCAAATGACCCATGCATTTCTACATATATATTTTCATATATATATATAGCAGTCGCCAAGGACCCAACGCCACACCCGTAACGACAACACTACTAACCCCAACCACTATCCATTATTAGGGAGGGCGGGCGGGAACGTCTCTCCTCGCTTGCTGACCCCCAACTGCTGACTTGCCCCACCCTGGCACATGGACGAAGGACCCATACTCCTCCCCCCCTTGTGACCATCCACCAATGGGGTAAGTACGCCTGCATCCTAAACCACCCCCACGCTGCTTTTTCCTTAGCCCAGTCATTTCCTTGCACCCTGTCATGTATGTCCTGCGCTTCCTTTTTAATACAGCTCCGTACATGTCTTACAAGCTTGCTTGATGCCAACATGCATATTAGTTCCTGTCCACCTGGGAATTTTGGGTGTTTCTACCCACCTTGTGTTTTCCAGCAGGGTATTTGGGTAGGGTGACCAGTAGGGAGGAGCTGAACAACCCCCTGTTCGGTTCGCACCAGAACCTGCGAACAGACCTAAACTTCGTGTGAACTTTAGAATCCTATTAAAGTCTATGGGACTCGAACGTTCACAATCTAAAGTGCTCATTTTAAAGGGTAATATGCAGGTTACTGTCCTAAAAATTGTTTGGGGACCTGGGTCCTGCCCCAGGGGACATGGATCAATGCAAAAAAAAGTTTTAAAAACGGACGTTTTTTTCAGGAGCAGTGATTTTAATAATGATTAAAGTGAAACAATAAAAGTGTAATATTCCTTTAAATTTCGTAGCTGGGGGGTATCTATAGTATGCCTGTGAAGGGGCGCATGTTTCTGGTGCTTAGAACTGTCCCTGCACAAAGTGTCATTTGTGCAGGAAAAAAAGTCTTTTAAAATTCATTCATTGATAAAAATAAAAAAAAAGCGCGGGGGTTCCCCTAAATTCAATTACCAGGCCCTTCAGGTCTGATATGGATATTAAGGGGAACCCGTGTCAAATTAAAAAAAAAAATTGACGTGGGGCCCCCCCTAAATATCCAAACCAGACCCTTCAGGTCTGGCATGGATATTAAGGGGAACCCCGCATCAAATTAAAAAAAAATTGACATGGGGGTCCCCCTAAAAATCCATACCAGACCCTTTATCCGAGCACGCAACCTGGCAGGCCGCAGGAAGAGAGGGGGGGCGAGAGAGCGGCCCCCCTCCCTCCTGAACCGTACCAGGCCACATACCCTCAACATTGGGAGGATGCTTTGGGGGTCTGTGACCCCTCAAAGCACCTTGTCCCCATGTTGATGAGGACAAGGGCCTCATCCTCACAACCCTGGCCGGTGGTTGTGAGGGTCTGCGGGTGGGGGGCTTATCAGAATCTGGAAGCCCCCTTTAACAAGGGGACCCCCAGATCCTGGCCCCCCCCCTGTTTGAAATGGTAAGGGGGTACAAAAGTATCCCTACAATTGCACAAAGAAAGTGTAAAAATGGTTAAATTAGACAAACACACTTGTGAAAAATTCCTTTATTAAAAATAAAAAAAATAAAAAAAAGATTCCAGCGGTCCCCGGTTTTGTCCCTGGATTGGATTTGGACAGGGGCTGAGGCAATTTCAAAGACAGTCAGAGCAGAATTAACAAAAAGATTCAGAATTATACACCCCCGCTCCACTGCTCCTACTAGCTTGGGGGGGGGGGGGGTATTCTTTTCCATTATCTGTGCCCCTTTTTGATGCTCATGTGCTGGTCGAAGCGGAGGGTATATTTCTTCAGTTTCGGGGTGCATGTCCATTCAGCTCTGCTCCATGTTCTTCTGCCTTGGCTCAAGCCCCGGCCAGCTGCCTGCCTGTTTATCTTCTTGCCTTCCCTGGCTGAGTGATCTTCCTCCGCTCCCCACCCAGTAGTAGCCGGGGCCCGGAGAGTAAGACTTGACAGGCTTTGAGGCGGGCGGCAACGGCGAATGACAGCGAGTCGCTGATTCCCGCCATTACTAGTAAAAAAAAAAGTCCCCGGATTTAATTTAAAAAATCTGATCACCTTATATTTGGGAGCCCCTTGTAATAAAAAAGCAGATCTGTAGACCCAGGAATCTTACCTAAAGGGTCCCTGAGAGATATAAACTGTCAGGTAGTTTAACTCTCCAAGAATACAAAACATTAAATATAAGTTTTGGGTGAACTGACCCTTTAATAGCCCCCACGGTGTCTGTAGCCTACAAATTGCTAGGTATTTGGGGCTATCAGTAGCAAAGCCAAGATCTCAGCGCCGAACCAGTGGACAAGGACATAAACAGCGGAACACAATTTACAGTTTGATTACACATTTCATCAGGCAGTCATGAGGCACTTCATTTAGAAGTGTTACATACTTATTAAATACAAATTATTATACACCGTGACTGGGAGAAAGACTTGAATTTCTTTTTTGAATAATTCAGGCCTTGTAACTGCCAGAACCATCTCCTCCTGTAATTATCTTCAAAAAGTAAGAACGATGTGGTCTTAATAGAGCGAGCTGTTAATGATTTATCAATCAATTTATCTGCAAAAATGAGGGCAGAGAGAGATAATGCATGTGAAACCCATCTGAAGAGGGAGTCAAGGAGGATCAAAAATTTAATGGAGTTAAATGACTGCACGGTCTACCTGTAAAGTCTTTCTGTACAGCCTGGCATAGGCGCTTATCTATCTGCCTGATGGCTAAAGAAAGCCACCCTTAGGGGATTTTCTTCTTTCCATTCACTACCTTGCTATCCCAATCTGATGCTTGAAGATGCCAAAAGGAACACCCAGTACCTCTGGGTATAGTAGGGTCAGATAAAGCCTATCTGTTCTAGGAATGCAGTAAAAAAAAAAAGTCAGGGGGCATAATGTCAACACTGTTTGTGAGGTATTGACAGTCTGTCACAGATGCTGGGAGCCAATATTCCCTGTTCACTTGGTGCACTTCTGTACCGTGGGTCGTGACCTGGAAGTAACGTATGACAGGTAGTGAAGATGTGGTGCCGGAGCGGACAGGGAATATTAGTATGTATACAGCTGTCATTAGATTTTGATGAATAAACATAACCTGTGCCCTGTTTTATTTCTATATGTCCCCATCAGATTTCCCTTTTACATCAGAGTCCCCATCGGAGTCTCCCCTTATATTATGGTCCCCATCAGAGTCCCCCCTTACCTGGGTTATCTCCATCAGAATCATCCCCTATACAATGATCCCCATCAGAGTCCCCATTACCTGGGTTGTTCTTATCTGTGTGCCCCTTACATCAGTTGTGCCCCTAAGGGTGCCTCCATACATCAGCTGTCCCCATCAAAGTGCCCTCTTACATTAGTTGTACTCATCAGAGTGCCTCCTTACATCAGTTTCCCTAATCAGTGTGCCCCCTTACATTAGTTGTCCTCATCAAAGTGCCCCATTACATTAATTGCCCCCACCAGAGTACCTACTTACATCAGTTGCTCTCATCAGAGAGCCATCTTGCATCAAATGATCCCATCAGAGTGCCCACTTACATTAATTGTCCCCATCAAAGTGTTTCATGAATCAGTGGATGCACTCTCGGAAACCTGGGTTGTCCTCATCAGAGTGCCTCTTTACATCACCTGCCCATCAGAGTACCTCATTACATCAACTGTTCCCATTACCTGGGTTGTTCTTATCTGTGTACCCTCTACATCAGTTGTGCCCCTCAGGGTGCCTCTATACATCAGCTGTCCTCATCAAAGTGCCCCTTACATCTAATATCCTCATCAGTGTGCCTCCTTTCATCAGTTGCCCTAATCAGTGTGCCCCCTTACATCAGTTGCCCTCATCAGAGTGCCTCTTTACATCAGTTACCCTAATCAGTGTGCCCCCTTACATCAGTTGCCCTCATCAAATTGGCCCTTTACATCAGTTTCCCTCACCCAATTTCCCCATTACGTCAACTGTCCCCTCAGAGTGCCTCCTTACATCAACTGTCCCCATCAGAGTGCCTCTTTACATCAACTGTCCCTATCAGAGTCCCCTTTCACATCAGGGTCTCCATTAGTCATCCTCTATACAATGATCCACATCAGAGTCCCCATTACCTGGTTTGTTCTTGTCTGTGTGCCCCTTACATCAGTTGTGCCCCTCAGGGTGCCTCTATACATCAGCTGTCCCCATCAAAGTGCCCCTTACATCTGTTATCCTCATCAGTGTGCCTCCTTACATCAGTTGCACTAATCAGTGTGCCCCCTTACATCAGTTGTCCTCATCAGAGTGCCTCCTTACATCAGTTGTCCTCATCAGAGTGCCTCCTTACATCAGTTACCCTAATCAGTGTGCCCCCTTACATCAGTTGTCCTCATCAAAGTGACCCATTACATTAATTGCCCCCACTAGAGTACCTGATTACATCAGTTGCCCTCATCATAGTGCCATCTTGCATGAAATGCCCCCGTCAGAGTGCCCACTTACATTAATTGTCCCCATAAAAGTGTCTCATGAATCAGTGGATGCACTCTCAGAAACCTGGGTTGTCCTTATCAAAGTGCTCCCTTACATCAGTTGTCCTCATCAGAGTGCATCCTTACATCAACTGCCCCCATCAGAGTGCCTCCTTACATCAACTGTCCCCATCAGAGCCCCCCATTACCTGAGTTGTTCTTCTCTGTGTGCCCCTTACATCAGTTGTGCCCCCTCAGAGTGCCATCTTACATCAAATGCCCCCATCAGAGTGCCCCAACTAAAATATGAGTCAAGCGCAGCCCACCCTAGCACCCCCCTGCAGATCCTGGCCAGGGTATAGGAAAATATGATACGCTGTCCTGCCTACTCACAATGTATTGACCAATGTCAAGTCTCAGCACTGTCATGAGAGGAGTGTGCATAGCCAGGGTAAGATTTTCTGAACACTGGATGATCTGGCAGTGTGTGATAAGTGAAAGGTGCGTAATGTAAATCCTTTTAAAGTTGATGTAACATTCAACATATTTCTTCATGTTAAGCCCATGCATGTGGAATTTGGAAATGTAAAACATATGAATTTATTACATCTCACAGAACACCCCACACAATGGCCTTTTTTTAATTTTTCCAGAAAGACACAGCCATGTTTGTTCAGGCATCATCCAGGATCAGCATGTACTTCCTAGACTGAGATAGTAGGCTTGGGGATGACACAGTCCAGTAAATCCCAGTGCCTGTAGTTTTCAGTTATATTCAAGCAGTGCTGTGCTTTGTTACGGTGTCACAGGGGTTATATGTCACTGAGGGTTCTCACTTGTGCAGGTTGAGGGCTTCTGGGATATTTGTGAGTGGAGAGAACTGGTTTTGCTGTTTTCTCCAGGACTGGCAATTCTTATGGAGCTCAGAAGCTTCGTAGAGATTTTGGAGTGATGAAACCCAATGCCGGTGTTCTGCCTAATAGAGTCCGGCCATCGATATGTGTCCGTTCCGTACTGCGCATGCGCAGTACGGAGCAGACGAAGCTTCGGAAAATCTCCGAAGCTGAACGGCGCCTGCGCCGTGAGTGGAGGAGGTAGCCCCACTATCCAAGCGGACATAGGGTTTAGAATTTTAGAGGGCCCCTCGCGGGCGAGCTTCGCTCGCCACGCTTCGGGCTCGGCCTCGCTGCGCTCGGCTCTTTTTTATTCTAACTCTATGTCCACTTGGATAGTGGGGATAGAACCTGGACTCACGGCGCAGGCGCCGTTCGTCCTCGGCAATTTTCGGAATCTGTGCTCCTGTGTACTGCGCATGCGCAGTACGCAGAGGACAGCATCTGATAGAGGACCCTAATTGACAAGACACCGGGACAAGGTCATCTAGAGCCCAGGGTGAACATGCCAAACTGCATCCCCCCTCAAGATGTATGAGCTTTATATGAGAACCCCCCCCCCCCAAAAAAATTGACCCCTAAGCATAAATCGCCCCAGTACAAATCCCCTCCTGCTGAATTTGCCTCTCCCCAAAAAAAGTCACCCCCTCCTAACACAAATCCTCTACCCTATTTCCCCACCAAGTACACATTCCCCCACCCCTACTCCAGATCCACCCTCCTGGCACAAATCCACCCCCTAAGTGTCCCCTCCTAGCACAAATCCTCCTCAAAGAAAAAATGTTCCCTCCTAGCACATTCCCTATCCTTCCTTCACCATATCACCTCTTCTAGCACAACCCCCCCTTCAAGCACAAGTCCTCTTTCCCCGCCCCCCTCTCCCTACACAAATCACCCTAAATCACCACTGGCAATTTGAACTCCCTGCTGCCCCCCTATTGCCCCTTCCAATACAAATCCCCTCCCTGTCAATTTCCTTGAAACATTCCCCCCACCTAACATCAAACCACAGTGCCCAGGGCAGCCGACCCTCCTGCCCACCCCTTGTCCTGGCCCTGATGAAGCCTCTAACCCTGAGGTTACATTGCACTGGAAGCCATCATCCTGATTGTGCAGGTGTGAAAAGTCTGTATAATATAGTGTCTTTCTATGGTTCAGGGCTCTTTTCTTGGAGACAAGCAACACAAGCAACATGTGTGAATAGACACTGGGAGAGTGTCTGTTCTGGCCATAAGGAGAGGCGATCTGACTATGAGTAATTAGGCAGGAGCCTGTGCAGCCCCAAGTTAGGAAGTTTGTTAGTCACAAGGCTGAATGAGATAATATGGTGTGTCTTTGCAGAGACAGGCTCAGGGGCTACGGAGTCCAGATAATCGGGAGGCTGAAAAATGTATATTTGCTGTTGTCGCGATGAAAACCCATGCGAGGCAATGGTGGCTGGTGCTCAATTTTCACAGCCAATCGGGTCTCAGGACTTCCTGATTGGCCGGGAGGAGAAACAGGAAGACATTTGCGAATATTAATTCGCTAATGTCACACAACTGGGTGGGCTTCGGGCACAATGCGCTGCGCCCTGAGCCCACCCTTTTTGAAGACAATTAGAGCCTCAGACTCCAATCATGTGCTTTAAGAAAAAAAAACATTGGAATCCATGCATCCAGCACCCTGCATGTAGATTAGGGGCGGGGCTCATGTATTAGGGGGGCAGCGCCCTGCATATGTGGCCGCCAATGCTGCAAGGTAGCCGTTTGTGTTTGTTTTTGAAGTTTACTTTGGAATGCTATTGAGCAAAAAGTTCTGTAACTGAGAGGCCCATGTCACACTAGCGATTTTGTCACTCTGGGATTGCTAAAAAATCCAAGGATGACAAACCTGAGTTGCCAGCGGTGAGACAGCACCGCCTCATTCATCCAGCTGGTAAGGGAATGACACATGCAAGTAGTTGAATTTTTTTCACTTCCTTCTGTGCCCTCCAAGCTGATCCTATAGGGTTGCCTCCTGTCTGGGACAGTCCGCATTTTGAATCATGTGTCCGGGTTTCAGTCCACCTGAAATCCGGACACATTGTTCAGACAGGAACGTGGCTCGGAACAGGACTTTGGAGTGTGCAAAGGTGTCCCATGTCTGTTACAATCCTATAGTGCAGGGATAGGCAACCTCGGCCCTCCAGCTGTTTTGAAACTACAAGTCCCATGAGACATTGCAAGACCCTAACAATTACAGTTGTAGCACTGACACCCGAAGGAGCGGCTAATTATTTTTGGGCTTACCGTTACCTTCTCCACCTCGTGTGCATCTAGGGGTTTCCCGAGGTTGAGGACCTAATAAATTGTAGAGACCAACACTTGAATCAATTTTAGGGATTTTTATTTGCAAAACGTTGAACAGAACACATTCTCTCAGTAAGGAATAGAGGGTATAGATAGGAAAGCTCAGGTACTCTTGGAATTAATGACACTTGAATGTGTCTTTCTATGCAATCCAGGGAATAGCCATTCACAACTGGATATTACAGCTATCGGATAAATCCCCTTTTTTGTGGTTTTAGCAACCGACAGGTGATTCAAATAAAACATAGTCTCTGCCACAGACTTGGTTGTAGAACTTTAGAATGAGAAAAGTCTCTGCCACAGACTTGCTTGTAACTGAAGGATGAAATTAGGAACTCTCATATGGTACCAGTATCTTGCAGCCGGTCCGGTGATACCGTAAAAATGTGGACTCACCTGGTGTCCTTTCCAGCTTAGCTTCCATGCTCTTACCGAGCAGCCAGTCCTGTGCGTGGCCCTCTTCTGAAGAGTCCTCCCCTGGTTGCTTTTTCAGTTGCTGGGCCTCTCCAAAATCGAGATGGCACCAGACCACCTTGGAACCCTCCTTCCAGTTACTGCGCCTCGCGCTAGCCAGCACTGAGACTCGGAAACGGATGGATCCGCACCCCAGGCCATGAGGGCCTCTGGGGGCTGGTCAGGAGAACCAGGACCATGGAGTCAGAACATACTTCTGGACCGGAACCCAGAACTATGTGACTTCAGCACCTTAAGTACCCTCTCCCAGAATACACGGCGAGACAACGCACCCACTGATTGGCTCTGAGATAGAGATTGGTACCCAATGCGTCCAACCAGACTGCGTTCCAATGCCTGCCAAAGGTGACACCCACACCCATGTCCAGGCAGAACATAACACAATACAGTCCAGCCAAACTAATACTGAGACCATAATTTACCACAATTAACCCTAAAACCCAACTATGGTCTTAGGAACTTTTAAATTGACAAAACATAGCGCGTGCTCTTCAGGCGCTACACAGGCATGACTCGCAGAGGCATGTTGGGATTTGTAGTTTCACCACAGCTGGAGGGCCGAGGTTGCCTACCCCTGCTATAGTGTATACTAAAATAAAAATTAAAAATGACTGTGCGCCACTAAAGTGTTCGGGTTTGGCTTGAACAAAAAGTGGCAACCCTATGATCTTGTCATTGGCGAGTTGCGCCAGTGTCAGGATTATCAGTATGACAAGTGAGCCTGTTACTTTGCCCAATATTTGCAAATGAGCATTATTTTAGAGCAAGCCGCCTATATAGTCACTATGAATTCCCCATAGCATGAGGCACTTCATCCAGCAGTAATAGCACTCATGTCCTTCAGAGCTGACAGACTGAAAGCCTGATTGGGATCAGCGGGGCGGAGAAAGAGTTAACAGCTGCAGAATGAAAGATTCCTGCATTCCATTAGTGGTAAAAAAGCTCTATTAATGCTGTGCGCTTGCACTTCACCTCCATAAACATTAACCGTGGATCATCATTAAACATTTCTTTGTTTTACAGAAGAGGAAGATAAGAATACATCGCCGTTACAAGACTAAACAGAAACACAGGAACGTTTTTGGCAGATGTAGAGCAGGTCTGGCCCAGTCAGAAAATCTTTGTTCATTAGCAAAACCGGGCCAGGAATATAAAAAAAGATGAATAATACAGCAGTTTTTATTAAAGCACCGTAAAGCGGGAACACCACAAACTCAAAAAGGCTATTTAATTAATTTTCAACATTCAAAGCAAGCTTACCCATACTGTATATCTAAATCTCCAAGCTTTGTTTTGTAGAGAAATCACTTTGAACCCCCCCCCCAAGCATTCCTAGCTGTAGCCATCTTGAGTAAGGGCAGATGATTTATGAAGCATTTACATACTGGAATCCATCAGCCCTTAGCTCACACATGTAGGCAGGAGAGATTGCTTAGCTGAGAAAGACCCTCCTCCAAATCAGTGTTGCCAACCGCCCGTTAATTTATGGGCACCCTATAAATTTCAGCCCATTATCGGGCTGCCCGTAACTGCCTGTTACGGGCAGTGGCGCCTGTAAAAAAGATGGCTGCGGGCTGACCATGCAACTGCGCATGCGCTGTTTTGAAGCTTGGCGGGCTTTGAGGAAGATCATACATGCTTGGCTGGGCGGAGCATGTGCAGTAACATAATACTGCCTCCTGGTGCCGTTTTTTTAATGGAAAGCACTCATTCTCGGCGGTCTGTCTGTAAAGTGGCAGATCTGTACCATGTCTAGAATCTGCAGCAGCAATAATTGCATTTATAAAGCCCAAAAAATGAAATTTCCCCTGTAAGCTGCCTTTATTTTCCTCAGCAACAGCTGGGGAGCCAGTGTGTATGATGAGGCCCAATGTAGTGCACTGGGAAAAAGATTAGAGATTTTTTGGATACATTCTGGTGTCACTGACTTTGGATAGATGTAACGGGTGTGTAAAAATTGGTCTTTGGGTGTCGGTGACACCTTCCCACTGTAACCCTAAAAAGTTTTCTTGATAAAAGCAAGAATTGCTGTAAAAAAATTGCAATGATATGCTCCCTTCAAATAGGTGCTGAAAAACGTATCTCTGGGTGTCGGTGCTTTCCCACCGTAACCCTATAGAGGTACTCTTGATGAAAGCAAGAATTGGCCTTGCTGCACAAAAAAATTGCAATGATATGCACCTGTCAAACAGGTGCAGAAAAACTACTCTTTCGGTGTCTGGGGTGCCTTCCCACCATAACAATATAGAGGTACTCTTGATGAAAGCAAGAATTGGCCTTGCTGTAAAACATTGCAATGATATGCACTTGTCAAACAGGTGCTGAAAAATTGGTCTTTGAGTGTTAATTGTGCCCATGAAACCTATACCAAAAACATTCTTCCAGATGAAATGATTGAACACCCTCAACGCAGTGGCGTAACTAGAACCTTCAGGGCCCCGATGCAAGAAACCATGAAGGGCCCCCCTGAACCCCAGCCAGGACCCTTCCCTCTGAGTCCGGCGGTGGAACTCCAGGGCGTGGTCACAGTTATGACCTTTGTGAGCCCTGTAGTTCCACCACTGGTATCAGTAGTTTTTTTTATTATTTTAATTTTTTATTTTTAGGTGCACCATTGGGGGACTGTCCCTAGGCAGGATGGGGTCCCCGTCCCCAGAAGAGATGAGGTCCCTTTCTCCAGGGCAGATGAAGTTACTGCCCCCAGATGAGAAGGGGTACCTGTCCCCAGGGGAGGTGGGGGTCCCTGTCCCCACGTGAGAAGGGGCCCCTGTCCCCAGGGGGAGATGGAGGGGGTATTTATTGGTGTGTGGGGGATGGGGTCCTCTCACTCACCATGACCAAGCTGTAGGCCGCGCACTCATCCATGTTGGCCTGGGCTCCATCCAGTGTGCTGGACGGGCGATCAGCATATCTCCCAGAAAGACCTTTCATCATCTGTGTATGACGGGGGAGGAGGGGGGCTGGCAGACAAGCCTGCAGTGTCCTCCGGGGAGCCGGCTCTCATAGGGCTGCACTGCATCTGTGTGCTTAAAGTTTGTTTACCTGGGAGAAGTATGCAGTGCAGTGTGGGCCAGACTCAGGGGGGACGGGACTCTGGCTGGAGAGAACAGACATCGGACTGAGCGGCAATGCATGGAGCAGGAGAGGGGTACTCTGAGGAGCCGGCGGAGGACACAGGTCATGCTGGGAATGCACAACTAAAGAGCAGCCAGTGCGATAGTTGAGCATGGAGCTCTGCTAGTCACCCTCCACCTCCAGCCACCCGTGTGCATGGTGCACTGGTACCCCTAGCTGCCTATGCTGCTGCCGGCCATATGTAGAGGGGGCTGCATGGGCCCCCTGCATCACAGGGCCCAGTTGCAGTCGCGACTGTTGCACCCCCTATAGTTATGCCCCTGCCTTAAAGCTAAGCAGCATCGAAGTCCTGCAGAGATTCCACATCCCAAAAAGACTTAATCACTGTCATCAGCATCAGGGGCTTCATAGCTAGTAATCCAGGACTGATTCATTTTTATAAAAGTCAAACAGTCCACGGAGTCTGTGGACAGGCGCGTTCTATGATCAGTAACGAAACCTCCTGCATCACTGAATGCCCGTTCTGAAAGCACGCTGGATGCAGTTCTCCCCAACAGCTCAATAGCATGCTGGGCAAGTTCTGGCCAGTGGTCTATTCTCATGACCCAGTAAGTCAGTGGATCATCAGCTGGAAAGCTCTCCATCTCTGTTTTAGCCCCGAGGTAATCGTCCACATCGTCCATGTGATGCAGAGGCTGCCGATAGGATGTGGAAGCTGACAGCCCTGGGTGGCGAGGACTAAAAAAATTCCAAAATGCCTCACTTATGCGGACGCTTTCTCCAATGCTAGTCTCTTGACCAGCAGAAGACTCAAAACGACGTTTTCCACCACACTGTAACCTACTGGAGTCAGGAAAAATGTTCAATAAAATCCTCTTTAATGTGTCCTCAAGAGATTTTATCTTCTGCGCACTCCTGTGGGGAAAGGATGAGTTCTTGGTCAATGAGGGTTGCCAACCAGTAATCATCCTTATTCTTTATGCCACGTATTCTTGGGTCCTTTCGCAGGCTTTGAGGCATGAGGTTGCCCATGTGCCTCAAATTTGCAGAGGCTTGAGAAGCAGACTCCTCGGGGTCACTCAGGATGACAGCATCTGGAACTTCCTCCTCCCAGCCATGTACTACTCCCAAGGGTCCGGGGGTTGGAAAGGCATTGATTACAGATTGTATAAAAGGGGCTCCTGCGCTCTATGACAAAAAAGTGGAAGATAGCAAAAGGAATGTTCTAGCAGGAGCACCAAGCACTCTATGAGTGAACTCTCAATATTAAAGAAAAAGGGGGAAGGGTGTGTTGCGCTTCCTAAATACCAACAAAAACGATTACAATAACTATAAATCACATAGTATTAAAAAAACTTGCAAATAATTCTTAAAGTGTTCTGTGAGTAGCACTTAAAACTTAAAAGGATGTATTACATTGAACGTCTAATACTTGGAAGTGACGTCTGTACCTGAGGAAATCGCTCAGATCTGTTAAGCTGTGTGCTCGTTTATTCGTTCTTCTATGTGAGTAATTTTAGCTATTTTTAATAAAATATTTGATTGAAATACTACACTATGGAGGATCTCCTTTACCTGTTGTTTTGAGCATTGTTACACTGGCCACAACTACAAGGGAGAACGGCACCGTCAGAAGCCCCCATCCACAGCCCTGCTGACCCCCCTGAGTCTTCCCTGCAACATTAGCTGTTCTGCTGCATACCTTGCAGCTGTGAGGTAATTGTTTAATATAACCAGCACTGGCACGGAACACCATTGGAGGAGAGTTGCCCTGGCACATTGCACCTTTTTTTGCGGTTGTGAAATCACATCTGAAAGTTGCATGATTGAACTGTGTATGGGACACTTTATTGAAATTCACGTTTTTGCTGCTATTTTGCTTTTTTCATTAAGGAATGTAATTGGGACATTCCTCTGTTTTCTCTACACGTTTTAGATCACCGATTTTATGTGTTTATAGTTTTTTATACGATTTTGATCACTTAGATTATTACATATACTTCTTTTTATTACTTTGTTGCAGTGATATCACAGATGTTTATTTAATCTATGCACTCTATGGTCTCAAGCACTGTTTTGCTTATTTTCTAAAACACAGGAATAATACATAAGAACACTATACATTAGACGTTCAATGTAATACACCCTTTTAAGTTTTAAGTGCTGCTCACAGAACACTTTAAGAATTATTTACAAGTTTTTTTAATACTATGTGATTTATAGTTATTGTAATCGTTTTTGTTGGTATTTAGGAAGCGCAACACACCCTTCCCCCTTTTTCATTGATTACAGATTGACGCATGTCTTCCTCTTCTTCGAAGCCTATGAAAGTGCCAGAATCCTCATCCTCCTCCCCTCTCTCCTCCTGTGTGTTCTGTGACATAGGAATGGGCATAGGCATAAAGTGGGCCTTGAGAGGAAAGGAAGTCCTCTTCCTCCTGCTGCTCTGCCTCCAGTGCCCTGTCCATAATGCCACACAGAGTCTTCTCCAGGAGGAGCACAACAGAGATTGTGTCACTGATGCATGCACTGTCACTGCTCACCATCCTTGTGGCCTCCTCAAATGGTGACAACACAGTGCATGCATCCTTAATGATCAGCCATTGGCGTGGGGAAAAAAAGCAGAGGTGGCCTGAGCCTGTCATCATGCCATACTGGCACAGGTACTCATTGATTGCCCTCTGATGCATGTATAGCCGCTGCAGTATTCCCAAAGTTGAGTTCCTCCTGGTGGGCATGTCACAAATCAGGCAGTTTACGGGCAGGTGGAATTCCCGCTGAATTTCAGCCAACCAAGCACTGGTTGTGTATGACCGCCTGAAATGGCTACAGACTCTTCTGGCCTGCTTTAGTACATCTTGCAACTCTGGGTACGTACTTAAGAAACACTGTACTACCAAATTGAGGACATGTGCCATGTATGGCACTGCATGGCACCTTTTAGCCTGACTCTGGGAATAGCCCTTTGAATGCTTAGGGGTACCTGATGTTCATGGGATAATTCTGCAGAGGAGGGCATGGAGGTGGCGGAGGAGGAGGAGGGGGTAGAGCTCCCAGGTATGGCATCATCACCACCAGCTGTATGGAGACGTGGAGGCACAACAAGCTGCAGCACCGAGCCCTTTCCTACATCCTTTCGAGTTGCAAGCAGCATTAACCAGTGTGCTGTGAACGAAATATATCATCTCTGCCCATGCTTGCTGGACCATGTGTCAACAGTAAGGTGGATTTTCCAGCTGACTACTTTGCCCGGTGATGCCAGAACATTTCCTTCTACGTGATGGTAGAGAGATGGAACGGCCTTACATGAAAAGTAGTAGCGAATGAGGAACCTGCCATTGTGGTACAGCACATTGTGCAAATTCACAGAAGGGGGCAGAATCAACCAGGCTAAAAGGCAGAAGTTGGAGAGCCAACAGCTTTGACAAGCTTGCATTCAGAGATTCTGACTCCTCAATGGCTGATGTTGGTTCTATGGTGGGAATAGATGTGGACAAGGAGGCAGGTTTATCCACTCTGGCAACTGCAGGAGACTGCACACTTGTCTCTGCTTGAGTGACAGAGGATGAAGAGGATAAGGAAGGTTTAGTAAGCCAATCCACCACCTCCTCTGCATGCTGTGGCTGGATAGCAAGGGCAAACTCACTAAACAGAGGAAATGATGCCCTGTCTGAGGACTGACCACCTCGTCCACCTTTTGCCTGTGGGCACATTTGTTGCTGGCCCCTTTACAGTGCCAAGGGAACATCTGCCTTTCCTTGTTGTCCTCCCAAACATTATTGGGAGGGAGGGGGCGGTGCTTATAAGCAAATGTAAAGAAAATGTAAATCTGTACATAGAGGCACTTTAATCAATGTAAAGAGGTGTTTGGTGCACTTTAATTTGAGTACTCATACTACACAGACACACTCCATGGATACAATATGATATACTACAGTATAATGCGCCAAACGTACAATGACACACAGAACTATATGGTGTTAAACTGGCAGTAACGCATGCGAAACTATATGGTGTTAAGCTGGCAATAATGCACACAGAAGTAAAAGGAAATAAACTGGCAGTAATGCACACATAACTATATGGTGTTAAATTGGCAGTAATGCACGCAAAACTATATGGTGTTAAACTGGCAGTAACATACACAAAAGTAAATTACGTTAAACTGGCAGTAACGCACGCAAAACTATATGGCGTTAAACTGGCAGTAACGCACACAGAACTATATGGTGTTAAACTGGCAGTAATGCACACAGAAGTAAATGGCATTAAAAACTGCCAGTGAGGCACACAAAACTATATGGCGTTAAACTGGCAGTAACACACGCAAAACTATATGGCGTTAAACCGGCAGTAACGCACACAAAAGTAAATGGCGTTAAACTGGTAGTAACGCATGCAAAACTATATGGCGTTAAACTGGCAGTAACGCACATAGAAGTAAATGGCGTTAAACTAGCAGTAAGGCCGCGTACACACGGGCGGACTGTTCGCCCAACTTTGTCCGCTGAACAGTGTTTGGGCGGACAGTCCGCTCGTGTGTGGGCTTTCAGCGGACAGTTTCAGCGGACAGTTGGACGGACAAGGTTTTTCGGAATTTCCTTGTTTCAGCGAACAGCCCGCTCGTGTGTAGGCTTGTTCGTCAAACAAAGTTGCGCGCATGCTCAGAAAGGATTTTCACGCCGAAAGCTATAATGCAGTGTATAGGACGTCGTATTTTTCGTCCCGTCGTACCTGCTGTTCACGTCATCGCGCACGGTTTCAGCAAACTGTTCGTTCGTCGTGTGTGGGCATGTCCGTCCATGCTAATTTTGAGCGGACTGTTTGCTGAAACTGTTGGACGGACAAAGTTGGGCGAACAGTCCGCGCGTGTGTACGCGTGTGTACGCGGCCTTACGCAATCAAATAGACAATGTTCAGCTGTCACTACATTGTCGCTATCTGAACTGTCCCTACTCTAGCTATACACAAATGTTACTGACACGGTCTCACTACACTATGGTGAAACTATCTGAGCTATCCCTACTCTACACTAATGTATGTATAAATGACACAGTGTCACTACACTACAGTGAAACTATCTGAGCTTTCCCTATTCTAGCTGCACACTATGCAAAGCTAAATGATGGTCCTTCTCACTACACTCACTCTATGCCTAGACTGACACTAAACTAATATTGTACAATGACAGTTAATGACAGTTAAAGCAAAATAGCACATTATAGCACACTAACAGCACTGAACAGAGCCCTGTTCTATTTCTCTCTATGCCAAAATCACACTGAAAATGGCTGCCTTTGAAAGAATACTTTGATACTGTGGGGCAGGAATGAGCTATGATTGCATAAAGTCATGATGACAGTGTCCAATCATGACGGTGCTCTGTGCCCTGATTGGCTGAAGCTTCGACTGCTATAGCGAATCAGGGCTTGCAATGCACTGTTCAGTGCCGCAATGTATTGTGGTCGGTTTGGGGCCGAACGACCGAAAAACAAAAGTTCAGCCCCAACTTATGCTCGGGCCGAACCGTTCACCCATCCCTAGTTATCTGTTGGCTTATACAGCACCCATAGGTACAACAATCCCTGTCCAATAGTGTACAACGTGAACACATGTATCTCCCAAGTACATTCACAATCACAACTAAAAATAAAACCTAAAGGGGTCCAATGCTTGAACAAATCATCCCAAAAAAAAATGTTGAATAGAGTTCTACTTTGACATACAGTATATATATTATATATTGTGTGTTTGTGTAAATATAAAGTATATATCTATTTATAAAGCATCAATTTACATGACTGGTGTAAGGTTGATGTGTTAGATGCCCTGACAACCACCCCCTTAGTGCCCCTCTACTTAATCTTAATTTACTAATGAAATACATAACACCATCTAGATTAAATGGCCAATGGCCCCTTTATTAATGCCAAACAACAAAACTGTATAAAAATAACTTCATATTTACATACATATATTTATAATCCAAACATTTTAACAGACTATAACGTCTGAGGCTACTGAAAGAAGGTACTACTATCTCATTGGCTGACCACCACTACCACAGCATCCTGGCCCCTAGCCGTGATCCCACCAGTTCAGGGACAAATGATTACCTCCTTCTTGCACCATTCAGCTCGATGACTGATAGCCCATTTTCCAGATAGGGAAGGTATCCATACCAAGATAGGCCCCAACCCGCACCACACCATATATTATATATCCATCCATATATATATATATATATATACAGTGGTGTGAAAAAGTGTTTGCCCCCTTCCTCATTTCCTGTTCCTTTGCATGTTTGTCACACTTAAGTGTTTCGGAACATCAAACCAATTTAAACAATAGTCAAGGACAACACAAGTAAACACAAAATGCAATTTGTAAATGAAGGTGTTTATTATTAAAGGGTGAAAAAAAATCCAAACCATCATGGCCCTGTGTGAAAAAGTGATTGCCCCCTAAGCCTAATAACTGGTTGGGCCACCCTTAGCAGCAACAACTGCAACCAAGCGTTTGCGATAACGTGCAATGAGGCTTTTACAGCGTCCTGGAGGAATTTTGGCCCACTCATCTTTGCAGAATTGTCCTAATTCAGTTACATTAGAGGGTTTTCGAGCATGAACAGCCTTTTTAAGGTCATACCACAACATCTCAATAGATTCAGGTCAGGACTTTGGCTAGGCCACTCCAAAGTCTTCATTTTGTTTTTCTTCAGCCATTCGGTGGTGGACTTGCCGGTGTGTTTAGGATCATTGTCCTGCTGCAGAATCCAAGTTCGTTTCAGCTTGAGTACACGAAAAGATGGTCGGACATTCTCCTTCAGGATCTCTTAGTAGACAGCAGAATTCATAGTTCCTTTTATCACGGCAAGTCTTCCAGGTCCTGAAGCAGCAAAACAGCCCCAGACCATCACACTACCACCACCATATTTTACTGTTGGTATAATGTTCTTTTTATGAAATGCAGTGTTCCTTCTACGCCAGATATACTTGGACACACACCTTCCAAAGAGTTCCACTTTTGTCTCATCGGTCCACAGAATGTTGTCCCAAAAGTCTTGGGGATCATCAAGATGTGTTGTGGAGAAATTGAGACGAGCTTTGATGTTCTTTTTGCTCAGCAGTGGTTTTCTCCTTGGAACTCTGCCATGCAGGCCATTTTTGCCCAGTCTTTTCCTGATGGTGGAGGCATGAACGCTGACCTTAACTGAGGCAAGTGAGGCCTGCAGTTCCTTGGACGTTGTTGTGGGGTCTTTTGTGACCTCTTGGATGAGTCGTCGCTGCGCTCTTGGGGTAATTTTGGGCGGCCGGCCACTCCTTGGAAGGTCCACCACTGTTCCATGTCTTCGCCATTTGTGGATAATGGCTCTCACTGTGGTTCGCTGGATTCCCAAAGCTTTGGAAATGGCTTTATAACCCTTTCCAGACTGATAGATCTCAATTACTTTCTTTCTCAATTGTTCCTGAATTTCTTTGGGTCTCGGCCTGATGTGTAGCTTTTAAGGATCTTCTGGTGGACCTTACTGTGTCAAGCAGCTCCTATTTAAGTGATGCCTTGATTGTGACCAGGTGTGGCAATAATCAGGCCTGGGTGTGGCTAGAGAAATTGAACTCAGGTGTGGACAACCACAGTTATAGTATGTTTTAACAAGGGGGGCAATCACTTTTTCACACAGGACCATGATGGTTTGGATTTTTTTTCACCTTTAATAATAAACACCTTCATTTACAAATTGCATTTTGTGTTTACTTGTGTTGTCCTTGACTATTGTTTAAATTGGTTTGATGTTCCGAAACACTTAAGTGTGACAAACATGCAAAGGAACAGGAAATGAGGAAGGGGGCAAACACTTTTTCACACCACTGTATATATATATATATATATATATATATATATATATATATATATATATTTATACATACATATACAGTATCTCACACCCCTCACATTTTTGTAAATATTTTATTATATCTTTTCATGTGACAACACTAATGATATTACACTTTGCTACAATGTAAAATAGTGAGTGTACATCTTGTATAACAGTGTAAATTTGCTGTCCCCTCAAAATAACTCAAAACACGGCCATTAATGTCTAAACCACTGGCAACAAAAGTTAGTACACCCCTAAGTGAAAATGTCCAAATTGGGACCAATTAGCCATTTTCCCAACCCGATGTCATGTGAGTCATTACTGTTACAAGATCTTAGGCGTGAATGGGGAGCAGATGTGTTAAATTTGGTGTTATCGCTCTCACTCTCTCATACTGGTAACTGCAAGTTCAACATGGCACCTCATGGCAAAGAACTCTCTAAGGATCTGAAAAAAAGAATTATTGCTATACATGAAGATGGTTTAGG
Organism: Lithobates pipiens; assembly: GCF_037356315.1. Classification (NCBI taxonomy): domain Eukaryota; kingdom Metazoa; phylum Chordata; class Amphibia; order Anura; family Ranidae; genus Lithobates; species Lithobates pipiens. The sequence goes on along the minus strand of NW_027507685.1, from coordinate 118,270,258 downwards.
CTATAAGAAGATTGCCAAGACTCTGAAACTGAGCTGCAGCATGGTGGCCAAGACCATACAGCAGTTTAACAGCACAGGTTCCACTCGCACCAGGCCTCACCATGGTTGACCAAAGAAGTTAAGTGCACATGCTCAGCGTCATATCCAGAGGTTGTCTTTGAGAAATAGACGTATGAGTGAGACCAGCATTGCTGTAGAGTTTGAAGGGGTGGGGGGTCGGGCTGTCAGGGCTCAGGCCATACGCTGCAAACTGCGTCAAATTGGTCTGCATGGCTGTCATCCCAGCTATTCCAAGGATGATGCAGAAGAAAGCCTGCAAACAGTTTTCTGAAGACAAGCAGACTAAGGACATGGATTACTGGAACCATGTCCTGTGGTCTGATGAGACCAAGATAAACGTATTTGGTTCAGATGGTGTCAAGCATGTGTGGTGGCAACCAGGTGAGGACTACAAAGAAAAGTGTGTCTTGCCTACAGTTAAGCATGGTGGTGGGAGTGTCATGGTCTGGGGCTGCATGAGTGCTGCTGGCACTGGGGAGCTACAGTTTGTTGAGGGAAACATGAATGCAAACAAGTACTGTGACATACTGAAGCAGAGCTTGATCCCCTCCCTTCGGAAACTGGGCTGCAGGGCAGTATTCCAATATGATAATGACCCCAAACACACCTCTAAGATGACCACTGCCTTGCTAAAGAGGCTGAGGATGAAGGTGATGGACTGACCAAGCATGTCTCCAGACCTAAACCCTATTAAGCATCTGTGGGGCATCCTCAAATGGAAGGTGGAGGAGGGCAAGGTCTCTAACATCCACCAGCTCCGTGATGTCGTCATGGAGGAGTGGAACAGGACTCCAGTGGCAACCTGTGAAGCTCTGGTGAACTCCATGCCCAAGAGGATTAAGGCAGTGCTGGAAAATAATGGTGGCCACACAAAATATTGACACTTTGGGCCCAATTTGGACATTTTCACAGGGGTGTATTCACTTTTGTTGCCAGCGGTTTGGACATTAATGGCTGTGTGTTGAGTTATTTTGAGGGGACAGCAAATTTACACTGTTATACAAGCTGTACACACTGTAGCAAAGTGTAATTTCTTCAGTGTTGTCACATGAAAAGATATAATAAAATATTTACAAAAATGTGAGGGGTGTACACACTTTTGTGAGATACTATATAAAACAATCCACTATACCGACCTTCGGGAACCAGAGACCCCTGCCAACAGTACCTGAAAAACACATATACATACAGCTGCCTATAGGGAGGGAGGGAAATCACTAAGCTTGTGTGTTACCTCTTCCTAGATTTGCGCCCAAATGGCTGGATCCATCCCCCGCCTCTCCTTACTAAACACATAAATTAACTCCTAGCACCGCCCTGTGCTCCCAGCTATCCCAACCCACTTCCTACACCAACACCTCCTGGTGCATCAATCCAGCTTCCACCCAGTCATGTGGCCCCTGCACTAAGTTCCTCTTGCTCCGGGGCTGATCTAACTTTTCAATAATAAATGCAAATAAAATAGACCAAATACCATTGTAAATTATGTTAAAACTACTTGTAATTATGTAATAATAATCATGTGAACTTTTCACCTAAAAAGATATTTTGCAGCTGCCCAGATGTGCTAATCCAGAGATAAAATTCATCTAGCTGTATTACGTGCTAAAGCTTCCTGTGTTGTTGGTGAAGTCCACACTAAAATCAAAGGGTCCGAAATCCAAAACAGAAGGTCTACAAACAGGGAAGGTATTGCTGGTGAAACTTTGGATCGCTGGACTGCCACATTCGAACTGCAAAACAATGTCCAGTCCCTCCAGGACACCTTTATGGACCTCAAAATAAATTGATTTGGCCAAAAGCCTGCTTTACTTCTCTTTACTTGTCTTTCCCTAGACTGTTATAGAAACTGACACAGCTAGCCCACTGCTATGGGCACCCTCTATATTTAGAAAACAATTCCCTCTTTGATGTTTTATCACTTACACCTATTATAGAAATGTAGTAATGGACGGTATTGTACAACAGCAAATTAAGAAGACCACAGATTAAACATAAGTCAATGAAGGTATCTAAGCTAGATATATTCTGAAAAAGCAACTCAGGACATCACCTACCGTCAATCAGGCAGCTGGAAATGGATAACAAAGGAACCAACATATATAAGATAATACTCAACTGTCATTTAATGTGAATGAAAGGGAGAGATAGACCAGCAATCTTGTGCCTGACTCTAACCTTCTCTTTAAATCTATGGGACAGATTGATAGCTTCATACAAATTTAAGTCCCCACATACCCCACTAGACCCTCTACTTAATAATCCTTCATTCACTCCAGGTCTTCATCCCCAAGAATTTTCGTGGTGGACTAATAAGGGACTGCTCCTTATAGCGGACTTATGTGACCATAGAGGTGCTCTCTCAAAACAGGTCCTCCAGGAAAAGTACCATTTCCCAAATTCAGAATTTTACCGCTACACTCAGCCTATTATCTAGCAACATTAAACCGCATCTCGGATCTAACTACATCCACTTTAATGGAAATTTCTGCAGGACCCGTGACAGGCACACTGGTCACATCAGATTTATAGTATCTTAACCTCAACTTTTCAAAAATTGTTTTACATGCAAAAATGGGAGCAAGATATAGAAATCAATTTAGAAGCCGAGGAATGGTGCAAAATGTTGCAATTTGCGTCTAAATCATTTATCAATACCTCTCTGATAGAGGCAAACTACAAAGTCTTGATGAGGTGGTATATGGTCCCAGCGAGGGTTGCTAACTTTGTCCCGGGGGCTTCCCCGCAGTGCTTCAGGGGTTGTAATATGGATGGCACCATGTTTCATACATGGTGGACATGCCCAAAAGTGTGAAGGTGTTGGATACGCACATATAACTTCATATATTCATTGACTCAAGCGAACCTCACTAAGTCACCCCTGCAGGCACTGTTTGGGTGCCCAGTGGAGGGGACATCGAGGCACACGAAGCGACGACTCATTACTTTCATATTTGTTGCAGCAAGAATAGTGATTGCAAATCTTGGAAATCCCCAATGATCCCTTTTCACCTGCTAAAATCAAAACTTTCATGGATAATGGTGAACGAACGCCTCTCTGCGATCTTAAAAGGTAGCTTGGTTCAATAAAATATGGGGCCCTTGGATCCATTACCTCTCGACCACATAGTGAGATGGGAGTGGCTCAGAAGCTCTTCTCTCTGGGTTTCGGGGTGCACCCCCCCCCCCCCCCACAATCCTCTACTTTTCTTCCTAATCTTTTCTTTTTCTCTCTCTCTACTATCAATTGGAGCTGGCCTTCAGGGGCTCACAGACTATCCGGGGCCTCTGGACCCACATAGAAGTTATTCTAGTTGGTCACACCTAGAGGAGGTGACAGTGGGAGAAGGGCCTCCCCTCACAGTTCTCAGAGTGACATGTTGAAGCACACTCGTGCACCATTTAGAGAGGGCTCCTTCTTTTAGTTTTATATCTTGAGTTTCATTCATATGTAATATCCGGTTCAGATCTATCCTCACTGAATGAATCTAAAGTGGGGGCAGGGATACATTTAACCTCACAAAAATACAAGGCAATGTATGATGTAACCGACTCATAATCAACCTAATACCTGTACATCTACTTTGCACTAAGATGATAAATGTTAATTTTGTACTTGTTTTAACTTTCTGAATAAAAATATTGGATAATAAGATAATACTCAACTGATACTAACACCTACAATATTGGACCAGGAAGTGATTAAATATCTATAGGCCCTCTCTGACCCAAGCCAACAGCCAATGCTTGATTTTACCTGCCTACAGAACCAATCAATTGGCTACACTTGAGTTTTCGGCCCACTTGCTAATAATATTTTGTAGAGAGCTAGAGAACTAGGCACCAGAGAAGTTCCGAGATCAAGGTCACTTAGTGTTATGCCGCTTACACACGACCGGAGTTTCCGGCAGACTAGGTCCGACGGAATCAGTCCGTCAGACAATCCGATTGTGTGTGGGCTAATCCAATAGTTTTTCATTTTAAAAAATCAGACGGACCTAGAAATAGAACATGTTTCAAATCAATCCGACGGACTCAGTTGCTGTCGGAAAACCGTTTATCTGTACGCTAGTATTGGCTACTGGCTATTGAACTTCCTTTTTTAGTCCCGTCGTACGTCATCACGTTCAAAACGAACAGACTTTCGAACTGACGTTTGTGTGTTGGCAAGTCCATTCGTTCAGAAGGTCCGTCGGAACTCCGCCGAAAATCCGTCGGGAAGACCGTCGGACCTAGTCTGCCAGAAAGACCGGTCATGTGTGTGCGGCATTTTGCTTCCTCCTATGTGAGAACTGTGAAGATTCAGAGAGAGAAAAGCACCAGGGAAAACCTTTCGGAGGCATTGTGGCCTAACCCTCATCTACTTTCATCTTCGGGGAAAAGATGGGACTTAGTATTCCTGCTCAGTGGTCAATCGCTGTCAGGGCTGTACTGGGAACAAAAACTAGCCCTGAAAATAATTTCATACCAGTTCCATAGTGTTATTATAACAACCCAACAGCATAGCATCATTCAATATAATGGAAAAAATTGGAGGAAAGTAGGGACTTTCAGGGACAGTGTAAAGTCATGTGTTTCCATCCCTAGGGACTTTGATATCATGGTAAGATTATGGATATCCATCCCATATACATTTGAAGGGGAGAGTGTAAAAAACACCAAGGGAAAAAAACGGGACTTTAAATGAAGCACCAGAAAGCAAAAAGATATACTTAGATGAATAAAAAGGAATTTTATTAGAGAACTAGGTAAAAAATATATAAATAGTTCTGGTAACAATGGTACACCTTGTATAGATATATGGACTGAGACATTGTAATACAGTCCAGCTAACAATGTATCATGGTAACAATAATATATACTAAATGGTATGCTGGACATAATGATAATCTCATACATTATAAAACATTTAATTCCTTGATTCATCAGAAAACAATTGGGTATATACAATAATTCATTGGTGTTTCTCCCCCCGATGCGCGTTGTGACATTGGTGGATTCTCCCGCGGCTGGTATATTTATAGGGGCGGTCCTTTGACGGTCTCGGCACTTGAGGCTCTTCACATTCAGATCTCCACACGAATTGACGCTCCACGAATTTCTTGGTTCCCTTCTCCCAGGGTTCCTCATTCCCACCAGGTATGTTGTCACTTATCATCAGTCTCATGTTTTCTCACCTTCATCATTTTTTGGCGTTTTCTCACTTTTTATTCATTCACACTTACCCTCTTTCTCACTCCTCACACCATTTTGTCACTCACTTTTATTATCCCTCTTATCCCTTTTCCTCCCTTTCTCTCCACCTGTTTTCTTTTCTCCCCCCTTCCCCTTCATTCCCTATTTTCCTTCTCCCTTTTCTCTCCTGTTTCCTATTGCTTCTTCCCCCCCCCCTCCTTTTGCCGTCATACCTATTTTTCCTTCGTCTCCTCCCATTCCCCCTTTCCCTTTTCCCTTTTCTTATTTCATCTCTTTTTTCCCCTCCCCCTGGCTCACTGTTCACACATCACATTTCTTTCCTTTAGTCTGTCCTTGATTGCCGTGGCCGCCTCTGGTATTGCCCCTTCCCAGTCCACGGGACCTTCCACCTCAGCTCCCACTTGGAGCCATATCCGGATTGCTTTTGCAGCCCCATCACCATATGGGCATTGCATCATACCTCAGCAAATAAGCCTAGGTTGTGGGGGTTGACACCCCATTCCTTATTTTGCTTCTTCTATTTATTATTTTTTCCTTATACTTATGTCAACTTTTCCAGATCATTACACGTTATCAGAGAAGTACTTACTGAGGCCGAGATGCCGAGAGCGGTCCACCCTTGCGACTAAGCTCAGTTCGCCCTCTGGAGGTGATACAGGGAGCAAATGGCAAAAAGAGGCACAGGCAACCCAGATGGCAGGGGAAGCCCTGCGTGAAGGTCTCGGAGAGATGGACACCTTGTGTAGCAACTGGCTGGTAGATGTAGAGGGCGGAACGCCCGGCTGGGGGTCAAACACTGACAATCCTAGATACAGGCACAGTCTCAGGTAAGGTGTCTTAGGGAGACACAAGCAAGTCCAGGTCACAGGCCGTGGGTCAGGGCAGGAGACAAGAGGCAAGTCCGGGTCACAGGCAGAGGGTCAAACACTGGAGAGAAGCGGAGTCCGTATAACAAAGCCAAGGGTCAAGTCCAGGAGATAAGCAGCAGCGTCAAAGAACAATCCGGGTCACAACAGGTAATCAGATGCACAAACAAGTTTTCAGGTAACAGGAGCTGAAGACAAACCAGCAATTGATGTGTGCACGCACCAGAGCAGCTTTTATAGGCCACCAGGGACACGCTAAACGTGCGCCAGTGCGCACAGGCATGTGCGCCTGTGCGTGCGCCTGAGTGCCAGACCGCGAATGTGCATGCGCCGTTCCACCGCCCATGCGCACAGGGACATGGCTGAGGTGCCTGGATGGCCTGAACCCCTGACAGTGCCCCCCGAGGGGTGGCCTCTGGACACCAAACTGGACATCAACTCTGGATGAGCTTGGTAGAACGCCTGAATCAGGCGTGGGGCGTGTAGATTCTTAGAGGGTTCCCAGCGGGATACCCCTTCCACTTAACCAGATACTGGAGTTGTCTGCCCAGCTTCCTGCAACTCAGGATCTTCTCTACTTCGAACTCGGTTTCACCATCAATAAGAACTGGTGGAGGAGTTGGCTTGTCTCTGTCTGGAAAAGGGCTAGGCACAACAGGTTTCAAAAGGGATGCATGAAAGACCGGGTGTATTTTATAGGATTTGGGTAGATCAAGTTCAAAAGCTACGGGGTTAACCATCCTCTTGATTCTGAAAGGACCAATAAATTTAGGCCCCGGTTTTCGTCACGGAATAGGCAATTTAAGGTTAGCGGATTACAGCCAGATCTCTTCATCAGTTTTAAAAGCTGGATTTTCCTTCCTTCCTTTATTGTAGTATTTGCTGTACCCATCCTGGTCCTTTTGCATAGTCTCCTGTATTTTTAGAAAGTTTGATTGTACAGAAGCAAAGCGGTCTTGCACCGCAGGAACGGAGGCCTCAGGAAGGGATACTGGAAGAAACGAGGGGTGGAAACCAAAATTAGCCCAAAAGTGTGTCTGTTTAGTAGGAGTATGAACCGAGTTGTTATATGCAAATTCAGCGTATGACAGAAGAGTGGACCAATCATCCTGGGACTCGGAACAAAGGCAACAAAGATATTGCTCCAAGGTTTGGTTAGTCCTCTCCGTCTGGCCGTTCTCTGAGGGTGGTATGCAGAAGAGAGGCACACTTTAATTTCCAGGGATTTACACAGCTCTCTCCAGAACTTACAAGTAAACTGGACACCTCTGTCTGAGGTGATGCTTTTGGGGACACCATGGAGTCTAACAATTTCTTTGAAAAAGACATCGGCAGTGGTTGAAGCTGAGGGAGTCCCCACCATGGGTATGAAATGTGCCATCTTGGAGAGCCAGTCAATGATGACAAAGATGGTAGTGAATCCCCCCGATGGGTTCAAGTCTACAATAAAGTCCATGGAGACCTCTGCCCAAGACCTTTCAGGAATAGACAAGGGTTAGCATTGGATCCTTGGCTGCATTGGCATGGGATACAGGAAGAAACTCTCTACAATCCCGCTTCCAGCCTGGCCACCAGAAAGAGCGAGAGATGAGTTCCCCAGTCTTTAGAGACCCGAAGTGACCGGGTAATTTATGGTCATGAAAAGTCCTGAGGATCAAGGGCCTTACTTCAGATGGAACAAAGATTTTATTTCCAGGCCAGAGTAAGTCATCATGTCTCTCCAAGGAAAGTTCTTTAAGGTCGGGATGGTGGTTGGAGGCTGCTTTGATGGTGGACATGAGATCGGCCTGGGTAATTAGACAGAAGTTTTGTGGGGATAGGATGGTACTGGGTTCAGTCTCCTGGGTGGCCTTGTTAAACATCCGGGAGAGTGCATCCGCTTTACCGTTTTTTGAACCAGGTCTATAGGCAATATGAAAATTAAATCTGGAAAAGAAGAGGGCCCATCAGGCTTGTCTGGGTTTCAAACGTTTGGCCATCCTAAGATATTCCAGGTTCTTGTGATCGGTCCAGATCATGACAGGATGGGCTGCCCCTTCCAGCAAATACCTCCACTCCTCAAGTGCAAATTTGATAGCTAGCAATTCCCTATCACCCACATCATAAGTCCTCTCTGGAGGACTTAGTTTCCGGGAAGCGAAAGCTACTGGGTGTAAGAGAGCCTTGGGCCCCTGCCTCTGGGAAAGAATAGCCCCGGTGGCTGTTTCAGAGGCATCCACTTCAAGTATGAAGGGCAAGGCAGGATCTGGATGCCGTAGGATTGGAGCAGACGAGAACAAGGTCTTTAGCTTGAGGAAGGCTTCTTGGGCCTCCGGGGGCCAGTGGAAACGACAGTGCTGGCGTGTCAGCTGGGTAATAGGAGCTACAATAGACGAGAATCCGGCAATGAATCTCCAATAGAAATTCGAGAAACCGATGAATCGTTGGACCCCTTTCTTGTCCACGGGAGCTGGCCATTCCTGGATGGCTTTGACCTTTTGGGGGTCCATTGCGACCCCATTGGTGGAAATGATGAACCCCAAAAACTGTACTGTTTTTTCAAACTCGCATTTCTCTGCTTTAAGGTAAAGTTTGTGATTTCTGAGGATTGCAAGAACCTGCTTAACGTGCACTTGATGGAGTTCCAAGGTAGCGGAAAAGATAAGGATATCATCCAAGTAATGTAATGTAATTTACCAGTAGTGATGGCCGAACGGTTCGCCCGGCGGTCGTTTCGCGGCGAATTTCCGACATTCGCGGTCCGCACGTTCGAACGCCTTTTTCCGTCGTTCGCCGCGGCGGACTTACGTGTTTAATGTATACAAGAACTTTAACCTTTGGTGACACGTTTATCATGTGATACAGGACAGCCAATTGAGACATGACAGCACATGGACACTTGTACATTCCCCCTAACCTATAAATACACCCGATCCGGTGGCCATTTTACATTCTTTCTTCTGTTACGATAGGGACAGGTTCCTGTGTGGAGTAGGGAGAGATAAACCACTAGCTATTTGGTACACAAAAGTTCTTTTCAGGACTGGTATAGGTGTTAGGTGTTGATAGGTTTGCTGTGCTGCTGATTCTTGCAGCAGCCTGAGTGTCTTTTGTTAGTTTAGAGAAAGGGAAAGGACGGTGTATGCTACAGGGACAGCCAGATTAGTCTTTCATCATCATCATCATCATCATCATCATTAGCTGTTACTATCAAGGTCCACAAAAGAGCTGTTCCAGTAACCACTAATCGTTCTCTTTTTTTGCCAATTTGTATAGGGACAGGAAGGAAGCAGTGTTGTCAGGCAGTGAGGGTAATTTTAAAGACTTGCTGTTATTATTAGTTCCACAAAGGTTCTTTTCAGGACTGGTATCAGTGGTACAGTAATAGGCTTGTACATGTATAATATTCTTTCTTCCAAATATAGAAAGGATATTATACTTGACTGCTGCCCTTCTGCTGCAGTCTGCTAAACATTCACAACTCACTTGTTCCACAAAAGTTCTTATAAGGACTGGTAACTTGGTATAGGGTGCTACGGTACATAGGCTTGAGTGCGGTACAGTCTGCTGTTCTGTAAGGACCGCTATCGGTCCACAATAGATAGGGTTGACGTGCACCACTGCTGACCGCTCACCTATACTGCAGCAGTCCTTCAGCGGTATAGGGACTGACGTACAGTCTGCTAATCACTAACACACAACCTGCTTGTTCCACAAAAGTTCTTATAAGGACTGGTAACTTGGTATAGGGTGCTACGGTACATAGGCTTGAGTGCGGTACAGTCTGCTGTTCTGTAAGGACCGCTATCGGTCCACAATAGATAGGGTTGACGTGCACCACTGCTGACCGCTGCCCTATACTGCAGCAGTCCTTCAGCGGTATAGGGACTGACGTACAGTCTGCTAAACACTAATACACAACCTGCTTGGTCCACAAAAGTTCTTATAAGGACTGGTAACTTGGTATAGGGTGCTACGGTACATAGGCTTGAGTGCGGTACAGTCTGCTGTTCTGTAAGGACCGCTATCGGTCCACAATAGATAGGGTTGACGTGCACCACTGCTGACCGCTCACCTATACTGCAGCAGTCCTTCAGCGGTATAGGGACTGACGTACAGTCTGCTAATCACTAACACACAACCTGCTTGTTCCACAAAAGTTCTTATAAGGACTGGTAACTTGGTATAGGGTGCTACGGTACATAGGCTTGAGTGCGGTACAGTCTGCTGTTCTGTAAGGACCGCTATCGGTCCACAATAGATAGGGTTGACGTGCACCACTGCTGACCGCTGCCCTATACTGCAGCAGTCCTTCAGCGGTATAGGGACTGACGTACAGTCTGCTAAACACTAATACACAACCTGCTTGGTCCACAAAAGTTCTTATAAGGACTGGTAACTTGGTATAGGGTGCTACGGTACATAGGCTTGAGTGCGGTACAGTCTGCTGTTCTGTAAGGACCGCTATAGGTCCACAATAGATAGGGTTGACGTGCACCACTGCTGACCGCTCACCTATACTGCAGCAGTCCTTCAGCGGTATAGGGACTGACGTACAGTCTGCTAATCACTAACACACAACCTGCTTGTTCCACAAAAGTTCTTATAAGGACTGGTAACTTGGTATAGGGTGCTACGGTACATAGGCTTGAGTGCGGTACAGTCTGCTGTTCTGTAAGGACCGCTATCGGTCCACAATAGATAGGGTTGACGTGCACCACTGCTGACCGCTGCCCTATACTGCAGCAGTCCTTCATCGGTATAGGGACTAAGAGTTTTGTCACAGGGTCATTTAAAAAATGACAGGCAGAGGAAGAGGCAGGCCCTTCCGCAGGGGTGGTAGGGGTAGGGCAGGAGCAACAGGCTTGAGCCAAAGTGGGAAGTTGCAGAAGGTGCGTTCAATTACTTTAAAGGATGCACCAGACTTGGTTGAGTGGCTCGCTCAGCCTTACTCTTCTGCACCCTCCTCATCCTCTCGATCTGCACCCTCTTCTTCACTCTCTGCTATGTGCACCCCCAAAGACACTACCACCAACAACACGACCACCACCACCACCACCACATACCTTCCGCTTGAGTCACTGGAATTATTTTCCGATCCATATCAAGAGGACATTTCTGATGCGCAGCCACTCTTGGTATTGGATCAGGAAGAGGAGGTAGCAACAAGCGCTACTCAGCAGTCTGACGCCAGTACCCAGATCAGCCCAAGGAGGAGGTTGGTCCCCGGTGTTGCTGCCTACTCCGAGATCTCTACTTATAGCGGTGGGGAAGGTGACGTTGATGATGACGTGTCTAGTGATGTCACGTGGGTGCCCACAAGAGAGGAAGAGGAGGGGAGTTCAGAGGGAGATATGGACCAGCAGATAGGGAGGAGAAGCAGCAATGACTTACATTGCACAGCAGGGACAAAGCAGACTGCAAATGTATCAGGAGCGAGTCATCGACCATGTACGGTCACATCTGGCGCTCCCAGGACACCGGCACATGGCTCCGCAGTGTGGGCTTTTTTTAACGTGTCCGCTGCTGACAATAGCGTTGCCATCTGCAATCTTTGCAGTCAACGCGTTAGTCGCGGTAAGCCCAATACTCACCTAGGGACGACCGCCTTAAGAAGGCACATGAGCAGCCATCACCGAGCCCAGTGGGAGCAACGGAACACACAAAGCCACACTGCAGGCTCTCACCGTCCAGCCTCGTCTTCTACTTCTCCTTCTCCTCTCTCCTCACAATTGTCCTCCACTCCACCTTCCATCACGCCAAGCTCACATTTTTCTGCAAAAAGGCAGGCTTCCGTGGGCCTAATGTTTGAGCGTAAAAAAATGATGACGCCGGATAACCCTCTTGCCCAACGGTTGGCGGCTGGCTTGTCAGAACTCATAGCCCGCCAACTACTGCCATATAAACTGGTGGACTCGGAGGCCTTTCGCAAATTTGTGGCCATTGGAACACCACAATGGAAGGTCCCAGGAAGGAAGTATTTCTCAGAGAAGGGCATCCCAGAGCTATATGGCCATGTTCAGCGGCAAGTGAATGTATCTCTGGCACACAGTGTCGGTGCCAAGATACATCTGACCACAGACACGTGGTCTAGCAAACACGGGCAGGGAAGGTATATCAGTTTTACTGCCCACTGGGTGAACCTTCTGACGGCCGTCAAGCATGTAACCCGTGGCACCCGTGTAGATTTGGTTTTACCGCCACGGATTGCATGCAGGCCTGACTCTTCTTCTCCTCCTCCTACTCCATCCTCCTCCCTCTCCTCCTCAGCTGCCTCCTCCTTTTCCGCTGCTAGCGTCTCTTCCACTGCACCGCCCAAGCTCCCCAGAACCTATTCCACATGCCAGGTGAGACGTTGCCATGCCGTGCTGCGTCTGTTGTGCCTGGAAGCAAAGAGCCACACTGGCCCGGCACTCCTTTCAGCTTTGCGTTCACAGGCAGATGAGTGGCTAACACCGCTCAATTTGACAGTTGGTAAAGTGGTGTGTGACAACGGTGCCAATCTGCTTAGCGCATTGAAACAGGGCAAAATCACGCACGTGCCGTGCATGGCACACGTCTTAAACTTGGTCGTGCAGCGATTCCTTGTCAAATACCCTGGGGTCCAGGACATCTTGCGGCAGGCAAGGAAAATCTCGGCCCATTTCAGAAGATCTTACACGGCCATGGCTCGCCTTGCTGACATTCAGCGGCGACACCATCTGCCGGTCAGACGTCTTATTTGCGATTGCCCGACGCGATGGAACTCAACCTTCTATATGCTTGATAGGCTGCTCCAGCAGAAACGTGCAGTTAACGTCTACCTGTATGAACTCTGCGAAAGAAACGGTTCTGGGGAGCTGGGTTTTTTTTCACCGCGCCAGTGGCTGCTCATGCGCGACACATGCAGACTTCTGCGGCCATTTGAGGAGATCACCAAACTGGTCAGTCGCAGCCATGGCGCCATCAGTGACATGGTACCTTATGCCTTCTTTCTGGAGCGTGCATTGCGTCGTGTCATTGATCAGGCTGTGGAGGAGCAGGAGCGGGAAGATGAGGAAGTCGCAATGCTGGATGAATTCCCAGGGGGGGCTACTCTATCTGAGACAAGTCAACAACAGGAGTCTGATGAGGAGTCAGAGGAGGATGGTGCCGGGGCGGATGAGCAGGAGCAAGAAGAGCATGCTTTAAACCTTTCTGGGATCCCTGTTGTGCGAGGATGGGGAGAGGAGAATGAAGAGGACGACATTATCCTGGATGATGAGCAGGAGCCAGGCCACCACACCGCTTCCACTTTAGTGCAAATGGGGGCCTTCATGCTCCAGTGTTTTAATAGGGACCCCCGTATAAAAAGCATGAGGGTCAAGGACCAGTACTGGGTGGCAACGTACTTAGACCCCCGGTACAAACACAAAATGGCGGAAATGTTACCGCCGTCGCAGAGGGCTGTCAGAATGCAGCACTTCCAGGCCTTGCTTCGAGAAATGCTGCATTCTGCTTTTGCGTGCGCTGGCAGAGGAGCAATTCCCACTCCCAGAGAAGGATTTGCGGGTACCAATCCAACAGCGCCTGCAAGAAGAGGCCGGTTTGAAGATGTGTTGGTGACTTCGGATATGAGGTCATTCTTTCAGCCGACCCATCGACAGGTGTCATCCGGATCCAGCATCAGGGAACGCCTAGACCGTCAGGTGTCCGACTACATTGGGTTAACGGCCGATGTGGACGCTCTGAGGAGTGATGAACCCCTAGACTACTGGGTGGGCAGGCTTGACCTCTGGCCAGAGCTTGCCCAATTTGCAATCGAACTGTTGGCTTGCCCCTCATCCAGTGTCCTGTCCGAAAGGACGTTCAGCGCAGCAGGGGGGATTGTGACCGATAAGCGTACTCGCCTAGCTCACCACAGTGTTAACTACCTCACATTTCTAAAAATGAATGAGGCATGGATCTCGGAGGAATTCAACACATGTGATCAGTAGACCATGTATATGTCTATAAACAATTTTTGGAATCAAGCACACAGACCTTCTTAATTCATTTGGCTCACTTCCCTGACCCAAAAAAGCACACCGTACTATATGCCCCTACCCTCCTCTTTGAAGAGGTTGAGCGGTGTCATATTTCTACTGGGGCTGCTTATTATGAGGGGTTCCCACCATCCCTGTGCTGTGCTGACTTCCTCCTGGGTGTTCTTATTATGAGGGGCTCCCACCATCCCTGTGCTGTGCTGACTTCCTCCTGGGGGTTCTTATTATGAGGGGATCACACCATCCCTGTGCTGTGCTGACTTCCTCCTGGGGCTGCTTACGGTGCTGCTGTCAGCGCTGTATGTCACGGAGCTGCTGTCAGCGCTGTATGTCACGGAGCTGCTGTCAGCGCTGTATGTCACGGAGCTGCTGTCAGCGCTGTATGTCACGGAGCTGCTGTCAGCGCTGTATGTCACGGAGCTGCTGTCAGCGCTGTATGTCACGGAGCTGCTGTCAGCGCTGTATGTCACGGAGCTGCTGTCAGCGCTGTATGTCACGGAGCTGCTGTCAGCGCTGTATGTCACGGAGCTGCTGTCAGCGCTGTATGTCACGGAGCTGCTGTCAGCGCTGTATGTCACGGTGCTGCTGTCAGCGCTGTATGTCACGGAGCTGCTGTCAGCGCTGTATGTCACGGAGCTGCTGTCAGTGCTGTATGTCACGGAGCTGCTGTCAGCGCTGTATGTCACGGAGCTGCTGTCAGCGCTGTATGTCACGGAGCTGCTGTCAGCGCTGTATGTCACGGTGCTGCTGTCAGCGCTGTATGTCACGGAGCTGCTGTCAGCGCTGTATGTCACGGAGCTGCTGTCAGCGCTGTATGTCACGGAGCTGCTGTCAGCGCTGTATGTCACGGAGCTGCTGTCAGCGCTGTATGTCACGGAGCTGCTGTCAGCGCTGTATGTCACGGTGCTGATGTCAGTGCTCTGTATTACGGTGCTGCTGTCAGTGCTCTGTATCTCCTGCACCCTCTTGTTTGCCTACCCTGGTCCCTGACCTTCCCTCTCCTCCATTGCCTTCATTAGCTCCATAGTCCTGAATTGTCAGAACAATTTCCCAAATAAAAAAAAAATGCTTGTAGTTATCGATCCCAAATTCACCTCATACATGTATTATGCTATTGTCCAGGTGGTGGGACTACGTGCTACCCCCTAATAATTACCCCGTGGCCGCAAATTCGACCTAAAGGTTTGCGAAATTCGCCTCCCATTGAAGTCAATGGAGCCCGCGGCGAACGGTCGTTTTCGCGAACGTTTGTGTCCGTTCGCGTTTCGCGTTCGCGAAACGTCCCGTCGGAAGTTCGTCCATCACTATTTACCAGGTGCTGAAATGTTGCAGGGGCG
This sequence comes from Lithobates pipiens, assembly GCF_037356315.1. NCBI lineage: Eukaryota > Metazoa > Chordata > Amphibia > Anura > Ranidae > Lithobates > Lithobates pipiens. The sequence continues at coordinate 118,254,817 of NW_027507685.1, read as the reverse complement.
TTGCAGAGCCCGAAAGGCATCACCAGGTACTCATAATGCCCGAATCTGGATCTAAAGGCAGTTTTCCATTTCGTCTCCGGCCTGGATCCGAATGAGGTTGTAGGCCCCGCGGAGATCTAATTTAGAAAAGATTCGGGCGGATCGGAAACACTGGAACAATTCTGGGATGAGAGGAAGCAGGTACCTGTTTTTGATGGTGATCTTGTTCAGCTCTCTATAGTCAATACAGGGTCTTAATGAGCCGTCCTTCTTTTCTACAAAGAAAATACCGGCACCAGCCAGTGATGAGGATGGACGAATAAACCCCTCCTCCAGGTTTTCGTCAATGTATGCTTTCAGAGCCTTTAGTTCTGTTTCTGATAATGGGAAAATACGGCCAAAAGATTTCAGAGCCTGGCAAAAGATCAATGGGACAGTCGTAGGATCGGTGGGGTGGTAGACGGTCCGCCTGCTGTTTATCAAAGACGTCCCTGAATTCCAGGTAAGTAGGAGGCACATGTTTCAGACTGTCAGGTATAGGTGCCAACATGGAGCAAGAAGCTGGATGAGGTCGGAAGCAGTGTTGGGAGCAATACTGAGAAGGGAAGGAGACCTCTTTACTTTTCCAACAGATTTGTGGTTCATGTACCTGTAACCAGGGGAGCGCTAAGATGATGGGGAACATGGGAGAAGGGATAATATCAAGGCGTAGTAACTCCTGGTGGCCAGAGTCTGTCTAAATGAAGATGGGTCTGGTTTCCTGCGTAACAAGTCCAGAGCGAGGGATGGACCCATCCGCAAGGTGTACCTGGAGACTTTGGTTCTTGAGGACAAGAGGGATGTGTAGTCTGGTAGCAAGTGAGGCATCCAGAAGGCAGCTGCACGCTCCAGAATAAATTATGGCCGGCAGGCGGATTTCCTTTCCCATTAACTGTAGAGAAACAAAGAGGGTGATGTAAGTTTGAGAAAAACCAGAGACTTGATAGTTCATAATAAACTGAGAAGAGGACTTACTGGGCCTCACAGGGCAGGTGTGGAGAAAATGTCCTGAACCCCCACAGTAAAGGCACAGGTTGGCCTGTCGCCTGCGTAAGCGTTCTTCTGGGGTGAGGGGAGCCCATACTAGTCCTAGTTGCATGGGCTCAGCCTCAGAACTGGAGACAGGTGGAGCTGTGTATGAAGGACGGGAACTGGTTTAGGCAACATCCAGTTGGGACGAGACACCTGAAAGCGTTCTGAACGGCGTTCTCGCATACGCCTGTCTAGTTTAGTGACTGCTTGTATTAAGTCCTCCAGTCTGGCAGGAGTGTCCATCCGAGCCAGCTCATCCTTGAAGGCTTCCGCTGCCCCTGATGAAACTGGAATTTGAGGGCAGGTTCATTCCTGGTTTGAACTATCAGAGAAGTACTTACCGAGGCCGAGATGCCAAGGGTGGTTCACCCTTGCGACTAAGCGCAGTTCACCCCCTGGAGGTGATACAGGGAGCAAATGGCACAAAGAAGCACAGGCAACCCAGGTGGCAGGGGAAGCCTTGCGTGAAGGTCTGGGAGAGATGGACACCTTGTGTAGCAACTGGCTGGTAGCTGTAGAGGGCGTAACGCCCGGCTGGGGGTCAAACACTGACAGTCCTAGATACAGGCACAGTCTCAGGTAAGGTGTCTTAGAGAGACACAAGCAAGTCACAGGCCATGGGTTAGGGCAGGAGACAAGAGGCAAGTCTGTGTCACAGGCAGAGGGTCAAACACTGGAGAGAAGCAGAGTCCGTATAACAAAGCCGAGGGTTAAGTCCAGGAGATAAGCAGCAGCGTCAAAGAACAATCCGAGTGACAACAGGTAATCAGATGCACAAACAAGTTTTCAGGTAACAGGAGCTGAAGACAAACCAGCAATTGATGTGTGCGCCAGAGCAGCTTTTATAGGCCACCAGGGGGACGCCAAACGTGGGCCAATGCGCACAGGCATGTGCCAGTGCGCATGTGTATGCGCCTGAGTGCCGGACTTGAACATCGGCTGTTCGCCTGTTCGGCAAATTCCGAACGTTATGGGCCGTTCGCGCCAAATTCGTGTGGCGCTCACGGCCCACAATGCACTGCAATGGCGCAGTGCATTCCTGGCTCATGATTGGCCAAGCATGCACTGTGACCCAGCATGCTTGGCCAATCACAGCGCCGGCAGCGAGGAGAGCCATGATTGGCCACAGGCAGGATGCCTGTGGCCAATCATAGCTCAGGCTGTGTAGTACACACCCCACACTATATAAGGCCGCCAGCGCGGCGGCCTTGTGTAGTGTGTTGGCGTCTGAAGCAGTTAGTGGGTGTTCTGTGTACCTTCAACACAGTATAAACCGATCGTTATCGGCCGATTTTTAGTTCTTGCTCTTCTGTAGTGGTTGTTGTCTGTGTGCCCTGACCGCAGTATACACCGCTATATTTACCTATATAGCTAGCGATATATCTATCTTTTATAATAGAGCTTGCAGTCAGTGTTAGTAGCTTGTGCGTGCTGTCTGCGTGCTCTGAACCCAGTATACACCGCTATATCCACCTATATAGCAAACTATCTTGCTCGTTTTAAATAGAGCTTGCAGTCAGCGGTAGGAGCTTGTGCGTGCTGTCTGCGTGCTCTGAACACAGTATACACCGCTATATCCACCTATATAGCAAACTATCTTGCTCGTTTTAAATAGAGCTTGCAGTCAGCGGTAGGAGCTTGTGCGTGCTGTCTGCGTGCTCTGAACCCAGTATACACCGCTATATCCACCTATATAGCAAACTATCTTGCTCGTTTTAAATAGAGCTTGCAGTCAGCGGTAGGAGCTTGTGCGTGCTGTCTGCGTGCTCTGAACCCAGTATACACCACTATATCCACCTATATAGCAAACTATCTTGCTCGTTTTAAATAGAGCTTGCAGTCAGCGGTAGGAGCTTGTGCGTGCTCTCTGCGTGCTCTGAACCCAGTATACACCGCTATGTCCACCTATATAGCAAACTATCTTGCTCGTTTTAAATAGAGCTTGCAGTCAGCGGTAGGAGCTTGTGCGTGCTGTCTGCGTGCTCTGAACCCAGTATACACCTCTATATCCACCTATATAGCAAACTATCTTGCTCGTTTTAAATAGAGCTTGCAGTCAGTGTTAGGAGCTTGTGCGTGCTGTCTGCGTGCTCTGAACCCAGTATACACCGCTATATCCACCTATATAGCGAACTATCTTGCTCGTTTTAAATAGAGCTTGCAGTCAGCGGTAGGAGATTGTGCGTGCTGTCTTCGTGCTCTGAACCCAGTATACACCGCTATATCCACCTACATAGCTCTTCTCTATTTGAGCCATCTGCCATCTGCAGGAGTTAGTGGAAGTTGTGTGTGCCTCCAGCAGTGGCGGCTGGTGAAGTTTTTGGATGGGGGGCGCCAGACCCCGCCCATAATGACCCCGCCCACCATTTTGGCCCCTCCCACTTCTCATAAAACACACCCCTTATGTAATCGGAAATTTTTTTTGACGTGGGTTCCCCCCTCCGAGAGAATACCAGGCCCTTAGGTCTGGTATGGATTCCAAGGGGAACCCCCTACGCCGAAAAAACGGCGTGGGGGTCCCCCCCAGATCCACACCAGACCCTTATCCGAGCACGCTACCCGGCCGGCCAGGAAAGGGGGTGGGGACGAGCGGGCGCCCCCCCCCTCCTGAGCCGTACCAGGCCGCGTGCCCTCAACATGGGGGGGTGCCTTGGGGGAGGGGGGGCGTGCGGCCCCCCCACCCCAAAGCACCTTGTCCCCATGTTGATGAGGACAAGGGCCTCTTCCCGACAACCCTGGCCGTTGGTTGTCGGGGTCTGCGGGCGGGGGGCTTATCGGAATCCGGGAGCCCCCTTTAATAAGGGGGCCCCGGATACCGGCCCCCCACCCTATGTGAATGAGTATGGGGTACAATGTACCCCTACCCATTCACCTGTGAAAAAAAGTACAAAAAAAAAACACAACACAGGGTTAAAATATTTTATTGCACAGCTCCGGGGGTCTTCCGTCTTCGGGGGTCTTCTCGCCGGACTCCTCCGCTATCTTCTTGTAGCTCTTTTGCTAGCGGAGGAGTCCGGCTTTCTTCCTCGCCGCCGGCCTCTTCTCCCGACTTCAGGGGTCTTGTCCCCCTCTTCGGTTCTTCTGCCGGGCCACCGCGCCTTCTTATAGCTCTTTTAGAGGCGGTGGCCCGGTCTTCTGCTGCTGCCGCCGCCGCCGCCGCCGCCCGTTCTTCTTCTTCTTCTTCTTCTCCTTCTTCTCCAGGAGATGTTGCCTCGACGATCTCCCTGGCCGGAATGCCAGGGACGCGCTGCACTGCTACTTATATAGGGACAAAGGGGCGGTGTCACATGGGTTGATGTCGCATGGGTTGGTCACATGGGTTGATGTCACAGTCGCCATGGGACATCAACCCATGTGACCAACCCATGTGACATCAACCCATGTGACACCGCCCCATTGTTCTTCTATAAAAGTGGCAGCGCAGCGCGTCCCTGGCATTCCGGCCAGGGAGATCGTCGAGGCAACATCTCCTGGAGAAGAAGGAGAAGAAGAAGAAGAAGAACGGGCGGCGGCGGCAGCAGAAGACCGGGCCACCGCCTCTAAAAGAGCTATAAGAAGGCGTGGTGGCCCGGCAGAAGAACCGAAGAGGGGGACAAGACCCCCAAAGTCGGGAGAAGAGGCCGGCGGCGAGGAAGAAAGCCGGACTCCTCCGCTAGCAAAAGAGCTACAAGAAGATAGCGGAGGAGTCCGGCGAGAAGACCCCCGAAGACGGAAGACCCCCGGAGCTGTGCAATAAAATATTTTAACCCTGTGTTGTGTTTTTTTTTTGTACTTTTTTCACAGGTGAATGGGTAGGGGTACATTGTACCCCATACTCATTCACATAGGGTGGGGGGCCGGTATCCGGGGCCCCCTTATTAAAGGGGGCTCCCGGATTCCGATAAGCCCCCCGCCCGCAGACCCCGACAACCAACGGCCAGGGTTGTCGGGAAGAGGCCCTTGTCCTCATCAACATGGGGACAAGGTGCTTTGGGGTGGGGGGGCCGCACGCCCCCCTCCCCCAAGGCACCCCCCCCATGTTGAGGGCACGCGGCCTGGTACGGCTCAGGAGGGGGGGGGCCGCCCGCTCGTCCCCACCCCCTTTCCTGGCCGGCCGGGTAGCGTGCTCGGATAAGGGTCTGGTGTGGATCTGGGGGGGACCCCCACGCCGTTTTTTCGGCGTAGGGGGTTCCCCTTGGAATCCATACCAGACCTAAGGGCCTGGTATGCTCTCGGAGGGGGAACCCACGTCAAATTTTTTTTCAGAAATTTGGCGTGGAGTTCCCCCTTCAGAGCTCATTCTCTGATTGGCCACGGCAAAAGTCGCCTGGCCTGGGGAAACCTTTCTGGCTGTGAAAGCTTTTTGCATTCATTCAGCTAAATGCACGAACATTCTCCACAAAGTAGAGGCTAGAAAGCCTTTATGCGGTGACTCACCTCTCACTGTCTGGCAGCTCCGCTCGGGCTAAGGAACGGAGCTGCCTACGTCACTTCCGGGTTTCGTGAAGCAGCCGAAAGCCGGAAGTGACTGCCTGTCTAAGAATGACAATGCTCCCGCCCGTAGAATCACAGTGATTTTACGGGCGGAAGCTAGTCGGCGTTCTGCAGTGCGCCGCAAGGCGGGTTTTTAACCCGCAAATGAAGCGCCATGGATGCAATCTTGTGATTGCATGGACGTGGCGCTTCTCATAGTGCACTGTGACCGGCGCCACAGTACACTATGTTAAATTGTTAAATGACATTTTTTTTTTTTTTTTTTTTAAATGTCTTAAAGGGCCCGTTTTTTTTTTTTTTTTTTAGTTTTTTTTTTAGTTTTTTTTTTAACTTTTTTTTTTCTTTTACACCTAGGGAGAGGGGGGGCGGCGCCCGGGCGCCCCCTATGGGCGGGCCGCCACTGGCCTCCAGCACAATATGCACTACCCAATTGCTGGTTTTCCCAACTCTCTTCAGGCCATTACCATGTCTGGAAGGCCAGCAAGGAGAGGCAGACAGGCGCGAGCCGATAAAAGAGGGCTAGCAGGCTCTGTGTCTAGAGACAACAGTGCTGGTCGTGGACGCTGTGCATCGTCATCATCACGCTTGTCCTTCTTTTCGGCAGCTGGACATGTTGAGCCGCAACATGCCAACGACTCTGTAGAGTGGATGACCAAGCCCTCTTCATCCTCCTTATCCTCTCTCACCCAGTCTCAGGGTACTAGCAAAGCAGCTGCCAACGCATCGTCTTCCCTCCTCTCAATGTCATCATCAGTGACTCCTTCTCTAGACCCACCACGTCCTCCTGAGGAGTCTCCTGAACTCTTTGAGCACAGTGTTGGGTACAGGCTCCAGGAGGATGCCCAGTGTTTTGTAGGCTCTGATGATGATACTCAGCTAGAGGAAGCTAGTAGCGTGAATGCAGAGAGAGGGGATGCTCAAGAAGGACAGCAATCTGGCAGGCATGTTCCACAAGCTGCAGCATACTGCCAGGTTTGCTACAGCGATGAAGAGGGAGGGGATGATGAGGGCACTGACTCCACATGGGTGCCTGGTAGGAGAGAGGAGGAGGAGGAGGAGGCACATGTCCAACGAGGCAGGATGCCCTCCAGGGGCAAGCTTAGGGGCAGCACACCGACTGTGCAGGGCGCTGCCTCTGCGCGTTATTCTAAAAGTTCTTTGGTGTGGGCCTTTTTTGAGACGAGTGCATCAGATTGCACTGCTGCTATTTGCAACATATGTCTCAAGCGTATCTCGCGTGGCCAAAACATCAGCCGCTTGGGCACCACATGCTTGACCAGACATATGTTGACCTGCCATGCAGCTCGTTGGCAAGTGTACCTCAAAGACCCACATCAAAGAACAAAGCGGACCTCTCCTTGCTCCTCATTAGCTGGGATCTCCAACCCCACTAGACCTTCAGTCCTCTCTGAAACCTGCTCTGAGAGGAATGAAGGTGTAGAATTAGGTGTGTCACAGCCAAGTGCTTCCGGGCACTCTGCTAGCAGTACACCCACGTACGATTATAGCAGCCAGCGAAAGAAGTTCACTCCCAGCCATCCACATGCCCAGCGGTTGAATGCTAGCTTGGCTAAATTGCTAGCACTTCAACTGCTGCCTTTTCAGTTGGTAGACTCGGCCCCCTTCCGTGAGTTTGTACAATGTGCGGTTCCTCAGTGGCAGGTCCCCAAACTCCACTTTTTCTCACGGAAGGCGATTCCGGCTCTCTACCGGCATGTGGAAGGCAATGTCCTTGCCTCGCTGGACAGGGCGGTCAGCGGTAAGGTGCATATTACCGCTGACTCATGGTCCAGCAGGCATGGACAGGGACGTTACCTGTCTTTCACGGCCCATTGGGTCACTCTTCTTGCAGCTGGGAAGGATGCAGGACAAGGTGCAGTAGTGTTGGAGGTTGTTCCACCACCACGCCTCCAAAATGCTACTATTGGTTGTGACACACCTCTCTCTTCCACCCCATCCTCTTCTTCTTCCTCCATGGCCTCTTCCAGTGCTCTGTCCTCAGAACCAGCGGTGCTCCGTAGGCGTTCCAGGGGCTACGCAAGTACGCAGGCAAAACGATGCCATGCCGTGCTTGCGCTGGTTTGTTTGGGGGACAGGAGCCACACTGGGACGGATGTTTTGTCAGCTCTGCAGGGGCAGGCCGAGAGGTGGTTGACACCACGCCAGCTTAAGCCAGGAATGGTGGTTTGCGACAATGGCACCAACCTCCTCTCCGCCCTCCGACAGGGACAACTGACCCATGTGCCCTGTGTAGCTCACGTCCTTAACCTGGTGGTGCAGCGGTTCTTGGGCAGGTACCCGGGCTTACAGGATGTCCTGAAGCAGGCCAGAAAAGTCTGTGTGCATTTCCGCCAATCATTTAATGCCTGTGCTCGGCTGGCTGAGCTCCAAAAGGAGTTGAACCTGCCCAAGAACCGCCTTATATGTGACATGCCCACCAGGTGGAACTCAACGTTGGCCATGCTGCAGCGGCTGCACACGCAGCAGAGGGCCATCAATGAGTACCTGTGCGACTACAGCACCAGGACAGGGTCAGGGGAGCTTGGTTTTTTCTCACCACGCCAGTGGGGCGTGATCAGGGATGCATGCACTGTCCTGTCACTGTTTGAGGAGGCCACAAGGATGGTGAGCAGTGACAGTGCATGCATCAGTGACACTGTACCTCTTGTCCACCTCTTGGAGCATACGCTGCGTGGAATAATGGACAGGGCACTTGAGGCAGAACAGAGGCAGGAAGAGGAGGACTTCCTTGCCTCTCAAGGCCCCCTTTATCCAGACAGTGTTCCTGCTGTGCCACCCATCACACAGGAAGAGGATGAGGAGGAGAAGGAGGAGGAGGAGGAGGATGATTGTGTCAGCATGGAAGTGGAGGCTGGCACTCAGCAGCAGTCTTGTAGGGATGATTTACAGTCCCAAGAAACCCGTGGTCTTGTACATGGCTGGGAGGAGGTAGCTGCGGATCATGTTGTCCTTAGTGACCCAGAGGACTCTGGACTGAATGCCTCAGCTAACCTACGCTGCATGGCCTCCCTGATCCTGCAAAGCCCGCGGAAGGATCCTTGTATTCTTCAGATCAAGGAGAGGGACCATTACTGGCTGGCCACTCTCCTTGATCCACGGTACAAGGGTAAGGTTGTCGACCTTATCTTGCCATCGCAGAGGGAGCAGAGGATGAGACATCTCCGGGTGGCCTTGCAGAAAGGTCTGTGCAACGCGTTCCCAGAGACTGGGAGGTTACAAACTCCTGGTCCTGGACAACGTGTTGCTGAGGCATCGGTCAGAAGGAGAGGTGGAGAAGGTGGCCGTCTGACCGATGCTTTCAGACAATTTTTTAGTCCGCAGCCCCAAGGTATGATTGGTTCCAGCAACCATCGCCAGCGTCTGATTTACATGGTGCAGGAATACCTAGGGGCAAGGTCAGACTTGGACACCTTTCCCACCAAAAATCCTATGGTTGACTGGGTCTTGAGGATGGATCACTGGCCAGAGCTTGCACAGTATGCAATTGAGCTACTGGCCTGTCCTGCATTCAGCGTTCTTTCGGAACGCACCTTCAGTGCTGCTGGTGGCTTTGTTACCGATCACAGGGTGCCCCTGTCCACCGAATCAGTTTATCGACTGACCTTCATCAAGATGAATCAGTCTTGGATCACCCACAGCTACCAAGCACCTGAAGCTGATGTAACCGAATAATTTTTTTTGAAATACCACATCCCTTCAAGACTGCCTATGCTGATGCTGAGTGACTGTCCTGTTATGTTGATTGTCTATCCTCTTCCTCCTCCGCTGATATGTTGGAACATTTTTGTTTCTTGGTGATGTCATCAGCCCAATTTTTCTGCCCCTGTTTAACAGGGGCGTTTAATTACAATTTTTGATGCAATGCTTTGCAGCAGGGCTAATTCCTGCACTACAACTAGAGTATATGGGAGAGGTTGCAGTGTGGTGGCACCAGCACCAGTGCCTAAGGCCCAATTTTCTTCCCCTGTTTAACAGGGGCGTTTAATTACAATTTTTGATGAAATGCGTTGCAGCAGGGCTCATTCCTGCACTACAACTAGAGTATATGGGAGAGGTTGCAGTGTGGTGGCACCAGCACCATTGCCTAAGGCCCAATTTTTCTGCCCCTGTTTAACAGGGGCGTTTAATTACAATTTTTGATGCAATGCTTTGCAGCAGGGCTAATTCCTGCACTAAAACTAAAATATATGGGAGAGGTTGCAGTGTCGTGGCACCAGCACCAGTGCCTAAGGCCCAATTTTTCTGCCCCTGTTTAACAGGGGCGTTTAATTACAATTTTTGATGCAATGCTTTTCAGCAGGGCTAATTCCTGCACTAAAACTAGAGTATATGGGAGAGGTTGCAGTGTCGTGGCACCAGCACCAGTGCCTAAGGCCCACATTTTCTGCCCCTGTTTAACAGGGGCGTTTAATTACAATTTTTGATGCAATGCTTTGCAGCAGGGCTAATTCCTGCAATCAAACTAGAGTATATGGGAAAAGTTGCAGTGTTGTGGCACCAGCACCAGTGCCTAAGGCCCAATTTTTCTGCCCCTGTTTAACAGGGACATGTAATTACAATTCTTGATATAATATTTCACAGGAGGGCCCGTTCTTGTGCCCACCCAGAGTAACTGTGAGGACTTATAGTGTTGTGGCACCAGCACCACAACCACCAAAGGTCAATTTTTCTACCACTGTTCAACAATGGCATGTAATTACAATTCTTGATATAATCGTTCACAGCAGGGCACTCCGGCGCCCACCAAGAGTCACTTTGAGGGCTTACAATGTTGTGGCAAAACGAACACCTTGTTCTGCCATTTCTGCAGAGCATATAGGGCAGGCCCCTACTTTCAAACATCCAACTTACAAACATCTCCTACTTGCAAATGGAAGGAGACAACAGCAAGTGAGATGAAAAAAGACGGACGGCAAAACAAATTATACAGGGGTGATAACCCTTCCCTATGTTTTCCAAAAAGCTTAAAAATAGTTTTTTTGACTGGAGCTACACTTTAAAAATGTACCAGTTGAAAATTACAAACAGATTCAACTTAACACAACAAACCTACACAGTCCCTGTCTTGTTTGCACCGCCTGTATACTGCTGTTCTGAGTATTTAGGGCCTGGGGGCAACACGCATTTCCTTTTTTTAAAATGGGTACGGGGTTCCCCTTAATATGCGTACAAGACCCAAAGGGGCTGGTAATGGGCAGGGAGGGCTACCCATGCCATTTTTCTCAATGATTTTCAACCATATTGCAGGAACCAGATATAACATTAAAACCGCAAGCAGTTTTAAATGATGTTATTTCCGTTAAATGTCATTTTGTGCAGGGACTGTTCTAAACACGGGAAACACATGGCACTTCATAGGCATACTACAGACACCCCCCAGGCACGATATTTAAAGGAATATTTCACTTTTTTTTCACTTTAATCGTCATTAAAATCAGTGCTCCCGCCAAAACGGGCATTTTTAAAAACATTTTAGGCATTGACCCATGTTCCCTGGGGCAGGAGCCAGGTCCCCAAACCCTTTTTAGGACAGAATCTTGCATATTAGCCGTTAAAATTAGCACTTTTAATTTCAAACGTTCGAGTCCCATAGACTTCAATGGGGTTCTAAAGTTCGTACGAATTTGGGGTCCGTTCGAAAGTTCTGGTGTGAACCGAACCGGGGGTTGTTCGGTTCATCCCTAGTTACCATGATACATTGTTACCTGGACTGTATTACAATGTCTCAGTCCATATATCTATACAAGGTGTACCATTGTTACCGGAACTATTTATACATTTTTTACCTAGTTCTCTAATAAAATTCCTTTTTATTCATCTAAGTATATCTTTTTGCTTTCCGGTGCTTTCATTTAAAGTCCCGTTTTTTTCCCTTGGTGTTTTTTACACTCTCCCCTTCAAATGTATATCACTCTGCATATCACTCCACACTGGTCGCAGGCATGAGTTCAGTGGGCGGTGCCACGCCAGATCGAAAGAGGAATCCAGCGGCTTCAATCTGATAGCCCACGGCCATTCTCCTGCTGCCCCAGGCATATCACTCCACAGCCACAGGAACCAGTTCAGTGGGCGGTGCCACGATCGGAAGAGGAGCATTGCATCGCGGCTACCGCCGCTTCTTTTCAGATGACAGCAGCAAGCTCCTAGCCCAAAGTGGCCCCAGGGCACTGAGGGCAGCCAGCCTACTGGGAAATTTCCCGCTAACTCGATAGGCCAGTCCGACCCTGACCGCTGTGAAAAATTTACTTACTGGGGAGTGCATAGTCAGGGCTAGGAAATTCTCACTAGGCCCCAATAGTTACCTGTACCCTTTACACTAAACACCCCAATATACCTGCACAGTGTATTTACCAATGTTTAAGGCAAGGCCTCTCAGGTGGCAAAGAGAATGAACCCTCGTCATGCTCGCTTCATCTTGTGGTTATATTGCATTGCTATCATTGTATTGTTAAATGTATAATTTCTCTTATTGGTATACCCTGGTTTGTGACTGCTTTAGATTATGAGGAATGACTCTAAGAGCTGTGGAGGACTGGGATCATCTGAGAGTTTAGAAGTATCAGTGCTTCCCCTTTAGTGGTGGTTTGCAATAAAAATGGCTCCATCAGAATGTGTATTGGCTACTGCACCCTCAATCAGAGATGTATGCAGCGTCTTTACACCACTCTCTGAACTGAAGATGCACTACAGTGTCTGTCAGAAGCCAAGTGGTTCAGTGTGTTGAACTTGAGGAGCAGGCATCACAGGATTTCTATGCCCCTTGAAAATAGAGAGAAAACATCATCTGCCCGCTGAGGTCCTACGAGTCTGGTTGTCCAAGTTCTGACAGGAGCTCCGCCAGCAAAAGTCCGATGAAAGCTTTTGATCGGAAAATGCGATTGTGTGTATGCTCCATCAGACTTTTGCTGGAGGAATTCCGGACAGCAAAAGATAGAGAGCAGGTTCTCAATTTTTCGGTCGGAAAAAGCTTGATCGTAAATTCCGATCGTCTGTACAAATTCCGACATGAAAAATTCCTACGCATGCTCAGAAACAATTTGACGCATGCTCGGAAGCACTGAACTTCATTTTCTCAGCTCGTTGTAGTGTTGAACATCACTGCGTTCTTGACGGACGAAAGTTCAGCAAACTTTTGTGTGACCGTGTTTATGCAAGCCAAGCTTAAGCGGAATTCTGTCGGAAAAACCATCCAAGATTTTTCCGGCCGAAAATCCACTCATGTGTACGGGGCATTACTGAGATGTTGCAGAACATGGATGGCATAATTATCTTCAGCAAGACACTAGAAGAGCATGAAGAGTGACTGGAGAAGGTGTTGAAGAGACATCTTGAAGATGGGTTTAAGCTTTCCCTTTAGAAGTTTTAGTTCTGTCAGCCTTCCGTCTCTTTTTCCAGGTATGTTGTTTCCACCAAAGAAGTAACTACTGAAGTTGGAGGTGAGGCCCTGAAATGTTGAAAAATGTAGGTAATTTCTGGGTATCTGTTCTTATTACCAAATATTTGTGCAGGGGATCACCAAGGTAGCCTGATCCCTTTCAACAAGCTTCTGAAAAATAAAGGTGAAGAAAATGGTTCGGAGCTAGGGATGAGCTTCGTGTTCGAGTCGAACGTACGTTCGACTCGAACATTGGCTGTTCGGCGAATTCCGAACGTTTGGGCCGTTCGCGTCAAAATTCGAGTGACGCGCGCGCGGACCACAATGCACTGCGGTGGCGCAGTGCATTGCTGCCCCATGATTGGCCAAGCATGCACTGTGACCCCGCATGCTTGGCCAATCGCAGCGCCGGCAGCGGGGAGAGCCATGATTGGCCACAGGCATCCTGCCTGTGGCCAATCATAGCTCAGGCTGTGTAGTGCACGCCCCACACTATATAAGGCCGCCTTTGAGGCGGCCTCGTGTAGTGTGTTACTTAGCATCTGAAGCAGTGGGTGTTCTGTGTACCTTCAACACAGTACACACCAATCGTTTTTGGCTGATTTCCTATCTTGCTGCTGTGTAGTGGTTGTTGTCTGTGCCCTGACTGCAGTATACACCACTATATTCACCTCACCTATATAGCTAGTGATCTAGCTTTAACCACTTAACAACTGCCCATTGCCGATTAACGGCTTCAGGGCGGTTGTTTAACTCTGAAAGGCCGTTAATTAACGGCCTCCCAGAATTCTGCTCTCGCGTGCCCCGAGGTGTGCGCACTCGAGAGCATCCGTGACTGCCGGGTCGCATCACGGATCACGGTAAACGGCCGCTCATAGCGGCCGTTTACCACGTGATTGCTCCGTCAAATGACGGAGTGATCACTTGGAAACAAACCGGCGTCATGTTATGACGCCTGTTCCTCCCTCCCCTCTCTGTACCGATCGGTACAGCGGAGGGGAAAGAGATCGGTGTCAGCAGCGATGTGGGCTGCATCTGCAGTGCCCACATCGCTGCTCACCGAATTTAACCCCTCAATTCCCTGCCAATACTCTGCAATACCAGTGCATACTCTGCAGTACCCTGCCATTACTCTGCAGTACCCTGCCATTACTCTGCAGTACCCTGCCATTACTCTGCAGTGCAGTACCCTGCCATTACTCTGCAGTGCAGTACCCTGCCATTACTCTGCAGTGCAGTACCCTGCCATTACTCTGCAGTACCCCCCATTACTCTGCAGTAACCCCCATTACTCTGCAGTACCCCCCATTACTCTGCAGTACCTGCCATTACTCTGCAGTACCCGCCATTACTCTGCAGTACCCGCCATTACTCTGCAGTACCCCCAATACTCTGCAGTACCCTGCCATTACTCTGTAGTACCCCCCAATACTCTGCAGTACTCTGCTATTACTCTGTAGTACCCCGCCAATACCCCGCCAATACTCTGTAATACCCTGCCATAAATTGCCATACCCAGCCATACTCAGAGATACCCAGCCATACTCGGTGATACCCTGAAATACCCAGCCATAGACGCCCCCCACCCCTCACCGCCCTCCGGTGCTTCTACCAACTCGCCAGTACGATCAAAGCCAGAATCTTTTTTTTATTTTTTATTTCAGGCTTCCCAGCCTAGAGGTGAGATGTGGGGTCATATTGACCCCCCAGATTTCACTGTAAAGAGGACCTGTCACCCCATATTCCTATTACAAGGGATGTTTACATTTCTTGTAATAGGAATAAAAGTGATCAAAAATATATTTTTGGGGAAAAAAATGTCAAACTAAAATAAATAAAGTAAAATGAACAATAAAAAATAAAAATAAAAATTAAAGCGCCCATGTCCCCATGTGCTCGCATGTGCCACACATGTGAGGTATCGCCGAGAATGTTAGAGCGAGAGCAATAATTCTAGTCCTAGACCTCCTCTGCAACTCAAAACATGTAACCAGTAAAAAAAAAATTAAAGCGTCGCCTATGGGGATTTTTTAAGTAGCGACGTTTGGCGCCATTCCACGGGCATGTGCAATTTTGAAGAGTGACATGTTTGATATCTATTTACTCAGCATAACTTCATCTTTCACTTTATGCAAACATTGGGCTAACAAGTGGTTAATAATAGAGCTTGCAGTCAGTAGTGTTAGGAGATAGTGCGTGCTGTCTGCGTGCTCTGTACCCAGTACATACCGCTATAATATAGGGCAGGCCCCTACTTTCAAACATCCAACTTACAAACATCTCCTACTTGCAAACGCAAGGAGACAGCAGCAAGTGAGATGAAAAAAGATGGACGACAAAACAAATTATACAGGGGTGATAATCCTTCCCTATATTTTCCAAAAAGCTTAAAGATAGTTTTTTTGACTGGAGCTACACTTTAAAAATGTACCAGTTGAAAATGACAAACAGATTCAACTTAACACAACAAACCTACACAGTCCCTGTCTTGTTTGCACCGCCTGTATACTGCTGTTCTGAGTATATAGGGCCTGGGGGCCACACGCATTTCCTTTTTTTAATATGGGTACGGGGTTCCCCTTAATATGCGTACAAGACCCAAATAGGCTGGTAATGGGCAGGGAGGGCTACCCATGCCATTTTTCTCAATGATTTTCAACCATATTGCAGGAACCAGATATAACATTAAAACCGCAAGCAGTTTTAAATGGTGTTATTTCCGTTTAATGTCATTTTGTGCAGGGACTGTTCTAAACACGGGAAACACGTGGCACTTCACAGGCATACTACAGACACCCCCCCAGGCACCATATTTAAAGGAATATTTCACTTTTTTTTTTTCACTTTAATCGTCATTAAAATCAGTGCTCCCGCCAAAACTTTTTTTTGCAGTGACCCATGTCCCCTGAGGCAGGAGGCAGGTCCCCAAACCCTTTTTAGGACACTATCTTGCATATTAGCCGTTAAAATTAGCACTTTCCAATTCGAACGTTCGAGTCCCATAGACTTCAATGGGGTTCTAACGTTCGTACCGAACGCGGGGGTCGTTCGCAAGTTCTGGTGCGAACCGAACCGGGGGGTGTTCGGCTCATCCCTATTCGGAGCCAATAGATTGGGTCAGGCAAGTCAAAGGGCCCAAAAAATGAAGAGGGTCAATACAGAAGGGGTAGTCCAACCAGTGTGACACAAGAGGGGATATAGGTTCCTTTTGAATCCTGGATGTCTTTGGGCAGTTTTTTGGGTGATTTTACAGACATAGACAGTGAGGAGGTACGGTTATGGACTCTATTTTGTGACTCTAGTAAATCATCAATTGAACTTGCAGGGTTGAGACATCTGAAGGCTAGTGAGTTATCCACCGTTGCAGGTGTCCCCCCACTCCTAAGAGTGAAGGTGCCTCTTCATTGTGAGTAGGGTTTTGGAGAGGGTTTAGTTGTCTCTTTGAGCCAGGCCCTCTGCCAGAATGAAGGGCTGAACTTAGGTTTTGAACTTGAAGCCTGGGAGGAGTGTGAAGATGCCTTGTATTTAGATGAGGTAGAAGCACCTGAAGATGAGTGTTATGTTTTCTCTGAGAAAGGAGATCTTTTCCACCTGCGACTTCTTTAATGATTTGGCCAAGTGACTCACCAAAAAGGCATCTTTCTTGAAAAGGCATATGCGTGAGGTGCCTTTTGTAGGTAGGTTCAACTATTCAAGCTTTTAGCCAAAGAATCCTGCATATATAAACAGAGATAAGAGCCATCCTGGATATTTGTCTCACAAAGTGTTTCAGGGCATCCACACAAAAAAGAAGAGCAGACAGAAGAAACTCTAATTTCTCTGCAACTGCACAATCCTACATAGTTACAAAGTAGGCGAGGTTGAAAAAAGACACAAGTACATCAAGTCCAACCTATGTGTGTGATTTTGTATATCCCTGTATGTTGTGGTCGTTCAGGTGCTTATCTAATCGTTTTTTGAAATTATCATTGCTCCCCGCTGAATCCACTGCCTGTGGAAGGGAATTCCACATCCTAACCTCTCTTACAGTAAAGATCACTCTGCGCAGTTTAAAGTTAAACCGCTTTTCTTCTAATTTTAGTGAATGGCCACGTGTCTTAAATTAAATTTCCTTGCACCAAAAAGTTTTATCCCTATTTTGGGGTCACCAGTACGGTATTTATACATTGAAATCATATCAAGCACCTCTTTTCCAGAGAGAACAAGGGTCATGTTAATTGTTCATTGCCTTGGTAAAGTTAGCTGTGGTTTGAAATACTGAAATAGCAGCCAAAAGTGGTTGCAGGGCTGGGCCTACAAGGGTAAAGAAAACTTTTAAGAGCATCTCAAATATTCTTCCCTACAGAGTCTTTAATGAAATATGGGTGGGTACAGTGTTTTGTTTGTTTAGGACAGACAGCAGGGTCAGCCACAGGGATAGACCATTTGTTTGTAAACTCTTTCTCAACTGAATGGAGATCTTTGGTAGAGTAAAAATCCTTTCAGGAGTCTCCCAATCCTCATTGACTGCCCAATCTGTTCATGAACATGAATGTTTTACAAGGCTTAGTAGGTCTCTTTGTGCCCAGCAGCTTCCAACGCTGCTTATATGTCCTCTTCATTCTCCTCTGATTCAGTGTCATCTAGGACCAGCATATAAGGGTGATCCTGTCTTTCCTGTTCACGATGGACTGTATAAAAAGTCTGGGCTTTGTCTCTCACAGTGGGCATACCCAGTGGTGTATTTTGGTTTTGTGCTGCCCTAGGCAAGACTAAAGTTGGCCAACTCCCACCAAAATTTGTCTCACCCCTTCCTGTTTAAGATCAACCCTTCATCTGTAAACTCCTTTTTTAGGCGCTACCTTTTCCTAAAAGAGACTTGGAGATACGAGAGATAGAGAAATCACATAATACCAAAAATAAAATAACAATAGAGAATTTATTGACACAAGTTTAAAAAAAGAGCATATATGATACCTGCAATATATCTGCAATCATATCTGTTATCATAAGCCTATACATATAACCCGTTACAGAAAAAACTGAGATTACAGTATTCAAATAACTAGCTCATTCTGTTCCCATTTTTCGACATGTTTCACCCATAGGGCTTCCTCAGGAGAAGGACACAGAATGCTTTATCTGAGTATATAAAAGAGTAAATCCTCAAGATGTATATAACTGGAAAAGAACACAAAAATTAGTACATCAAGATATTTCAAAATATATTAACACAAATACACTACAAAGCCTAATTTTAGCAGATGCGTGGCTTCAGAGCCCCATATCCCCAACAAAATTACTGAAAATATATGTTCCAATGCAAAACATGATGTTACATGTTCCCCCTACCTCCAAAATAGGGGGGGGGGGGCATAAGGATCAGATCCAGTGCAGAAATGGTTCCCAAAAATCCTGTTATGCACGTAAACCAGAGAAATGGTCCACAGAGTACCAGATGACCCGTAGAGAGGGGTACATTTGCTACCACCTTGCTTTTATATCATACTAATGCATTGCCTGTAAGAACATCAGATCATAAAAGAAAGAGAAAAAAAAACTCAGTCAAGCATAGAGGGAAGTAGGGAAATAGATCAGAACAGGCTTCTAATACTGAACAAAACCTACCTCTCGCTAGTGGATAAACAAAAAGATCAAAATAAGTTCAGGAGCTCGGGTTGACCATACACTGAACAACTGTCTGGTAGATGGTTATTAACACCGACAAAGTCTTTATGCAAAAAATAGATATAAATTAATAATAATATAGTGCTGTGACACAAGATTTCTCCTGGAAACATTTATATTGGCTCTGTTCAACCACAGTAAAAGATCTCTCACATTGTTATGACTCCCACACCGCTAATATGGGGTATCTCAATGGATTCCCCCCATGGGAGGGGCAATTAGAAACAAGTACCCGCAACCTCCACCAAGGGTAAGACACCTCCCCAGAAAACAGATCGCTCCCAAAGGATGACCTGGTTTAAAAGATAATATATATATATCACAAAAATAACAAGTGATTGAATGTTTACAAAATACCCAATTAAAATGTTCCCAAACCTAGCCATACAGGGAAATGTTCTATACCTTCACATTGCAATAAGTAAGTGTCCCGAGCTCCTCTATACTCCTCGGCTGGCTAAGAAAGACAGCCGGGTTTTGCCCTTCACCATGGCGCCAAAAACCCCCTTTTCCTATTAGAGCTCCACCTATGCAGTGACTCTGTGGGGTCTCTGGTGGCTATGTGGGGTCTCTGAAAGCTGCCTGGTGGCTATGTGGCTAACTGAGCCAGTGACAGAAAAAAAAATGCCATGCAAGGATGGGGTTGAGTAAAGTTAACCCCAGCACATACCAGGCAGCGCAATGAACACCCTCTTAATGGACACCATCCCAACAATTACTCTACACATATACATTCTTATCTAGATATTATTATCTAGATATTTCCTCCGTAATAATCCCCCATGTCCGCCATGGGGGGATTTTTTTGGCGACCAAGGTTTGTCACTGGCTTTGGATCTACGGGTAAGTGATTATTCAGGCTTCTGCTGTAATTTTTTACATGTATGCAATATGTTTCTAAACCTTTTTTGTCTTTGGTTCTAAATATTTACTTGTCTTATAGATTATTCCTCCTGACGAAGCGGCGAAAAAGTAGAGGACTGTTTAATCTGTGAGAAAATTCCATTACCAGACATCCATTGGGGAAGTCCTATATTGAGATTTGTTCAATTTGTATGTTTTTTATATGTAATAAATGATATAATTTTTATCCAAAGTTTACCTTTGTTTATTGGTACCGAGATACTCCACATTTCCTCCCCCCTTTGGTTGGAGGGTGTAGAAAGATAGCTTTAGCAACTATCCCCACCCTCCTTCCCATTTTTCTTCTCCTCCACCATAAGCAGATGTATCTGTAACCCAACGGGGGGAACCCTATGCTTGGCCGACAGCGGGAAAGTCGAAAGAAGGTGCGCCTTGGCATGGGCACTGGGAAGTGCAGCATTCCTGGTGGAGGTATCTCTGCTCCACGGAACTGCAGGGTACCGGCCCAATCCCCTCCGCCTCTTGCTGACAGCAACCCCGAGGGTATAAGGTGCTATTCAAGTGCACCAGCTCCTTGGCTAGGTGTTGAGTGTGGGCACACGGCGGCAGCTCCAGCGTCTCCTCCATTCAGCATTCCAGGAGCTTGGTACCGGTCTGGATCCAGGGCAACTGGTGGTGCATCTCATTCTCTCCTTCCTTGGGATCTACAAGGGGGCGGCGCTGCCCTCCAAAAAATGCCGCTCAAGGCAAATGCCTTGTTTGCCTTGCAGCAGATATGCCCCTGGGACTTCACTCGAAAAGGTCTGCAGAGACCAGATTCCATGGCAACGCACCAGGGCCCTGGATTGCACCCTGCAGCTAACTCAATATATTGCACCAAGTCCCAAGGTGAGTTCCCCATGCACGATACAGTGGCCGAAGCAACAATACAAGCTGTCCCCACAGCGTAGGGTCCAAGTATGGGTTTTGAGGTTTTACCAAGGTTGCACCAATCCAGATATACTGCTTCAGTAGACAGTGAGGTTGACTGAAGTGTAAGAGGTGCCCTAGAGAGGTGTATCCCCAAAAACTTGCTAGTGTCCAATCACCTGAAGGTACGGGCCTATAACTTATGATGTATGAATAAGTGGCTTGTATCCTGTACTCTTCAATTAAGATAAAACTGTACCTGAAAGAAAACTTTTAACGTAAACCTGTATTATTTTTAATTAAGGCAAAGTAAATGGTTCACTTGATGAACCATCTTCTGGCTGCTACTTAGTAATCAACTTTGCCCTGCCATTCCTTTTGCACACCAGAGCCAAATAAATGCCTTGTACTCCCAAGTTTGGTGGAACACGTGACTGTTTCCCCTTTCCAGCTAAAAAAATGTCCAATTACCAAGTTCTATCTTTTTGGCGCTAGCCTTGTGTGTGCTCCACTTTAGCGTAATTGGATGGATTTTTCCATTGGCCCCAGTGGGAAAATGGGATGTTGGGAAAGTGTGGATAGGACAGCTGTCAGAAATGGGGGTAATGTGGGGCAGGCTGTTAAGTGACCTTGTAACTTTGCTCTGAATAGGTAAGGTATTGATGCACTTTAAAGCAAAAGCAAAAATAACTATTTACTTGAACTTCAATTTAACAGCGAGAGAGTTACCATTTGAACCTGTCACTTATAACCTACTAAAAGCAAGCCCAAAATGAATAAGCCTGTGCAAATTGAATTATTAACACCTCTAGCCAGATAACAAAATGGCTGCCACGCTGTCTTTATCAGAGTGTGTATATGAACAATAAACTTTTCTCAGAAGTTCTAGACACAAGTCAAACACAATTAGTTAACACTATGCCCTGTCAGGCATGGCCTGTATTCCTCAGAGCTGCTAATTCTTTTTTTTCTCTGTATTTTTGGATGTTTTTAACCATTTTTTACTCAGCTAGGGAAAGCAAAACTGCAACCGAAAACTCAGGCTAGCTGTTCTCCCACACCCACATGCCATTGCTTCTTTAATACTAGCTAATTATGTGCCCTTTTCTTCCAAGCAAAACCCACAACTGCGCTGCACAAAAGCCGCCTCTGATGTCACCAGGCAGCCATGTTGTATTCCTGTATTCCTCAGGAATCTCCTAGCCATTTCCAAGACAAGCCAGGAACAGCCATGTTGGCTGCTGTTAATCTCTTTTCCCTATATATACTACCGCCAAGAAAGAGATCGTATGAGATGCAGAGTTATTTGTGGTCTTAGGAACAAACCATTCTTTCTTTACCACTAACAAATGATTCTTTAACTGTATATATTTCCCTAAATACCAGGAAAGTCATAAAAAATGGATTCAGCAGTCCCCCTGCTGGACTTAAACCCAGAAGCCAAGTTTTCAAAAACCTGAGGTGCCAAAAAAAACCTAATTTGCTATTTCATGCTGAATAAGCCTTGCAAAAGCTCATTTAAGGATTGCATGCTCATGTTTGTGTTAGTTAAATGGCTTATTGCTGGTCAGAGTCGGGCCTGGGCCAAATTGGAATTTGATCTGCTTTGCTTCCCCCTATGTAGCTCTCAAGTTGGAAAGATGGTGTGATCGCAACTTTGATTGGGCTAGAAAGAGTTCTTTAATCATACAAAGTCACATTGGTTTACATTCCATCTGCTCTCAGTAAACAGAAAGAGAGCTGAAATACAAAGTTAGAGTCCTTCAGTGCCTCCAGTGCATCTTAGCTGTTAAGGGCTAAGAAATCAGAATATAGTGGATGTGCGCACTAACGGGGAACAGTTAGAATGGTTTTGGTTCCATTTTATTTTATTTGTTTTAAATTTACACTTTTTTGTTCCAACAATAATAATTTATTTAAAGAAGTTCTTTGGTCACAGCATACACTTTGATTTTAAGCATTGTAATACAACATGGTAATGCAAACAATAGTTCTTTTTAATACAAAAAATATCTCCCATGGGACTTTGCTGCAGGCAGACAAAATAATGTACAAATAAAAGGTAAATGTTTATTTGACAAATCAATAAAATTACCATATTAAAATCTTTATGCTAAATACATGGTAACATACATTGTCTTCCTATAAAACAGGAAAAGGAAATGTAAATGGTCAATGAATGTTGAATACATAATACAGTGCCTTAAAAAAGTATTCATACACCTTGAAATTTCCACATTTTGTCATGTTACAACAAAAACATAAATATATTTTGTGGGATTTTATGTGATAGACCAAAAAAGTGCCACATAACTGTGAAGCGGAAGGAAAATGATAAATGGTTTTCATTTTTTTTTACAAATAAATATCTGAAAAGTGTGGCGTGCATTTGTTTTCAGTCCCCTTAAGGCTGGGTTCACACCGCTGCGGGTGAGAGATCCGGATGTGATTCGCACCGCACTGCAGTGCAAATCACATCCGATCTGTCTGTGCGATGCGAGTTCAGCCATACAGATAGTATGGCTGAATTCGCATCGCACCCGCCGCAAACTCGCACAGGACCCTTTTTTTGGTCCGCAGCAGAATCAGATCGCATGGGTGTTCACACCATGCGATCCGATTCCTGTCCGAGTTTGCAGATCGCACTGCGATATGCGGACTGGTCTGGGGGTGTCATTAAGATTTCATTGACACTCCCAGCAGTCCGCATAGGGCAGTGTGAACTGCCGGCGGGAGGCATGCCATGCGGGAAAACGCAGCGGATTTGCGCCGTTCCCGCATCGCTATGGTGTGAACCTAGCCTTACTCTGATACCCCTAAATAAAATCTAGTTGAACCAATTGCCTTCATAAGTCACTTAATTAGTAAATAGAGTCCACCTGCGTGTAATTTAATCTCAATATAAATACAGCTGTTCTGTGAAGCCATCATAGGTTTTTTAGAGAACCTTCATGAACAAACAACATCATGAAGGCCATGTAACACACAGACAACATTAATCAGAGAATCAGCACCCTCACTGGTCAATGGAGGTTTGAAAAAAGTGTCTGGACAAAGAAACGCCACCAAGGGTGTCCATAACGTCAGGCCTGTATAGTAGACCTGGTGAGTATAGTGTCCTGCTCAGGAAGCTGAGGGCAGGACACTATACTTACCAGGTCTATTATACAGGCTTGACTTTATGGACACCCTTGGTGGCGTTCCTTTGTCAAGAGCCTTTTTTTTAACCTCCATCGATCGTTGAGGGTGCTGGTTAAATCGGGTTCTCTGGTGTCAGAGAACAGGGCAAATTACTTGTTCCCTTGAACAACTGAGGATGAGCAAAAGTGGAATTGTGGGGAACTTGCAACTTGACTGAAGCTGACCTGTTCCAAGTTCTGTTGTGAAAGACTACCTGCATGCTGGGAAATATTACAATTGGCTTGTTTCATGTTCACACACAATCCAAATAATCAATCAGCCAACTGCTAATATTATCCAAGAAATAGTACATCTGTACTATAATCATAACCCCCCCCCCCCCCTTACATTTAGTCTGAAGTAGATCAAAGCAATGTGACATTTACATTGCTGAAGTGCTATTATGGACCCGCTTCCTGAAAGTGGCAATTCCGGAACATGCCTGGGAAATTTGTTTTGGCACATCGGCTTGCAATCTTCACCAGGAGTGCATGTGACACTGTGACAATGCAGGAGCACAACTGGGAGACAGTTGCCACTCTAATCAGTAAGTGGCCAAGCAAGGGACCTTATAGCAGGATCACCGGATATTCTTTTATTGAAAGATGTAGCTTTAAAAGGATTAAAGACAAGTTTTTACAATATTCTATAATAATAAATCTTATATGAGATTTTAGTGATTAGATTTAGATCTACTTTAACTTTAATATTAGTTATATATAATACAGTTCAGGAAGATTTAGAAGGTTTCCAAGCACTTCAGCTTATGCTTGCTGATCAGAATTTAAAGCAAACCTATCATAAAAAAAAATTACTTAACCAACTGCCCCTGTCGAAAGCAGGGCATACGCGTAGGTAAAATTTCAGTCTGTATGTACCGCTGTCCGAATGACCGACTTATGTTGAACTGTCATGCTGGAAAACCGGCATTCGATCAGCGCTTGTAGCCAACTGCTTATTAAATGTTTATAAAAAACATACTGGTAATAAAAAACAATTACAGAAGAGAACCAATTCTTGTTATCTCTCATTATTACACACATTGATTATTCATACATGCATTTGTTTCACATACACATTTAAAGTGTCAAAAAATTGAATATAAAGCAATTAGGTACACATGTGTTGGCGGACAATAGGAGGATCCCATGGACCCCAAGGGGCATGGATACTCTAAATCACACCTGGGACTGTGGAGAGGCAATCCAAGAACCTCAAATGTGGTCAACAAATGGTGTGTGTCCTCTATTTTTAAAAGTGATTATATCTATAGGTAGAATTTGTTCTGTCTGTTTTTCTCTAGGTCCTTGGGAAAAGGGGGTTCTTACAAGATAAGAGGATATATTTAAGCATACAAAAGGATTTATAAGAGAAATGTATTATAGAAGTCTAAATGCAGGTTCTTCATTATTTCCAGGAAGGAAACTGTGGGACTATTATATACTGTATTGGGGAAGCCCAGTAGCATTTCTAGAAAGCCCATTGCTGCCGAACAATATCCTCTAGTATACCTTCTTCCCAAAAGGAATAAAATAAATTGGACTGCGTACCACAATTCTTAAAACAAAGTTGTGAGGGTCTAAAGCTCAGTTTGTAAAGAGTTACTGGTGAGTAACAGATTTGGAAAGGACATGGAGCTATCTTCAATATCCATCCAATCGTTCATTAATTAGGGTATCAATGTATGCCATTTCTGTTTAGACTTCTGAAATTTGGAATACCCAGTAGCAATTATAATTTAACTTAAAATAGAAAAACTGCTGAAGTTTTATAGGTTGTGGAATGATCCCAGAATTCCCAAACTGTGCTCTAAGTACATGTGAGAACTGTGAGTAATAAAAAGATGTATGTGGGGCTCCATAATTATCCTGAATGTAGGAGAAAGTTACTATTTGCCCATCTCCAAATATACAATGTAAAGATTTAACCTCCTTTGTAGATCAATAATGTCATGTTGGAAGGAGAAGGAGCGCTGAGTAGGAGGGGTTACCCCAAAGGGGCAAGTTAGGTGATTTGCTCCTATCCTCTTTGTTTCTTATTTGTAGTGAAGATCATGTACCTGAGTGTGAGTGGTTAGGGCTTTTATATATGAAGTTTATGGAGATATTTATACAAAGTAACCACTGCTGTCTCAGAAGCTGCTTTTACTTTGCCAGAGATTAAGAAGCAATGGAATTCTTAGTAAAAAGTAGCGGGGATCAGTGCAGTAGTAAGTTCAGGCACCAAAAGTTTTGTTTACAGCGGCAAAGAGAGAAAGTGCTTTTATCGATTCAGGAACTGTTTCAGAACGGGATTCCCTCTCTCTCCTGATGTAATGGAGATTACTGAACAAGGAAACATTGCACAGCTCTTTCCTCCTCTTGCAGCACAGAATTAATTTTGGTTCAAAAGACAATGCCAAAGAATGCAGTCCACACAAGCTTTATAATACCTTTATAATACCTCTAACTTACTTATGGGTTGGAGGCATCCAACATGTTTTGCACACCTACCTAAATTCGAGCTACCATGCTCAGTGGTTCCACCTTTGATTAGACATGTGCACACTGAAATATTTTGTTTTGGAATTTCGTTTTCATCTGAAAAATACATTTATTTATTTACTCCCAAAATTCATTTTTAAATAATTAATTTTTCGTAAAAAATTGCATTAGCCCGAAAATCCAAATTAATTAAGGTTGAATTTGTCATTGAAGGCTTATGGTGTCTGTTGAATGTTCAACGAAGATTCGACGCAGCAGCTAAACTGTATGACTCCATATAGTTTAGCTGCTCTGTCGAATCTTCTTAGAACTTTCGACAGACACCATAAGCCAAAGATTAGATGTTTGTAGGTTTTCGCTGCTTTGTCAAATCTTTATCGTTCATGTTGAATGTATATGGTTCAAACAGAAAATGGACTGGTGATAGTGATCACTGATCAGACAGGTAACAAGATAGGGTATATAGAATCTCAATCTATAATATAGAATCTATAATAATAAATCCCCCCCCCCCCCACAACACGGGCAGCCTCTGAGGCTATCAAAACACTAGCAACACTAGTATCACTATCAAGTTCACAACACTAACACAATAGCAGTAGATTATTATGAAAAAGTTAAGTTGAACTGTAGCTTGCTTCACTATTGTTCTGCTGCTGTGCTTATGCTTAATTGCTAAATAATTCAGGTTCTCTGACAAACGTACCAGCTAAGATTGACTGTCTTCTGAAATGATTCAGTGTGTGTCTCTTTCTGCTAGCAATCGTAAGTGAAAGTAAGTTGGCTGTACGTGTGTACTTCTAGTCACAATGAAAATAAAGCATTTGTTTATGTTGGATCTTTCATTTTTCAGATTCTGCACTTTCGTTATCGTTTGTTAATCAATAACGAAAATACCTGAAATTCGAACGAAAATGCATTCGGAAAAAAACGAATGCACATGTCTACCTTTGATACCACCTAGCTGGTAAAATTGGGACTTGGTCAAACTTTCACCAGCTGCCCAGGAAGTCACAGGCTGGAGTGTGATCACTGTTTTGATCCAAGAACCCAACAATTTGTAGATTCAGTTGACTTCCAACAGATTAATTAAGCTTCCTTTTAAAGGTTATATAGCATTTATTCCAACATCTAGCTTCCAGCCATGATGTCAAGAGCATCCTAGTTGCTAAAATACACTATTATACGTTCTACAGATTTTTGTCTTCAGATTTACCAAAACCATATAATATGAGGTCAAACCTCAATGCTGCGTACACACGATGGGAATTTCGGCCAGCAAAAGACCGCTTTTCGTGTGAAAATGCAACCATGTATGCTCAATCAGAATTTTGCAGCATGTGTACATCACCGCGTTCTTGACGGTCGAAAATTCAGCAAACTTTTGTGTGACCATGTGTATACAAGCCAAGTTTGAGCGGAATTACGTTGTAAAAACCATCATAGCTTTTTCCGACGAGAATTCCGAGTGTGTACGCGGCATCAGAGTTCATTTTTGTATGCAATCAGGCAGGCCCTTGCACTACATGGATTTGGTAAATCTGATGACAAAAATCTGCAGAAAATCTAATAGTGTGTATGGGGCCTTACAAAAAGCTGTTACTTTAGTTTTTAGTTCGTTTTTAGAGTGGAAAGTGGGAAATACTTACAATAACTGTCCTGTTTACCAGCTCTCTGTGTCGTATTGGGGAGATTTTCCTTCACTTCAGTCCTGAATACACAACAGGAAGCAAGAAAAATATTTCCAGTGTAATGGGAAATACCCTCTAAGACAGATGTCACCATACCAGGTTCTATAGATAGGTTCCCCCCTCACCTCCCGTGCCAGTGACAGCTGTATAATTTAGAATTTTCCTTCACAGTCTGTCTTGGCCACAGTGGTTACCAATATTAATCTCCCTTCTGGGGGCAAAGAAAGCAATAAAATCCTGACAGAGTTTTAAATTGAGCTTGCTAGGACACTGGTCTTGAGGAAATCAAGCTGTAGGGCAGACTATGAATTAGAAACCAAGGCTAGCATTTTAGAGAACTGACAATTAGCTTTATTCTTGCTGAAACTAGCCTCTTGGCTCCACAGGGTGGCATTTGTCAATCAACTAAATCCTCCCTGCTTCCTTTTCCTACTGGCCAAACCATCTGATAGGTAGTCTTCCTTTGCACAACACATAGCTGCAATTTTAGCTCAGCAGGTGTTGGTCAGAAAAAATATAGTGAAATAGAGATAGTGACTAGAAGTAAAATATTTAAAATATGGCACAGCAAGCATGAAAATATCTTAAAGTCATATGTACATTTTTATTTCAGTTAACCATTACAATAATAAATCAAGAAATTAAATCAATGCAAATAGTCCAGTCTTCCTTTAAGTGAATAGCTAGTGTCAAGTTATTTTTTTAACATCATAAAAGTCTATCCAATTCAATGTATATAAATGTCTGTAAAAAAATAGACAGTTTTCTCTGTATATCCCCCAAACGCACCCCTCTCTCATTGCCAAACAGCTTTTTCCTTCCAGTCCCCTGCTTCGAGATTGCTATAATTTATTTTTATTCCAACTCCAGCTCTCTTTCTCTCGCTCTCTTGTTTTTTGGGGGAAAGTGATGTTGCTTTAACAGCTTCTAAGGTCACTAATTGCGCTGAACTATTCCACTTGTGACTTGAGTGGTTGAGGCATAAAGTGGAGTGCGAGATTAAAAGCTGCTTTTTACGGTGCAAGCTAGTGTTACATTGTATTACTTTTATGATGGGAGGGGAGGTAAGAGTCGAATTAATCTGTCAGCACACCGAGCTTGGAAACCAGAGGAAGGCAGGATGAAAAAGGTACACGCGCCGCAGTCGTGTCTCATCGGCGACCCCTTAAATAGGCACTTATCAGACAAATTATGTAAGAATATTAAAAGTGTGTGGTTGAATAGAAACGTGGCCTTCAGAAGTAAAGCGGCACATACAAAGGATTAAATAGTCATGTTGACGGTGCAGTCATATGACAAGCCTAAGTTAAAGAGAATGGGCATTTGTAATAATTTAAATCTCCACATTTACATTGTTATTATAATACAGCTTTGGCTCTAAGGGGTTGCTGTGTGTGCTGTAATTGGCTTGTGCCTCTCAGAACAGAAGTGTCAGTCCAATGTTAGTCCCGTGTCTTAAATCTCAAAAATCAAACTCGTAGTCTGGGGTATTGGTTAATTATGCTGCCTGGAAGCTGAAGTAAGAAATGGCAAGGGGTCAGAAGATGTAGCTCCCCCTTTACATCATCACATGCTTTACAGATGGCTGAGTGTTTTGGGGGGAAAGCAAAAGTAAATGGTAGGGAAAATCTATCTTGGTCAGGGAACATTGGGGATGGCCTACTTGTGAACATTTTTTGATGCAACACAGCCGGAGTAGAAAATGTATAGCTTAAAAGTGAAGAGATCCTGCCCAGATGACCAAATGCCCTTTTAAATTTATGTGCTGCCCATGGGCCTAATAAAAACAAGACATTTTCCCCATTCCAGCATAGCTTGCAGCAATTGGGTTGTATCTGAAGTAGTCAAGGGCAATGACAAGTACCGATATTTGAAGTGTGCTTTATAACTCGGGGAAGGGACTCATTGGAGATGAGTGAAGGCCATAGTATGACATTTCTAGGGTGGATTTTGTCAGTCCAGTTGTGAGGGTAAACAGTTACCTCCTTGGCCCCTCTTCTTGGAGGCATTTTTACCACTCTATGGACACCCTTTATGTTCAGGCAACTTATAGGGTGCTTCCTATATGTTCAGGGAATCTGTCCTAGTGTGATTGGTGGTGCAATTAGGAGAAACCTGGGAAAACACATAGGTTGTGGAAAGACAAGGGAAAAGGAAGGGAAAGAGCTGTGTAAGGAAGAGCTTCCGAGTACATGTTGTGTTGCCAACCATTGATGCTAAGGTGCCTATTTTTCTCCAAAGAGACTAAAAAGCAGAGTTTATTCCTCTGGAAAGAGGGTAACTTGATGCAAATAAACTCCCTTGAAAAATGTGAGTAGCCATGTACATACCCTGGTTAGCGATACTGCCTCTGTCAAGAGAAGCTGTCAGTAAGAAACAGGTAGAGTATATGTGAGTATCTAGAAGCCTTATGCTGCGTACTCACAATCGGAACTTTGGCCAGCAAAAGACAGATGAGAGCTTTTGGTCAGAAAATGTGACTGTGTGTATGCTCTATCGGACTTTTGCTGGCGGAATTCCCGCCAGCAAAAGAATGAGAGCAGGTTCTCTATTTTTTGGTTGGAAAAAATTCATCTGTAGCAATTCCGGCACACACAATTCCTACGCATGCTTGGAAACAATTCGACACATGCTCAGAAGCATTGAACTTAATTTTCTCTGTTCGTCGTAGTGTATGTCACCGCGTTCTTGAGGGTCAAAAGTTCAGAGAACTTTTGTGTGACCGTGTGAATGCAAGCCAAGCTTGAGCCAAATTCTGTCGGAAAAACCATCCAAGATTTTTCAGATGGAAATTCCGCGTTTAATACTGTTCTCTTGCTTCCTCTGGTGGTATGTTACCCTGTACAAGATTGTTGGGCTGTGTAAATGTAAGCTAAATCTTAGGTGTGCAGCAAGCTTTTACAGGGCTTTACAAAAATGTGGTACAGCCTACTTGAAGTCTTCAATTACCAAGATACTTGAAGCAAAGCTCAAGTAAGGGAGCAGGCTGTTTGGGGCTATCCTAGGGAGTGATGACAAGTGCCTTCACCCATTTGAAGTGCTTCTTATCTCTCAAAAAGATTCTCCAACTTTCTAAAAAATTCTGTGAAACAAGGTTGATCTTCCCATATCGAGGGTAGGAAGATGTTAACAAAGTTTGCGTCATTTTAGTGCTTTGGGAGAGTCGATAGGGAATTGGATAATATGCAGGTAAAGGGAAAAATCCCTTTTGTATAATCTAACACTTAGAATAAGTCACAGAGACCTCTGGTCTCCCTCATAGAGAAGCGAAATATCTGTGGCCTTAATACTAGCACCTCACTGGTGTCAACGAAGTCTAAATGATGAGCCTGACACAACAGTGAAATTTCTTTTATTTTTGACGGAGTATGATTATGGACGGCTGGCGGTCTGTTCACCCCTCCCTCCCCTCGCAGTGTACGTGCCTCGGCTGGTTAGAGCCAACTTGCACCCCAGCTCAGACTAAATTCTCTCCTTTCTTCTGACAAGCCTTAAATCCCGCTCTGTCAAACCCCTGTCATTAGAGCCATGGAAAAACGAGCAGGAAATTACCGCAAATTATATCCATGTCAATTCGACGGCCCATTGTCAAAGCGTATTATTTGCTCAGCCAGCAAAAGTGTCCGCTGAATACTAAGGATTCATTATCTGTACATCGCTTTCTCCATTAAAGGAACATTTTAAATGTGTTCAAATAAAAAAGCACTTGTGAGTTATGTTAGGTTGGGGAAGGGGGGTAGTTGCGCGTGTAAATGTGTGAGTGCGTGTGTGTGTGTATGTGTGCGCCTCACTTTGCTGTGCAGATGGCTTACGAGCGCTCTATAAAATCCCATCTCCTTATTGCTGTGCAGGGTGGAGGGGTTAGTCAATGCAGCTGGTAGTAATGAGTTTAAATTGAAATTACATGGAGATTTCACTCTTAAATGGTTAAGATAATAAGAGGGATTTAAACACCGGAGTTTAAGTGCCTCATTTAAGCTGCTTTAGATTCTGTTAAAGAGAAGGCAAAAGTGGGAGATGAGGAGGAGGAGTGGTGAGTGGCGGAGAGACGAAGAAGGTAGAAAAAAGAGAAGGGAGAGCGAGAAAGAGGTGCATAATGGGATAAAAGATCGATAATGTCAGACTTAGGGGGTCTGCCATTGTGCGTCTACTGCAGTGGTCAAACTCAATTGCTCCTGATGTGCGGCCTTGTGAATCTTCGTCTGAATTGAAATAAATAGAGTGCCTAAAATTTTATTTTAAAAAGAAAAACCCTCAAACGTACAGAGTTCCATTATGTATACATAAAATACCAGTCAGGACAAAGTGCTACATTATTTTGTTTCAAACTGGCTGAATACATTTGTTTAAAAATACATGCAAGAAAGAGAAGAGAAGCGCCAGACAATTCCTAGTGCAGCATTTTTTTATTCAGATAAGCAATTACTGACAAAATGGATTGCACTCACATAGTGCTCAGTGGGTGAGGGCTTGCCAAGTCCAGCATGGGAGCAGAAACCACCTCTATGTCCCTTTGATGGGCCATGAGAGCCATTAACAGCGGGGAGCTGAACCCTTAAGGAACCTCGGGTAGACGCCGGCTGGGTTACTCAGTGTGAAAGTAATCTGGAGCTGTGAACCTGGGAGCCGCCTACCACTGTTCGGCCAATCAGAACATGTTTCGTAAGCACGGCCATGCCTCGTTCATCCTTTATCCTGAGGCTTCAGCTCCCCGCTGTTAACAGAGCTTGTGGCTCACCACAGTGGCGGCTGGTGCTAAAAAAATTTGGGGGGGTAGAAAGAAACTGTAAAATTCTGAAAAATGCTGAAAAAAACATAAATTGCAACCTCACTGTGCCCATCAAATGCAGCCACTGTGCCATCAATTGCAGCCACTGTGCCCATCAAATACAGCCCCTGTGCCCATCATATACAGCCACTGTGCCCATCAAATGCAGCCACTGTGCCCCATCAAATGCAGCCTCACTGTGACGTCCCCTTCGCCTGCTTGCTGTCTGATTGGCACTTACCCCATCTTGGTGGCGGGTCAGGCGGCGGATGATGGCGACGGGTTGCTGGATGGGCAGTGGGTCAGTCGAAGGCTCCTGTGTCCCTCATGCTTCCCGTGCATCCCTTCTTCCTTTCTGCTAGCCATCCAATAGGATCGCCTGTGCCTTCAGCCAATCAGGCAATGGGTATTAGACATTTGCTTTTCTAATACACCTGGGTGGGCTCCGAGCGTAATACTCTGTGCTCCGATTCCACCTTTTTTGAAGCCTATTAGAGCCGATGGCTCTAATTGGATGCTTCAAGAAAACCACCCCCGCTGCTGTAATTCAGGTGCCTGGCATCCAAAAAGGGGCCGGATGCCTGAATAGGGGGTGGCCACGGCAGCCATGGATAGATTCATACTATGCATGAATCTATCCATTCTACATATAGGGGGGTGGCGTGATGGACGGGTCAAACCTGGCTCACCATCAAAGGGACATACAGGCGGTTTATGCTCCCGTCCTGGACGTGGCAAGCCCTCACCCACTGAGCACTATGTGAGTGCAATGCATATTGTCAGTAATTGCTTATCTCAATAAAATAATGGTGCACTAGGAATTGCCTGGTGCTTTTCTTGCTTGTCTTTATCTCTCGCAGTTTCTGGGTCCCAGCCCGTGCCTGAAGCAGCCTCGCTACCCACTGCAGCATTCACACAAGAGACTAATTTAAAGGGGTTCACCCCCAGAACATTTTCTGTTTTTTATAACTTTTATTTGCATCCATTGATGTCTCTCTTTTATATTAATAATAAGATATAAAAGTGTTTGTACACCACTTTTGCAACTACCCCGGTTTTTAACGCTGAATTCTACACATGCCTTGTGTGTCTTTTATCTTTAAAATTACATGCAAATGCATTCATTTTATATCATTTTCACAATGATCATTTATAAAAAACCTTTGTTTCTTTCTACTTAGTACTGCACAGTGAGTCTGCTTCACTGCTCCTCTGTCAGTGTAAGTCTTTAACTACTGCCTTACTGATTCAATTATTTTATAGATGGTTTGTCCTCTCACTGATTTTCATGCAGCAGCAATTCTGTGAGGATGTCGGTTTATGGAGGAATGGCCATACAGTACAGGTCAAGAATTTTCTAGGTAGCATTCATGCTACCACATAGTGAGAATTTGTCTCCAGATTTTTTTTCTCCAGGTACCATGGCACAGCTCTCAAGATAGGTCTCAGAAATCCTTGGACCAAACTCACCCCTTGGTATGACACTTCATGCTTTCCTTTATCATAGACATGACCTTACTAGCCTCATGCATTTGAAGCTCTCCTCTAGTGACGCTAGTGATGCAGATTTTAATGGACAAGACATCCCTACAACTCAGGTTTTTGGCCATTCCATTGGTACCTTTCGTATGAGAACAGTAGATTGCAGCCTCCCTCTCTCCCTAGTCGTTCTTACGGAAATTTCTAATTAATGACTCAAAGGCCTCCAAGTTGGCTGATTCAATGGTTCTTTGTCTTCCAGCCGCTTCTCCAGTGACCCCAAACTGCTACACTCTTGACTTCTCTGAGGCCCTAGTCAAAGCCTTACTCAACTGAATTACCTCTAGAGGTGGTATGCAATTATTGTGTGTTGAGGGGTGATGTAAATTTCTTTACTTTACATTATTTGTTTATTCATGTTCAGCATCAGTCTGACATTATGATCAAGGTATCCACAACAAAACTTTTTGAAAGGAGCCTATCTATCTCAGCGCTCCTTCAGTGTCACCTACAACTCTGTCTCCTCCTCTCCATTGCCCCTTTCTGTGGGGGGTCCCTCAAGACTCTGTTGGATCCCTTCTCTTCTCTATCGACGCCTCCTCCCTTGGTCACTTGATAACCGCCCACGGCTTCCAATGCCACTTATACACCGAAGACACCCAAATTAACTCTGTCTACCCCTCAGTCTCCTCTCACATTGCTAACTTACTAACTGACATATCAGAATGGATGTCCCACCACTTCCTTAAACAAAATCTCTTTAAAACTGAGCTATTAATATCCCCCCCCCCCACCCGTGCCCCCCTCCATGACTTTTTCATCAAAATCAAAAATGCAACTATCAGTCCCTCCCCTCACGCCAGGGTACTAGGTGTAAACCTAGACTCTGACTTGTAATTTCAGCCTCAAGTCCAATCGTTGTCAAAAGTTTGTAGAATTCACCTCAGTAACATATCAAAAATTCACCCCTTTTTAACAAATGAAACCAACAAGCTCCTTGTTCACTCACTTGTTATCTCTAGCCTTGACTATTGCAACTACCTTCTCATTGGCCTGCCTCTCCATAGGCTATGCCCGCTTCAGTCTATCATGAATGCTGCTGCCAGACGTATACACCTTACCAACCACTCATTGTCTGCCAACCCTCTCCTCCAGTCCCTACACTGGCTCCCAATCACCCAGCGAATTAAATTAAAAATACTAACCACAACATACAAAGCCATTCACAACTCTGCCCCGAGCTACATCACCAATATTGTCTTCAAATATCACCCACATCGTCCTCTGCGCTCTTCTCAAGAACTCCTACTCTCAAGTTCTCTCATCTCCTCCTCCCATGCTCGTCTCCAGGATTTTTCCAGAGCCTCTCCCATCCTCTGGAACTCACTACCTCCACCTGTCCGGCTATCCCCTACTCTTGCTACCTTCAGGTGATCCCCAAAAACGCATCTCTTCAGGAAAGCCTATCACGTCTCCAACCAACCTTTCACCACCTCTATCAGCTCATTCCTCACAATTTCAACCTTTTGTACCACCTGCCCCACCCTATTAGATTGTAAGCCCTCTTAATCATCTTGTATTTTATTGTATTATAACTGTATTGTCTCCCTTTTATATTGTAAAGCGCTGCGTAAACTGTTGGGCTATATAGATCCAGTATAATAATAATAATAAGAGAATTCTATTTTGCACAGAGGACCAATGACTCTCTCTCCTTAATGCAACAGAAGGAGGCACAGCCAACAGTGCCATACTGCCCCAAGTTGAGGTAAACCAGAGCATGACTCCATAGAATCTTCTCAAACACTCACTACCCAATAGAAAAACCTGGAAAACACAATTTTTCCCCCTCCAGATCTCCAAAGCACTATGCCACATATGTTATTTCTTGACCAGTAAGATCCAGCGATTACAGAAAGGGCATGTCACACAAGAAACTCCTTAAAGACCTACTCCAGGCTCATTTGTTTTTTCTTTAAAATGGCATTTGGCAAGATGCCCTGTAATTTGGATTCATTTAAACTCAACATCACTTAATCTGAAACACCGAGAAAAGCCATTGTAAGTAGGTCACCTTTGTCCCACTCCCTGAGCATAGTGCCCTGCATTTACATTATATTGATGCAGGGAGTAGCGCCAATGTCATCACATCAGTGCCACCCACCACTGAGATAAGAAAAAAGAAAATGAGGACCCAGCATGTCACATGGCCAGCCAAAACACATTAGAAAAAGATATGCAAGTAAATAAATGAATAAAAAAACAGAATACCACTGGGGGACCTCAAGCGTGAGGAAGACCTTTGGAGAGGGAATTCACAGAATGATGTAGCATATTAAATCATTTGAATATTCTGAACAAACAGCAAAGCCTTGAGTGACCTCTATAGCTGTAGGCTTGGTGGATAAATGAATCCTCACAAGTTCACAGAATGCAACAGAAACAACTGAAATTATTTCCTTTGCTCTTATTTTCTCCAGCAGCAGAAACTTGGCAGCCTGACAGCCTTCTAATCTAAAAAAAACAGCAGGTGTTTGTCAACTGTTAGAAACTGACTGAAACCTGACTTCTGAGATCAAACTTTCTGTTGTGTCCATTGAGGTTGATTTACTTTGCATGCATTTGAAAAGGTGAAGGAGGGCTTGGTTTGAAAATCTTTTTCTGCTTGTGAAGGATATGTAACACAGTGGTGTAGTGGGTAGCACTCTCCCCTAGCAGTAAAAATGGTCACTGGTTCGAATCCCAAGCACAACCCTACCTGCCTGGAGTTTGCATGTTCTCCCTGTGCCTGCATGGTTTTCCTCCGGGTACTCTGGTTTCCTCCCACACTCCAAAGACATGCTGATAGGTTAATTGGCTTCTGTCCAAAATTGGCCCTAGTCTATGAATGGGGACCTTGGATTGTGGGCTCCTTCAGGGTAGGGACAATTGTAGACACTCAGGTTGAACTGGATGGACAGATGTCTTTATTCAACCTTACTAACTAAAACTGTATTGTCTATAATTTGGGCAGAGGTGAGCTTAAATGGAGAGTAAAAACACATTATCTCTGGAAGATGTCCCCAAAAAAAGTCAAGCTGAGTTATTGTAGTGCGTAAACGTAAATGTGCTCATTTTATCAGAGGATGGACCTGCAAGTCACATATGTAACTATGACTTTGGATTTCCAGAACACCTAGGAAATGTGGGTACCTGCCAGTGTGTCTGCATTCAGCAGATATGTTTGCATTCATATAAAGCCTTTCCTTTACAAAGCAACTGTCTCTTTATGTAAAAGTTACAGGTACCATTTAGTATTTGATTCTTCTTGGCCAAAGAACCAATTCTCAGGCAATGAAAGAAAAACGAAATGTTTTCGGCTCAAATCTAAATACAGCTGTTGTTTCTACAACAAGAAAAGCAAATTCCTGCACCCCACGTAATAGATTTAACCAACGTTGAAAATAAGATATTCCTTGTGCTGTCCGCAATACACAGAACACAAACTCCCTGAGTCACAGGAGAAAGTTCCACCTCGTGTGTCGGCCGGCTGTGAAGATGTTAACTTGTGATACTCAATATGTTTCATCTTTGATTCAAACCAGATTGTTAGGACTATAAACAAAGTAGGGACCGGCAGCATGCAGCTTTTAATCCTTTCTTCTCTGTTTAGTGAAAATTGTAGCCTGGGGCTGGGAGATTTAAAGCAGGCCCATATCATTAGTCACAAAGAACAGGGAGCTGATGAGTCAGGTACGGCGTTGTGTCATGCAGGTTATGTGGGTCCATTCAGCGGTCGTAGTCTGAACGTGAACAACCAAAGCAAAGGAAAGACCAGTTGCACAGGTGGCTGTACATAAGGGCTGCTAATTGTTATTGTAAGATGGAGAATTACTTTGCAATGCACAAACCCTACTAAAGGATAAATGACATTTTAAAAAATGGCTCTTTAATGCAACAAATTGCTGATGAAATCCTAAATAATTAACACTGAACAAGCAGATAGGAAAAATAACACTTGACCCAGTTACTTGGCATTAAAGAAAATATTATGAATATATTTTAGAATGGGATAAAGCCTCATGGTTTATGGAGTGAGATGTGCAGGGTATGAACTCTACACTTGATTCCCCAATAAGCTCATCCTGAAACTACCATCTGAGATTCTTTCATCCCGATTCTGATATAGCACCCTGGAGTTTAGGCAGGGTTGCTCCTCACAAATTTACTTGCCAGGAATAGTTATCCTGGTTGATTGTTAGTGATCTATTGATTTCTCCCTAAATTTGGCCTTGTTGCACTTTTCTCTTCTAACACTAAGTGGCCGGGTACCTGGTGGTGCTAGATACAAGAAGGGCAATGCAAGGGCAGGTTATGGATATATGTGGTATCTCAGCCAATGGGCAGGGATTTTCTTGAATCTCTTGGCCTGCTGGGAGCTCCTACATATTCGGGTGGAGTCAGGTGATCTATGTTCTGTGCCACCTGGACTGTCTGGGTGGATGTGTGTTGTATTGCCCGGGCTGCTTTAAGATTGGGCCTATCTCGGGCACATCTGGCTGCTAGACATAGAAAAAAGTTGGCACTTGCACCAGCCTCAGTGTAGATCCATATACCCTTTATTGCTGTTGTTCTCTAATACAGCCATCTGCAGGGGTTAGTGGGTGTTGTGTGCCTCCAGCACAGCACAGTTGTCACAGTACCTACTGTTCTTTTAGACGGCCAGGCATGGTCACGTCCCAAGTGGCTCTAGGTGGTATTGAACTCGCAACTGTCAGTTATTGATCCTGTTTCTTTACCTCTGAGCCACACCTCAGTTCTATTCAGCCTGCTTTCCAGCCATGCCTAGTTTAGCATAAAATACTGTGGGCAATTCTCTGTTTGTATCTGTTACTCCTGGATCAGCTGATACTGGTTACCTAATTAGCTGGGTATAAAACCCTGTCTCACTCTGAGGGCTTGGGCAGTTCATTTTGTCATGTTTGCCAAGTGTTCCAGTGTTCCAGTGTTCCAGTGTTCCAGTGTTCCAGTGTTCCAGTGTTCCAGTGTTCCAAGACTGACCCTGGCTTCTGACCCTGGCTTGTATATTGTTTATTCTGATTTCTGGAATCCCTGACTACGGCTTTACCTGGACAATCCTTTGGCAAATTCCTGTCAAGCCCCCGTGCACAGATTCACAGCCCAGGTAGCTAATCTCTTTGTTACAGTGGGCTGTGTCTATTTGCAAGGGTTAGCCTACATCTCTGCACCATGGACTCCAACCTAGGTAAGCCCCCACATAATGAACTGCCCAACATGGAGTCCACAGAGATGTACAGGATGCTCACCTCCCTTGCTCTGCAAGTCTCCAGCCTGGGCCAGACCATTGCTGAGTTGCAGCAAGAAGTCCGCTTGTTTAAAGGCACAGTACGCCCAACCCTGGAACCTGCATGTCCAAAACCGTTTGTTGTGATGCCTGAAAAGTTTGATGGCAATCGTGCATCATTTTTGAACTTTAGAATGGATTGCAAGCTGTTGTTTGCTCTTAAGCCTATGCCTCTGACTTTATAAAAGATTGCGCATCCATCAACCTGCTCTCTGGGCTAATCAAAATATGGACTTTTCAGCTATTACAGGAGAGGAGCCCAGTCTTGGACAGCTGGGAAGCTGTTTGCTCTGGACTCTTATATTTCCATTTCTAATAAAACCAGTGTTTCCAAGTCTGCTTCTAGTTCACGTGGCCTACGGGTACCCAGGGACAGGAATACCCTGTACAGATATGACTCCAAGCCTTCCCAGTCATTGCCAAGTTATGAAGCCCTAACCCCTCAAAGCCTGGACAGTCCTGAGGTTTTACACGCTCCTACCCTGGATGATGTGGAACCCATGGAGATCGGGTACATCTGGTCCAAGCTCTCTAAGGGAGAGAGAGAGCGGAGGAGAGGCTGTGGAATTGTTTTCTATTGTGAAGTAAGAGGGCGTCTTATCTCTCTCTGCCCAATTCGTCCACTTCGGCCAAAGTTTCAGCAAGTGGGTACTACTAGGATCCTTCCTGCTACCCCTGAATCTCTGCCTGCTATCCAGCTTGAAGTTCCTGTGTCTGTGTCCCCAATTGCAGTTCCTGTGCCTGTGTCCCCAGTTGAAGTTCCCGTGTCCCCAGTTTCTGTGCCGGTGTTCCAGCTTGAAGTTCCTGTGCCTGTGTCCCCAATTTCATTTCCGGTTCCTGTGTCCCCAGTTGAAGTTCCTGTGCCCGTGTCCCCACTACCTCCTGACTGTACGTATGCCTCAAATGGCACCATAGTCCGTAAGCAGGACCTGAAGACTTTTGAAAGAGCCTTGCAAGCGACGAAAGTCTCCCCAGCTGGAACTTCTAAAACAAAGAGAGCCCAAAGGAAATAGACTGTCCATAGGCGGCCATTACTAAGGGGAGGGAACTGTCACTGTCCCTACCTTGTCTTTTAGACGGCCAGGCATGGTCACGCCCCAACTGGCTCTAGGTGGTATTGAACTCACAACTGTCAGTTATTGTTCCTATTTCTTTACCTCTGAACCACACCTCAGTTCTATTCAGCCTCCTTTCCAGCCATGCCTAGTTCAGCATAAAGTACTGTGGGCAATTCTCTGTTTGTACCTGTCACTCCTGGATCAGCTGATGCAGGTTATCTAATTAGCTGGGTATAAAACCCCGTCTTACTCTGAGGGCTTGGGCAGTTCACTTTGTCATGTTTGCCAAGTGTTCTTGTGTTCTTGTGTTCCAAGACTGACCCCGGCTTCTGACCCTGGCTTGTATATCATTTATTCTGACTTCTGGAATCCCTGACTACGGCTTTACCTGGACAATCCTTTGGCAAATTCATGTCAAGCCCCCGTGCACATATTCACAGCCCAGGCAGCTAATCTCTTTGTTACCGTGGGCTGTGTCTATTTGCAAGGGTGAGCCTACATCTCTGCACCATGGGCTCCAACCTAGGTAAGCCCTTACAACAGTATACACCTGTATCTATCCTTTATTGCTGGTGTTCTATAATAAAGGCATCTGCAGGAGTTAGTGGGTGTTGTGTGCCTCCAGCACAGCACAGTATACACCTGTATCTACCCTTTATTGCTGGTGTTCTCTAATACAGCCATCTGCAGGAGTTAGTGGGTGCTGTGTGCCTCCAGCACAGCACAATATACACCTGTATCTACCCTTTATTGCTGGAGTTCTCTAATACAGCCATCTGCAGGAGTTAGTGGGTGTTGTGTGCCTCCAGTGCAGTATATACCTGTATCTACCCTTTATTGCGGGAGTTCTCTAATAGAGCCATCTGCAGGAGTTAGTGGGTATTGTGTGCCTCCAGCACAGCACAGTATTCACCTGTATCTACCCTTTATTGCTGTTCTCTAATAGAGCCACCTGCAGGAGCTAGTGGGTGTTGTGTGCCTCCAGCGCAGTATACACCTGTATCTACCCTTTATTGCTGTTCTCTAATGCCACGTACACACGTAGTGGACTATCCGGCGGACTTAGTCCGGCGGACTTCCCGCCGGACTTTCCGAACGGGCTACTTGCCCACACACGGCACTTTTTCAGCGGACTAATACGGCGTACTAAGTCCGCTGGACTATCCGCCGTACTTTTGAAATGAACGGACTCGCCCACACACGCGGAGGAAAGTCCGCTCATTTTAAGCGCGTCTCCAGGTAGGCGGGGTCCGCGAAGGAGACGTCACTGGCCCCACCAAATGGTATGGACTCAAAGGGGAACCCCAACGCTGAAAAAAATCGGCGTGGGGGTTCCCCCCAGGTCCACATCAGAGCCTTGTCCGAGCACGCTACCCGGCCAGCCAGGAAAGGGGGGGACGAGCGAGCAGCCCCCCCCTCCTGAGCCGTACCAGGCCGCGTGCCCTCAACATGGGGGATGCCTTGGGGAAGGGGGCCCCCCCCCACCCCAAAGCACCTTGTCCCCATGTTGATGAGGACAAGGGCCTCTTCCCGACAACCCTGGCCGTTGGTTGTCGGGGTCTGCGGGCGGGGGGCTTATTGGAATCCGGGAGCCCCCTTTAATAAGGGGGGCCCCCGGATCCCGGCCCCCCACCCTATGTGAATGAGTATGGGGTACATTGTACCCCCACCCATTCACCTGTAAAAAAAAAAGTAAAAAAAAACACAACACACAAGGGTTAAAATAGTTTATTGCACAGCTCCGGGGTCTTCCGTCTTTGGGGGTCTTCTCGCCGGACTCCTCCGCTATCTTCTTCTAGCTCTTTTACTAGTGGAGGAGCCCGGTTTTCTTCCTCGCCGACGCCCTCTTCTTCTGACTTCGGGGGTCTTGTCCCCCTCTTCGGTTCTTCTTGCCGGGCCACCACGCCTTCTTCTAGCTCTTTTACAGGCGGTGGCCCAGTCTTCTGTCGCCGCTGTCACCGCCTTCTGTTCTTCTGTTCGTCTCTTCTTCTCTTCAGATGTTGCCTCGTCGCATCCTCCGCTCACAGTGGCACGGACGCGACGCGCGGCGACTTATATAGGGACATCGCCAGATGATGTCCCCGCCTATTATGATGTCACAGTCCCAGCATCCTCTGGGACTGTGACACCATAATGGGCGGGGACATCATCCGGGGATGTCCCTATATAAGTCGCCGCGCGACGCGTCCGTGCCACTGTGAGCGGAGGATGCGACGAGGCAACATCTGAAGAGAAGAACAGCAGGCGGTGACAGCGGCGACAGAAGACCGGGCCACCGCCTGTAAAAGAGCTAGAAGAACCGAAGAGGGGGACAAGGCATCCCCCCCATGTTGAGGGCATGCGGCCTGGTATGGCTCAGGAGGGGGGGCGCTCGCTCGTCCCCCCCCCTTTCCTGGCCGGCCGGGTAGCATGCTCGGACAAGGGTCTGATGTGGGTCTGGGGGGGGGGCCCCACGCCGATTTTTTTTTTTTCTTTCGGCGTTGGGGTTCCCCTTTAAGTCCATACCAGTTGGCGGGCCAGCGACGTCTCCTTTGCAGGCCCCGCCTACCTGGAGACGCGCTCAAAATGAGCAGACTTTTCTTTGTGCGGGAAAAGTCCGCTCATTTCAAAAGTACGGCGGACTGGCATACCAACGGCCGGATTGGAAGAGTCCAGCGGACTTAGAAAGTATTTTTGCACTCCAATCTTCCCGCGAGTCCGGCGGGAAGATTGGAGTGCAAAAATACTTTCTAAGTCCGCCGTACTTTCGGGTAAAAAAAGCCCGCCGGAGGCTACACACGGGGGGATTGTCCGGCGGACTTGAGTTTGCCGGACTTTTCCACCCGATTGTTTGATCGTGTGTACGCGGCATTATAGAGCCATCTGCAGGAATTGGTGGGTGTTGTGTGCCTCCAGCACAGCACAGTATACACCTGTATCTACCCTTTATTGCTGTTCTCTAATAGAGCCATCTGCAGGAGCTAGTGGGTGTTGTATGCCTCCAGCGCAGTATACACCAGTATCTACACTTTATTGCTGTTCTCTAATAGAGCCATCTGCAGGAGCTAGTGGGTGTTGTGTGCCTCCAGCGCAGTATACACCTGTATCTACCCTTTATTGCTGTTCTCTAATAGAGCCATCTGCAGGAGTTAGTGGGTGTCGCGTACCTCCAGCACGGTATACACCTGTATCTACCCTTTATTGCTGGTGTTCTATCATACAGGCATCTGCAGGAGTTAGTGGGTGTTGTGTGCCTCCAGCACAATATACACTACCCAATTGCTAGTTTTCCCATCTCCCTGCAGGCCATTACTATGTACCTACTCGGTTGACCGACTGACCTTCATAAAGATGAATCAGTCTTGCATCACCACCAGCTACCAAGCACCTGAAGCTGATGTAACCGAATAATTTTTTTGAAATGTCACATCCCTTCAAGACTGCCTATGAGTGACTATCCTGTTATGTTGACTGACTATCCTCTTCCTCCTCAATGATCCCGCTGATATCTTGGAAGAACATTTTTGGTTCTGGGTGATGCTTCCAGCCCAATTTTTCAGCCCCAGTTTAACAGGGGCATGTAATTACAATTTTTAATGCAATGCTTTGCAGCAGGGCTCATTCCTGCACTCCAAATAGAGTATATGGGAGAGGTTGCAGTGTCGTGGCACCAGCACCAGTGCCACCATCCCAATTTTTCAGACCCTGTTTAACAGGGGCATATATTTACAATTCTTGATATAATATTTCACAGCAGGGCCCGTTCCTGTGCCCACCGAGAGTAACTGTAAGGACTTATAGTGTTGTGGCACCAGAACCACCACCACAACCACCAAAGGCCCAATTTTTCTACCACTGTTCAACAATGGCATGTAATTACAATTCTTGATATAATCGTTCACAGCAGGGTGCTCCAGCGCCCACCAAGAGTCACTTTGAGGGCTTACAGTGTTGTGGCAACACCAACACCTTGTTCCACCATTTCTGCAGAGCATGTAGGGCAGGCCCCTACTTTCAAACATCCAACTTACAAACGTCTCCTACTTGCAAACGGAAGGAGACAACAGGAAGTGAGAGGAAAAAATAAGGACGGCAAAAAAAAATTATACAGGGGTGATAACCCTTCCCATGTTTTCCAAAAAGCTTAAAAACTGATTTTTTGACTGGAGCTACACTTTCAAAATGGACCAGTTCAAAATTACAAACAGATTCTACTTAACACAACAAACCTACACAGTCCCTATCTTGTTTGCATCGCCTGTATACTGCTGTTCTGA
Organism: Lithobates pipiens; assembly: GCF_037356315.1. Classification (NCBI taxonomy): domain Eukaryota; kingdom Metazoa; phylum Chordata; class Amphibia; order Anura; family Ranidae; genus Lithobates; species Lithobates pipiens. Next base: position 118,210,199 of record NW_027507685.1, on the reverse strand, counting down.
GTATATAGGGCCTGGGGGCCCCACACCTTTTTTTTTTTTTTTGGGGGTACGGGTTCCCCTTAATATATGTACAAGACCCAAAGGGGCTGGTAATGGGCAGGGGGGGCTTTCGCAATGATTTTCATCCATATTGCCGGAACCAGATATTACATTAAAACCGCAAGCAGTTTAAAATGACTTTTTTTCCGTTAAATGTCATTTTTGAGCAGGGACTGTTCTAAACACGGGAAACACGTGGCACTTCACAGGCATACTATAGACACCCCCAGGCACGATATTTAAAGGAATATTTCACTTTTTTTTCACTTTAATCATCATTAACCACTTCAGCCCCGGACCATTTTGCTGGCCAAAGACCAGACCACTTTTTGCGATACGGCACTGCGTCGTTTTAACTGACAATTGCGCGGTCATGCGACGTGGCTCCCAAACATAATCGACGTCCTTTTTTTCCCACAAATAGAGATTTCTTTTGGTGGTATTTGATCACCCCTGCGGTTTTTATTTTTTGCGCTATAAACAAAAATAGAGCGACAATTTTGAAAAAAACACATTATTTTTTACTTTTTGTTATAATAAATATCCCTCAAAAATATATAAAAAAAAACATTTTTTCGCTCAGTTTAGGCCGATACGTATTCTTCTACATATAAGCGATTATTGATTGGTTTGCGCAAAAGTTATAGCGTTTACAAAATAGGTTTATGTCATTTTTCGAAAAAAATTTTTTTTACTAGTAATGGTGGCGATCAGCGATTTTTATTGTGACTGCGACATTATGGCGGACACATCGGACATTTTTGGGACCATTGTCATTTATACAGCGATCACTGCTATATAAATGCAGTGATTTCTGGGTAAATGACACTGGCAGTGAAGAGGTTAACCAGTGGGTGGCAGTGTAGGGGTTAAGTGTTCCTAGGGGTGTGTTACTAACTGTTGGGGGCTGGGCTTTCATTTAGTAAACACTGATCTCTGCTCCAATCACATGGAGTGCTCCCGAAAAAAACGGCAGTTTTTAAAAACAATTTTGGCATTGACCCATGTCCCCTGGGGCAGGAGCCAGGTCCCCAAACCCCTTTTAGGACAATAACTTGCATATTGGCCATTAAAATGAGCACTTTTTATTTTGAACGTTCCAGTCCCATAGACTTAAATGGGGTTCTAAAGTTCGCACGAATTTTCGGTCCGTTCAAAAGTTCTGGTGTGAACCGAAGGGTGTTCGTCTCATCCCTAATCCCTAATACCAGGGATTCATTTTAACTGCAGCTCTGTGCTGTGTTGCTGATCTGTGCAAATTTCAGGACTAGATGGAGGTAAAACAGCTCTCAAAATATCTATTTTATCTGTGTATTTGGTGGTTTGCCTGGAGCTCGGCTTTAAACATGACAGCCAAAAGGTGTACGGCACTGCCTGTTGTTTTTAGCCAGAGTTCAGCTTTAATTCATGTCACTAGAAACCTGCAAGCTACTTAGGTAAGCTCAATCTAATGGAGAAGAGACTGTAAATGCGGATGACAAATTGCCGAGCCGAGTAAATTGAACAAACAAGTATGGCTGCCTTTCTCGCTGGGTTCTCATGATGTTTGAGGGTATCAGATACTTAAATGAATGTTTAAAACTGATCCTGAATTGCGAGTCTCCATTACTTGTCTCCCTTACTAATGCACAAATTCTACTGATATATTTTTTTTTTTCATTTGGGTTCCACTTAATAATATCCCATATGCAAACACACTTATGTTTTTAGCTCTAAACAGATTGAAATGGTCCCCTGCACTTGACAATGTAAGCTCCAAAGGAATAAAATGGAAAATATATTTAAAGGTAATAGAAAATAAATTCTTCTTAAAAAGCAAAAACAAAAAATAAAAATCTGACAGAGATTATAACCCTCCCTTGCTCTATCCAAAATGAAAAAAAGTTTTGCCTATAGTTCTACTTTAACATATTCCAATGTCAGTTCATCATCTTGAAGTGCGTCAAGTGCTGTGACAAGCGTTTCATAACTTTCTGGTAAGCCACTGAGTAATAGTGCTGCAACATGAAGATCTTTTACTTCTTCTATAACTCTCTGGCGTTCAACCATTTCTAAGGTGTGCCTTATGTAATTTTGCATATCCTGGCCTTTCATCTACTTGGTTTGGTATAGCTTTCTAACCTTTTGTAATCCTTACCACATTTCTTAGCAGTTTCACACTTAGATATATGTATGATTTGATCAACTTCTATGCTAAGAGAGATTGTTTTCTGAGCTTTTTGATCTTTCTCTATCCACTCATCTAACCTGACTTCATTTATACATTTCCATGTACCTTCTCTTATTAGCCGTATTTTAATATTGAATTTCCAAGACTGTTAGTTCTGGTTTGTCAGATTTACAAATGAAAGCTTTGTTGCAGCCATGTTACTGGTCATTTTCTTCGGTTGCAGTCTTCTTTCTGTTGCTGTATATTTCACTTATTTGCTGTAGCTGGCTCTAAATGAGCTTTCGTCCCTGTCTCAACGAAGCCCCATATAATGTTACCATTTTTGCCTTCCAAGCACAAACCCATACATTTGGTCTTATCAATTACCCCACAATATAATTTAGATTGTTGGAGGCAGTGGTGGAACTACCAGGGTTGCATTTGTGAATGGGTCTTGGCGTTCCACCACTGTGGGGAACCCCAAGACAGCAGAGAGGCTTGGTTCACGTTGCTATAACCCCAAAGTCGTGTGACTTGCTTGGGATTTTCTTGCGACTTTCTTGCAATTTCCTTGCGACTTTTGTGATTTAACATTGCAGTCTATGGCACAAAATTCTTACTGAAGTCACAGAAAAGTAAAGGGCCCTGCAATAGGAGTAAAGAGCCCTGGGATCAGTTGGTGGAAGGGCCTCGGACTTTGAGGGAAGGGCCCCAGGACCAGAGGAAGGGGCCCCAGGACTGATAGAAAGGGCCTGGTGGTCAGCGGGGCCCTTCATGGTTTCTTGCATCGGGCACTGATGGTTCTAGTTACACCTCTGGTTGAAGGAAAGCATCCACTTGAAGGAAACCAACACATTGCTAATAACTAAGCCACCCTGTTGTCAACATATACAACTACATAAACCCCTGAATATCAGCTGAAATTTCAAGCCAGCCTGACAGTGGGAGAGTCAATTATAGCTGCCAAAATTAAATTTGTGTAAGTACATTGGTGCCTTTCTCACCTTATCAGCGAAACGTGTCAGTTCTGTATAAGATGACAATAACAAAATATTTTACTGCTCCACATCCTAGGCATGTGGCTTGAGTGTCTTGTTACTGAGGAACTTAATTTAAATGGAACTGTGTAAAAATGTATGAGTCAAAGTTTTATCCCACACGGATGAGCCATGCTCCAGATTTCCATCTGTCTCTGGAATCCTGCACGCTGCAAAGTGCTGTGAGGTTGCGGAACGAGGACGGCTCAGAGGAAATGACTTTTCACATTGTTTGAAAATTTTCCTTTCCCAAAACCTTAACAAAGGCAGAGGTAGCCAGGATGCCCTTATTACTGAAAGTCTGTGCAATCCATCAAACCGATTTTGGAGCACACCAAGCCAGAATGTGGAGACAAAAAAGAAAGAGAGAGAGAAAAGTAAAGAGTGAGAAACATGGAGGGAGAAGCGAAAGAGATAGAGACATGGGTATACAACACTAAGGGAGAAAACAAAAAGAAGGAATAAAGGAAAGAAGGATGGGACGGGAGGAAGGAAAGAAAGATGGGAGGGGAGGAAGGAAAGAAGAAGGATGGGAGGAAACCAGGGAAACAAGGATGGGGGGAACAGATGGAAAGAAGGCTAGGATGGGAGGAAGGAAAAAAGGACGAGAGGGGAGGAAGTAAAGGATGGGAGGGCAGGAAGGAAAGAAGGATGAGAGGGGAGGAAGGAAAGAAGGATGGGAGGGGAGGAAGGAAAGAAGGATGGGAGGGGAGGAAGGAAAGAAGGATGGGAGTAAAGGAAGTAAAGAAGGATGGGAGTAAAGGAAGTAAAGAAGGATGGGAGTAAAGAAGGATGGGAGGAAAGGAAGGAAAGAAGGATAGGAGGGGAGGAAGGAAAGAAGGATAGGAGGGGAGGAAGGAAAGAAGGATGACAGGGGAGGAAGGAAAGAAGGATGACAGGGGAGGAAGGAAAGAAGGATGACAGGGGAGGAAGGAAAGAAGGATGGGAAGGGAGGAAGGAAAGAAGGGAAGGAAGGATGGGAGGAAAGGAAGGAAAAAGGGGATGGGAGCAAAGGAAGGAAAAATGGAGGGGAGGGAGGAAAGAAGGATGGGAGCAAAGGAAGGAAAGATGGAGGGGAGGAAGGAAAGAAGGATGGGAGCAAAGGGAGGAAAGATGGAGGGGAGGAAGGAAAGAAGGGTGGGAGGAAACAAGGGTAGGAGGGAAGGAAGGAAAGGAGGATGGGGGAAAGAAGGAAAAGAAGGCTGGGAGGGAAAAATGTTGATGATGATGTGAGGAAAGGAGGGAAAGAAGGATGAGAGGGATATAAGGAAAGAAGGATGGGAGGGGAGGAAGGAAATAAGGATGGTAGGAAAGGAGGGAAAGAAGGATGGGAAGGAAGAGAGGAAGTCAAGGAAAGAAAGGAAGATGGAAAGAAAGGAGGGAAAGAAGGATGGAAGGAAAGGAAGGAAAGAAGAATGGGAGGGGGAGGAAGGAAAGAAGGATGAGAGGAAAAGAGGGAAAGAAGGATGGGAGGAAAGAAGGAAGGAAAGAAAGATGGGAGGAAAGAAGGAAGGAAAGAAGGATGGGAGGGTAGGAAGGAAAGAAGGGTGGGAAGGGAGGAAGGAAATAATGATGGTGGAAAGGAAGGAAAGAAGGATAGGAAGGAAGGAAAGAAGGATGAGAGGAAAGGAGAGAAAGAAGTATGGGAGAAAAGGAGGGAAAGAATGATGGCAGGGAAGAAAAGTGAAAAGAAAGGTAGATATGTGGAAAGAATTAGAAACAGATAATAATAATAATAATAATAATAATAATATAATAATCCCGATCGGCGGACTTTTGCCGCTGTTCGCCCGGCGGACTTACGTGTTTACTGTGTAAAAGAACTTTGACCTATGATGACACATCCATCATGTGGTACAGGACAGCCAATTGAGACTTTACAGCACATGGACACTTGGACATTCCCCCTAACTTATAAATAGACCCGATCCGGCGGCCATTTTACATTCTTTCTACTGTCACTATAGGGAGAGGTTTCTGTGTGGAGCAGGGAGAGACTGCAGTGACCCGAATCGCTAGCTATTAGGACCACAAAATCATGGCATGGTGTAGATGTAGTTCAGGATACTTGATGCTATTCAAGTCATTGTTGCAGCAGATTGTCTTTTGTCAGTGCTGAGAGAGGGACAGACAGGACGCTGTTACTATTAGGTCCACAAACGTCCTTTTCAGGACTGGTATGGTGTAGTAGTACAGGATATAGTTTTGAGTGCAGTGCTATTCAAGTTATTGTTGCAGCAGCCTGTGTTTTGTCAGTGTAAATAGGGACAGACAGGAAGCTGTGTGTAGCAGTGAGGGACAGTCAGTTTAATCATTAACTGTTACTATTAGGTTCACAAAGGTCCTTTTCAGGACTGGTATGGTGATAGGGTTGTACACGTATAATATTCTTTCTTCCAAATATAGAAAGAATATTATACTTGACTGCTGCCCTTCTGCTGCAGTAGCCCTTTATCAGTATAGGGACTGAGGTACAGTCTGCTAATCACAACCTACTAGTTGCACAAAGGTCCTTATAAGGACTGGTAAGGTATAGCGTACTACAGTATATAGGGTTGAGTGAGGTACAGTCTGCTAATCCTTAAGGACTGGTATAGGTCCACAATATATAGGGTTGAGGTGCACTACTGCTGACTGCTGCCCTATTCTGCAGCAGTTCTTTATCAGTATAGGGACTGAGATACAGTCTGCTAATCACAACCTACTAGTTCCACAAAGGTCCTTCTAAGGACTGGTAAGGTATAGTATACTACAGTATATAGGGTTGAGTGAGGTACAGTCTGCTAATCCCTAGCTACTAGTTCCACAAAGGTCCTTAAGGACTGGTATAGGTGTACTATTTGGTGTGCAGTATATAGTTGTGTAATACACGTATAAAATACTTGCACATATAGAAAACATAGTATAGTGCGTTTCCATTGTGACTGCTGAGCAGTTCTGCAGCGATACTACAAAGAGTGACAAACGCAATCCAAAAGAAAAAGTATTGTAACTGGTGCGATAGACCAGTGGCCCCCAAAAACAACAGATTGAAGCGGGGTGTTATATACCTTCTTCCACATACACACTGCACTTCTGTAGAGAGTTTTGTCACAGGGTCATTTAAAAAATGACAGGCAGAGGAAGAGGCAGGCCCTTCCGCAGGGGTGGTAGGGGTAGGGCAGGAGCAACAGGCTTGAGCCAAAGTGGCAAATTGCAGAAGGTGCATGCGATTACGTCAAAGGAAGCACCAGAATTGGTTGAGTGGTTCACTCAGCCTTACTCTTCTGCACCCTCCTCATCCTCTCGATCTGCACCCTCTTCTTCACTCTCTGCTATGTGCACCCCCAAAGACACTACCACCAACAACACCACCACCACCACCACCACATACCTTCCACTTGAGTCACAGGAATTATTTTCCGATCCATATCAAGACATTTCTGATGCGCAGCCACTCTTGGCATTGGATCAGGAAGAGGAGGTAGCAACAACCGCCACTCAGCAGTCTGACGACAGTACCCAGATCAGCCCAAGGAGGAGGTTGGTCACCGGTGTTGCTGCCTACTCCGAGATCTTTACTTATAGCGGTGGGGAAGGTGACATCGATGATGACGTGTCTAGTGATGTCACGTGGGTGTCCACAAGAGAGGAAGAGGAGGGGAGTTCAGAGGGAGATATGGACCAGCATATAGGTAGGAGAAGCAGGAATAACTTACATTGCACAGGAGGGACAAAGCAGACTGCTAATGTATCAGGAGCGAGTCATCGACCATGTACGGTCACATCTGGTGCTCCCAGGACGCCGGCACATGGCTCCGCAGTGTGGGCTTTTTTTAACGTGTCCGCTGCTGACAATAGTGTTGCTATCTGCAATCTTTGCAGTCAACGCATTAGTCGCGGTAAGCCCAACACTCACCTAGGGACGACCGCCTTAAGAAGGCACATGAGCTGCCATCACCGAGCCCAGTGGGAGCAACGGAACACACAAAGCCACACTCCAGGCTCTCACCGTCCAGCCTCGTCTTCTACTTCTCCTCTCTCCTCACAATTGTCCTCCACTCCACCTTCCATCACGCCAAGCTCACGTTTTTCTTCAAAAAGGCAGGTTTCCGTGGGCCTAATGTTCGAGCGTAAAAAAATGATGACGCCGGATAACCCTCTCGCCCAACGGTTGACGGCTGGTTTGTCAGAACTGATAGCCCGCCATATAAACTGGTGGATTCGGAGGCCTTTCGAAAATTTGTAGCCATTGGAACACCACAATGGAAGGTCCCAGGAAGGAAGTATTTCTCAGAGAAGGGCATCCCAGAGCTATATGGCCATGTTCAGCGGCAAGTGAATGTATCTCTGGCACACAGTGTCGGTGCCAAGATACATCTGACCACAGACACGTAGATTTGGTTTTACCGCCATGGATTGCATGCAGGCCTGGCTCTTCTTCTCCTCCTCCTCCTACTCCATCCTCCTCCCTCTCCTCCTCGGCTGACTCCCCCTTTTCCGCTGCTAGCGTCTCTTCTGCTGCACCGCCCAAGCTCCCCAGAACCTATTCGACATGCCAGGTGAGGCGTTGCCATGCCGTGCTGCATCTGTTGTGCCTGGAAGCCAAGAGCCACACTGGCGCGGCACTCCTTTCAGCTTTGCGTTCACAGGCAGATCAGTGGCTAACACCGCTCAATTTGACAGTTGGTAAAGTGGTGTGTGACAACGGTGCCAATCTGCTTAGCGCATTGAAACAGGGCAAAATGACGCACGTGCCATGCATGGCACACGTCTTAAACTTGGTCGTGCAGCGATTCGTTGTCAAATACCCTGGGGTCTAGGACATCTTGTGGCAGGCAAGGAAAATCTCGGCCCATTTCAGAAGATCTTACACGGCCATGGCTCGCCTTGCTGACATTCAGCGGCGACACAATCTGCCGGTCAGACGTCTTATTTGCGATTGCCCGACGCGATGGAACTCAACCTTCTATATGCTTGAAAGGCTGCTCCAGCAGAAATGTGCAGTTAACATCTACCTGTATGAACTCTGCGGCAGAACAGGTTCTGGGGAGCTGGGTTTTTTTTCACCACGCCAGTGGCTGCTCATGCGCGAGGCATGCAGACTTCTGCGGCCATTTGAGGAGATCACCAAACTGGTCAGTCGCAGCCATGGCGCCATCAGTGACATGGTACCTTATGCCTTCGTTATGGAGCGTGCATTGCGTCGTGTCATTGATCAAGCTGTGGAGGAGCAGGAGAGGGAAGATGAGGAAGTCGCAATGCTGGATGAATTCCCAGGGGGGGGCTACTCTATCTGAGACAAGTGAACAACAGGAGTCTGAAGAGGAGTCAGAGGAGGATGGTGCCAGGGCGGATGAGGAGGAGCAAGAAGAGCATGCTTTAAACCTTTCTGGGATCCCTGTTGTTGTACGTGGATTGGGAGAGGAGAATGAAAAGGATGACATTATCCTGGATGATGAGCAGGAGCCAGGCCACCACACCACTTCCAGTTTAGTGCAAATGGGGGGCCTTCATGCTCCAGTGTTTTAATAGGGACCCCCGTATAAAAAGCATAAGGGTCAAGGACCAGTACTGGGTGGCAACGTACTTAGACCCCCGGTACAAACACAAAATGGCGGAAATGCTACCGCCGTCACAGAGGGCTGTTGGAATGGAGCACTTCCAGGCCTTGCTTCGAGAAATGCTGCATTCTGCTTTTGCGTGCGCTGGCAGCGGAGCAATTCCCACTCCCAGAGAAGGAGTTGCGGGTACCAATCCAACAGTGCCTGCAAGAAGAGGCCGGTTTGAAGATGTGTTGGTGACTTCTGATATGAGGTCATTCTTTCAGCCGACCCATCGGCAGGTGTCATCCGGATTCAGCATCAGGGAATGCCTAGACCGTCATGTGTCCAACTACATCGGGTTAACGGCCGATGTGGACGCTCTGAGGAGTGATGAACCCCTGGACTACTGGATGGGCAGGCTTGACCTCTGGCCAGAGCTTGCCCAATTTGCAATCGAACTGTTGGCTTGCCCCTCGTCCAGTGTCCTGTCCGAAAGGACGTTCAGCGCAGCAGGGGGGATCGTGACCGATAAGCGTACTCGCCTAGCTCACGACAGTGTTAACTACCTCACATTTCTAAAAATGAATGAGGCATGGATCTCAGAGGAATTCAACACATGTGACCAGTAGACCATGTATATGTCTATAAACTATTTTTTTAATCGAGCACACAGACCTACTTTCTTCATTTGGCTCACTTCCTTGTACAAAAAAAGCACACCGTACTATATGCCCGTACCCTCCTGTTTGAAGAGGTTGAGCGGTGTCATATTTCTCCTGGGGCTGCTTATTATGAGGGGCTCCTACCATCCCTGTGCTGTGCTGACTTCCTCCTGGGGCTGCTTATTATGAGGGGCTCCCACCATCCCTGTGCTATGCTGACATCCTCCTGGGGCTGCTTATTATGAGGGGCTCCCACCATACCTGTGCTGTGCTGACTTCCTCCTGGGGCTGTACCTCTGCTGTGCATATTATGAGGGGCTCCCACCATCCCTGTGCTATGCTCATTATGAGGGGCTCCCACCATCCCTGTGCTATGCTGACTTCCTCCTGGGGCTGCTTACGGTGCAGGTGTCAGTGCTGTATATCACGGTGCTGGTGTCAGTGCTTTATGTCATGCTGCTAATGTCAGTGCTCTCTATCATGGTGCTGGTGTCAGATCACTCTATCACGGTGCAGGTGTCAGTGCTCTATATCACGGTGCTGATGTCAGTGCTCTCTATCACGGTGCTGGTGTCAGATCACTCTATCACGGTGCAGGTGTCGGTGCTCCATATCGCGGTGCTGGTGATCATCTCCTGCACCCTCTTCTTTGCCTACCCTGACCTTCCCTCGCCTTCATTGCCTCATGAGTCCTGAATTGTCAGAATTTCACATATAAAAAAAGAATGCTTGTAGTTGTCGATCCCAGATTCACCTCATACATGTGTTATATCATTGGCCATGTGGTGAGACTATGTGTGCACAGCTAGTAATTATTTTGTGGCTGCAAATTTGACCTGTAGGTTTGTAAAGTTCGCCTCCCATTGAAGTCAATGGGGCCCGCCGCGAACGTTACGGTTCGTGAACTATCGGCCGCGTTCGCGTTCGCGAAACGTCCCATCGGAAGTTCGTCCATCACTACTCATCATTACCTTTGCCTTGCTCCCCTTGTCTGCCAGAGCCCTAAGTCTAATCTCTCCACATGAAAGCTCCATGTCAGTTAGTGTCAAAGCATACACAGGGTTAATGACCATCCCTACCATGTTCTGACTTGGAAATTGGCCACTTAGGCTCAAGCGGCATTGTGGGAGGCAGGGAAGGTCATATTCTCCCCTTTACCTGTAATTACTGGGTATTTCCAAGGGCTTTGACAAACAGAGTAGAGAGTTGTATCAAGGAAAGGATGGGGGGGGGGGGGGGGGGGCAGCCAAAAGAAGTTTCACTTCATTTATCAACAAAACTCTTTTTTTTTTTACTCTGGACCTACAGAGGTTTGAGACCATTATTGTAATAGGATATGAAAAATGAATGAACAGTCAATTATATTCCTACAATTACATTTATAGAATTGTAATTTCCCTGGGATGTACTGCATGCAAAAGAATGTAGAAAATGGATGCAATGCAGCAATCACAAGGAGTGGTCTAATAGCAGATTTGAATATAAACTCTTCAAAGAATCCCAGGCATCCGATGGATGGTCATGCTTGGCCTGATTACTTATGGATTGCAAGATGGGGGCATACAGGGGTTAAATATAAGGCAATATTGTGGGCTACCTATGATCAGAAACACTTCTTATCACCAAAGCTGGGAACTTGTCAGGTATTTAGCTAATCTACAATGTTTTTAAAAAGATGGTCCCCATACCTCTCCAAAATGGGGAGACTATGGAAAATGGAGATTTTTTAGTGCCCAAAATCAAACAACATATCAAAGCACATAAAATTACCTCCATAAAAGGTAATATATCGTAGTCATAGACATGTAATGCAAAGGCCTGTGCATCCAATGTGGATGTCATGGAGTATATGGATCAACGTGTTTCTCTAAACTAAGGGGCTTCTTTAGGATCCATTTTTCAATGTTTTTGAATCGTATAGCTCAAAATGAAACCAAAAAGCACAGGAGGTATAATGTGCATATATATTGAGAGAAAGCAGGACACTATGGTCCAGAACTTTCATATGTCTGATATATATGTGAGTAATCACTGGAAATAAGTGATCACCACCACATAGCAGCCATCAAGTGAACATAGTTTATAGATGGCTGATTTCACTGAGCCTTGATCATTTTGGTACGAACTTCTATATAGAAGGTGATAGGTACGTTCCAAAACAGTTGGAAAAGAACACTGAATGCACCAACATGTCAACATGGACGGCAAGGAAACACTTCTTATCACCAAAGACGGGAACTTGTAAAGTCTTTAGCTAATCTACAATGCCATGCTTTGGAAAAAGTAGAAAATTATATGGAATCCAACATTTTACAATTCTCACTGTAACTGGAAATGAAGAAAAAACACTTGAACGAGGAGACCTGTTCCAGAGACAGCTGTGTAAAAGACAACCTCTCCTTACTTTGAAGAGACTTCATCCTACTTCCTACTTACAATAAAAATTCACTGCCTAATTGTGAATTCTGGGCATGGTATATTTTTACAAAGTCACGTTGGTTCCATTTAGACCAACGTAATTATGTATATACCATATCTGGCCAAAGCCATGGGAAGCTGAAGTAGACACCACGACCTCAGTGATCTCCACTTCCTTTCCGCATCTGCTCAGGGGCCGGGGCTTGGTGCAATGGTCAACCACTCGCCACGGGTATCATTCAGAAAATGCTTTTCTGAATAAATGCAAAGCATTCTAAGTGGACAAGGTGGAGAGGCTGGGGGGTGTAACATCATACTCTCCAGCTCTTCCAGTCACAGAATGCTTTGCATTCATTCAGAAGATGCAAAGCATTCTTTGAATGATGCCCGTGGTGAGCTGTTGACCTCCTATATTCACAATACATCAGGCTGGCCGCTCAGCATGGGGTAGCACTGTCTATTTCAGTGATTTCCAGCTTCCAGGAGGCTTGGCCAGGTATGCTACAGTGCCTTGAAAAAGTATTCACACCCCTTGAAATTTTCCACATTTCGTCATGTTACAACCAAAAATGTAAATGTATTTTATTGGGATTTTATGTGATAGACCAACACAAAGTGGCACATAATTGTGAAGTGGAAGGAAAATTATAAATTGTTTTCATTTTTTTTCCAAATAAATATCTGAAAGGTGTGGTATAAATCTGTATTCAGCCTCCTTTACTCTGATACCCCTAATCAAAATCTAGTGGAACCAGTTGCCTTCAGAAGTCACCTAATTAGTAAATAGAGTCCACCTGTATGTAATTTAATCTCAGTATAAATACAGCTGTTCTGTGAAGACCTCAGAGGTTTGTTAGAGAACCTTAGTGAACAAACAGCATCATGAAGACCAAGGAACATACCAGACAGGTCAGGGATAAAGTTGTGGAGAAGTCTTTAAAGCGGAGTTTCACCCAAAAATGTAACTTCCGCTTTTCCAGGTTTCTCCCCCCCTCTGGTGTCACATTTGGCACCTTTCAGGGGGGAGCAGATACCTGTCTAATACAGGTATTTGCTCCCACTTCCGGCGACAGATCACCACAGATTCCGCGGTGATCTACGCCATGTCCGGTCCCTACTCCACCCCCCCCCCCCGCTGTCTTCTGGGAGACACACAGGTCCCAGAAGACAGCAGCTTCCAGTGAGGACACGCAGCGGGACTCGCGCATGTGCAGTAGGGAACCATGCTGTGAAGCTGTAAGGCTTCACTTCCTGATTCCCTTACTGAAGATGCCGACGCCTCTACCCGGGAGCCGAGGGACAGGTCGGCTTCGGGGGAGGACATCGCAGGTGCCCTGGACAGGTAAGTGTCCTAATATTAAAAGTCAGCAGCTGCAGTATTTGTAGCTGCTGACTTTTAATTTTTTTAAAGCAGGGTTAGGTTATAAAAAATATTGCAAGCTTTGAACATATCACGGAGCACTGTTCAATCCATCATCTGAAAATTAAAAGAGTATGGCGCAACTGCAAACCTCCCAAGACATGGCCATCCAACTAAACTGACAGGCTGGACAAGGAAAGCGTTAATCAGAGAAGCAGCCAAGAGGCCCATGGTATCTCGGGAGGAACTGCAGAGATCCACAGCTCAGGTGGGAGAATCTGTCCAAAGGACAGCTATTATTGGATTCCACAAATCTGGCCTTTATGGAAGAGTGGCAAGAAAAAAGCCACTGCTAAAATAAAGCCATAAGAAGTCCTGTTTGCGAGAAGCCATGTGGAGGACACAGCAAACATGTGGAAGAAGGTGCTCTGGTCAGATGAGACCAAAATTGAACTTTTTGGCCTAAGCAAAACACTATGTGTGGGGAAAACTAACACTGCACATCACCCTGAACACACCATACCCATAGTGAAACATGGTGGTGGAAGCATCGTGTTGTGAGGATGCGTTTCTTTAGCAGGGACAGGGAAGGTGGTCAGAGTTGATGGGAAGATGGATGGAGCCAAATACAGGGCAATCTTAGAAGAAAAACTGTTATGCCGCGTACACACGAGCAGAATGTCCAACAGAAAAAGTCATACAGAAGCTTTTTATATCGTATATTCCGATCATGTGTATGTCTCTTCTGACTTTTTTTTTTTAAATTCTGACGGACCTAGAATAAAAACAACGCATGCTCTGAAGCAAGTACGAGATGGAAGCTATTGGCTACTGGGTGTTGAACTTCCTTTTTCTAGTCCCGTCGTACGTGCTGTACGTCACCACATTCTTGGCGATCGGACTTTGGTGTGATTGTGTGTACGCAAGATAGTTTCAGTGGAAATCCTGTTGGAACTCTGTCGGGAAAACCTTCATAGTTTATTCAGATGGGAAAACTGGTCATGTGTACAGGGCATAAGAGTCTGCAAAAGACTTGATACTGGGCTAGAGGTTCACCTTCTAGCAGGTCAACGACCCTAAACACACAGCCAGAGAGCTACAGTGGAATGTTTCAGATCAAAGTATATTCATGTGTTTAGGCCCAGTCAAAGTCCAGATCTAAATCCCATTGAGAATCTGTGGCAAGACTTGAAAAATGCTGTTCGCAGATGCTCTCCATCCAATCTGACAGTGCTTGAGCTATTTTGCAAATAAGAATGGGTAATAATGTCACTCTCTAGATGTGCAAAGCTGGTAGAGACATCCCCAAAAAGACTTGTAGGTGTAATTGCAGTAAAAGGTGGTTCTACAAAGTATTGACTCAGGGGCGCTGAATACAAATGCACTTTCCTTCCACTTCACAATTATGTGCCACTTTGTGTTGGTCTATCACATAAAATTCCAATAAAATAAATTTACGTTTTTGGTTGTAACATGACAAGATGTGGAAAACGTCAAGCGGTATGAATGCTTTTTCATGGCACTGTATATACATAGTTGTATTGGTCCAAGCTGGACCACTGTGACTATGTAAAAATATACCATACCTGGAAATCTTAAAAGAGAGGAGCAAAATAAAAAAAATTAAAAACAAATCTACATATAAACATTCATATTAACTGTCAGTCACTGACTCTCTACTCTGCTCCACCAGTGCTCATTGGAGCTCTGGACTGCTGAGGGAGCAGGAGCAGCTGGCTCAGGCTCTCAGCGGTGTGCTGAGAAGCGGAGCCAGCTGCTTGTGCAGGCATATTTGTGGATCTTTCCAGAGGCTGGACCGGCTAAGTGATGTCAGCCATCAGTGGGTTTTCGCCTGTTGACGCTTGAAACAGGTCACAGGAGTGCACAACACAGTGTACTCCTGTGACCCACAGTAGAAGTCAGGCCACAAGAGCTTTGGTCCTACTTCTCTTTTAACCAGTATCTGCAGCAATCGTACTAATAAAAACCCAGAATATGGTATCTCCAATTGTACAACTACAGTAAGTGCTTCATTAAGAATACTAAGCCCTGATGAAGGGGGTCCTTTAAACCTTTGAAACATGCCGTTTTTTTTTATAATGCAAGATTCTGAATAGAATTAAATATGGACTTCTAATGAAGTGCTTTTGGTGCGTTCTTCCTTGCACACTCAGTGATAAAAAGTAGACAGACGTTTTATACCTTGTCCGCTGAATCAAAAACAAAAACAAAAGTAATTTTGCAGTAGCTAAACAGTAATCAAAGGCTCCATATGTCATGAGCAAAGATGGGCATCCTTGTGTGATCGGATTTTCCGACAACTTTGTCCGACCGTGTGTATGCAACACCAGTTTCAGACAAAATCCGACAGATTTTGTTGTCGAAATGTCCGACCGTGTGTACAAGGGCATACAGTTTCATACTTTAATTTGGTCACATTCTTATGTACAGCTGTAAAAACTGTGAAAAGATTATAGCTTGACATTTCCCTGAAACTGAAATTATCACAAGTGATGTGAAAATCAAGCCTTGTTTGGCCAGCCTAAGTCGAGAAGAATATTTGGCTCATTACTTCAGCACGTATGGTCTGTGTGATCTTCTAAATGCCAATGGTCAGAGAGGCGCACATATTACCCACAATGCTGTGTCCTGCAATTGTGTCCTTTTTGCATCAGCTGAGTGCACATATAGACAGGCACCAAAAATCCTTGTCTGCACTTGTCCAAAAAAGGAAGAATTTGCAGGGAACAGCAGCCTTCTCCCAGGGTAGCTCGAGCCTGTTAAAATGAATATTCCCTGCCAAACGGGGCTGTATTGTTCTTGGCTGTCATTACTGACGATCGCTCCCTAGGCCAAAATGGACAGAAGTCTGTTCAAAGGAACTGAAACCGCTAATGACCTCCCAGCCTCCCTAAATCCATGGATTGTAACTGCCTGTCTGGAGGGGAAGGTACACGTCCGTGGAGAAGGACTGTGGGAGGACGGAGATGTCTTTGCGAGATAGCAAGAGGGCCGAGTGGATTAAAGTGGGACTGTCATAAGTCTCCGTTATAGAAGGAAGGGAATAAAAAATGAGCTGGCCTGGCAGAAAATTGAAAGTAAGCCTGCCATGTCAAATATGGGGGCTGCCATTTCCCAGTTTCTTCTAAAAATTGAATGGCTGTCTAGCAGACCAGTTGGCTTTAGGATTTTCTGAGTCATTGACCTGCAACACGTACGAAGATCAGGAAAAGTGAGAGAATAACCTTGAATACGTGTGTATATATATATATATATATATATATATATATATATATATATATACTTGTCCCAGGTCATGAATTCAAAATGTAGAAGCAACAGGGTCAGCACGATAACCAGGCAACTAGGATTTTCAGAAGGAGATGAGAGAGATGGCAATCTCTAGGTTTCATGAAAACATTCCTTTACAGTGCAGAGCTGTTCCCATCACTCACCAGGTATAACCAGCTAATAGTTTGGTCTATGTGTGCCTTGCGGACCGAAACAGCTTATATACAAACTAAGGAGTTAAAGTGAACCTCTGCTTTGACCATACCTCCAACCACAGCTTGTACTTACCTTCCCTTTAGACCGCTTTCACACTAAAAACGTTGGCCCTTAGCGCTAAAGCGTCGCCCATTTTAGCGGCACCTTAGCACTGACTAAGCGGCACTTTTGCAACACTTTTTGGCCGCTGGCGGGCTCTTTTAATGCCAAAAAAGGGTTAAAAACTCCTGTTTTGCGCCACTTTCACAGCGCTTTTCAGGCACTTTGAAAGCGCTGCCCATTCATTCCAATGGGCTGGGTATTTTGGGAGCGGTAAGTACATCGCTCCCAACCCACCCCAAAATGTTGCTTGCTGGACTTTTTGGAATATCCCACAAGCGCACCACCCGAGTGTGAAAAGTCACACTGCAATGAATTGGAGGTAGTTTTTAGGCACGAGTGTAGAGAGAATTCCCTGTGCAAGCTACAATTCGCTCTAAGCCTACACAGAGCTAAGAAATCTCTCCTCCATTGTGGTATCTCTTTGACCTGGTCAACCAGGGCCATAATAATTTGTGTAATGCTGTCAGTCTAACAGTGTATTCATACTTACAGGAGGGAATAGTAGCCCAGTTAGCAGAGGAGGTCAGGTACCTGATTGTGCTGTGAGTTTGCAATACAAAACTGGGTGAACAGCATTTTACTTCTTTAGGCACACAAAATAGGTTGTGTTTATGTGTTTTTATCTTAGTTAAAGGGGTTGTAAATCCTATTTTTTTTTATATAAAAATAACAAACATGCTTATACTTACTGCGCTGTGCAGTCGTTTTGCACAAAGCAGCCCGATCCTCTTCTTCTGGGGTGCCCCGCTGGTGCTACAGGCCTCTCCCCTTAATTGGGTACCCTCACGGAAAGTCGATTTCCCTGGGGGCACCCATGCTGGCTTGCTCTCGAGTCCCGCTGCTGCGTCCATTGACACAGACAGGAAGGCTCTGCCCCACCCACTGCTCACTGAATTTGATTGACAGCAGGGGGAACCAATGGCTCCTGCTCCTATCAATCTGTCCAATGAGGAGAGATACAGTAGCTGGAGCCCTTGCGCTCGTGCTCATCGCTGAATTGGATCGGGGCTCAGGTAAGAGAAGGGGGGGGGGGTCTGGGGGAGAGCTGCAGCACAGAAGGTTTTTCATCTTAATGCATAGAATGCATTAAGGTGGAAAACCTTAAGGCTTTACAGCCACTTTAACATGTGTTTGGTATATATTCAATGGGTTAATTACAGCAAACAAGTTAGAAATGTCTTAGACACCCCTGGAGATGGCAGAATTGTACCTGCTCTTGGCAGGACAGATAGGAGATAGACAACGTAGCCAATATTTCTCTGTAACCTTTTCAAGACAATGAACTCTCCAGTAATAAGTGAGCCAGAGCTGAGCGGAGCAGAGAACACTGGCTGTGTATCAGTGCCGGGGCACCATTCAGCTGACCGGCCAGACAAGAGGCTCTGTGCTAAGCCTGGGCGGCATTGTAGTCTGATGGAAAAGCAGCATATTGTCTTTAAACAATGAGCTGTTGAAATCACTGAATACAGCCAATTAGGTGTTAGTTAAATGGTCAGCCCGCTTTAAAGGACTTTTTAGTTCTGTATGGAGAATGGTGGGTTGAGGCAGCTCCTGGCTTCTCATATATCTTGAATATTCCAAGAGTATAATCAATCTGTTATACAGTTGTGCTCAAAAGTTTGCATACTGTGGCAGAAATCATGAAATTTTGACATTGATATTGACAATATGACTGATCATGTCAAAAAACTGTTTTTTATTCAAAGATAGTGGTTATATAAAGCCATTTATTATCACATAGTTGTTTGGCTCCTTTTTAAATCATAATGAGAACAGAAATCACCCAAATGGCCCTGATCAAAAGTTTCCGTACCCTGGAATGTTAGGCCTTGGTACAGACATACAATGTGAAAAACACAGGTTAAAATTGCAATTAAAAGTAAATTTCCCACTACTGTGGCTTTTTAAATCGGAATTTGTGTCTGTGTATAAATAGTCAAAGAGTTTGTTAGCTTTCACGTGGATGCAGAGAGCATGCTAGATTCTGAGCCATTGGCAGCAGAAAAAAAACTGTCAAAACACCTGCGTAACAAGGTAATGGAACTTTATAAAGATGGAAAAAGATATAAAAAGATATTCAAAGCCTTGAATATGTTAGTCAGTACTGTTCAATCACTTATTAAGAAGTGGAAAATTTGGAGATCTCTTGGTACCAAGCCAAGGCCAGGTAGACCAAGAAAGATTGCAGCCACAAATGCCAGAGGAATTGTTCAGGATACAAAGAAAAAACCCACAGGTAACCTCAGGAGAAATACAGGCTGCTTTGGAAAAAGAAGGTCTGGTTGTTTTTAAGGTGCACAATATGATGATAATTTAACTAAAATGGGCTATGTGATAGAGTTGCCAGAAAGAAGCCTTTAATGAGCCAAGGCATGGCCAATGCTTTTTAATATTTTGACCCTTACAAGGACCCATAACAATTAAATTTGCATAAAAATACATGTCAATGCATTTTAAGGCATGTTTGTGTGAACAGGCCCAAAATTACTTTTGAAGTTAATTTAAAGTGTATGTATTTTATCAATCTCATTAACAACTTATCAACCCGTCCCCGTCAACTCTTCTCTACCCACTAACTCACTCATTGCCCAGGAGATCGCCAATCACTTCAAACATTGATGCAATTTGTGAGGAGATCTCCACTGTTTAGATGCCTTCTCCACTTAACACCAATGTCCACAGGTACAATCATTACTTCCTTCATTCAACCCCGCCACTATAGACGAGGTTGCTAAACTTTTCTCTAACGTCCACCTTACTGCCTGCCCCCTGGACCCTGTTCCCTCACAATTGCTACGCTCACCCTCTGGCTCTATTCTACATTCACATCTTTAATTTCTCCCTTTCTTCAGGCAGCTTCCCAAACAAATTAGTCAACCCCATTCTTAAAAAGCCCTCACTAGACCCCACCAATCTTAACAACCTATGCCCATCTGCTTGCTCCCCTTTTTATCCAAACTCCTTGAATGTCTGGTCTACAACCCACTGAGTGACCACCTCGCCAAGAATAACCTTTTTGATCCCCTTTGGTCCGGATTCTGACCTCAACACGCCACGGAAACTGCTTTTGTAAAACTCATAAACAATCTAAATCCAATGGACTCTATTCGGTACTCCTACTCTTAGACCTCTCTGTTGCCTTTGACACAGTGGACCACCCGCTCCTCCTTAAAAAACTCCATGCCTTTGGTCACCATGACTGTACTCTTTGCTGGTTATTCAACTTATCTAACCGCACCTTTAGTGTCACTTACAACTGTACTGCCTCCTCTCCCTTTCTCTGTTTGGGTCCCCCAAGATTCTGTTCTTGGACCTCTCCTATTCTCCATCTACACCTCCTCTCTGGGTCAGGTAATAGTCTCCCATGGCTTCCAATATCATCGCTGATGACACCCAAATCTAACTCTCTACCCCTAAGCTCACTCCTTCAGTCTCCCCATGTATCACTAACTTACTAACAGACATATCAGCCTGGATTTCACACCACTTCTTCAAACTCAATCAATCCAAAATTTAATTCATGATTTTTCCTCCTCCACGTACCTCTGCCCCTGATCTCTCTGTCAAAATCAATAGCACTACTATCAGCCTGTCCCCACATTGCCAAGGTCCTAGGTGTAACCCTGGACTCTGAACTATCATTTCGGCCCCACATCCAAATCTTGCCACCTCAACCTCCGCAACATCTCCAAAATACGCCCCTTCCTAACCAATAACACCACAAAACGCCTACTTCACCCCCTGGTCATCTCCCTCCCCAACTACTGCAACTCCCTCCTCACGGGATTACTTTTACACAGGCTATCCCCCCTTCAGTCCATGAATGCTGCTGCCAGGCTCATCCACCTTAAAAACCGGTCAGTGTCTGCTACCCCTCTCTGTCAATCCCTCCGCTGGCTTCCACTCACCCAATGAAGCAAATTCAAAATTCTACAACTTACAAGGCCATCCACAACTCGGCCCCCAGCTACATCACTAACCTAGTCTTCAATCACCAACCTACTTGTTCCCTTCATTCCTCCCAAGACCTCCTGCTCTCTAGTTCCCTCGTCACCTACTCCCATGCTCACCAACAGGACTTTTGCCAAGCCTCTCCCATCCTCTGGAACACCCTACCCCAATCTGTCTGACTATCTCCTACTCTGCTTGCTTTTAGACAATCCCTGAAAACCCTTGCTTTCAGAGAAGCCTATCCGACCCCCACCTAACAACTGTACTTTTACTTTCTCCATCAGATCATCCCCCACAGCTATTACCTTTTATATCACTTGAACCTCTCTTCTAGATTGTAAACTCTAACGGGCAGGGCCCTCTGATTTCTCCTGTATTGAATTGTATTGTAACTGTACTGTCTGTCCTTGTGTTGTAAAGCGCTGCGCAATCTGTTGGTGCTATATAAATCTTGTATAATAATAATGTATAGGCAAAATATAAAATCATATATTGTATTTCAATTATTTCCAGTCTACTTCTACTAATCATAATAATCTTGAGGTTTGTAAACTTACTTTGTATACATCCGCACATCTTTATTTCCTTGAATTCTATGACACTTATTCGCTTTGTCCTGTGAGTTGGCACTGCTGTGTCACACATTCACAGAGCCTGACTTCTGAACTAAAGAGGAGCTGAGAGGAGGAGTTTCAGGAGGTGGAGTCAGTACAGGAATCAGCGCTTGCAGGCAGCAAGGTACCATGTGATATGTAGTCCTTATAAATGGAAAGTAAACAGCAGAGGAGAAGCTGCAAAGCATGCAGGGAATTCAGGAAGTCATGGAAAGAGATGATCAGCAGACAGGCAGAACTAAGAACATGAAAGGGGATATTTCAAGTAATCTTATATTGCATTTCCATATATAATAAGTGCCCGTTCACACAGGGGCGACGTGACTTGCAGCGCGTCTCACAGACGCGATCTGCACACAACTTCAGCGGCGACTTGCAAAATGACTTCTGTATAGAAGTCAATGCAAGTCGCCTGAAGTCGCCCCGAAAATACTACAGGAACCTTTTTCTAAGTCGGAGCGACTTGAGTCGCTCCTATTAGAACGGTTCCGTAGTACAGAACGGAACGCGACTTGTCAGGCGGCTAAGTCGCCTGACAAGTCGCGGTAATGTGAACGGGCACTTACTGTTTGTATTGTTATTACTCTACTTACACTATGAAAGTGTATGCAGTCACTGTAGAATTATTTACATGTTAAAGATAATATGTGAGTTTAGGGATTGGGTTAACATACAATTTAATGAAAACCTTGCTTTAAAAATAAAAGAATTGACAGATGAAGTTGCAGAACCTCGCAGGAGACAAAGCGTTAGCAGTCTGGCGACCTGTGTCCTTCTATTCATTTGACATTCACTTGTTCAGCGAGGAATACGTCCCTTTATTCTACATTCTGATGTCATCAGCCCTAGATCCCAGCGACATTTTACAGGGAAAAGGGCAGCTAGTTCCCAGGAAGGGGAGTCACATGATGCGTGGTCAGAGGTCGCCACTGGTCCCCAGCTGATAAGGATGCTTTTCCAAAAAGGCCACATTTATTAGCAGAAAACACTGAGACAATTACTATCCACTGAAAAAGACCTTTTAAAGAGAGAACGTAACTCATTAGGAGAAAGTGAAGACATTTAAAAAAAAAAAAAGGCTAAACTATAGTCTGATCAGCAATTTCTGTGAATTGACTATGAGATAAATGGTCTTGATGTGATAGACAGGAGCTATACAGAGATGCAGGTGTCCAAACAAAGCTGGATAGTGAACCGCAGCAATGGGATTCTAATTAGAAGACTGATAAAGATTAAAAAAAAGTGAGTATTGTGTCTACCAACCAGGCAATGCAAAATTTAAAGGATGACTCCACCCCAAACTGATATTTTAGATTTTTGGTAGATGTTGATTTAAGCAGCCCATAGATGATACAATTTTCTTTCCTTCCTCCACGGGTGGTAGGAAAGAAAATCGCTCTATTCCCCCATAGGAGTTTCTGATGTAAGGGACTCCCCACTCCTGCACAGCCAGGCACATCAAATTTTCACAAGCACCCACAGTCAGAGAACAGTCCGTGGCCTTGTTTTTGTTATTTATGAAGGGGTTAATATCTTAGATAGGGATGGGAGGTTATGAGATGCCCACTTGACTTCAACAGTCTTCAGGGACCTCTCCCTGTATACAGCTATATACAGTCCCTCCTCCTTTTTCCTCCAGCACAACACTTGCTTGCTCCAGCTGAATCACTTTTTAGATGAACTAACAGGCTCCCAGTCAGATTTAGCTAAAGCCTATTACAGGCAGGAACTCACAGCCCCGTTTTGTGTAGCACAGATGTAGTGAAATAGCTCGTAACTTCTCCTCTGTGTCCATTGATCCCAGCACCATACCTTCAGGCACTGCCAACCCACCTGGCTGACTCTGCCCCTTTCACTAGCCCTCCAGGCTAATTCTCCACACCAGTCCAACTGACTGACTCTTCACCAGCCCACCCAGCTGACTCTCAGGAGATCTCTCGGGGGAAGGATGAAGACTTAGGCACACTGCTGTCTTCAGGGAGACTGGCTACATGTGGCAGACTCCCCCCTTGTTAGTCCCCAACAGTGTTGACTATGCACTCTGTCCTCTTTTGCTCCCATGCCTCCAGGAAAGCCTCCTCCCTTGTGTTTTTAGGAGGATCCCTCCAGCACCTGAGCCCTGGCCCAAGGCAACTTGGAAGGGGCTTTGTACAAACTACGTAGCAAAAAATAGAATATGTACATTTTGTTTTAGAATCACTCACAATATACATTCTAACTACAGGTCCCCATAGCAAATATAATAAAAACAAACAACACATGATAAAGCATACTCTTAGCTGGAGCATCTCCCCCTACATGGAGGCCCTCCCAGAAAACTCTACAGAATTCAGGGTCCATCACTTAAGCAGGGGGACAGCTGTCCATAATGATACCTGCAAAACAGATTTAAAGGAAAACAATCCTAACTCTAATTTCCTATTTGTATATTCTGCCAGCAGGGGGTTATTATCCTGCTGGAAAAAAACAACAACTTTTTACACAAGCAAAAAATGAGTGTCTCTTGAAGGAGGTGCGCCTCCAAATTATTAAGCAGCAGGATACTAGGCCTCACCCAACATTCTTTTGGAACAGAACATCCCATCTGGAGACGGATCAGGGTGTTGGGCCAGTCTAGTCCGTGAGAAGAAATTAAAAGAGACAACAGTCATCTAATTGCTGTCCATGTCTGGAATCTTCAGGCTGAACCATCCACTCCAGTCGTTTCACAAGTATAAATTGGGATTTGGGAGTCTCTTAAGGCTGTCATTAGCTCTTCCCAGCTGTCCTAGAACTAGGTCCAAGCCTCTTCATTATGTGTTCCCCACAGGGGTTTGGAGACGTGCATGAAGTCCCAGATCATGGCTTCCTCCAATTTGGCCCTGGAATCTTCAATGATGTCCATGACATCCTGGGGGATATATGGGTAGTCCAACCCCCACTTGAGTTCTGTTCTCCACTGTACCTCTCTCTCTCGCTCTCTCTCTTAGCAGTTCGTTTGGCTTGCCTTTTCCAGGGGGAGACACAGGACTTGGGTGACCTCACTACCCACTGCCTGTATTCAGCACTTCTAGTCTGGGTCATGGAGGGTTGGTTCTGGATCTGCCCCCAGACACAGATAGGGATTTGCAGGGATCCTTTGGCTTTTTCAGCTGACTCTAACACTTCTCTCAATACTTCCTCATCTTTCTGGGAGTCCTGCCTCTCCCATCCTTCTCAGAATTGCTGTGAGATGTCCACTCTTCCCAGTCATCATCTATGGGCCTGAATTCTGCTTGCAATCTGGAAGACCCCCAATCTATTGCCCTACCACTGCCACTTCCCTCTGGCTCACCTGAAGACAAGTTGTACTCCTGCAAAGACTCCTTCCAGGTGAGGCTGACAGTACGTATGGGCAAAGCCAGGATTCCGGTTGCGCCCAAGATTCCAGATTCTCGTTTCTGCTGGCAAACACTAACAGGTACCAGCTCTTTGACCGGGCTGCAGGACAAGGCAGATTTACAGCTTTCTTCCCCAATGTTTCTTGTCTTTGCAGGGGAGTGACCATCCTCAGACTCCATTCTGCTTTTCGCAGTCACTTCTCGGCCCATTCTGGCCTTCTGGGACCCCCGCGGCTGTTCTGTACAGAGACCTGACCGCTGGTCTACACTAGGTGTGGCATCTGCTTACTCAGTGTCAGCTTGGTAAGCAGCTCATCCCAGTGCCCACACCGGATCCAGGCACTGACCACTGTGGTGGGTCTCCTGCAGCCAGACCATAGCAGATACAGCCTCTCCATCCCCTTGATCAACCCAAGGGCGAATCCCCCTCGATGCTCCAGCCCCACACCGGTGTCTACCAGTGGCACCTCCTGCAGTTCAGGCAACCAATTTAATGCTGGGTACATGTACGCACCATCCTCCATCTTGTTACTCTCTCTGCAAGCACAGCACACCGGGTCTACTTCGGGATGTAGCTCCAACCCCTAGCTTCTAGAATGGTTGGTGCTCACAGTTCTGATAAGCAGGCCTGTTCCTGCAAGCTCTGTAATATTTTTTCTTGACTGGACTGAAACTTGCAGGCACAGACTGTATGCTGGTGATTCTTATGTACATACTAATACTTGCAGAACTTGTCAGAACATGCCGCTTGGCATCGACTGTGCCCGAGCAACTGAAGGCAGATAGTAGTAAGCATTCACTGTGGTTGGCATGAGCAACAGCAAAGTCTCTAACACACGTTACACTGTTTTTAGGAGGGTCAGGACAGTCTTTAGATTCAGCCATGGTTAAACAACTGATAGACCCCCTCCTGCAAAAGCCCACTGGCTTACCCCTATCACCACAGGCAACAGAAGACATTTCCATGCACATTTTACTGTTCTCAGTAACAGTAATTTTGATCTTCGATCTGTGTATGACTTTCTTTAAAGCTGAACTCCGCTCAGCTACGAGTGTCCTCTCCTCCATGGTGGCTTCCAGCTTCCCCTCTCTTTCTCATAGGCATTCAATAGGATCACCTGTCCTTTCAGCCAATCGAGTGACCGGTGTCAAAACCCACTTCCTGATTGGCCAGGAGGAGGATCAGTGTTAAACACCGGGGTAGGCTCGAAACGCACTCTCTGTGACCCGATGCCATCCTATAGTAAAGCCTATTAGAGCCTCTTTCTCTAATCGGTGCTTCAAAAAAACAGCCCTTCTGCATTGGAATCCATGGGCCAGTGTCCTGAAAGGGGCCGGACGCATGGATAGGGGAGGTGCTGATGGACTGGGGGGGCAGCGCCGGTGCACCCTTAATGGATGGGCTGTCCCTGTTCACATCTCAACTCCAAGTTGCCAGAAGCCAAACGCCTGAAGCGCAAAAAAGTTCTGAATGTTTTTTTGTGGCTCAAATTGGGCAGATTTGCGCATTTTTGGTGCATTTTTTCTCCATAGAAATGAATGGAAATGAGCTATTTTTTTGCTCTTGTATTTGTGCATTTTCATGCAACTTTCTGCGCAAATTAAAAAACATAAAAAGAAAAAAAAAGTACTAATATATGAATAAATAAAGGTAAAATAAATACACAAATAAGAACATGATCTCAGGTCACAGCACTGTTTTTTTTTTTTTTTTTAATAAGGGAATTGTCAAAAACTGTCTTTGTGTTTTTATTACTTTTTCACACTTTTTTTGGTGATCGGGTAGGGGTACTATGTACCTCCTACTCATTCACATATGGATGGGCTGGGATCTGGGGGCCCCCTTGTTAAAGGGGGCTTCCAGATTCCGATAAGCCCCCTGCCCGCATACCCCACACAGCCGGCCAGAATTATGGGGATG
Organism: Lithobates pipiens; assembly: GCF_037356315.1. Taxonomy (NCBI): domain Eukaryota; kingdom Metazoa; phylum Chordata; class Amphibia; order Anura; family Ranidae; genus Lithobates; species Lithobates pipiens. Next base: position 118,183,555 of record NW_027507685.1, on the reverse strand, counting down.
AGGCTCTTGTTATGGGGATAAGTTGCTTTAGGGTGGGGGGCACCAATGCACCCACCCCCGGCTGTTGAGGGCATGTTACCTGATATAGTTAGAGGGGGGGGCACTCGATCATCCCCCCTTTTCTGACCTGCCAGTCTGCATGCTCAGGTAAGGGTCAGATACGGACTTTGGGGGGGGGCGCCCCTTTTTAAATGATTTTAACTTTTTTTTATGGCAGTTCTTTTTTTATTATTTAGCTGTCAGTGGGGAAGCCCATTCACAGCTCATGACTCATCTGTTGTTTAGTAAGCCGCGGACAGCTTTCCAGCCCCGCTCCTTAAAGAGGAAGTAAAGGCAAAACATTTTTTTTTTTAAAAACACACATTGTAAGGCAAAGAACGAAGCCCCCGAAGCGGTCCTCCGTCTTCCTCTTCGCCGCTGCCATGTATCCCGGAGCGACTTCAGGGTCTCGCTGTGATTTTCCAGGTCCGCGATGACGTCACTCCCACGCATGCGAACGGGAGCCGATCTGTGGCCTGCCCAGTGCGCCTGCGTGCCGCTGTCAACGTAGACAGAGGTGGCTGTCTTCGGGTCAATATCTCCTAAACTGTATAGGTTTAGGAGATATTTCTTGGACCTACAGGTAAGGCTTAATCTAGGCTTACCTGTAGGTCAAAGTTGGTTGTAAGGGTTTACAACCACTTTAACAGCCTGCTTTTAATGCGCCCAAAGCTTTGCCCAATTAGGGCACAGAACGCACTGTGCAGCACGCAGTGCATTGCAGGGCATTCGGCGAGACAAACACCCGCCAAACACCCTGGGAAAGGAGTGGCCGATTCTAGCCTTTCCTGACCTGCCAGACTGCATGCTTAGGTAAGGGTCTGGTATGGACTTTGGGGGGACCTCACATCCTTTTTACTTTTTTTTTAACCAACATTTTTTTAAATTATTATTCAGCTGTCAGTAGAATGTACTGTGCAGCAGGCAGTGCATTGCAGGGCATTCAGGGGGGCAAACACCCGCCGAACACCCTGGGAAAGGAGTGACAGATTCCAATGTCGGCGTGTTGTTAGGGTGGCTGTGTCAGTTTCATCTCAGGACACTGTTTTGTTCAGAATGAAGGGACCCAGGACAGACCTGCAAAGTGATGGACTGTCCTGGGTAATCCAGGACACGTGGTCACCCTAGGCTGCTGACATGGGGATGCACAAAACACCAAATGATGTACAGATGGGACTTTGTATTTCCTAATTTGACTAGCCTTGTTTCCTTTGGGACAAAAAAATCTGAACAATCCCACTAAAACTGCACCTTGTTGGACACAGGAGTGGGAAGGGGGCAATGGTTTTTGTAGCTTGTAGCCTACAGAGACCTCATGCTTACATGTCGTTGGACTGCGCTACAAGTGCAGCCGAGAAAGCTTCCGCATATACGACACCTTAACGGAATCTTATGCCTGCTTGGCACAAACTTTTTTTTTTTTTGCTTTATCTTGAGAAGCCATGCCACAGAGCACTTAATAACTCAGCCACCCTTAATGCAGTCCCATTTGTAACTCATCTTTCAAAGCAAAGTAGAAGCATTACTTACAATAGCTAAAGAAACACCATTCTCTCCAGCCAAGGCTTTAGAAAGTAAATGGATTTTCTGTGTCGCCAGGTCCCCTGACACTGAATCCATTAGCTCTTTTGTGACAGTTAAAACACGGAGAGTAACATCACTCACCAATATTAGGGATCGGGGGCATGTTAGGCCACTGGCTCGGTACTTTTCCCGGCCGTTCAACGCCGATCTTCCTATAACTCCGGTAGAAGAGAATAACAGAAGATGGGGAAGACAGCAAAGGCGTTTATCCAAAGTGCAAATGCTTGCATCCGTAAAATCACACTACATTAAAGGAAAAGAGACCGTAAAATGTTAGACTTGCCTAATGTTTCCTAGTATATTGGAGCCCGTGTTATTTTAAAGCAGATCTGTATTTAAAAAATGAATCTGATTTTTTTTTAGGAAACTAGCTGCATAATAGAAGTGGTCACCAGATCCTGGAGAGAACAAGAATTCTATTTTTATTTTCTTAATGTTCCAGATTGTAAACTACCATTTACTCACATAACATTATTAAGCATGTCCCAAATCTGTCCTTGTTTGCATACACTGCAAGAAGCCCAGCCTTTACACCATTAACCGTTTGTTAGGACAAACAGGGTTCAAATCTACTCTAAATTGTTAACCACTTGCCGACCAGGCATTTTCTGGCACTTTTTGTTTACAAGTTTAAATCAGTAGTTTTTGCAATAAAATTGCTTATAACCCCCGGACATTAAACTCTTTTTTTTTTTTTTTTTTTTAGCAGAGGCCCCAGGGAATGCCAATTGTTGCAATTTTTTATGTCCCACTGTATTTGCACAGCGGTTTTGCAAATGCTAAATAAAAAAATAAAAAAATACACTTTGATGAATTTAAACAAACCAAACACAATAGTTACCCCAATTTTATTGTATAGTGTGAAAGATGATGGTATGCCAAGTAGATAGATATCTAACATGTCACGCTTTAAAATTGCACGTGCTTGTGGAATGGCGGAAAACTATGGTATTTTAAAATCTCTATAGGTGATGCTTTAAACGCCTTTACCGGTTATCTTTTTAGAGAAACAAAGAATATCTAGTTCTAGAATTATTGCTCTCGCTCTAAGGTTCACGGTGATACCTCACATGTGTGGTTCGAACATCGTTTACATATGCGTGCGCGACTTACATATGTGTTCGCTTCTGCGTACAAGCACGGAGGGATAAGGGCGCTTTACTTTTTTATTATTTTTTTTTTCCTTTTCTTTTTACACTGTCCATTTACATTTTTTTATTTTTTTGCTCACTTTTATTCCTATTACAAGGATTGGTTATGACAGGTATCCGCTCCCACTTCCAGCTCAGTTTACCCGGTGACCTGAGCCGGAAGTTTGGCCCCCCTCTTTCCCCCGTAACCTTTTGGGACACATCACAGGTGCCAGAAGACTGCAGCCTATTCCCAAAGTGCAGTTCACTATGCGCTATGCGCAGTAAGAAACCGACTGTGAAGGCTTCACTGCTGGTTTCCTTTAGTCAAAATGGTGGCGCCAGCACCCAATAGCCGATTTAACAATTGGCTTGAGGGAAGACAATGCTGGATGCCTGGGCAGGAAAGTGACTTTGAATTTTTTTTTTGGAGGGGGATCCTGGAGCTCCTTTTTAATGCATTCTCTGCATTAAAAGCACCCAAAAGTGGAACTTCTCCTTTCAGGAATCCTAACCCCCTGACGTGCCACATTTGGTATGTCATTTTTATAGGGAGGGAGTGGTTTGACAGGTACCCAGCTCCCACTTCCGCCCGCCCCACCTAGGTGACTCCTCTTCTCCCCTCCCTCCCTGCAATCTTCTGGGACAGGTTCCAGATAGGGATGCCACATCATCCCTTTAATCCAGGACACATGAATTACACAGGTTCTGAGGCTGATTTAATGCAGATAAGGCACCAAGTGAGTTTAATTACCACCTTAATCAGCCACAGAACCTGTGTAATTAATGTGTGTCCTGGATTAAAGGGATGATGTGGCAACCCTAGTCCCAGAAGATCACTCAGCCATGCAGGATGCGCAGCGTGACTCGCTCATCCACAGTGAGCACCCGGCTGTGAAGCTGCAGGCTGACCAGGCTCCGGGCGGCTGCATCGCTGAACCGTGGGACAGGTGAGTGTGTGTTTATTAAAAGTCAGTAGCTACACTTTTTGTGTATAGGCACACACAGTCCAGCTCGATCCCACACATCTGCCCCAATAGCAAGCAGCTTATTATGGGGGTAATGTAGATATTTGCAAGCACACCGCAGATCTTCAGAATAAGTGCAAACATTTTTTCATTGACGATTGATCACATCAAGAAGAAAGTGCAACGTTTCAGAGCCACGCAGGCAGGCAGGCAGGCAGCATGTGATGATATAGAATTTTTTTTAGAATGGCAGACACGGAAGAGGAGGAGCGGACAGTGCTGGCAGGGGACCCCAGAAGCGGAGGTTCATGGCTGTTCTGTGCAATACCATTGCACAGAGCAGGTAAGTATTATGTTTAAAACTTAGCTTTACAACCGCTTTAACCTCCCTGGCGGTACGATTATTTCAGATTTTAGGTGCTGAAAGCGGTACAATTATTTTGCATGAAAATTTGATGTTTTATATTGTAGTCCTGTAATTCTTAGGAATAACTCACTTAAATCTGTCCAAACCAGAGTCTAACAGACATCCCGGGTATGATAAAGTTTGAAAAATTTAATCCTAAATTATAATATAATAAATAACTATAAATAATTATACCAAATAATAATATAACAATAATAAAAACTATTCAATAATGTAATCAAATCAAAAACACTGAAATTTGCTCAGTTACAGAATTGTCATTGTCATTACTTTTCAGTATTTGATGACGGATCTCCCCACAAATCGCTATCGCTATCGCTCAATTCTGCGAGTGATTCCAATTTATTATCCCTGTTTTCTAGCTGGTCTAAAACCATTTTTGATGTAAAGGGGCAGTTTTGGTTGCTATGGACAATCTCCAGTTTCCTGGCATAAAGAACAGTTTTTATAATATAAAACTACATGCGGAGCACTGGACAGAACACTAGGGACAAAGGGGATGTGAAATAATTACATACAGTAATGTAATTATACTGTATGTATACTGTGTGTTTCACTTTTTGAATTTGGCGCCGTTCTCCGTCCCCGTGCGTCACAACGCTCGCAGGGTACGGAGCCGATCTGATACATCGAACGAATGACGGCTCGCTCGTACAGCGGGGGGACATCACTGGATCCAGGGGACAAGGTGAGTAACCTCTTCCTGGATTCAGCAATGTGGTCCCTGGCTCGGGGTTACCTCTAATGGTACAAAACTTTCACCCCAAGCCAGACTCGGGAATACCGCCAAGGGGTTAATGACTAAGCTCACCCAACTACCACCTCCATGTCCAATAAGAGTGGCTTTACTATCTTCTGAGGCAGTCACAGACTGGCATGTGTAAGGCAACGGGTTCAATTCAGTGGCGATCCCACTAGCAACATATACTGCACTTCCCCTGCTTTTGAACCTTTGACTGGGAGAGAATATAAATATTTCAGAGTGTGGGGAACATGTGACTCACTCCCCTTCCTCCCACATGACAGTGCTGTCACATGGGAGGAAGTAGAGTGGCTCAGCCCTGTGTAAGCTCCCAGTCACTACTTTTCTTTTTCTACATTCACTTTACTCCATATAAACACATTATGTAAGTAAATATTACATTTATCTACACAGTTCTATACAGATAGACAATTATAAAAGAAAGAAGCTGAAAAGAAGGATAATCCTACGCTTGGGTGCTATGCGCATGTTCTGACATAGGTTTGGGGTTTTGTTCATTGTTTAGTGGAGTCCCTCTTTCGGTAACAACACTAAAATTACAGTGGCATTGAAGGTGTTAACCAATCTTCGACCAGCCTAGGTCTCGCTTGCAACGTCAGTTTCAATCTCAGAATGATGAAAGTGCACTTCTTGCGCCCAAAAAAAGAAAAAGAAAAAAAAAAAAAAGCAACCAATTTCCAAAGCCACTAATTGGTGCCAATCTGTTTAATTAAGAATACCCAGGATTGTTAGGAAGTGTTCTTGATGCCAAATGTTGTGTTATCTTCTTGTTACAGGCCCTCTGCTGAAAGCAGATTGGGGGCCTTAGGTACAATCACATTCAGACAGGGAGTTAACCCCTCCTCCGCTTCACACGCCAACTGTTACTTTGTCACTTGTGTCTATGGGGTCTCTGCTTTGTCAAACGGAAAATATCCTTTGATGTTCTAAACTGTTTGGATACAAAATAACGAACATTTTCTTTCTCAGTATGGCTTTTGTTTGGAGCTCTGTGGCATCCAGAAACGGGGGGGCTTCAACGGGGGTAGTCACATACTTCCTAACTGTTTATAATAAAGAAAAAAAGTCTGGCCATACACTATTTTAACCAGCAATCGATTTACAGGTTTCAGTCGATAAACAGCAGTCAATCCATCATCCACTATTTTGAGCAATGTTGTGTCCTACTGCGCCCTTTTTTTTTTGGCCTCTTCTTTTGGTCCTATCAGTAAAGACGACGTAAAGCACAAAAGTCTAAAAACTGCACAAAATAACGTTTAATCTATATATATAATACAGAAATATGGTTCCTCAAAAATACGTATCTACTATACCGTATATGTGCATTCAAGGTTTTTGCCAAATACAGAAACAAACCACAATAAAAATTTTCAGCACTGATGTCTTGCTTTGTCAAAAACAATATTTAATTATATGCAATGTTGGGAGATATACAGTACATGAGTGTATGCCTTTGTTGCAAAATATTAACAATTACTATATATTGTGAACACTGATATAGATTTTTTTTATTTAGTATAACAATTATACTGTATGTACAATCATCAGGTTGGTTAAAAAAAAAAATGTAATTCAATATAACTGACTAGAAGATTATGAACTATGTGTGAATTCGTCACATAGTTTGTAATATGCTGTCCCTATTGGATAACATTTTTTTATTATGGAGAATTAGGGCTGGGAAAATTAAAGATGAATTCCTTGATTAATCGATAATTTTTTTTGATCGATCAAAATTCTTTTGATCGGTACTCACCTCTCCGTCGGCTTCTGGGTCTTCAGGGAGTTCCGTCAGAGATCCGGTGACGTCACAGACATCGACGTCACCGGACTCCTCCCCCCCTTCCCCAAGTGCCTCCGTCTGCTAATGAAGAGAGGGGGGAGGGGTCTGGTGACGTCGATATCTGTGACGTCACCGGATCTCCCTCGGAACTCCCTGAAGACCCAGAAGCCGACGGAGAGGTGAGTACCGATCAAAAGAATTTTGATCGATCAAAAAAAAAAAAAACGATTAATCGAGGAATTCATTTAATTAATTTTCTCAGCCCTAATTCTCCATAATAAAAAAATGTAATCCAATAGTCAGGAAGGGGGGAAGGGGGGAGGGGTCCGGTGACGTCACGGACATCGACGTCACCGGACCCCTCCCCCCTTCCCCCCTTCCTGACTATTGGATTACATTTTTATTATGGAGAATTAGGGCTGAGAAAATTAAAGATGAATTCCTCAATTAATCGTTATTTTTTTTTTGATCGATCAAAATTCAGCCTGGACAGTGATGGTAAATATGGATGTGATTAACTGGGATCATTCAGTGAGCTAAGTGTAAGCAAATTTGATAACCTCTGTTTTTAACATTGTTGTAAAAAAAAACAACAAAATGTAAACACTCTGGTATGTCTGCGTAACTGGGTAAAGTGATGCCTACTTGCCTACTATAAAGTGACTGACAGTCAATATACTAGATACGTTTTATAATTAAAGTTATACTAACTTTCAACGTTTTTCTTAAGTTTAATCAAAAAAATTACTTACGTCAGTGCTACAGTTTGAATTTAAAATGTATTTTTGTGAACTGTGAAGTTAAGTCATGGATTGTGGAAACTAACTAGTGTCGGGTGATTGTATATAGCGTATACCACATTTACCACTGACTAATGCAGAGTTTCAATGCAAGGAAATCATCTAAAAGCAGTTAGATCTGTATGTGCGTTATAATTAATCAAAATTAGTCGATTAATTGATTTAAAAAAAATCTATTAATCGAACACAAAAATTTTAATCAGTAACAGCCCTATGGAGAATATAACATGAGGAGCTGGAACTCACAAGACAAGCGGGAACACCCTAAACTTCCAGGTCAACTCACAAGACAAGCGGGAACACCCTAAACAAGAACAGAGTCAGCAACTATTGCAGGTATATCTCACTGTTGGGAGTATCCCAGACATTTAGGAAATTGTTGTGGGTTCAGCTTAAAGCAGATTTCCTCTCACAGAAGTTCGGCCCACTGCTCCTTCCTCCGCCACCTGGCCAGAATTCATGTGCAGTAGGGAACCGGCTGTGAAGACAAAAGGCTTCACTGGCCGTTTCCCTTACCACGAATAGCGGCGGCAGCACCCGAGAGCCGATCCGAAAATCAGCTGCGGTGTCGACATTGCAGGCTCCCTGGACAGGTAAGTGTCTTTATATTAAAAGTCAGTAGCTACAGTATTTGTAGGTGCTGACTTTGAATTATTTTTCCCCAGTCTGGAATACCACTTTAAGGTCAGGCTGGAAGGCTCTGCAGGCCAGCCCTCTGTCGCATCCCCCTGGTTCTGGAGGCCCATGGAAACTTCTAGAAACTAGTGGGCAGAGGTAAAAAAGGCAGAGTCTGAATATTGATGGGAGTTTTAACCAATCCCTAGGCAGGGTGGGAAGACTGGTCCATAAATATAAAAGAGACTGGCCAGCAAGGGTTGTTGTCAGGTGGAAGATGGAGTGTTGAGGTTGTGAAGCCTGTGAGAGGACCCCGGGGCTGGGGGGCTCTGCTTCCAGGCTGATACTGAGGATAGAGGAAGAGAAGCTGCAGAATGATCTCCACTAACCTACCATCTCATCCAGAAGACACCCTGCCTAGCTAGCAAAGATCTGTCCATCAGGGGACATGAACAGCAGTCTATGCTAGCAGTGGGACTCAAGGGACAGTGAGCCCCGCAATGACCCGCCCGAAGGGGAGGGGTAATGGAGGGGCGGGCATGACCGGGTGCCAGGGGAACCCAGGGGATATCGGGATAGGCGCAGAGTGGATGGAGCAACGGGGGGAGGAGTCTTATTTAAAGGGGGGCGGAGACAGCGCGGTTTACAGTCACGAGGAGTAGACTTGGAGGAGGCAGTTTTTGCCACTGCTCCTCCGTTTGTTTTTCGACATGGCGGCGATCGAGGCAGTATTGGAGCGGCTGAGAGAGCAAGTGGTGGTGAGGGGATCGGCGTGGCTAACAAGGCAAGTGGCGGGCTTGATGGTGGACGGAGGAGAAGGGACTGCCAGCGGGGAGCCTGTGCTGCGGGCTCGGAGGTCTCGACCTCCGGCGCGCTTCTCGCCAGGCCCCGCCCCCTGGCCACCTCGTGATCGGCGGAGCCCGGGGGGGACAGATCAGTCCCCCCGGCTAAGAAGCGGAATAAGGATTCTCGGGGCCCTGGGCGGTCGGCCCGCCGCCAGCCCACCCCGGGTGGCGGGGCCACGGGCCGCAATGGCGCTGGCTCCCCGCCATCCAGCCCGGCATCCCGTCGCGTGGGGGATCCCCCTGGGGGGCCCGACACTAGCAGGGGGACGGCGCGTGGCGCACACATGGCGGACGGAGGGGATGATCCGGTGTCCCGGCGGCCCCGGTCGGGGGCGGGGACACGCAGCGTGGATGACGGCCTGTCGGCGGACAGCGGGAGACGGCAGACGCCCACGGGTGGTACGGGGGGCGCTCCCGGTCTGGTTCCCACCGCCAGCCGCGGAGCAAGGCCCCTGTGGGGAACGTACTTCTCAACCACCCGATTTCTGCAGCCTCTGGGGGGGGTTCGCCCAGGGGGCTTCAAGACGTGACGGACCATGCCGCTGGTGACCGGTCGGAGGGGGAGCTGTCCACGAATGCTGACGAGGCAGCCCCGGCGGTGGAGAGCGGCAATGCGGCTGTGGGACGAGTTCCTGGTCGGCACGGTAAGTCGGTTTCACTTGATTTCAATGATGCATTGCAGGGGTTGCTGGGGGCGGTACAAGGGGTATCGGGGACGGTGGCACCGGTGGTGCCTCTGGGGGGTGCTGAGCGGCCGGGGTCAGGCCTTCCGGTCCCGGGGCCCGCGGCTACTGTGCAGGGTCTGTTGGAGGGGCTGCGGGCGTTGGTGGATAGGTTTGGGGGGGTCAGGGCACTCCGGCCCTGGTGGCGCCGTGGGTGGCGGGTGCGGTCGAGGGGGCGGCTGTGGTCGCGCCGTCGGCGGGTGTGGAATCCCCGGTACCTGCGGCCGCGGGGACGGTGGTGACTGCCGGTGATAAGGGGGAGGTTCCGGTCGCGCGGACGGATGTGGTGCGGATTGGTGACGCGGCCAGGTGTGAAGTGTACGTCTGCTTCGAGGGCCCGCTCGGAGCACATTTAAAGTCGGAAGTCAGGGAGAAGATCGCTAAGGGTGAGTATGTGGAGATATTCTCGCTGCTCCCGTTAGAAAAGTTTAACTTGGATCGGGTCAAGCCCAATGACTCCAAGAAAGATGACGAGGAGAAGAGGCGCTACCGGTTGATCCCGCGGACGTTTGCGAATTGGTTGCAAGCGTTTGCGATTTTGCTGAGCGTCATTGGTGAAAAGAACCCCGAGCACTGCTCAGCGTTGTTTTGCTATATGGACGCCATAGGGGAAGCCCACCGGGTCTACGGGGGGGTGGCATGGCTCCGGTACGACGAGCAGTTTCGGCAGCGGAAAGCGGTGCGACCGGAGTTGCGCTGGGATCACAAGGATATCAGCCTCTGGATGAGGCTCATGTCCTCAGCCCGGGCCCCGCCCCAGTTTTTTCAGGGGGGGGCGGGGGTACACCCTCCTCAGGACTGTCGGCCGGAAAGAAGTGGGGAGTGTGCTGGCAATTCAACGAGGGCGCCTGCAAGTACGGGGGGGCGTGCAGATTCAAGCACGAATGTTCCAGCTGCGGGGGGGCCCACGCGTTGTCTCGGTGCTTTAGGAAAGGGAAACGTCCCAGAGACGCTGCGAACAAGAGGGAGGACGCCGGTGAGGGTGGAAAGGATGCTTCCTTTCCTAAGTAAGTATCCCGACAGGGTGGCGGCCGGGCTGTTGGCGGGGGGTTTCAGGGATGGTTTCCGGATACCTTGCGACCTGCGGGTAGTTCCGCCGGTAGCCAGGAACCTGCGGTCAGCCTTGCTGCACCCTGCAGTGGTTGATGAAAAATTGGGAAAGGAGGTGGCCCTGGGTCGCATGGGGGGGGCCGTTCGTGGGGAAGCCATGGGAGGATCTGGTGGTGTCTTCGCTGGGGGTTGTCCCCAAGAAGGAGCCGGGAAAATTTCGGCTCATACACCACTTATCTTTTCCCAAGGGTGGGTCGGTCAATGATTTCATTGACCCTGAACCCTGCACGGTGTCCTATACATCGTTCGACGCGGCTGTCCGGTGGGTTCGCCGGTACGGCCGGGGGGCGCTCATGGCCAAAGCGGATGTCGAGTCGGCCTTTCGGTTGCTTCCGGTGCACCCGGACAGCTTTCGCTTGTTGGGTTGTCACTGGAGGGAGCAGTTCTACGTAGACAAGTGTTTGCCTATGGGCTGCTCCATTTCGTGCTCCGTTTTTGAGCAGTTTAGCTCGTTTCTGGAGTGGGTGGTGAGGGATGTCTCTGGCCTTGAATCAATCATTCACTATTTGGACGATTTTCTCTGCATTGGTCCCCGTGCCTCCGCTGTGTGTGCGATTCTCTTGTCCACGTTGCAGCACATTGCGAGCATTTTCGGGGTGCCATTGGCAGCAGAAAAGACCGAAGGCCCAGTGGGGGTGTTGAGTTTTTTGGGCATCGTGATTGATTCAGAGGCCATGGAGTGCAGGCTGCCGGAGGACAAACTGGTGGACTTGCAGAAAGACGTTCGTGAGATTCAGGGCCGTCGGAAGGTTCGGTTACAGACCTTGCAGTCCTTGCTGGGTAAGCTGAATTTTGCGTGCCGCATCATTCCGATGGGGCGGGTGTTCTGCCGACGGCTGTCGGCGGCGACGGCGGGGGTGCAGGCGCCGACGCACTTCATCCGCTTGACTAAGGACCACAGGGACGATCTGGGTGTGTGGCATGCTTTCTTGTCCTCCTATAACGGGAGGGCGGTTTGGATGTCGGGGCCGGTGAGCAATTTTGACGTAGAACTGGTCACGGACGCGGCCGGGTCTACGGGCTATGGGGCGTTCTTCCAGGGCAAGTGGAGTGCGGAACCGTGGCCGTGTTCCTGGCGGGAAGCGGGTTTCCTGGGCAACCAGGTACTGCTGGAACTCTTTCCGATTGTGCTGGCGTTGGAGCTGTGGGGTGAGAGTTGCAGGGACCTAAAGTTGCGTATCAATTGTGATAACATGGGGGTGGTTCAGGTGGTGAATCGCATGTCCGCGTCGTCCCCCCCAGTGATTAGACTGTTGCGCCAATTGGTCCTGCGGTGCCTGAGTTTAAACATATTCTTGTATGCTGTTCACATCCCAGGGGTGGAGAATTCTTTAGCTGACTCGCTGTCTCGTTTCCAGTGGGACAAATTCCGGGACTTGGCGCCGGGAGCGGCTTTGGTCGGGATTCCTTGCCCAGGGTGGATCTGGGCACTGCCATTGGAGTCGCCGCGGGGTGGATCTGGAGGTCTGTAAGTGGGTCTACCTGGACTGCGTATGAGAAGGTATGGCGGGAATGGCAGGTTTTGGTGCAGGAGGTGTCCGGGGCAGCCGGCGATTGGCGCCTGCTGGTGCTGTATTTTGTTGTGCGGAACGGGGAGGGCGGGCGTTCGGCGTCCGCAATTGACAAGAAGTTAGCGGACTTGTCCTTCATGTTTAAATTGCTACGGTCGGAGGACTGGACGAAGGATTTCTGGGTTCGGCAGATGCTGCGGGGTTATCGTAAACAAACGAGGCGGGAGGACGCGAGGCGTCCGGTAACATTCGGGATTTTGGTGGCCATATGCGCCGCCTTGGGCTCCATTTGCGCGTCACAGTTTGAGGTGACGTTGTTTACCGCGGCTTTTTCATTGGCCTTTTATGGGGCTTTTCGGATTGGGGAGTTGGTCAGCCCGGCTCGGACGGTGCCGGGGGGCCTGTGGGATCAAGATGTGAGGGTGGGGGAGTCGGTGGTGCGTATATTTCTGCGGAGATCTAAAACGGACCAGCAGGGTAAGGGGGTGGATGTTTGTCTGTTTCGGTTGGTGGGGGCGCGATTTTGCCCGGTAGCGGCGGTTCAGGGCTATAGGGCCGTGAGGCCAGGGATTCAGGGTCCGTTCCTTATACACGAGGATGGGTCGTTCCTATCAAGATTCCAGTTTGTGTCGGTGTTTCGGCGTTGTCTTGGGCGGTGTGGTTTGGTGGGCTCTGAATATGCTTCGCACTCCTTCCGCATCGGGGCGACCACCGAGGCGGCCCGGTGTGGGTTGGACGAGGCATCGGTTCGTAGGATCGGTCACTGGGAGTCGCGTAGGTTTCGGTCTTACGTTAGGCCACAGTTGGCGGTTGGGCGGTCCCTGGAGCAGGGGCGTCCTTAGTGGTTTTCTCTTCGCGCGCATCCCTTCCCGTGCCCAACGTTTCCTTACAAAAAAAATAAATAAATATAGCAAAAAAGGGGGGGGGGGGAGTGGGGGGGGGTCCCGGGCCCCTGGGGTTGCGCGCGAAGGTGGGTTGTTATGGTGGGTGGCGGCTTCCCTGGATCTCTCAGTTTTGGCTTTTTCGTTTCAGATGGAGGTGCAGGGCGCCTCGTTTGGATCGTGGGCCACTCGTATGTTTGTTGGGGGGCCAGGAGAGGAGACATGAGGCCGGAAGGGAGGCAGCTGGGGATTTCCAGAAATGAAGCTGAATTGCTTTGGTTGGGGATACCTGGAATGCAGTGGGACAGGGTGATGAGTGTGGTCGAAAGGTATGTGTGGCTGGATAGGCCTCCGGATGTGTTGGTTATACATGCTGGGGGAAATGACCTGGGAGCCCGGAAGGTCAGGGATCTGCGGATGGATATAAAAGCTGATTTTCTGCGGCTGCGTGCCAGGTTTCCCGATACTATCCTGGTGTGGTCTGACATTGTCGCTAGGACTCAGTGGCGATGGGCGAGATCGGTGGCCAGCATTCAGAAGACGCAAATCCGGGTGAATAAAGTGGTGTGGAGGTTTGTGGTTCAGAATGGTGGTTTGGTGGTCAGACACCGGGAGGTGGAGGTGAATGTGGGTTTGTACCTGAGAAAGGACGGGGTGCACCTAACGGATGTTGGAATTGATCTGTGGTCCTTGGGCTTACAAGATGGGATTCGAAAAGCTTTGCCGGTGTGGGGTTGCCCTCAAGGGTAAGGTGGTCACCCTTTCAGGCTGTGGCGTGATATTTTCTGGTGGTCTTTGACGGTGGCGGTAAACAGAGGTGATCTAAAGGTGTGGGGGGCTCATTGGTAATAGGTGCCCCCCCCCCCCCGGTGTATTCCTGAACGGTGGACGGAATACTGGGAGGTGTTTGCACTGCAGGAATTTGGTTGTCTCTGAGCGGTCACAGCTAGAGGCCTGGGAGGGAAAAGCAGTGAGGTTTGTGTTTGAGTTAAAGTGGGTCACCGTCAGAGATCACCAGACTGGAGTTTCTAAAGTTGATCAAAAATGTTTGTTTATGGTTGTTTATATGTATTTATATATTTATATATTTATATATACATATCTTTGGAGGGAGTAAATATATTTTGGTTATGTTAATAAAAGGCTGTTGTGGCCAGTTTTACTCCAAAGATCAGGTGTGGTCTCATTATTATAGTCTATAAGAAGGCTGGTAAGAGGTACGGGATTGGAAAAAGGGGGACAATCGGGCTACGCAGGTCAAGTGTGAGCACCTCTATCTAATCACCCCCAGGGCCAATAAGGCAGAAGGCTGCCAGATGCAAGATTTAGCAAATTTTAACCACTTGACCACTGGGCACTTAAACACCCTTAATAACCAGACCAATTTTCAGCTTTTGGTGCTCTGACATTTTGAATGACAATTACTCAGTCATGCAACACTGTACCCATATTAAATTTTTGTCCTTTTTTTCACACAAATAGAGCTTTCTTTTGGTGGTATTTAATCACCTCTCGGTTTTTTATTTTTTGTGCTCTAAAAGAAAAAAGACCGAAAATTCTGTAAAAAAATGAATTTTTCTTCGTTTCTGTTATAAAATTTAGCAGATTAGTAATTTTGGCCAAAATTTATACCACTACATATCTTTGGTAAAATAAGTACAAATTGGTGGATATTATTTGGTCTTTGTGAAAGTTATAGAGTCCACAAGCTATGGTGCCAATATCTGAAAATTGATCACACCTGAAGTACTGACGGCCTATTTCAATTCTTGAGACCCTAACATGCCATAAATTTAAAAATACCCCCCAAATGACCCCTTTTTGGAAAGAAGACATTCCAATGTATTTAGTAAGAGGCATGATGAGTTTTTTGAAGTTGTAATTTTTTCCCACAATTCTTTGCAAAATCAAGATTTTTTTTCCTTTTTTTTTTCCACAAAATTGTCATATTATCAGTTTATTTCTCACACACAGCATATGCATACCTCAAATTACACCCCAAAACACATTCTGCTATTACTCCCGAGTATGGCGATACCACATGTGTGAGACTTTTACACAGCGTGGCCACATACAGAAGCCCAAAATGCAGGGAGCGCCATCAGGCGTTCTGGAGCACCCAGGACAATTCTGACATTTCTCTCCTACATTTAAAAATCATCATTTATTTGCTAGAAAATTACATATAACCCCAAAACATTATATATATATTTTTAGCAAAGACCCTAGAGAATACAATGGTGGTCATTGTAAATTTTTATCTCACACGGTATTTGCGCAGCAATTTTTTAACGCGTTTTTTTGGGGAAAAAAACTGTAAAAACAGTAAAGTTAGCCCAATTTTTGCATAAAGTGAAAGATGAAGTTATGCTGAGTAAATAGATACCTAACATGTCACTCTTCAAAATTGCACATGCCCGTGGAATGGCGCCAAACGTCGCTACATTAAAAATCCCCATAGGCGACGCTTTAATTTTTTTTTACTGATTACATGTTTTGAGTTACAGAGGAGGTCTAGGGCTAGAATTATTGCTCTCGCTCTAACATTCACGGTGATACCTCACATGTGTGGTTTGAACACCGTTTTCATATGTGGGCAGGGCTTACGTCTGCGTTCGCTTCTGCATGCGAGCACATGGGGACAGGGGCGTTTTAAAAAAAAATTTTTTTTTTTTATTGTTCATTTTACTTTATTTATTTTAGTTTGACATTTTTTTTCCCCAAAAATACATTAAGGATCTCCATTCATTGAAGTCGGACGGATGTCGGACATCAAGTTACAGGGCAAAGTTGGATCTACAGTCATATAACTGTTGTGTTGTACCAGTGTGAACCCCGCAAACGAGCAATAGCCTATTGGCACTGGCCTTAATGCGGTTCATGGTCAGGAAACTAGATACTCTGGACCAAAATTGTTTCCACTAGGAGTCACTTTCAGAGAGTCTATAATCAATTGTATTTTCCTTTCAACACCCAGATCATTTATTTTGAATGCCAGAAGTAATTCTGGTTATATCAAAACTGATACATAGTGAAGGATTTAAAGATGTGATGATCTAATATGATGATGATCTAATATAGATCAGTACATTACAGCCCAGTTGTTTTCAGTTGATTAAAGTTATTTTTCTTTTTTTATTATATTAGACACTGTTGGACTTTTTCTTTTTTGCTCCAACTTCTTTTTAGATTAACCACTTCTGGACCACTCACCGTACATTTACTGCGGCAGGGTGGCATGGCAGCCCGGCTGCACAAAACATTGTACCTGTGTGTTGGTGTTTCCTCCGGGTCTGGGGCACGCCCCACCAGCAACCCTCTCCCACTGTGATTGGACACAGCAGGAGCCAATCAGTGGGTCTGGCGGACTCCAGGACCCGCCGATGGTTGACAGGAGATGCAGAACGGTGGTCTAAACAAGGCAGACCGGCGTTTTTATCAGAGAGGAAGATGGAAATCTTGTGTTTCTGCTAAGCAGGAACACAGATCTCTCTCTTCCTCCAGTTAAGCCATCCCCCACACAGTTAGAAAGCACTCCCCAGGAGCACACTTAACCCTTTGATTGCCCCTGAAGTTAACCCCTTCCCTGCCAGTGTCACTAGTACAGTGAGAGCGCATTTTTTTAGCACTGATCACTGTATTAGTGTAACTGGTCCCCAAAAAGTGTCACTTATGCCGCGTACATACAATTGGACTTTCTGAATGAGCGGACCTGCCCACACACGACCGGACAATCCGCCAGACTATGGCGGGAGTCCGCTGGACTTTTGAAATTAACGGATTTGCCCACACACAAGAAAAGTCTGTTCATTTTGAACGCGGCTCCAGGTAGACACAAGTCCGCCGGATAGTCCGTGTGTACGGGGCATAAGTGTCCAATTTGTCTGCCGCAATGTTGCAGTCCTGCTAAAAATCGCTGATCGCCGTCATTACTACCGTAGAAAAAATAAAAATGCCATAAAAATATCCCATAGTTTGCAGACGGTATAACTTTTACGCAAACCAATAAATATACGCTTACTTACCAAAAATATGTAGCAGAATACATAATAAATATTGGCCTAAATTGATAAAGAAATTTGATTTTATACTTTTATTTTTATTGGATATGTTTTTAAGCAGAAAGCAAACAATATTGTTTTTTTTTGTTTATAGCACAAAAAAATAAAAACAGCAGAAGTGATCAAATACCACAAAAAAAAAAGCTCCATTAAAAGGACACAAATTTTGTTTGGGCACAGTGTGGCATGACCGCGCAATTGCCAGTTAAAGCAGCCTAGTGCCGTATCGCAAAAAATGGCCTGGTCATGAAGGATGTGAAACCTTCTGAAGTGGCTGAAGTGGTTAAAATGCAACTAAATTGCATCTGAGCACCACAAATCAAAAATACTATTTATTTAGGTTTATAATTTAACCAAGCTCACCCACCCATCCATGTCCCTATGCTTTTTTTGTTGAGAAATCACTTTGAAAAACACCCCCTGGCATTTCTGGCCATGGTCTTCTTGAGTAAGACAGATGATTAATGTAGCATTTACTTCCTGGAATCCATCTACCCTTAGCTCATGCATGCAGGCAGGAGGGTGTCCTAAGGCTCGGTTCACACGTATGCAGTTTGCTTTTGATCTGTTTCTACAGTGCTTTTTGTCAGTTTGTCATTTTTGGGCACGCAATTTTGCTGCGATTTGCGTTTTGCATTTTATATACTTTTTGTTTTTGGGCCAATTTGTTGTTGGACAGATTAAAAAATGCAAATTGTGGCAAAAATGCACTACATGCTTTTCTGCGGCTTCTCTATTGAAGTCTATTGAACCAAAAAAGCACAGTTTCACGTAAAAAAAAAAAAAAAAAAGTCCCTGACCCTTTCAAAAAAGGTAGCAGCTGAAAAAAGCATACATATGAACGTGTCCCATCGGAAACCATGTTAAAGAACTGTAGTGTGTTTCTGCAAAAAGCAACAAAAAATGCATAGGTGTGGACTAGGCCTTGCTGAAGACTCCTGGAATGTATGACCTAATTTGCCTAGGCCATGAAACCAAAAATACCTGAAGAAATAAAAAAAAATAAGAAAATAAATTTAAAACAAGAAAATATGATATGCATTCTTATCTATTTACTAATGCTATCACCATAAGGAATTAAAAATAGTCAATGTTGATTGAGAGAAATTCTTGTTTAATGCATAAGGAGATATGAGCTGAGAGTAGTTGATGAAGTTCGGTCTTTAGACAAAAGCTGGTTATATTTCGAGCATTGATTAACCAGTAAGGCTGGGTTCACACTATTGAGAATTGGATGTGGGTTCCGCATCCAATTGGTATGTCAGGAGATTGTGACTCTATGGAGCCGGTTTCTGGCCCGTTTCAGGTCTATGGGCCGCTCCGGGCGGCAGTGTGAACCCAGCCTAATGCCATGTACACACGGTCGGAATTTCGGGCAGAAAAGTCAGACGGAATCTTATCAATGGATATTCCGATCGTGTGTGGGACTCATCTGACTTTTTTTTTTTAAATTCTGACGGACTTAGAAATAGAACATATTTTAAATCTTTCTGATCAATTCCTATCGGGAAAACCGATCATCTGTATGCTGTTCCGATGGACCAAAAACGACGCAAGGGAAGCTATTGGCTACTGGCTATTTAACTTCCTTTTTCTAGTCCCATCGTATGTGTTGTACGTCACCACGTTCTAGATGATCGGACTTTGGTGTGATCGTGTGTAGGCAAGACCGTTTCAGCGGAACTCAGTCGGTTGTGTGTACATGGCATTAGTCATAATCTTGAAGAGTTGAGTCGTAATTAGAGGTGCATCAAATGGAAATTTTGGTGCCAAAACTGCAAATTCAGAATGCACTTGACCGAAACTGAAAATGTGTAAAAAAAAAAAAAAAATAATAATATATATATATATATATATATATATATATATATATATATATATATATATATATATATTTATTTTATTTTTTATATATATATATATATATATATATATATATATATATATATATATAATATCATGAATTTTAATTAATATGAATTTATGGTCCGCCATTATCGGCACCTTTAGCGCAAGAAAAGCTCAAGAAAAATTCCTTTAATCGCTTTCTCACTGGTCCCTTGCGCTTCTGTTGTGGTGTTAAAAATTTTGCTTTCTGCATCAGTTAAAAAAAACACAAGAACGTATCAAGAACACACCCGTGTTAAGTTTTTGATGCGTTTTTTAAGTCATATGATCTATGAAAAACACACCATAAGCAAAGTAAAATCATGGTAAAAAATACGGCAAAATTGTTGTCAAATGGCAGCAAAATCATGTGCATTTTGGACACCCCTATCGCCACCTTTTTCTCTATCGGCAATGTGATGAAAACACAATTTTTTCTCCAAATATTTTTCGGCCACCGAAATTTTGGTTTATCTCTAGTCTTAATACATGTAACCCCCTCCTTGGATGAGGGAGAATTATGTGTACAGTACTTAATGCTGTTATGGTTGATTGTGCATGAAGTTGTTTGCTATCGGTTTAAAATACATATGGCACTGTCATGCGTTTACATATGTACAGAGTTGTGCTATAAAGAATCATGTATTTACATATTTCTTCCTCTTAAGACTCAAGAGGATGGATTATAGTTCTGATATAGCCATGTATTTTATTGTACATTTTTGTTGTCCAGGGAGATAGTTGATTTTGTTGTATTTAGAGTGTATTGTCTTGGCTTCAGAAAAAAATGAATTTATTTGTATATTAGATTAACATATAGACATGTACAGACAGGTCCATAAATATTGGGACATCGACATAATTCCAATCTTTTTGGCTCTATACACCACCACAATCAATTTGAAATGAAACAAACAAGATTAATTAATTTGAGGATATTTACTAAGGATGAGCCGAACACCACCCCCCCCCCTCCCCCGGTTCGGTTCGCACCAGAACCTTCGAACGGACCAAAAATTCGTACGAACTTTAGAACCCTATTAGAGTCTATGGGAATCGACCATTCGAAATCAAAAGTGCTAATATGCAAGATATGCAACAGACAACACCATCAATAAGGGGTATCTTCAGGTGTATACTGTACTGGAGGCATACAACACCCACTTTAACTCCTGCAGATGCCTGTATTAGAGAACACCAGCAATAAAGGGTAGATACAGGTGTATACTGTGCTGTGCTGGAGGCACACAACACCCACTAACTCCTGCAGATGCCTGTATTAGAGAACACCAGCATAAAAGGGTAGATACAGGTGTATACTGTGCTGGAGGCACACAACACCCACTAACTCCTGCAGATGCCTATATTAGAGAACACCAGCAAAAAAGGGTAGATACAGGTGTATACTGTGCTGGAGGCACACAACACCCACTTTAACTCCTGCAGATGCCTGAGAAAAGAACACTGTCCCTGCCTACCTTGCTCTTTCCCTGCATGCCAGAACACACTACACAAGGCCGCCGCGCTGGCGGCCTTATATAGTGTGGGGCGTGTACTAAACCCCCTGAGCGATAATTGGCCACAGGCATCCTGCCTGTGGCCAATAATGGCTCTCCTCGCTGCTGGCGCTGTGATTGGCCAAGCATGCAGGGTCACAGTGCATGCTTGGCCAATCATGAGCCAGCAATTCACTGCGATGACGTAGTGCATTGTGGGCCGTTCGTACCACACAAATTTGGTGTGAACGGTCCACAAAGTTCTGAATTGGCCGAACAGATGAACGGCCGATGTTCGAGTCGAGCATGCGTTCGAGTCGAACACCGAGCTCATTCCTAGTATTTACATCCAAATCAGATGAACGCTGTAGGATTTACAGTTTGTATATGTGCCTCCCACTTTTTAAGGGACCAAAAGTAATGGGACAGATAACCAATCATCCATCAAATTTTCACTTTTTAATCCTTTGCAGTCAATTACAGCCTGAAGTCTGGAACGCATAGACATCACCAGACGCTGGGTTTCATCCCTGGTGAAGAGCCAGAAAGATTAGAATTGTGTCGATGTTCCAATATTTATGGACCTGCCTGTATAATATGTTATATTTGATGTTGGTAAAGTGCATGCCTTTCTTCCTCTCAAATAAAGTATTAAATGAGAAAAAAAGAGAAAACATGAATGAAGGGCTGGCATGACAGGGGTTAAATGGGGTTTGTAGCTGGAGTTCTATTAGTTTGTAAAAAAAAATACGTTTTGATAGACCTATGTGATTGATCATAAGGTGGGAGCGGGTGGAGCTGTAGGGGAGTGGTTAGACAGGGTGTGGCAAGGGGGTCTTCGGTTGGAAGAAAGATTAGCCAGGGAAAGCTTCCTTCCACCTCTTGTATTTTACCTCTTTTTTTGTGGGTTGTTTTTAGTTTTTTGGGTGCTTGTTGTCATGCAGCCAGTGGGGTGCAAGGTCCTTGTAGGTTACTGTGGGCACAAAAAAGGTACTTTATAGGGACCCATCTTGGGTATGGCTCCCAGTTGTTCTAATGGAGGCAGTGGCGGCCTATCCATAGAGCCTGCCTGGGCGCCGCCCAACCCCCCCCCCCCCCTTCAGGCAGTCACAACAACAAAAAAAGTAAAAAAAAAATCTGGCCCTTTAAAAATAACCAAATTACAAAAAAAGGTCTTTAAGTGCGCTGTGTTTGGATGCCAGACACACTGCGACACCGGACACAGTGCACTCATGGGAAGCGCCACGTCTATGAAATCACAAGATTGTAGACGTGGCGCTTCACTTGCGACACTTTCTGAAGTGCCGAGTAGCTTCCGCCCAGCGCTCGTAGTATGTATTACTACGGCCGGGCGGTTTGATTGACATCTGAGTTTGATGTCACTTCCTGTTTTCTCTCTCCAATTGTGCCCAGGAGAGAGGAATGGACAGCAAGGTAAGTAACGGGGGGAGGGGGTTTTTGGATGTGACACAGGCAGGCTGCTGCAATTGGTAGTGACACAGGTTGCTGCAATTGGTGGTAACACATGCTGCTGCAATTGGTGGTGACACAGGCTGCTGAATTTTGATGGTGACACAGGCTGCTGCAATTGGTTGTGACTGGTGACACATGCTGCTACAATTTGGTGGTGACACAGGCTGCTGCAATTTGGTAGTGACACAGGCTGCTGCAATTGGTGGTGACCCAGGCTGCTGCATTTGATAGTGACACATGCTGCTGCAATTTGGTGGTGACACATGCTGCTGCAATTTGGTGGTGACACATGCTGCTGCAATTTGGTGGTGACACATGCTGCTGCAATTTGGTGGTGGCACAGGCTGCTGCAGTTTGGTGGTGACACAGGCTGCTGCAATTTGGTGGTGACACAGGCTGCTGCAATTTGGTGGTGACACAGGCTGCTGCAATTTGGTGGTGACACAGGCTGCTGCAATTGGTGGTGACACAGGCTGCTGCATTTGGTGGTGACACAGGCTGCATTTTATGTGACACAGGCTGCATGTAAGGAGGGACTCTGCTGGGGGCACTTGAAGTAAGGATGGACTCCGCTGGGGACACCTGATGGCATCTGGTTGCAGGCGACGTGGCTAGTGACACGCTCAGGGATCCTGCTGATTCTGCATTATGGTGAGTTGAATGATTTCATTTTATATTACAATGTAATAATAGAAATAATGCGCTTAAATCATCCTGACATCATAACAACCATGGTGCTGGGGGGATTGAAGTGCTAACACCAGGTGTTTGGAATATCTTTATGTGCTGATTGTTAAACTTTCTAGAATGCACATATTTCTATTGTTGTGTAGGATCTGGGCCTGCTGTCCCTCCATCCCTCTCTCTCCATCCCTCGTTCATCTCAGACACTAACTACATCACCTTAGAGCCACGCCCACTATTTCGCTGAAACCACACCCACTTTCACCAAGTGGGAGGGGTAAAAAAGGAAGGGCGGGGTCTGCCCCCCCCCCCCATCCTAAAACTTCAACAGCCACCAGTGAATGGAGGTATCTGCGGTTGGTTGTCTCCAAGCCGGTGGTGTTGTGGCTGGCTTTCTTTTTATTGATACCTACTAGGACCATGACGCTCCAGGTATACTGTATTTACATTGTTACAGTTTTTAAATGTTACTTGTTAATTTGGTTAATAAAAGCTGCTTTGGCCATTGACTCCAGCTTGTTGTCCGAGGGATCACTAAAATGGTGGAGGGTGAGGTATGGGTCAAAGTGGAAGGGGACAAGCCATCTTTAGTACCCTAGTCATGCATTTTACCTTATTGTTTTCCTCTTTTCTTTTTTGTTTTTTTTTTGCATACTTTTATATGCTTTTCTTATATTATATTATTTTATGATTTGATTTGATGGATTTAATACTAAATATTTGATGATTTTTTTTTACCATTATATAGTGATGTAATCTACTCAGTCAAAGGCTGCTCATCCATGTAGGAATATTATTGATATCAGAAAATAATTTTATTTGCATATATATATGTTGACCTTTGATATGTATGAGCATTTTTTTCTGTACCATGGTTATCAATGCTGGACTGTGAGTTATTATATGACCCTTTCTTTTTTTAGAGAGGTTTCAGACCTACCGATATGTTATTATCTGATTTGAATATATTTGGGATGTTCCTGTGGTGATTCAGCTCTATGGCAACATGGCTGAGCAGCCTGTTTTCTCTTGTAGGCAGAGTAAAGTGGACTACAAAAAGATGGCTGAAGTAAAACAGTGGAGGACCCCTTGAGAACATCTGTTTGGACAAAATTAGTCAGGGTGGAATCCTAGTGCTGACGCCACTCTGCTGTACAATCCCAGATTGGCATCGGCTCTCTCAGTGCGTTTTTACTACATACATTATCACTGGCTTTCTGTTGGCTCCTTGGTGAGCTCTATTTGTTCCAACCAAAGTTGCCTTTTGGTGCTGTCTAAGGGAAGTAATTCTGCAGTTGAAGTGTATACATCTGGGGAAGATTTGTGCTTGAGAAACAATGGTGTGTGTGCTGTACCTGTTACAGTTTATGGTCTGGTGAGTGCATTTGATTAAGGTTGTGGCACTCTGTGTTTTCATTATGTAGTAAAGTTCCGGAGTCCCTGAGGCCTAATGGTGACCTCCAGAGTTAGGGACAGCTGACATCCTTCTGTGTAGAGTGGGTTACAAGGCATGGTGGGTGTAATGCTAGGTAGATTGATGGGTGCCAGACACTTCTTGAATGCAAGAACAGAACTGTGGGAGAGAAGATTTGGGCCAGGACACCCTTTATTAGTTGCAATGCTAATTTGCAGACTCCGAGACTTCTATAGGTAAACAGCCATGCGGGGAAAGGCACCCAGCCAGATATCATATCTGTGTAGACATGCTGTCTCCTATGGCAACAATCTTGAATAGTTTCTAACAAAGGTTACAATGAACTCTTTCATTTCCTCCACAATCTCCTTTTTAGATCTTCACTCAACTGAGCTCCCAGTTTATCACCTAGACCTTTCCGATCCAGGTGGTACAGAACCCCACCCAAATAAATAGGCTCTCCCAGCAGGCCAAGGGACCCAAGGAAATCGCTGCCCATTGGCTGGGACACCCCATTCATTCCTAATCTGTCCTTGCATTGTCCTTTTCTTGTCTAATGCCACCAGATACCCAGCCATCTAGTGACAGAAGAGAGAAGTGCAGCAATTACAGAATTAGGGTGAAATCAATTGACCTCCTATCAATTGGCCAAGACAACAATCACTTGGCAGATACATTTAATGGCCACCCTGCCTAAACATCAGGATGTTACATCTACACTACAAGGATCTGATGGATGGTGGAAGATCTCTTTTATCTGAATATATATGGACTTTGATTTACATTTGGCACATTGAAAACGGTTTACTTATTTGTTTATTTTTTTGTATGTTTTTGTTATATTTATTGGCGCTGCATCATTTCATGATGAAAGTTTTTAGGGTTGAATATATCAAACTTTGTTTGCCAGCAACCACACGTGTTAAAACAGCGAAGATTCATTACAATACGTTTATTATTGTTCATGCACTTAGTTTTTCTCCTTTCAAACAATGCAGCAGAGTGTTGTAAGCAAAAGGCAGCTTACAGAACAGATGGTCAGTAACAAGTAACAAGTAAATGCTTAAAGCACCCCAAAATGAAAAACTGCCATATTAACATGAAACATCCCACCTCTGGAACGAAAGTTCACTTTTTTGAACAAATCTCTATATTGTCCTCTGATCTTTATTGCATTATTCACTGTATTAAAGTGGAACATCACTCTCTCAATCAACATTGATTATTTTTAAGCCTCATGCTGCTAGCATTTGTAAATAGATAGGAAAGTATTTACTTGTTTTAAGTGTTTTTTCTAAATTTCTTCAGTTACTTCCTGGTTTGAATTGGGCCATATATATTTTTCATAGGGTTTATGATTTGTACTCATGAATTTTATTATTTAATTTTTTAATAACTTTTGGTACGTGGAAATGCACGTTTTATATGAGCTGTATGTCCACATGAGCACGATGGGGTGTACCGGGTATTATGTATGTAGTTTCCAGTTGATTGGAATCGTCCCCAGGATTGATATCTGGCTCACTTGCGCTATCGGTAATTGATCAGGACCTTACCCGATGAGCTTAGTTACCCCGTGCTATGTTTTTGCTTGTTCCGCCATTTGATAGGCTTGCACCTAATCGTGCTGCCTTTTTTTAATATATTTTCTATAAAACTTTTTTATACGTTTTTTAAATTTTAAGTAGCTATATTTACAACGTTCTGACATCTGGTCTGACATTTTTTCCGATTAGTACTCTCGGCGAGTCTTGCGAGCATTTGATCTTGTTAGACAACTCCCGCGATGATTGCTGGCTTCGAGCGAGGCTTGGTTAGACGGTGGCTGTATAAAGGAAGGCGACGTAGCATGCCGCCTGTGCCCCTGGACGATGTAACCTATTACGAAACGCGTAGGGAGGAGCAACACACTGACATCACCTCGTGTTTGTGATTGTACTATCCAGGAAGGATGGGTTTGTTTGCGTGCGTCCGGCTCGCGCACCAAACTTAAGGCCTGATATACCTTGCGTTTGTAAGTGTATTTTTACATATTTTAATAGAATTAAAATTAAGGTTTTACACTATTTGGAGCCTTCCTATTTTTTATATATATCTCCATTCACCCATGAGTCTCGATTGGTTGGGGAGAATCTGGAGATGATTAGCCTATTCTTATGCTGTGGAGATCATTTAACCAGCGGGACAGTGTGACGGCTTGAGAGGCTGCAATATTACTTTCATGCTTTCTGTGATCCTCTGTTACGGGAGGGTCATAGACTTCTGGTAAGGAGTGAATCTTCACATAGGTGGTGGTGGATTGAACACGGCTCACATATTTGAAGAATTTTGGATGGACTTGTTTTGTGCTTTTTTCACTCATTCACATGCGGGTGTATATTTTTGACTGTTGGGCTTTATCTTACGGGACTTTTTTATATACACTATTTTGGGTTAATTATTTACATTCTTCATATTAATTTGTTACATTTGTTCACTCACTATTTAATTGGGATATATTTTAAACACTGGCTATCATGATTTTATATATGATTTAGGGTGTGTAATAGACATTCGCATTAATATTTAAGTTTGGATTACTGTTGATTGTGCCTTACTATGGTTGGTTCAGATCCACGTGGCCTTTGATTCATTTCTTGTGATTACCGTGGTCTGATCTCATTGGTAAGGCCACTTTTGTATTTTATTTTATTTAATAGTTATATAGGTTTAGCGCAATTCACATTTTTTTCTTCCTTTGCATGCCTAGGCAAATTATGTCATTACATCACAGGAGTCTTTAGGAGGGGAGGAGAGATTTTTTTCAGCTTAGCACACCCTCCTGCCTGCATGCCTAAGCTAAGGGCAGATGGATTCTAGGAAGTAAATGATACATGAATCATCTGCCCTTACTCAAGATGGCCATGGCCAGAAATGCTGGGGGTTGTTTTTTAAAATAATTTCTGACCAAAATAAAGTATGGGGGTTTTCTTTAAACATTAAAAAATAATTAAACAGCGTTTTTGGTTTGTGGTGCTGGAGTATGGTCCATTTTCCCCACTCCACTTATTGTCTATCAAAATGTGGATTTGTGAACTGTACTGTGGCAGAGTATGGTCCTTTTTTCACACTCTGCTCATTGTCCTTCAAAAAAATAGATTTGTTTTAAATTGTACTGTGATGGAGTATAATTAATTTTTCTATGCTCAGCTCATTGTCCTTCCAGATGTGAGTGGCTAAATTGAACTGTGGTAGAGTACAACTAGGTATTGTACACTCTGATCATTGTCTTTCCAGATGTGGAAGGATGAATCGTACTGTTGTGAAGTATAGCCCATTTTTCTATACTCAGCTCAACTCATTGTCATTCCAGAGACGGTGGATAAATTCAACTGTGGAGGAATATGGTCCGTTTTTCAACGCTCAGCTCATTGCCCTTCCAGATGTGGATGGACGAATTTTACTGTGGGAGAGTATGGTCACTCAGCTCAATGTGTTTCCAGATGTGGATGGGTACTTTGTACTGTGACAGAGTATAGTCCATTTTTCTTTGCTCAGCTTATTGTCTTTCCAGATGTGGATAAGTGATGGCTATCCATATGGATAAGTTGTACAGTGGCAGAGTATGGTTCAAAACTCAGCTCATTGTCCTTCCAGATGTGGATGGATGAAATGTACTGTGGTAGAGTATAGTTAGGTATTATACTTCAGCTCATTGATGTTTTAGATGCAGATGGATACGTTGTTCTGTGGGGGAGTATAGTTATTTTTTTCCATGTTCAGCTCATTGTCCCTCCAGATCTGGTTGACTGAATTGGACTGAATTCTCAGCCTACTGTCCTCCTGAATATGGATAGAATAACTGGACTGCCGCAGAGATAGTTCTGTTTTTTCACATTAAGCTAATTTCTTTCCAGATACAGCGAGGGAAAAATGTATTTGATCCCCTGCCTGGATGGTGTACTTGGGGGTCATAGGCAGCATTCCTCCCCCAAACACGGCAAGTTGAATTGATGCCAAAGAGCTTGATTTTGGTCTCATCTGACCACAACACTTTCACCCAGTTCTCCTCGAAATAATTCAGATTTTCATTAGCAAACTTCAGACGGGCCCATACATGTGCTTTCTTGAGCATGGGCACATTGCAGGCGCTGCAGGATTTCAGTCCTTCAGTGTGTTACCAATTGTTTTCTTGGTGACTATGGTCCCAGTTACCTTCATCATTGACAAGATTCTCCTGTGTAATTCTGGGCTGATTCCTTACCGTTCTCATAATCATTGAAACTCCACGAGGTGAGATCCTACATGGAGCCCCAGACCGAGGAAGATTGACAGTTATTTTGTGTTTCTCCCATTTGCAAATAATCGCACCAACTATTGTCACCTGCTCACCAAGCTGCTTGGCGATGATCTTGTAGCCCATTCCAATCTTGTCCTTGACATCATTAGACAGTTCTTTGGTCTTGGTTATGGTGGAGAGATTGTAATCCGATTGATTGCTTTTGTGGACTTTATATACAGGTCACAAGCTGAGATTAGGAGCACTCCTTTTAAGAGAGTGCTCCTTATCTCAGCTCATTACCTGTATAGAAGGCATCTGGGAGCCAGAAATCTTGCCGATTGATGGGGGATCAAATATTTATTTCACTCATTAAAATGCAAATCTCGTTTCTGGGGCTGCACCTTTATCTCCACTTTCTGGGACCAGGTCATAGAATTCATCTTTAAAATAATGTTGCGGACAATAACTAAGGACCCTCTTCTACTTATCTTCGGCTATTGGGATGACCATCTGTTGCCGTGGTCCCCCTCATCCCACCTCAGTAACAAAGTCTGGGCCTTGACTGCACTTTTAATAGCCCAACGGTTGATCTTAAAACACTGGACATCTCCTCGCTGCCCACCGATATCGCTTCTCAAAAGGGAACTCCTGCATCTGCTCCACAAGGAAAAACTCAACACTGACTTCAACCATGCGAAATCCAGACAACGTTTCTACTCCAAATGGTGGGCTTTCATGCGTTCAAACCTCTCAAGTGAAGAAGCTTCCAACTTCGAAAACTTCTCTTTCTTATACTATGCTCCCCCTACCTATCCTCCTGAAGAAGCTGATGACCCAATCCTTGACCCTTCCAATGAAGAGCTAGCCGCCTCCGATGTTCAAGATCTCCCTCAACATACTTACCCTGTCTCACCTCTGTCAAAGTCATCCGCTTCAACGATGCACCTGAAAAACCTGAGTCTGTCTCTGGTTCTATATCGGTCTCCTAACCAGAACACTAGAAAAGCAATTTCATCTTTGACTCCTTCACAGTGTGTCTACAAGAACTTATGAACAACACTGTACCCCCCCCCCCCTTATATTTTTATTTTATTTTATTTTTATGGTACCGCTTGTAGCTAACAAGGTTCCTTACTCTAGATCCATCCAGATTTGGTGACATGGCAATTATGTTTTGAGTTACCTTTCATTTTTTTTTACTAATCTCAGTTCCATGTACACATCTATTTTGTTTTTCTAAGTGTCTTGACTGTTGGTATATGTATATTACCCTGAGAAAAACAAGAAGGATCTTTTTTGTTGTAATGTCTTAAAGCGGAGGTCCACCCTAAAATGGACCTCCGCTCATCGGAATCCCCCCCCCCTCCGGTGCCACGATCGGCACCTTTCAGGGGGGAGGGGGGTGCAGTTACCTGGATAATCCAGGTAACTGCACCCACTTCCGGGCTAGCTCTCTGCGGAAAGGGGCGTACGTTACGCCCCTTTCCGCAAGCGCCCGCCCCCTTCAGCAAGTGCCCCGCTGCCTGCTGGGAAACACACAGCTCCCAGAGGCAGCGGGGACCGTCCGGATTGCGCCGCGCGGCTCGCGCATGCGCAGTAGGGAACCGGGAAATGAAGCCGAAAGGCTCCATTTCCTGATTCCCATACCCAAGATGGCGGCAGGACCCGTCAGACGAGCGAGCGATCGGCTTCGGGTGCCGACATCGCGGGCGCGCTGGACAGGTAAGTGTCACTATTTAAAAGTCAGCAGCTGCAGTATTTGTAGC
The DNA here is from genome assembly GCF_037356315.1 of Lithobates pipiens. Classification (NCBI taxonomy): domain Eukaryota; kingdom Metazoa; phylum Chordata; class Amphibia; order Anura; family Ranidae; genus Lithobates; species Lithobates pipiens. The sequence continues at coordinate 118,153,335 of NW_027507685.1, read as the reverse complement.
TGCTGGCTTTTAAAAAAAAAAAAAAAAAATGCGGAGTCCCGGTGGACTCCCGCTTTAAGTGATTACGTGTACCACCTTTGCTTCAATAAAATCTATTTAAAAAAAAATAAAAAAATAAATGCAAATCAATTTATAACTTTTTTGAAATGTGTTTTTTCTGGATATTTTTGTTGTTATTCAGTTAAAATAAACCTACCATTAAAATTATATGTAGCCATGCCACTGAATGTTGTGGTTCACCTGTCACCCTGTCCAGCCCGGCATCCATCTCTCAATCACTCAGAGACACAGAACAGTCAATAAGCTTGTTTTTTTATTGAGGGGTAAATGGATGGGTAAAGGATAGTTATGGGTTGCCCAGAATGATTCAGCACAACTTGCTTGGGACTTCTATATACACTCCAGTATATAAACTCAAGTCTTCTCTCCAGCACAAACACTTGCTTAAGACCTCTTTTCGATCACTCCTCCAGCACTGCATAACATTACTCCTCCAGCCCTTTTTGCAGACTGTAACTCCTCCAGACTAGCCAGCACCGTTTAGTTAAGCCTGACACTAACTCAGCCAGGCCTCAGTGGATTGCTTTTTGCAGGCAGGTACCACGGGCCCCTGTGGTGTAGAAATAGGTCAGGTACTAACTGTCTTCTATTCAGCTGCCACTCCCAGATAGCTCTCTTCAGGCCCTGCCAGTCAGCCTGGCTGCAATGACCTCTCTCCACTGCTCTTCCCACAGCCCACTCTTCTGGTTCTGCATCCATCTCAAGCTGCAAACTCCCAGTTCTCTCAGGCAGCGGCTCACCAGCCCTCTTGGCTGCGACCAGTTGTCCTCCCTAGAGTCTCTTAGAAGTGTTCTCTCCCGCTGTCTTTACCTTGCTCACTCATGTGCCTCTCCTCCAGGATCTCTTCTCTCCTCCTTGTTGCCCCTGAAGCCTGGCCCCCCACACACTGGGGAGCTCCCTGTTGGCCCCGACAGTCTCCACACTGTCTCACTCCAGTACTTCCACCTGACAACTCCTCCCCAGCTGTACTGATCCTGGGTATTTGAGGAGGCCTGCCCCCTGCCAATCCAGATTGGGGATTGGTCAGGGCTCCTCAAGACAACCCAGACAGCTCCACCTCTCTACTCCTCCTCTCTTTCCAGATCTTTCTAGCAGACTCTAGAAAGAAGGGGGAGTTGCTACCCTGAACCACTCCCAGCCCAGAATGAAAACTGCTGCCTGCCTAAATTTCCCCACTCTGCTAGAAAAATCCTACCCTAGCACCTCCCTAACTAGAGGGTGCTACATATAGACTGATAAAATCAGAAGGAGATCAAATACTTTTTTCCCTCACTGTGTGTATGGGTAAATTGGACTTTGGGGGCATGCAGTTCATTTTTCCGCTTTTAGCTTATTGGCATTGCAGATCTGGTTGAGCTAGTAGAACTCTAATGAAGGGCATCCATATTCCCTATGCTCATTTTCTTCAGATATGGATAGGTTTATTGGACTATGGTGGAGTGCAGTCACTTTTTTCTATACTCGATTCACTAGATGTGGATGGGTTAACTGGACTATAGCAGAGTTTAGTCAGTTTTAATATGCTCAACTAACTGTCCTTTGGAATGTAGTTGGACTGTGGAGGAGTGCAGTCTGTTTTTCTACACTCAGCTCATTGTCATCAGAAGTGGATAGGATAACAGGACTATAATAGACTACAGTCCACTTTTCTATGCCCCGTTCATTGTCCATAAAGCTGTAGATGGGTTAAAAAAAAAAACTGGTGCATTGCAATCCATTTTTCTGCTCTTGACTCTTTGTTCTTTTGGTGCTGAATGGGTTAATTGGGCCTCTGTGAATGAAATAACAGGGAACAGCTAATGAAGGAGAGCTTCAGACTGACCATTTCCCCTTTACAAGCTCATTACAGAGCCAGCAATTGCTCAGGGTACATTAGGTAGAATGCACTGCCAGGCCAGGCAGAAAAAATGGCAGATATATTCACGGGGGGATATTTTTTATGCATACACTTAATGGACTAATTAAAAGAACTTTGGCCAGACCGTCATCTGAAAGCAAAGCTGTATGAGCCAATTAGTCATATTGTGTCTGGAAAAATGACTCCCACTCTCCACGGGCTGGCCTGAGAAAAGGGTTTCTTGTTTAGACTCCGTCTGGAACTGCTCACAGGCTCTGGACTCTGTGGATGAAGCCAGATCAACTATGAGCTGGAAGAGAGCTGCTTCTCAAATAGCGCTAATTGTCAGCCGTCTGCCATGTGTTCTGCATGGCATTTATCCCGCTGACACCCACAGAGAGTACGCCACAACATCCATCAACAATGCAATGGCCTACTGTAAAGACTACCTGTCTTCTGTACACAATGGAGGCAACCATAGTGTCTGATGAAGCAATATGTGTGAGAATAAAGCAGCTGCCTTGTAGTGAAGATCACACGGGTTGATAACAATATAACATGGCCCATACTGTATATTCCTGATCCTCTTTCTATGGCTATTTCAAATAATGTTGTCTGTATTTAAAGTATTCCCACCTGCCCCTGGAGCTTCCTTATTGGCCCTTTTAACATTACGGGTAGCCTCACTGACTATTATGAAAGCATAAAAGGTGGTAGGAGTCTCCCCCTTCAGAGCTGAAGAGTAGGCAGTCAGTCATTACAGAGGAATTAAAATGTAAGTTCACCTTTTCAGAAAAAAATATGGAACGGTGATCTAACACTGTACACCCTCCCCACCCCCTGGTCACCACTGTACTAACCTCAGTGGGTGATAAGCTGTCAGCGATACTCAAAAAAGAACAGGCGCCAGAACAAAAGGAAGGGGTTTTGATCTGAAATGTAAGACAGTCCACAGCAGCTTGAGATCCCCCTTGGAAAAAGTCAACAAAAGCACAAAAATGTTTTAGTTTTTTTGACTGCTATGAGCTACAGACCCAAATAACCTGTCACAGATATACCAGAGAGGACAGCAGAGGCTGTGGGGACAGTGGGGGAGGCAACAAACAATTTTGATCTCTAATATAAGCACATGCGCGAGAGCAGGTGGGACGCATACAATGATGTGGGGAGTTGCTGGGACGTGTATTCGCACGAAATGCGTTGTCTACTATTTGTTATCACAACTAATCAGGGGCTTGTCATTATACCCAATGACTTTTTTTTGCTGACAGTGACTGATCTTTTTATTGCCCGTTCAAGGCTAATTAAGATCAATATGTAAACTGCATTTTTGATTTATCTATTCTTTAACATTTTTTTCTAGTTTTTTTCTTGGACTAGTTTCATATTTGTACTGCTTTACACCGGTGGATACTTTTAGCCACAGATATTGTCATGATCGAAGTCCTAAGTGCTTATATTAGATATCAAAATTGTTTGTGATGAGCTGTAAGTGGCCACGCAGTCAGTGTAGCAATCCAGGGATTTGAAATCCCTGCTCTTCTTCCCGTATTTCTGCAAGGCTTCTAGAACAGATCATAGTGATTCTGATTGGTCAGCGCTGGCACAGAAAATAGCTCTGATCTGTCCTAGAAGCATGGCAGAAAGAAGAGGGATAAGAGTGTAGACCAGAGGGAGGGAAAGGTGTACGGTGTTAATTCACCTTTTAATTTTGTCTGGAAAGGTGAACTAACCCTTTAAAAGACTAAACCCAATGCAGCATCCTCCTAACTAGGCTAACATTTGGGTTTTGGCTCCCTGTAGCAGAGGAGCAGTATTCAAGTGCTTTTGGTTATTCTGATTTGTGCCAGGTGCAGGCTCTGCTGCTTTCCCTTGATTCTGGTAGGTTCCAGAGTTTAGTGAGTGGAGGAGGCAGATCCTCATCTGCATATTCATGCAGCCTCAGCCAATCCCTGGCTGGGAGAATGACCAGTAGGGGGCTGATGTGTGTAAATAGGCTGGAGCCTGGAACAGCAGGAACCATGTTCCTATGGGGGAAGACCTAGCCTGAGGGCTGATAGCTGCAGCTTAGAAGGAGTCCACAGAGGATCTAACCTGGATCCAGTACAGAGGTTGGCTGGTACTGCAAGAAAGCATTGAAGTAGACAAGAGTCAGTGAATAAAAGCCTAAAACATCCCAGAGATTGTTGGGAGACTGCCTTTTGGGAGAGCTCACTCCAGTTCGCTGACTAATGCCGCGTACACACGACCAAACTTTCCGTCAGAAAAGGTCAGATGGAATCATTCCATCGGATATTGCGATCGTGTGTGGGCTTCATTGGACTTTTTTCTTCAAAAATTCTGATGGACCTTGAAATAGAAATTGATTCCGTCGGACAGATTTGAAACATGTTCTATCGGGAAAACAGTTCATCTGTATGCTGGTACGATGGACCAATTACGACGCTAGGGCAGCTATTGGCTACCAGATATTGAACTTCCTTTTCTAGTCCCATCGTACGTCATCACGTTCAAAATGAACAGACTTTGGTCTGTTTGTTTGTGGGCAAGTCCGTTCGGTCGGAAGTCCATTGCATCTCCGTCGAAAGTCAGTCGGGAAGACCGTCGGACCTTTTCTGCCAGAAAGTGTGGTCGTGTGTACGCTGCATTAGGCTTTACCTTTGCAATGGGGTTCCCTGTGTTGTAATTCACTAAACACTGAATTCAAGAGGGTGCTTGCATCCTGAAGAGACATCCCAAGGCGCATCACCACCCTACCCAAGTTAAACCAGCAAATAAACTACAAAAAGACATGCACTGCCTAGTTTGAGTTGATAGACTGTGAACAACCATGCACCTCACAGGGAATGGAACCTGGGAAAACTCCGCCAGCCCAGTTTGGGTGTCTGTGCTAGTGATGGCCGAACGGTTCGCCCGGCGGTCGTTTCGCGGCGAATTTCCGACTTTCGCCGTCCGCGGGTTCGAACGCCTTTTTCCGTCGTTCGCCCCGGCGGACTTACGTGTTTAATGTATACAAGAACTTTAACCTTTCGTGACACGTTTATCATGTGTTACAGGACAACCAATTGAGACATGACAGCTCATGGACACTTGGACATTCCCCCTAACCTATAAATACACCCGATCCGGTGGCCATTTTACATTCTTTCTTCTGTCACTGTAGGGAAAGGATCCTGTGTGGAGTAGGGACAGAGAAAACGCTAGCTATTTGGTACACAAAAGTTCTTTTCAGGACTGGTATAGGTGTTAGGTCAGCAGCCTGAGTTTCTTTTGTCAGTTTAGATAAAGGGACAGAGCGCTGTATGCTGCTATTTTAGGGACAGCTCAGCCAGATTAGTCTTTCTTCATCATCATCATCATCATCATCATTAGCTGTTACTATCAGGTCCACAAAAGAGCTGTTCCAGCTAATCGTTCCAGCCTACTCTTTTTTGCCAATTTGTATAGGGACAGGCAGGAAGCAGTGTGTCAGGCAGTGAGGATAATTTTAAAGACTTGCTGTTACTATTAGTTCCACAAAGGTTCTTTTCAGGACTGGTATCAGTGGTACGGTAATAGGCTTGTACACGTATAATATTCTTTCTTCCAAATATAGAAAGAATATTATACTTGACTGCTGCCCTTCTGCTGCAGTCTGCTAATCATTCACAACTCACTTGTTCCACAAAGCTCTTTATCAGGACTGGTAACTTGGTCTGTCTAGGGTGCTACGGTACATAGGCTTGGGTGCGGTACAGTCTGCTGTTCTGTAAGGACCGCTATCGGTCCACAATACATAGGGTTGCCGTGCACTACTGCTGACCGCTGCCCTATACTGCAGCAGTCCTTCAGCGGTATAGGGACTGACGCACAGTCTGCTAAACACTAATACACAACCTGCTTGGTCCACAAAAGTTCTTATAAGGACTGGTAACTTGGTATAGGGTGCTACGGTACATAGGCCTGAGTGCAGTACAGTCTGCTGTTCTGTAAGGACCGCTATCGGTCCACAATACATAGGGTTGCCGTGCACTACTGCTGACCGCTGCCCTATACTGCAGCAGTCCTTCATTGGTATAGGGACTGACGTACAGTCTGCTAATCACTAACACACAACCTGCTTGGTCCACAAAAGTTCTTATAAGGACTGGTAACTTGGTATAGGGTGCTACGGTACATAGGCCTGAGTGCAGTACAGTCTGCTGTTCTGTAAGGACCGCTATCGGTCCACAATACATAGGGTTGCCGTGCACTACTGCTGACCGCTGCCCTATACTGCAGCAGTCCTTCATTGGTATAGGGACTGACGTACAGTCTGCTAATCACTAACACACAACCTGCTTGGTCCACAAAAGTTCTTATAAGGACTGGTAACTTGGTATAGGGTGCTACGGTACATAGGCCTGAGTGCGTTACAGTCTGCTGTTCTGTAAGGACCGCTATCGGTCCACAATACATAGGGTTGCCGTGCACTACTGCTGACCGCTGCCCTATACTGCAGCAGTCCTTCAGCGGTATAGGGACTGACGCACAGTCTGCTAAACACTAACACACAACCTGCTTGGTCCACAAAAGTTTTTATAAGGACTGGTAACTTGGTATAGGGTGCTACGGTACATAGGCCTGAGTGCAGTACAGTCTGCTGTTCTGTAAGGACCGCTATCGGTCCACAATACATAGGGTTGCCGTGCACTACTGCTGACCGCTGCCCTATACTGCAGCAGTCCTTCATTGGTATAGGGACTGACGTACAGTCTGCTAATCACTAACACACAACCTGCTTGGTCCACAAAAGTTCTTATAAGGACTGGTAACTTGGTATAGGGTGCTACGGTACATAGGCCTGAGTGCGTTACAGTCTGCTGTTCTGTAAGGACCGCTATCGGTCCACAATACATAGGGTTGCCGTGCACTACTGCTGACCGCTGCCCTATACTGCAGCAGTCCTTCATTGGTATAGGGACTGACGTACAGTCTGCTAATCACTAACACACAACCTGCTTGTTCCACAAAAGTTCTTATAAGGACTGGTAACTTGGTATAGGGTGCTACGGTACATAGGCTTGAGTGCGGTACAGTCTGCTGTTCTGTAAGGACCGCTATCGGTCCACAATAGATAGGGTTGACGTGCACCACTGCTGACCGCTGCCCTATACTGCAGCAGTCCTTCAGCGGTATAGGGACTGACGTACAGTCTGCTAAACACTAATACACAACCTGCTTGGTCCACAAAAGTTCTTATAAGGACTGGTAACTTGGTATAGGGTGCTACGGTACATAGGCTTGAGTGCGGTACAGTCTGCTGTTCTGTAAGGACCGCTATCGGTCCACAATAGATAGGGTTGACGTGCACCACTGCTGACCGCTGCCCTATACTGCAGCAGTCCTTCAGCGGTATAGGGACTGACGTACAGTCTGCTAAACACTAATACACAACCTGCTTGGTCCACAAAAGTTCTTATAAGGACTGGTAACTTGGTATAGGGTGCTACGGTACATAGGCTTGAGTGCGGTACAGTCTGCTGTTCTGTAAGGACCGCTATCGGTCCACAATAGATAGGGTTGACGTGCACCACTGCTGACCGCTGCCCTATACTGCAGCAGTCCTTCAGCGGTATAGGGACTGACGTACAGTCTGCTAAACACTAATACACAACCTGCTTGGTCCACAAAAGTTCTTATAAGGACTGGTAACTTGGTATAGGGTGCTACGGTACATAGGCTTGAGTGCGGTACAGTCTGCTGTTCTGTAAGGACCGCTATCGGTCCACAATAGATAGGGTTGACGTGCACCACTGCTGACCGCTCACCTATACTGCAGCAGTCCTTCAGCGGTATAGGGACTGACGTACAGTCTGCTAATCACTAACACACAACCTGCTTGTTCCACAAAAGTTCTTATAAGGACTGGTAACTTGGTATAGGGTGCTACGGTACATAGGCTTGAGTGCGGTACAGTCTGCTGTTCTGTAAGGACCGCTATCGGTCCACAATAGATAGGGTTGACGTGCACCACTGCTGACCGCTGCCCTATACTGCAGCAGTCCTTCAGCGGTATAGGGACTGACGTACAGTCTGCTAAACACTAATACACAACCTGCTTGGTCCACAAAAGTTCTTATAAGGACTGGTAACTTGGTATAGGGTGCTACGGTACATAGGCTTGAGTGCGGTACAGTCTGCTGTTCTGTAAGGACCGCTATCGGTCCACAATAGATAGGGTTGACGTGCACCACTGCTGACCGCTGCCCTATACTGCAGCAGTCCTTCAGCGGTATAGGGACTGACGTACAGTCTGCTAAACACTAATACACAACCTGCTTGGTCCACAAAAGTTCTTATAAGGACTGGTAACTTGGTATAGGGTGCTACGGTACATAGGCTTGAGTGCGGTACAGTCTGCTGTTCTGTAAGGACCGCTATCGGTCCACAATAGATAGGGTTGACGTGCACCACTGCTGACCGCTCACCTATACTGCAGCAGTCCTTCAGCGGTATAGGGACTAAGAGTTTTGTCACAGGGTCATTTAAAAAATGACATGCAGAGGAAGAGGCAGGCCCTTCCGCAGGGGTGGTAGGGGTAGGGCAGGAGCAACAGGCTTGAGCCAAAGTGGGAAGTTGCAGAAGGTGCGTTCAATTACTTTAAAGGATGCACCAGACTTGGTTGAGTGGCTCGCTCAGCCTTACTCTTCTGCACCCTCCTCATCCTCTCGATCTGCACCCTCTTCTTCACTCTCTGCTATGTGCACCCCCAAAGACACTACCACCAACAACACGACCACCACCACCACCACCACATACCTTCCGCTTGAGTCACTGGAATTATTTTCCGATCCATATCAAGAGGACATTTCTGATGCGCAGCCACTCTTGGTATTGGATCAGGAAGAGGAGGTAGCAACAAGCGCTACTCAGCAGTCTGACGCCAGTACCCAGATCAGCCCAAGGAGGAGGTTGGTCCCCGGTGTTGCTGCCTACTCTACTTATAGCGGTGGGGAAGGTGACGTTGATGATGACGTGTCTAGTGATGTCACGTGGGTGCCCACAAGAGAGGAAGAGGAGGGGAGTTCAGAGGGAGATATGGACCAGCAGATAGGGAGGAGAAGCAGCAATGACTTACATTGCACAGCAGGGACAAAGCAGACTGCAAATGTATCAGGAGCGAGTCATCGACCATGTACGGTCACATCTGGCGCTCCCAGGACACCGGCACATGGCTCCGCAGTGTGGGCTTTTTTTAACGTGTCCGCTGCTGACAATAGCGTTGCCATCTGCAATCTTTGCAGTCAACGCGTTAGTCGCGGTAAGCCCAATACTCACCTAGGGACGACCGCCTTAAGAAGGCACATGAGCAGCCATCACCGAGCCCAGTGGGAGCAACGGAACACACAAAGCCACACTGCAGGCTCTCACCGTCCAGCCTCGTCTTCTACTTCTCCTTCTCCTCTCTCCTCACAATTGTCCTCCACTCCACCTTCCATCACGCCAAGCTCACATTTTTCTGCAAAAAGGCAGGCTTCCGTGGGCCTAATGTTTGAGCGTAAAAAAATGATGACGCCGGATAACCCTCTTGCCCAACGGTTGGCGGCTGGCTTGTCAGAACTCATAGCCCGCCAACTACTGCCATATAAACTGGTGGACTCGGAGGCCTTTCGCAAATTTGTGGCCATTGGAACACCACAATGGAAGGTCCCAGGAAGGAAGTATTTCTCAGAGAAGGGCATCCCAGAGCTATATGGCCATGTTCAGCGGCAAGTGAATGTATCTCTGGCACACAGTGTCGGTGCCAAGATACATCTGACCACAGACACGTGGTCTAGCAAACACGGGCAGGGAAGGTATATCAGTTTTACTGCCCACTGGGTGAACCTTCTGACGGCCGTCAAGCATGTAACCCGTGGCACCCGTGTAGATTTGGTTTTACCGCCACGGATTGCATGCAGGCCTGACTCTTCTTCTCCTCCTCCTACTCCATCCTCCTCCCTCTCCTCCTCAGCTGCCTCCTCCTTTTCCGCTGCTAGCGTCTCTTCCACTGCACCGCCCAAGCTCCCCAGAACCTATTCCACATGCCAGGTGAGACGTTGCCATGCCGTGCTGCGTCTGTTGTGCCTGGAAGCAAAGAGCCACACTGGCCCGGCACTCCTTTCAGCTTTGCGTTCACAGGCAGATGAGTGGCTAACACCGCTCAATTTGACAGTTGGTAAAGTGGTGTGTGACAACGGTGCCAATCTGCTTAGCGCATTGAAACAGGGCAAAATCACGCACGTGCCGTGCATGGCACACGTCTTAAACTTGGTCGTGCAGCGATTCCTTGTCAAATACCCTGGGGTCCAGGACATCTTGCGGCAGGCAAGGAAAATCTCGGCCCATTTCAGAAGATCTTACACGGCCATGGCTCGCCTTGCTGACATTCAGCGGCGACACCATCTGCCGGTCAGACGTCTTATTTGCGATTGCCCGACGCGATGGAACTCAACCTTCTATATGCTTGATAGGCTGCTCCAGCAGAAACGTGCAGTTAACGTCTACCTGTATGAACTCTGCGAAAGAAACGGTTCTGGGGAGCTGGGTTTTTTTTCACCGCGCCAGTGGCTGCTCATGCGCGACACATGCAGACTTCTGCGGCCATTTGAGGAGATCACCAAACTGGTCAGTCGCAGCCATGGCGCCATCAGTGACATGGTACCTTATGCCTTCTTTCTGGAGCGTGCATTGCGTCGTGTCATTGATCAGGCTGTGGAGGAGCAGGAGCGGGAAGATGAGGAAGTCGCAATGCTGGATGAATTCCCAGGGGGGGCTACTCTATCTGAGACAAGTCAACAACAGGAGTCTGATGAGGAGTCAGAGGAGGATGGTGCCGGGGCGGATGAGCAGGAGCAAGAAGAGCATGCTTTAAACCTTTCTGGGATCCCTGTTGTGCGAGGATGGGGAGAGGAGAATGAAGAGGACGACATTATCCTGGATGATGAGCAGGAGCCAGGCCACCACACCGCTTCCACTTTAGTGCAAATGGGGGCCTTCATGCTCCAGTGTTTTAATAGGGACCCCCGTATAAAAAGCATGAGGGTCAAGGACCAGTACTGGGTGGCAACGTACTTAGACCCCCGGTACAAACACAAAATGGCGGAAATGTTACCGCCGTCGCAGAGGGCTGTCAGAATGCAGCACTTCCAGGCCTTGCTTCGAGAAATGCTGCATTCTGCTTTTGCGTGCGCTGGCAGAGGAGCAATTCCCACTCCCAGAGAAGGATTTGCGGGTACCAATCCAACAGCGCCTGCAAGAAGAGGCCGGTTTGAAGATGTGTTGGTGACTTCGGATATGAGGTCATTCTTTCAGCCGACCCATCGACAGGTGTCATCCGGATCCAGCATCAGGGAACGCCTAGACCGTCAGGTGTCCGACTACATTGGGTTAACGGCCGATGTGGACGCTCTGAGGAGTGATGAACCCCTAGACTACTGGGTGGGCAGGCTTGACCTCTGGCCAGAGCTTGCCCAATTTGCAATCGAACTGTTGGCTTGCCCCTCATCCAGTGTCCTGTCCGAAAGGACGTTCAGCGCAGCAGGGGGGATTGTGACCGATAAGCGTACTCGCCTAGCTCACCACAGTGTTAACTACCTCACATTTCTAAAAATGAATGAGGCATGGATCTCGGAGGAATTCAACACATGTGATCAGTAGACCATGTATATGTCTATAAACAATTTTTGGAATCAAGCACACAGACCTTCTTAATTCATTTGGCTCACTTCCCTGACCCAAAAAAGCACACCGTACTATATGCCCCTACCCTCCTCTTTGAAGAGGTTGAGCGGTGTCATATTTCTACTGGGGCTGCTTATTATGAGGGGTTCCCACCATCCCTGTGCTGTGCTGACTTCCTCCTGGGTGTTCTTATTATGAGGGGCTCCCACCATCCCTGTGCTGTGCTGACTTCCTCCTGGGGGTTCTTATTATGAGGGGATCACACCATCCCTGTGCTGTGCTGACTTCCTCCTGGGGCTGCTTACGGTGCTGCTGTCAGCGCTGTATGTCACGGAGCTGCTGTCAGCGCTGTATGTCACGGAGCTGCTGTCAGCGCTGTATGTCACGGAGCTGCTGTCAGCGCTGTATGTCACGGAGCTGCTGTCAGCGCTGTATGTCACGGAGCTGCTGTCAGCGCTGTATGTCACGGAGCTGCTGTCAGCGCTGTATGTCACGGAGCTGCTGTCAGCGCTGTATGTCACGGAGCTGCTGTCAGCGCTGTATGTCACGGAGCTGCTGTCAGCGCTGTATGTCACGGAGCTGCTGTCAGCGCTGTATGTCACGGTGCTGCTGTCAGCGCTGTATGTCACGGAGCTGCTGTCAGCGCTGTATGTCACGGAGCTGCTGTCAGTGCTGTATGTCACGGAGCTGCTGTCAGCGCTGTATGTCACGGAGCTGCTGTCAGTGCTGTATGTCACGGAGCTGCTGTCAGCGCTGTATGTCACGGAGCTGCTGTCAGCGCTGTATGTCACGGAGCTGCTGTCAGCGCTGTATGTCACGGTGCTGCTGTCAGCGCTGTATGTCACGGAGCTGCTGTCAGCGCTGTATGTCACGGAGCTGCTGTCAGCGCTGTATGTCACGGAGCTGCTGTCAGCGCTGTATGTCACGGAGCTGCTGTCAGCGCTGTATGTCACGGAGCTGCTGTCAGCGCTGTATGTCACGGTGCTGATGTCAGTGCTCTGTATTACGGTGCTGCTGTCAGTGCTCTGTATCTCCTGCACCCTCTTGTTTGCCTACCCTGGTCCCTGACCTTCCCTCTCCTCCATTGCCTTCATTAGCTCCATAGTCCTGAATTGTCAGAACAATTTCCCAAATAAAAAAAAAATGCTTGTAGTTATCGATCCCAAATTCACCTCATACATGTATTATGCTATTGTCCAGGTGGTGGGACTACGTGCTACCCCCTAATAATTACCCCGTGGCCGCAAATTCGACCTAAAGGTTTGCGAAATTCGCCTCCCATTGAAGTCAATGGAGCCCGCGGCGAACGGTCGTTTTCGCGAACGTTTGTGTCCGTTCGCGTTTCGCGTTCGCGAAACGTCCCGTCGGAAGTTCGTCCATCACTAGTCTGTGCTACACCAAAAAAAAAGTAAGTTCCTTGAAAAAAAATTAAAATAAATAAATAAAAACAAGCTGTGCATGCCATTTATATTTTTTTCTGAGAGATTGCCTCAGAATTGCTTTGCTAAAACATTGCGTATCATTACTGCTTGGACTGAGAAGAAGGGAACACCCTGAAAGCTTGTCCTGAAAATTGTAGACATTTGTGCAAATAAAAAAAGTATTAAGGACAGTACAGTACAGTTATGTAAGGTTATGACTTTCCTGGTGAACATTGCTCCTTAAATTCTCTTTCATAATACAGACTCTTGATTTTTTTTCTAAAATAGCTGCAGTGATTTGTTAATTGCAATGCATGGCTTAAGAGATGTGCTTTGACATGTACAGCGCATTGGTTGACCTGGACGTTTTCTTCTTGAATGGATCCCTACAGTCATCCAGCAGGGTCAAAGTTATAACCGTGAGCATCATCCAGCTTTACATAAACAGAGCTGGATATTTAGCATTTGGTTAATGGCTGTTTCAGCTCTTATTTCTCTTGGATCATGTCGGGATCCTGGCTTCGCTTGTTAAGATAAAGCTGAGCTGTTGACTTTCCAAAAACTAGGGTCAGTGCATGCTTATAAATACAGCTGTTTGTCTGAGCTCAGCCTGTGCAACTAAACCAACTGCTTCTATTGATATTCAACAGAAACATTAACTTATTCGCTGCCTTCATAGGCATTCTTGCATTAAGCAGCAATAACTAGTGCAGTACGACCCCCGCAGGGGCTGCTGGTAACTGGTTCCCCCTGCACAAGTGCTCAGCCAAGCAACAAGCATTTTCATCCAGACACAAAAAAACAGTCTCTGAGCTTGGTTTTGTTGTTTTATTAGGGGTAATAATTTGGATTCTTTCCAAGATCCTATACTGAACTCAGCCTGGAGGCAGAGCCACCCCCCCCCCCCCCCCCCCCAGCCTCCACAGCACTTTATCTTCCACCTGACTCAGCCACCTTGCCAGGACATTCTGCCTAGGAATTGCCCAAGTTCCCTCAAGTATGCAGGTCAGACCCTCCTGGCCTCTGCCTACTAACTTCTAGAAGTTTCTTCAAACTTCTAGATCCAGGAGGAGGTACCAGAGACTTGCCTCTATAGTGCCATCCAGCCTGACCTGCAGTAACCCTGACCCAATTTCTGACACGCAAACTAACCATGAGTCATAACTTACCATTGCCTGCAATAATACTATTAGACCACTAGAGGGTGCTACACTAGTAATTAACAAGACACATTTAAAGGGTTAGTACATCCAAAACTCACATTGCAGTTTTAGATTGATGATGGTGGTTTAAATCAAATGTAGGCCTTTTCTTAAACCTTACAGGACTCCAGCACCCAGGTCCCCATGTCTACCCTTCTTGACCATAACAAGAACTATTTACTGTTTTCTTTTACCTACAATTTTGCATTATGGAACATGCAACCGGTAGAGTAAGACCACATTTCTACAGTGAAAGGAATGGGACTTCATGGTGGAGTAGGCAAATTGAAAAATCTGGCAAAGAGGTTGAGGCTTATACACTAAAGCAATGCAAAATGTAGCATCTTAGATAATTTACACTAGCTAAGACATGGGTGATAATTGGTTGTTTAGGGATAAAGGCCTTAGCAAATCTCAGTGAATATGGCAGCCCACAAGCATTAATTCACAACAATAAGCTGACACGTTTTAGGAGCCACAAATTTGGTGACAGTAAAATTTGGACCACCAGTGGGCATAAAGTTTTGATCCAATAGGTATAAGCATGATACCACAGTTGATGGTTCCTTAACCCAGTTAGCACCCAAATTAACCAGGAGGATATCATTAAAGGGAACCTGTGCTTTCTTGTCAACTCGCTGTTTACATTTGGACTCACCATAGGTCAGAGCTTATGCAGAGATAAGAACCACAGCCTGTAGGCTTGGAAATGGACCACTTGGGCATCCAGCATGCAGGGACATAAGTCACCCCCTCCCTTATAACTTAGATGTCACAGGTTTTTCTCTTGCTCTGACTGACCCACCAAAGCTGAGAAGTGAATCGAAGGTGAATGGAAAATGAGGAAGGTGAATGGACAATGAACTGGTTTGCTTTAGGAGTTTGTTTAAGGGCTATAGGATTATGTCATTAGGAGTTAGCGGATTAATATTAAAGATTCAGTAAAAGTGAACCTTTCCTTTGTCCATGCTGGGTGAAGCAACGGCTTACTTAACTGCTAGCCTAATCCCCTTGATGCATATATTCACCTCCCGTTTATTTACACAATACTCTGTTTTTCCACTAAAGTGATAAGTGAAAGCCCTGTAGGGTTCCTGCTGTCTGGTCAGCGCTAACTGATGTGACAGCACTAGGGCCTGGTTAATTACTCAGCGTTTCATAGTGGGACCAAGGATAGAGAGTCTGAGTGTCAGAAGAGAAACAGGTGAATTTAGGCATCAAGGCGAAGGGAATTGGGTTAAGCGAGCCTTCAAACTACAAGGTCACATTAAGGGTCCAACACAATCTGCCGGCGGTGGGGCCCATGAATTCCTGGACAGCCCACAGCAAAGTCAGTGGTGGCCAAGAGGCTTTCCACACGAATGCTGTTCAGGAGTCCAAGGGCCAGTGCGTAGGCAGGTTGAAATTTTGGTTAGTGAGACAGCTGTTGCTCCAGCTGGGAGGGAAACAGTTAATCCATTTTCCCACACTTTCTGTTGAGCTCTGTCTCTCTCCTCTGCTGATCATAAAAGATTGCAGGGATCTGACCAGTTAGACATTCTGCATGGGGGAGAAGACACAGACAGGACAGAGCACCTAATCTCCAGCCTCATCACAGAGTTGCTGCAGCTGCATCTGCCTCTAAAAACCTTCCTTATGTAGGGGGGTTGCTTGTACCTGCAGTTATCCCTGTAGAACAGCAGCTATGGAGATCTGCCCACTGTATAGGGATCTGGTCGAAGGGGACACTGCTCTGTAATGTCTTGACTGCTGAGGCGCAATGGGCATAGGTCTCAATAATGTAACACAAAGGGATCAAATCCCTCACCACCCTTGCCCTTTACCCCATTAAATAAAACACAACCTTTAGGTTGGAAAGGGCAAAGTCACAGCTTTATTAAATTCCAATACATAACATGTGAACATACTTAACTAGTGCCAGTCACAGGCATACTGTGAGCACTTAACCAAAAGAGGGAAGTGGGGCGTGTGCTTAACATAAGTGCTTGACAGACAGCCTACTTCCAATTTTCCATCAAGGTCATAGCCCATTACAGCAACTTTAACTGCTGGCAAGGTCAAGAAAACCGCAGCAAGCTGTGACATACCATAACATAGGAAAAATGGGACGGGAGGGTGGGCAGCTTTTTTGTCAACGACTCTTCCGAATGACCCACAATTCCTTGGGGCACATGATTTCCTGAGCTCAGGCCCATCCCACCCCACATGTGCCAAGCAATCGTTCCCCCCCCCCCTAGGGAGGGGCTCAAGAGGCCTTCATTTTCAAAATTAAGCACCCTGAGCAGATGTCATGGAACCGGAAGGCACTTGTATGACAACATTAGGTTATGATACAGAGACAACGGTCTACGGCTCGCTTCTAACTTGAAGCACCACTATTATGTCATGTCACATGAACGCGGTCTTGCCTGGTTTTGGGCATTAGCATACACCAGAGGAGGAAGCAGAAGAGTGAGAGAGAGCAAAAGGCCCCGTTTGTATAGGGTGAGTCAGCCCCACCCACAACTTGGAATAGTCAGCAGGATAAGCCCACCCCATGCAGCTCTAAAGGAACTATGGCATAGGTGGCCACTTGGAACTTGTCCAGTATTGCCCAGCAATACTAAGCCCAACTGACTGTACCTGTTGCCTGATTGGCTCCCTGCATGGTAATCTCACCAGGTTGGTAGAGATGCTGCTGGGAGCGGTGTGTATAGCAACTGGTCCCAAAGGGACACTCAGATCCACCCCGTGCATTGCTACCAGCTACCATGGTGGACCAGCAACTACTCTAGAAGATAGTGCCAATCACCATAGCTGGAGCCACCTTGCGGGAACCAACAGCCAAGGTCTTTCAGCTTGCCTGGCGTAACTCTTAAGGGTTGGACTCTCCCAAAAAACCTGGGGTAAAGCAGCCGGCCGAAGATTCTTCTTCAACATTTTACCCACATGCTGGGGATGCGGGCAATTGCTGCACAGCCGTAACCTGCTGCTGTGGCCTTCCCCAAGATGTTTACCGGACTTCTTAATTATTATGGTTTCCTGAATACAAAAATTGGTGTTGCTAGGCGAGTGCGGGCTCCACCCGGGGTGACACCCGTGGGTAGCGGCACCGCTAACACTGCCCGCTGCCCTGTGCCTCGCGCCGCGGCTGTGTCCCTCAGTGGAGCAGAACAAAGCCGCCTCCCCCTCCTCTCTGTTTACATCCACAGAGAAGGAGAAGCAGAGGGAGAAGCACAAGCTCGAGAAACACACATTGCTGTGTGTATCTGCTGTTCTGAGGTCTGTAAGGGGGGCATGTCTGCACTGAGGGGGGCCTGCTCTGAGGAGGGGTGTCTGTACTGCTAGGGGTGTCTGCACTGGGAGGGGGGTCTGCACTGAGGGGGGTGTATGTACTGATGGGGGTGTCTGCACTGGGGGGGTCTGCACAGAGGGGAGTATCTGTAATGAGGGGGGGGTCTGCACTGGGTTGGGGTGTCTGCACTGGGGGTGTCTGTACTGACGGGGGTCTGCACTGGGGATGTCTGCACCGAGGGGAGTGTCTGCACCGAGGGGAGTGTCTGCACTGGGGGGGTGTATGTACTGCTGGGGGGGTGTCTGTACTGCTGGGAGGTATGCACTGAGGGGGTCTGTAACTGAGGGGGGTCTGCACTAAGGGGTGTCTGTACTGCTGGGAGGTCTGCACTGAGGCATCTGCACTGCATTGGGGGTGTCTGTATTGATGGGGGTCTGCACTGAGGTGGGGGTGTCTGTACTGATGGAGGGGAGTCTGCACTGAGGTGGGGGTGTCTGTACTGATGGAGGGGTCTGCACTGAGAGGGTGTCTGTACTGAGGGCGGAGTTTTATACTGAGAGAGGGGGGTCTATATTGATAGAGGGTGGTCTGTACTTAGTGGGGGGGTCTGTACTGAGGGAGAGGGATCTATACTGCGGGAGGGGGGTCTGTACTGAGGGGTGACTATAGTTGGTGGGGGGGTGACACCATTTTTTTCGCACCGGGTGACACCAACCCTAGTGACGCCACTGCCCAGATGATCTCTGCCTTTGCCCTGGTCACATCTCTAAAGACGCTCTCCTGTGTTCCTATTAAAGACTTGTTTGGCTGACATTCCTTCGGGCTCCAGATCCTGCTTGCTTTTCTACTACGCTCATCTCTGGCTCCCTGACGTTTTGGCTTGTCTGACTATCCGTTACCGGTTCCTGAACTCTGGCTATGTTTTGACTACGCTTACTCTGTTTATTAATAATAGTAATAATAATAAAAAGGTAAACAAGTGTGATTTAACTGTACTTCTGTCTGATTCATGATTTCTGACACTCAGTCTCTCCTCTCCTTTATGACAGCACAGTCCTGTACAACAGCTCAGGTTTTCTCTCGCAGGAATAAGGCTGTTGGGCACTCTCCGTAGCCTGCAATGCACACACCTGAAGTCTTGGCAGCAGAATACTGCTCTTTCCAGCTCACTCTGCCTGGCAGAGACCTCCACTCTGCTTTTGAATTTATTTCTTAACATCAGCATTGCAATAGCAATACCATTTAAGAGTTATAATTGACAACCCAATATAAGCTTACTTAAAAAACATTTTATAATCTTGTGAATTCTGCCTCTCTGCTGGTCATCTCTTTCCACAACTTCCTGGATTCCCTGCATGCTTTGCGGCTTCTCCTCTGCTGTTTACTTTTAGTTTCTAAGGACTACATATCTCATGGTATCTTGCTGCCTGCAAGCTGGGATGATATCACGTATGGTGTATTTTCTTGACTGCACCTCCTGAAATGCCTCTTCTTCAGCACCTCTGCCGTATAGTTGTAGTTCAGAAGGCATGCTCTGTGAAATGGGTGACACAGCAGTACATGTCCACAGGGCATAATAGGTACAGTGCCTTGCAAAAGTATTCACCCCCTTGGCATTTTTTGTTGCCGCACAATCTGCAATTAACATGAGTCGTTTGAGGATTTGCATTATTTAATTTACAAAACATGCCCACAACTTGGAATATTTTTTTTTATTGTGAATCAAACAACAAATAGGACAAAATAACCGAAAAAGTCAATGTGCATAACTATTAATCCCCCTAAAGTCAAAACTTTGTAGAACCAACTTTTGCAGCTATCACAGCTCCAAGTCGCTTTGGATAAGTCTCTATGAGCTTGCCATATCTTACCATTGGGAGTCCACTGCTCCAGCTCCTTCAAGTTGGATGGTTTGCGCTTATGAACAGCAATCTTTAAGTCTGACCACTGATTTCCTATTGGATTGAGGTCTGGGCTTTGACTAGGCCATTCCAACAAATTTACATGTTTCCCCTTAAACCACTCAAGTGTTGCTTTAGCAGTGTGTTTGGGGTCATTGTCCTGCTGAAAAGTGAACCTCCATCCTAGCCTCAAATCACACACAGTGGTACGGGTTTTGCTCAAGAACATCCCTGTATTTAGCACCATTCCTCTTCCCCTCAACTCTGAACAGTTTCACAGTCCTGACTGCTGAAAAACATCCCCACAGCATGATGCTGCCACCACCATGTTTTACTGTGGGGATGTTGTTCTTTGGGTGATGTGATGTGTTGGGATTGCGCCAGACATAGCATTTTCTTTGATGGCCAAAAAGTTCAATTTTAGTCTTATCAGACCAGAGCACCTTCCTCCATACATTTTGGAAGTCTCACACATGCCTTTTCACAAACTCAAAATGTGCCTTCTGGCCACTCTGCCATAAAGCCAAACTCTATGGAGTGTCCGGCTTATTCACGTCCTATGTACAGATACTGCAGCCTCTGCTGTGGAACTCTGCAGCTCCTCCAGGGTTACCTTAGGTCTCTGTGCTGCCTCTCTGATTAATGCCCTCCTTACCCAGTCCATGAGTTTTGGTGTGTGGCCGTCTCTTTGCAGGTTTGCTGTTGTGCCATGTTCTTTCCATTTGATTATGATAGATTTGATGGTGCTCCTAGGAATCATTAAAGATTTGGATATTTTTCTTTATCGTACATCACAACACACAGAGCCATAGTAGTTACTATGTGGGTTATAAGCCATCTTCGGGGTTTTTTTCAGCCATAAAGTTTTCCTGGCAGGGCGATTTACGGATCCAGGAGTGTGGATCCCCCGATAAAAAATTCCAGTTCCTGAAGGTTTTTTTAATGGAGCCCACTGTGAGGGGTGAAGATTGGGTCTGATAGGTTTTAGCACAGAATCCCTGTGGCGGGAAAGGTAAGTGGAGATTGCTAAGGAATTTTAAATTCTCTTATAAATTGTCTCCTTTAAAAGTAAATGTTTTCGTGCCTAAAAGTCACCACTGGGACCTGTATAGAGCACGTACTATGTCATCCTTTCCTCAGATCACTCTGTCTCAGTAGAAAAGGCAGATCTCCCTCTGGCTAGCAGTCCCAGGCCTCCGGTAAGATGTTGGGGGGAGGTTTCCAAAAACACCCTCCACCTGCACAGAAGCTCTCCCCCTCTCCTTGGATTTAAGAGGGAGCCAGAACGATTGGCGAATGCTGCTACGTTCCCACCACCTCTGCACGGCAGTTTTGTCAGTTATCCTCCTCGCAGCCCCCCCCCCCCCCCCCACACTCACACACACGCGCGCGGATCCCGTGGGTTCGGTGGCCTGCGTTTGCGCTGGAAAACACTTATTTTGAAAAGAGGAGGAGGAGGGGGTGCAGTGGAAAATGGAGGGGGGTGTGGCTTAGTGTGGCATTTGGCATGCAGCCAAGTGCAGCGCGGGAGTACACTCGAACTGAGTAAACTCAAATTCAGACTTAGAATCACCCAAAAAAAGGGCTCAAAAGGGACTCCCTCAAGCTCTAAAAAGCCTAAACTCATCTCTGCAATGGCATCCTCCCCTGAGAGATCTGAGGTTGCTGGTCAGAGTGAGCCATCAGGGCTGGCAAATTTTGCAACCGTTTCCAACACTGCAGCCCCTGTCTATAGTACTGGAGAAGTTTTTTCCTCAGCCATGATAGGTTTGGAAGAAAGGTTAGAGACCAGCTAAAACAGGTGCTCAAGGTTATTCCTGATCAGCAGGCCCAGGATTTAGCTGAGCTACCAGGGGCTTTATGTTTTGCAATAGACGCTATGAGAGATTCTATTCTCCAAGCCTCACGCCTTACGCTTGGGCTGGTACATATGCGTAGAATCTTATGGCTGAAAAAAGCGCCATGCAAAAAGCTCCTGGATAGTTTTCCTTTTCACAGTGAACAGCTGTTTGGGGATGATTTGGATAAATACATCCAAAAAATTTCTAGTGGAAAAAGTACCCTTGTGCCAGTTAGGAAGAGGAGTAAACATAATTAATTTAAACAAGATCCTTCTCCAGTGCAGTCACGACGGCCTCCGCCAAGTTCCAGAGGTTAACCTCAGGGTTAACTCCAGGGACAAAAGAAGTCCTGGGGGAGGAAACCTACAAGACAAAATACTAAAGCCTCTGTAACAACACCTGAGTATGAAAGGGGCTAAAGCAGTTTAGGACATTCCATTTCCGAACCCAAAGGCAGCTACCGAACACTTCAATCAGCCGAACAAGAAACCATATGAATAATTCTCCCCCAAGTACGAGACAAGGCTCTGTATTGAGGTTCAAACAGGAATTAATTTTTATTTTGAGATCTCACACAAATATATACAACAGGATTAAAGTACAACCTCTCACCAGAAACCTAATTAACATAATTATCTAATCCTTTAGACAGCCTAGGTGACTGAGAGACATGATCTTTAGGACAGACTTCACGTCTCCTAGCTCACCATACAATACACATGACAAGGTAGCCAGATACCTTACATCGCCAATCCATACATGTACACCCCTTTTATACCTTATTCTATAAATAATGACACAGACACCTGCTGGATGTAAATGGCCTTTTAGGCCTTTATTTTAACAATAAACCAAACTAAACTTTTTATTTAAACTTCTGTAAACCATTTTATTTTACCATCTATTTTCTTATAACCAAAACCAGCTCATCAGATAAACAGTTGTTGATCCCTGACGACCCCATTTCTTCTTGAGCTTGTAATCCCAACTTTTTATGGCATTCGTCCCCAGCCGCCAACTTGCCTCGGGGACTTACCAATTAACCACAGACCCCCAACTTATTAGTCCGTCAGTCTGGCCAGCCGCCAGACCACCCGGGAGGACTCCATACCTATGATGGGTCCTAACTTTTGCAAAACCTCATCTTGAATAGTATAAAATTGTATTTCAGCCGTCAAGGACCCTACCGCCACCTGCACTCATGTTCAACTCATATTATTCCAAACCCTCCCTTTTAAGGGCGGGCGGGCGGGAACGTTCCTCCTGACCTGCTGCTCCAGACTGCTGACCTTTCTACACTCACGTGCCTTCACATCAACTCTACTCCACCCCCTTTTACTCCATCCTCCAATCAGGTAAGCCTTGTAACTTTCTTAACCCCTCGTACCATTCCCCTGCGTAAGCCTTGCACCCTGTCATGTATGTCCTACGCTTACGTTGCACTACAGCTACGTACATGTCTTTATCATACATCTCAATACAGAACTCCTTCATACATACTCCTTCATACAATTGCAGGGTTAATTAGCCCAGACAACAATGGCTAATTGGTTAATTAGCCCAGACAACAGTGGCTGAAAGAGAAGCTACACTAGACTCATTTACATTATAGCAGACACAGACAGAGACAGGTGGCTGGAACTGACATCAGCATCTCCTAACAGTATTTGTCCCAGCATTATGAATCAGCCACTATTTCTAATATGGCAGATACAGGGTTCATAATTTTCTTGGTCACCCTGCGCCCAAAAGTGACTCCCCTCACACCCTCCTTATGAAGGGACGCCCTTGCTCACTTGAAAGGGGGGGGGGAGATTTCTGCAGTTCTCAAGGGTCTAGCAGGTAGAGTGTCGAGACAGATGGGTGACTTCCTCAATAACTCTAGGGTACAAATTAGAGTTCTGAAAATTCCCTTCACCTTGTTTTCTCAGATCAAACGTTCCCAGGGATCCAGAGAAAAAGAAGTCTCTCTTTCAAGCATTGGACCATATTTTGTCTCAAAAAGTGATCTCAGTGGTCCTCATGGAAGAAAAGGGATTGGGGTTTTATTTAAACCTTTTCACTGTACCAAAACCAAATGGGAATGTCAGACCCATTCTAGATCTCAAAGATCTAAACCATTTTTTGAATGTCCGCTCTTTTCGCATGGAGTCAATCTGATCAGTAATCTCCATCCTACAAGGGGGAGAACTTCTGGCATCAATCGACATCAAGGATGCATACCTCCATGTGCCTATTTTCCCTGCTCACCAGAAATATCTATGTTTCGAGGTAGAAAACCTTCTTTTCAGTTTGTAGCTCTGCCTTTCGGTCTAGCTACTGAACTACTGTTTACAAAGGTCCTGGCCCCTCCTCTAGCCAGATTAAAGGCCCAAGGTATAATGCTTAAAGCTTACCTAGATGATCTGCTCTTGATAGACCAGTCGGTAGCCCACTTAGACCAAAGTATGATGATCACCACAGTCAACTACCTGGAGTACTTAGGTTGGGTTCTCAACCTAGAGAAATCTTCCTTAAAACCATCAGGGAGATTAGAATACTTGAGTCATCATAGATACAGCCCACAAAAGGGTATTCTTGACCCGGGCAAAGATCAGTGCCTTAAAGGAACTGATTCAAATGGCCAAGGCAAAGAAAAATCCTTCTATTCGACTTTGCGTGAGGTTGTTGGGAAAGATGGTGGCTTCATTCAAGGCCGTTCCTTATACTTAGTTTCATTCGAGGCTACTGCAAAACAGTATCCTATCAACTTGGAACAAGAAGGTGCAAGCTCTAGATTTCCCAATGTGTCTTTCTCCAAGGGTGTGCTGGAGCCTCAGTTGGTGGTTGATAATCAAGAATCTGCAGAAGGGAAAATCCTTCCTACCAGTTACCTGGAAGGTGGTGACAACAGATGCCAGCCATTCAGATTGGGGAGCGACTGTCCAAGGGAAATGGTCCAGATCATAAATGACCTTGCCCATCAACAATCTAGAGATTCGGGTAGCCTGCTTGGTTCTGAGGGCCTGTATGTTCAGGTTACAGAATTGTCCTGTCGGGATCCAATCCAACAATGCCACAGCAGTGGCTTATATCAATCACCAAGGGGGCACGAAAAGTCATGCGGCCCAGAGAGAGGTGAACAACATACTAGCTTGTGCAGAAAACAATGTACCTTGCCTATTGGTAGTCTTCATTCCAGGAATAGAAAATTGGCAGGCAGACTACTTGAGTCGCCAGCAGTTGTTCCCAGAAGAATGGTCCCTTCACCCCAATATCTTCCTGACAATATGCCAATGATGGGGGATCCCAGACGTGGATCTGTTTGCGTCCAGGTTCAACAAAAATATCGACAACTTTGTGTCAAGAACAAGGGATCCGCTAGCGTGCGGAACAGATGCCTTGGTGTTCCCATGGAATCAGTTCTCACTGATTTATGCATTCCCCCCTATTCTGCTGTTTCCATTAATTATTCGCAGGATCAAGCAGGAAGGGAAGTCAGTGATTCTTGTGGCCCAGAAGATCCTGGTATTCAGAGATCATAAGGATGGCGGTAGGGGATCCATGGACCCTACCACCACGTCCAGACCTTCTCTTGCAGGGTCCGGGATTCCATCCTACCTTACAAAGGCTAAATTTAATGCTATTTAACGGGTTTGGCTAATGAGACACACATTCTGAAGAAGCGTGGGCTATCAGGTTCAGTGGTATCTACCTTGACTAATGCAAGAAAGCCGGCCTCCAGAATCATATATTATAGAGTCTGGAAGGCATATGTCTCCTGGTGTGAATCCAGGGGTTGGCACCCCAGGAAGTATGTCATAGCTGAAATCCTTGACCTTCTGCAGATGGGGCTAGTAATGAAGCTGGCCTTGAAAACTATCAAAGGCCAGGTCTCTCCTTATCGGCATTATTTTAACGACCACTTGCTTCGCATTCTTTGGTCCGTAGCTTTATTCAGGGGGTGACACGGTTTAATCCTCCAGTTAGGTCACCCCTGAACCCTTGGGACTTGAATTTAGTTCTATCGGCATTACAAAAACAGCATTTTGAGCCGATACAGCATATCCCTTGGTCCTTTTGACACGGAAACTCATTTTTCTGGTAGCCATAGCTTCTGCAAGAAGGGTATCAGAGTTGGCTGCTCTTTCTTGTAAAGAGCCATATTTAATTATTCACAAGGATAAGGTGGTATTGCATCCTCATCCTAATTTTCTACCGAAGGTAGTGTCAGGGTTTCATCTAAACCAGGATATTGTTTTACCCTCCTTTTTTCCAGAACCCTGTTCTACGGAAGATAAGTCACTTAAATATCTGGATGTGGTGAGAGCAGTCTAGTCTACTTGAAGGCGACTGCACAGATTAAAAAAACTGATGTTTTGTTTGTGTTGCCTGAAGGTCCTAAAAAAGACAGGCAGCATCGAAATCTACCATGTCTAAATGGATTTGGCAAGTAATTGTTCAAGCTTATGGTTTGAAGAGGAAGATTCCACCCTCTCAAATCAAAGCGCACTCCACTAGGGCTGTTAGTACTTTGTGGGCAGTGCATCACCAAGCTTCCATGGCTCAAATCTGCAAGGCCTTAACTTCGTCTTCATTCCATGTATATACCATATTCTATCAGGTGGACGTAAGAAGGCGTGAGGATATTGCCTTTGGGCATAGTGTGTTGCAGGCAGCATTATAAGTCCTCTGGTCTCATGGTGCCCTACTTTTGTTGTGTCTCCCTCCCCTCAGTTGGCATTGCTCTGGGACATCCCACATAGATAAAGAAAATAGGATTTTTTTAACAGCTTACCTGTAAAATCCTTTTCTTGGAGTATACCATGGAACAGAGGTTCCTCCACACTTCTAATACACGTATATTGATTTGCTACAAAACTGAGGTACTCCCAGTAGTGGGAAGGGTTATATAGGGAGTGGACTTCTTGTCTTAGGGTGTGCCATGTCCATCACCTGAAGGTAGCCTATAACCTACATAGTAACTACTATGGCTCTGTGTCCCGTGATGTACTTCAAGAGAAGGATTTTACAGGTAAGCTGCTATAAAAATCCTATTTTTTTATAACCCAACCCTGACGTGTACTTCTCAACATTGTCCCTTACTTTTTTGGAGAGTTCCTTGGTCTTCGTGGCAGTCTTTGGTTAGTAATCCCTCTTGCTTGGTGTTGCAATCTCTGGGGCCTTTCATAAAGGTGTGTATATGTAATGACAGATCATGTAACACTTAAAGTGCACACAGGTGGACATCATTTCACTAATTATGTGACTTCTTAACCACCTCGCGCCCGCCCTATAGCCGAATGACGGCCGTAGAGCAGGCGCGTTCATCTGGGAGGCCGTCCCTGGACGTCCTAATGTTTACTTCCGCAATGCGCTCCGCCGCGGGCATGCATCGCGGAAGTTCTGTGTTTGCCGCGTCCCCGGGGACAGGCAAACACAGATCGCTGTAAACGGCCAATCACAGCGGCCGTTTACAGCGCGATCGGCGTGTCCAATGGGAGATGATCTCATATGTAAACATATGAGATCATCTCTCAGCGCCGCTCTCCCTCCTCACACAGAGTGTGAGAGGGGAGAGATGAACGGCTGCAGCGGCAGCCGTTCTGCTTTGCTAAAAAAATAAAAAAAAAATAAAAGTAAAAAAAAAAGTGCCATCCTCCCCCAGCAGTGCCATCCATCCTCCCCCAGCAGTGCCATCCACCCCCCCCAGCAGTGCCATCCTGCCCCAGTGCCATCCTGCCCCAGTGCCATCCTGCCCCAGTGCCATCCACCCCAGTGCCATCCACCCCAGTGCTACCTGCCCCCAGTGCCATCCACCCCAGTGCTATCTGCCCCCAGTGCCACCTGCCCACAGTGCCACCTGTTGTCAGTGCCATTTGTCCCCAGTGCCATCTGTTATCAGTGCCACGTATAAGTGCCATCTGTCATCAGTGCCACGTGTCATCAGTGCCACATAGTGCCATCTGTCATCAGTGCCACGTATTAGTGCCATCTGTCATCAGTGCCACGTATCAGTGCCATTTGTCATCAGTGCCACCTGTCAGTGTCACGTGCCATCTGTTGTCAGTGTCACGTGTCATCAATGCCACTTATCAGTGCCATCTGTCATCAGTGTCACGCATCATCAGTGCCATGTATTAGTGCCATCTGTCATCGGTGGCACGTATTAGTGCCACGTATTAGTGCCACGTGTCTTCCGTGCCACGTATTAGTGCCACGTGTCATCAGTGCCACGTATAAGTGCCACGTGTCATCAGTGCCACGTATAAGTGCCACGTGTCATCAGTGCCACATATTAGTGCCATCTGTCATCAGTGCCACGTGTCATCAGTGCCACGTATAAGTGTCATCATTGCCACGTATCAGTGCCATCTGTCATCAGTGTCACGTGTCACGTGTCATTGTCCTGGTGCTTCAAAAGTGTAATAAATAGTCAACAAGTTAGATGTGTAATTTATGTTCCTAGAACACATGATGGCGCTACCTGCATGTTGGGCCTCTCTATGTGGCCAGGCTGTGAAAAAGTCCCACACATGTGGTATTGTAATACTCAGGAGGAGTAGCAGAATTTTTTGGGGGGTGTCATTTGTGGTATACACATGCCATGTGAGAGAAATAACCTATTACAATGACAATTTTGTGGAGAAAAAAAATGAAAAATCTTAATTTTGCAAAGAATTGTGGGAAAAAAATGACAACATCAAAAAGCTCACCATGCCTCTTACTAAATACCTTGGAATGTCTACTTTCCAAAAAGGGGTCATTTGGGGGGTATTTGTACTTTCCTGACTTGTTCGGGTCACAAGAAGCGAGATAGGCCACCAGTACATCAGATGTGATCAATTTTGTGCGATTTGCACCACAGCTTGTAGACTCTCTAACTTTCACAAAGACCAAATAATATCCACTAATTTGGGTTATTTTTACCAAAGATATGTAGCAGTATAAATTGTGGCCAAAATTTATGAAGAAAAATTAATAATTTGCATAATTCTGTCACAGAAACAAAGAAATATGCGTTTTTTTTTCAAAATTTTCAGTCTTTTATTTTTATTTATAGCGCAAAAAAAATAAAAACCCCAGAGGTGATCAAATACCACCAAAAGAAAGCTCTATTTGTGGGAAAAAAAGGACAAAAAATTCATTTGGGTACAGTGTTGCATGACTGAGTAATTGTCATTCAAAGTGTGAGAGCACCGAAAGCTGAAAATTGGTCTGGGCAGGAAGGGTGTTTAAGTGCCCAGTAAGCAAGTGGTTAAGGTAATTGGTTGCACCAGAGTTTTTTATGGGCTTCATAACAAAGGGGGTGAATACATACGCACATGCCAATTATCCGTTTTTTATTGCTGAAAAATAGTTTTATGCACCGTATTTTTCGGTGTATAACACGCACCGGTGTATAACACGTGCCAGCATATAACATGCACCCCAAGTTTAGGAGGGAATTTTAAGGAACCACAAGGCCATCCCTAGTCTAGTGGTAAGCTGAGCACAATACCTGCCAAAGTTTAATGCCAGGAGGGAAGTTTATGTGTCAGGGACAGTTGAGAGGTATGGCCACTGCCTCATTCGCCAATATAGTCATGTACAATGCAGGACCTGCAGTTCTGCATTGTATGTGAGGACCACAAGTATCCGCTCACATTCTGGAAGTGGAGGATTGCAGAGGAAAATGCTGGATGTTGGGGAGAAAAGAAGGAGGTAAGTATTTCTCCATTTTATACACCTCCCCACCCCCAATTAAACAAGCATTTAAAGTGATTGTAAAGATTTTTTTTTTTTTAAATAACAATTATGCCATACTACCTACTCTAGTAGTACCTGCTCTCTACTCCCCGACCAGCGCTCCTGGCTCCTCCCTTTTCGCAGAGTGCCAACCATAGGATTCCATTTCGATGGTGGCACTCGAGTGGGCTGTTTGTGTATATTCAGACCCCCCCCCCCATTCTATGCAGACAGGTTTTAACTGAGAGTAGCAGAAGTCAATGGCTCCTGCTGCTCTCAGATAAGCCTGTGGGAGGGAAGAAGAGCTGCTGCAGATGTGCACAATGCTGGATCCAGATCGGGCTCAGGTAGTATAAGCCCTTGTACACACGGTCGGAGAATCCATCGGAATGTGTCCTATCGGACCGGGTCGTCGGATATATCCGTCGGACCCAATTTTCCAACATGTTGGAAATATTTCCCGACCAACTGACCCATCGGACATACTCCGATCATGTGTAGAGAATTTTGATCAGACCAAGTGCCACGCATGCTCAGATCAAATTCCTACATCAAAGCTATTGGCTACTAGCCTGAACGTAGTGCCATTGTAACAAAATTACGTCATCACGTTCTGAAAGATCGGATTTTTCACCAACTTTGTCCGACCGTGTGCATGCAACAGTTTCGGACAAGATCCGACGGACAAAATCCGATGGAAAAAATCCGACGGAGAAAATCCGACGGAGAAAATCCGACGGAGAAAATCCGACGGAGAAAATCCGACGGATTTGGTTGTGGAAATCTCCGACCGTGTGTACAGGGGCTTAGACTCCTTTCACACTGGGGTGGTGCAGGCTTTAGCAGTAAAGCACCGTTAGTTTTAGCGGCACTCTACCGCTGTTATAGAGGCGCTTTTTGCCCGCTAGCGGGGAGCTTTTAACCCCTGCTAGCAGCCGAGGAAAGGGTTAATAGCACCTGTTTTGCAATGCTTTGACAGCACTGCCCATTCATTTCAATTGGCAGGGTCAGTGGAGGAGCGGTGTATACATCGCTCCCTCACTGCCCCACAGATGTTACTTGCAGGACCTTTTTTCCCGCCCTGCAAGCGCACCGCTTTCACACTGGGGTGTCTTGAGAGCCACTCTTCAGGCACTTTACAGGTGATATTTTTAGCACTAAAACACCTGAAAGTCACCCCAGTGTGAAAGGGGACCAAGCCTATTTTTTTTACATTTGGTGTTTACAAGTGAAAATCATTTTTTCTTGATCATACATCACGGGACACAGGAGCTTCATTACATAGTGGGTTATATAGGCACCTCTGGTGATTGGACACTGGTTGACCCCAATTAAGGAGAATTCCTCCCCTATATAACCCCTCCCATATGGGAGGCACCTCAGTTTTGTAGCAAAGCAATAAGAAACCACGTAAAACCCAAGAGGGGCGGGAGCCCTGTGTCCCGTGATGTACACTCAAGAAAAGGATTTTACAGGTAAGCTGTATATAAAAATCCCATTTTCTTGATCATACATCACGGGACACAGGAGCTTCATTACATAGTGGGATGTCCCAAAGCAATGCTCAGATTGAGGGGAGGGAGACACAGATCATAATTATAGACGGCCAGGGACCGGAGGACCTAAACTGCAGCCTGCAGTACACTGCGCCCAAAGGCGATATCCTCTTGCCCTCTGACATCCACCTGATAGAATCTGGTGAATGTGTGGACTGATGACCAAGTTGCAGCCTTACAGATCTGAGCCAGGGAGGCCTGGTGATGCGGTTCCCAAGAAGCATTTACAGCACTCGTTGAGTGCGCTTTCACTTGAAAAGGAGGAATCTTCCCCTTTACACTATAGGCCTGAGAAATAACCTGTCTAATCCACCTTGAGAGAGTGGATTTTGACGCCGCCTGGCCCTTCCTAGGGCCTTCTGGCAAAATAAACAAGCAATCAGTTTTCCTTATCTGAGCAGTTGCTTGAAGATATATACTGATTGCTCTAACCACATCCAAAATGTGCAAAGATTCTTCTTCTGCGGACTGTGGGTCCGGAAAAAAGGATGGTAGGATTACGTCTTGATTCAAATGGAATCCCGAAACCACCTTAGGTAAAAAGGACCGGTTGGGACGCATGACCACCCGGTCCTTATGAATAATTAGATACGGCTCCTTGCTGGAGAGAGCTGCTAGCTCTGATACTCTTCTAGCCGTGGATATGGCTAACAAGAAGACCAATTTTTTAGTCAGGAGAACTAATGAAGCCAGATGCAAAGGTTCAAATGGTTGCCCCTGCAAAGCCGAGAGAACCAAATTCAGATCCCATGTGCATACCGGAGGTTTGACTGGCGGTCTTAACCGCATGGCCCCCTGGATGAAAGCCTGCACCAGGGAATGCGATGCAAGTGGGTTCTGAAAAAACACTGACAGGGCCGAAATCTGCAACTTGATAGTGCTTATGGCCAAATTCATTTCTAGGCCTGACTGGAGGAAGGCCAAGATCCTGCTAATGACATACTTTCTAGGATGCCATTTCCTGAGCGCACACCAGGAAACATATGCCCTCCAGATTTTGTAATAAATAAGCCTGGAGGCCGGCTTTCTGGCATTGACCAGAGTAGAAAGGACTGGCCCCGAAAGGCCACGGTCTCTCAGAATGTGGGTCTCAGCAGCCAAACCGTCAAATTCAGACTGTGTAAAGCAGGATGGTAAATTGGACCCTGTGAGAGCAGATCTGGCCGGAGAGGGAGGATCCATGGCCTGTCTACTGCCAACTTCATGATCTCTGCGTACCACGGTCGCCTAGGCCAAGCCGGGGCCACCAAAAAAAAACAATTTTTTTCTCCCTCTTGACTCTTCCCAGGAATCGCGACAGAAGCGGGCTCGGGGGGAAGGCATAGATCAGATTGTACTGATCCCAGGGAACTGTCAGAGCATCTGACCCCTGAGCAAGTGCATCTCTTGTCCTTGACACAAAATTGTCCAGGTTCCTGTTGAACCTGGATGCAAACAGATCTACGTCTGGAGTACCCCACCTGTGACATATGTTCCGAAACACGTCGGGGTGCAGAGCCCATTCTCCTGGGCACAACTGCTGGCGGCTCAGAAAATCCACCTGCCAATTTTCCACTCCTGGAATGAAGACTGCAGAAAGACACGGAACATGCTTTTCTGCCCAGACAAGTATGCGATTCACCTCTTTTTGGGCCACCAGACTCCTGGTACCGCCCTGGTGATTGATATAAGCCACTGCTGTGGCATTGTCGGACTGAACCCGAACAAGGAGACCTCGTAGTGTGCAAGACCACTTTAAGAGAGCTATATAAACTGCCCGGATCTCCAAGACATTTATGGGCAATAGCCTCTCGATCGCAGACCATTTCCCCTGCGAGCACGTCTCCTCCAACACTGCTCCCCAGGCTGGCATCTGTCGTGATAATCTTCCATGGAAGAGGAAGAAAAGTTTTGCCCTTCAGCAAAATTCTTGGTTTGTAACCACCAGACGAGACTCTTGCGTGTCCCTGGGGATAGATGCATGGGAAGATCCAAGGATTGGGGCTTCCTGTTCCAAGCCGCAAGGATGCATCTTTGGAGAGGCCTTGAGTGAAACTGGGCAAATGGGACGGCCTCAAAGGAGGCGACCATTTTCCCTAACAGTCTCATGCATAATCGAATGGGGGATGATCTCCTGCCCAGAATTAGGCGCACCAGATCCCCAATGGCCAAGGCTTTTGGCCTTGAAAGAAACACCTTACCCTGAGAGGTGTCGATGACCATACCCAGGTATTCCAACCTGGTGGCAGGCTGTAGGGACGACTTTTCTAGGTTTATAATCCAACCTAGGCGTTCCAGGTGTTCTAGCGTTCTGGTAACGCTGCGGTTCAGGAACGCTACTGTTTTCTTCATGAGAAGTAAATCGTCTAGATAAGCCATGACGGCTATACCCTGAGCTCTTAGGTTTGCCAAGAGAGGGTCCAGAATCTTCGTGAAGACTCGAGGGGCCGTAGCAAGCCCGAACGGCAAGGCCACAAATTGAAAATGGCGCCGCTCTACCGCGAACCTTAGAAATTTTTGGTGTGTGGGAAAAATTGGCACATGAAGATATGCATATTTGATGTCTATTGATGCCATAAACTCTCCCCCTTGCAGGGAGGAGACTACAGTGCGGATTGACTGCATTCGGAAGGACCGGAGGCGTAAAAACCGGTTCAGATCCTTCAGATATAGGATAGGTCTGACACTTCCATTTGGCTTTGGAACGGTGAAGAGATTCGAGTAAAATCCTGAACCCTGTTCTTTTGGGTCCACTTCTACTATCACCCCCTGGGATAGTAAGTGATCCAAGGCCAGAAGTAGCGGTTTTTGCTTTACTGGATCCCTGGGATCCTTGACCTTAGGAAACGAGAAGGTGGAATCTCCTGAAACTCTAGCCTGTAGCCCAGATATACCGAAGAGATCACCCACTTGTCCCGGATCTCTTCCCGCCAGGCTCCTGCAAACTGCAGGAGCCTTCCCCCCACTCGGCCGAGCAGGGGCGACCCTTCACAAGGAAGCTTTTGGGCTCTGCTTGGCAGGCATTCGCCCCCAAGTCTTTTTCTGCCCCTGGGCTTGGCGTTTCCTGTAGAGGAGGGCTGAGAAGGCCGTCGCCACTGCTTAGAGCTAGATGCTCCGGGAGAGAGAGCATGCCTAAATGAAGGACGCTTGCTCCTTTTGACTGGAAGGAGAGTAGATTTACCTCCTGAGATTTTTTGGACAAATTTGTCTAATTCTTCTCCAAACAAACGTTCCCCTTTAAACGGGAACCCAATCAAATGCTTCTTGCATGACAGCTCAGCTGCCCAATTCTTTAGCCATAGGGCCCTTCGCATGTGTACCAACATGAGAGACAAACGTGATGCTTGTTGGACAGAATCCAAAATCGCATCAATCATGAAACACAGAATATGAGGTATTTCTGCATAATTTTCTACTTCCTCACTGGGAAGGAGCCCAAGCATCTGCTTAACCTGTTCCTTGAGGAACTGACACAACCCCACGGCTGCGACTGTAGGTTGCACTACAGCGCTAGCTATGGAAAAGGAGGCTTTTAATAAGGTTTCCAGCTTTTTATCAGTTGGATCTTTAAATACCTGTGCATTATCCAAGGGACAAGTCAGGTTTTTATTCACGCAAGAAACAGCCGCATCAACAGATGGGACCCCCCACTTCTTGGTGAAACTTTCCTCCAGAGGATAATGCATAGAAAACCTTTAAGGAGGAGCAAACAGTTTATCAGCATGTCCCCAATCCTCATACAACAATTCTTCCATTAAGGGATGAATTGGGAAGGAATAGGCAGTCTGTGGGGCTTTCCTGACTCCTAGGGAAGAAACAGAGGACGTAGCGACTTCAGCAGCAGGCATTCTGAATGTGGTACGCACCAATTCAGTATAATACTGCACCTGTTTTCTGAGCGCCTGGGAGGAGGGGACTCTCTCCTCTTCCTCTGATTCCTCCGACTGCTCAAGATCCCTGTCCCAAGATAGGGATCTCTCCTCATTGTCAGAAGAATCATCTGAGAGAGGAATGTCAGCAGAGGGAGGGGATCTACCCCTTTTCCTGCTATCTTTCAGGGAAGAAGAAATAAAATTCATTATTCTCCCTTCAAAACCCTCCAATGTAGCCCTAAGGGAGTCCTCAGTGACATAAACCAGGGCTGGGACATTAGGAGAGGCTGCAAAACCTGACAGGGGCACGGACTCGTCTTGAGAGGCTGGCTCCAGTCTTGCAGGGGGGGGTGGTAACTTACAGGCAATTTTAGAACCCCTGGACCTAGGCGGTGATTTACCAGTGCCCTTGATACCTCCCCCTGAGACCCTCTTACGAGGAGACATAATCCTAAGCTACAAAGCAGAGGTACTAGTACAAGTGCAATCACTGTTGTGCTTAAAGTCTCACAATAAATATATATGCTTAAACTGCACAACCTGATGCTGAGTAGGTGTCTAAGGTTTGCCTGGATCCAATCCCCACGGATGCTTACTGCCCACAGCTCCCGTGTCTCCAATTACAGCCCCCTGATGCTCTGGGCTTTTTAAATCTGCCGCCTGGCGCCTGCGCAGTACAGCGCCGTGCACGGCTCACAACCACACTCCCCCCTCCTCCATTAGGCCGGTAACGCGCCCGGCGCGTGTGCACGAGGACTGCGGGATCCAGGGGGGGAAAGGAGAACTCCACCGGAGCTGCATGTGACCCCCAGACTACGTTGGACCCCTGTGTTACCTTGTTGTGGCAGGGACTGCAGTGGAGACGTGAGACAGCTGGAGAACCAGGCTTCACTGAGCGTGTGTACTGAAAGGCATGTAAGTATGCATCAGGCTGCTCTTACTCCCTCTAGTGGTGGAAACCAGGTAAGACATACAACTACTCAAAATGAAGAAATCCATCATATAATTATATATATAGGATTAACTTCCCTTACCTGTCCTCGCCGCAGGAATTGCTGAAACAGACAAATTCCAGCCTTCACCCATCACGGCGGGCAGTGTTAGCCAACCTTCAGGTTTATCTGGGGCTCTTTCTCGGAAGACCCTCCTACCTGGACCATGTAAAAGGCTCTGCCAGAAACTTTCGTGCACTCTGTGTAAACAGTACACCAATACTGGTTTTCCCAGAGCCCAGTCTTCCAATAGGAGAGGACTTACAGGCCAAACCTCGTTTCTTCGGGTGACGAGGCCCGGGTACCATACCATCTTGGGAGTCAAATATCGGCCTGAGGTATGGATCCGGTTTGTTGTAGCCCTTAGGCCCTCGTAGGGACCTGCACAGAGCTAAAGTTTTACGTGACCAACTACCATAGAAACTGGCGAAAAAACTGAGGTGCCTCCCATATGGGAGGGGTTATATAGGGGAGGAATTCTCCTTAATTGGGGTCAACCAGTGTCCAATCACCAGAGGTGCCTATATAACCCACTATGTAATGAAGCTCCTGTGTCCCGTGATGTATGATCAAGAAAAAAAGATTTTCACTTGTAAACACCAAATGTAAAAAAAATAGGCTTGGTCCCCTTTCACACTGGGGTGACTTTCAGGTGTTTTAGTGCTAAAAATATCACCTGTAAAGTGCCTGAAGAGTGGCTCTCAAGACACCCCAGTGTGAAAGCGGTGCGCTTGCAGGGCGGGAAAAAAGGTCCTGCAAGTAACATCTTTGGGGCAGTGAGGGAGCGATGTATATACCGCTCCTCCACTGACCCTGCCAATTGAAATGAATGGGCAGTGCTGTCAAAGCATTGCAAAACAAGCGCTATTAACCCTTTCCTCGGCTGCTAGCAGGGGTTAAAAGCTCCCCGCTAGCGGGCGAAAAGCGCCTCTATAACAGCGGTAGAGTGCTGCTAAAACTAACAGTGCTTTACTGCTAAAGCCTGCACCACCCCAGTGAGAAAGGAGTCTAAGCCCCTGTACACACGGTCGGAGATTTCTACAACCAAATCCGTCGGATTTTGCCCTTCGGATTTTGTCCGTCGGATCTTGTCCGAAACTGTTGCATACACATGGTCGGACAAAGTTGGCGAAAAATCCGATCTTTCAGAACGTGATGACGTAATTTCGTTACGATGGGACTACGTTCAGGCTAGTAGCCAATAGCTTTGATGTAGGAATTTGATCTGAGCATGCGTGGCACTTGGTCCGATCAAAATTCTCTACACATGATCGGAGTATGTCCGATCGGCCCAGTTGGTCGGGAAATATTTCCAACATGTTGGAAAATTGGGTCCGACGGATATTCAGACGGAATCAGTCCGATGCATACCACACACAGTCGGATTATCCGACGACATTCCGACGGATTCTCCGACCGTGTGTACAAGGGCTTATACTACCTGAGCCCGATCTGGATCCAGCGTTGTGCACATCTGCAGCAGCTCATCTTCCCTCCCACAGGCTTATCTGAGAGCAGCAGGAGCCATTGACTTCTGCTGCTCTCCGTTAAAACCTGTCTGCATAGAATGGGGGGGGGGGGGGTCTGAATATACACAAACAGCCAACTCGAGTGCCACCATCGAAATGGAATCCTATGGTCTGCGAAAAATGAGGAGCCAGGAGCGCTGGTCGGGGAGTAGAGAGCAGGTACTACTAGAGTAGGTAGTATGGCATAATTGTTATTTAAAAAAAAAAATCTTTACAATCACTAATGCTTGTTTAATTGGGGGCGGGGAGGTGTATAAAATGGAGAATACTTACCTCCTTTTCTCCCCAACATCCAGCATTTTCCTCTGCAATTCTCCACTTCCAGAATGTGAGCGGATACTTGTGGTCCTCACATACAATGCAGAACTGCAGGTCCTGCATTGTACATGACGATATTGGCGAATGAGGTAGTGGCCATACCTCTCAACTGTCCCTGATTTCGAGGGACTGTCCCTGATTTCAAGCAATGTCCCTCATTCCTCCTCATTTGTCCCTCATTTTGGTCTGATCTAAATAGTTGTATTTAAAATGCACTTTTTATCTTTCAAAAGGTGTTTCCCAATGCTAAGCCTTTCATCCAATTTCTAAATTGCTGCATTTGCATACTTACCAACTGTCCCGAATTTCCCAGGACATTCCCGGGATTTAGACTCTTTTCCCAATTTTATTGTTTCCCAGGAAATGTCTAGAGAAATCATTTTTTCCCTGATTTTTCACCGCCGCCACTAGAGGTCCGCAGCTGGCGGACACAATGTCCCCGCCGGCCGCCCTTTTTTAAGAAGACCAGAAAAAGTAGAACACAGTTGGGTGGCTACAATAGAAATTGAGCTGCTGTGGCTCCGCCCTGCTGCCGGTCTGTTATGGAAAGGGGGTGGGCGGTGGTTCTATTGTAAACACGTGGCCTCTGTTCTGTAATGG
The DNA here is from genome assembly GCF_037356315.1 of Lithobates pipiens. NCBI lineage: Eukaryota > Metazoa > Chordata > Amphibia > Anura > Ranidae > Lithobates > Lithobates pipiens. The sequence goes on along the minus strand of NW_027507685.1, from coordinate 118,115,562 downwards.
TGGCTGAGACACCTCTACTAGGACAGCTGATCTCCACTGGGGACACCTGATGCAAGGACAGACTCTGCTGGGAGCACCTGATGGCATCTGGTGGCAGGCGACGTGGCAGATGTCATGCTCAGAGGTCCAACCGATTCTGGATTATGGTGATTTGAATGATTTCATTCTATATTACAATGCAATAATAGTAATAATGCGCTTCAATCATCCTGACACCATAACAACCATGGTGCTGGGATAATTGAAGCACTAACACCAGGTGTTTGGAGTATCTTTATCTGCTGATTTGTTAAACTCTGGAATACACATTTCTATTGTGGTGTAGGATCTGGGCCTGCTGTCCCTCCATCCCTCTTTCCTTCTTTCTCTTTCCTTCCTTCTCTTTCCTTCCTTCTCTCTCCTTCCTTCTCTCTCCTTCCTTCTCTCTCCTTCCTTCTCTCTCCTTCCTTCTCTCTCCTTCCCTCTCTCTCCTTCCCTCTCTCTCCTTCCTTCTCTCTCCTTCCTTCTCTCTCCTTCCCTTCTTCTTTCCTTCTCTTCTTCTTTCCTTCCCTTCTTCTTTCCTTCCCTTCTTCTTTCCTTCCCTTCTTCTTTCCTTCCCTTCTTTTTTCCTTCTCTCTCCCTCCCTCCCTCCTTCTTTTCCCCTTTCTTTCTCCATCTCTCATTCATCTCAGACTCTAACTACACCCCCATTTGAACAACGCCCATATAAGCAGTGCCCACTATTTCACGTAAAACACGCCCATTGTTCGGAGCTGTGCGCACTGCATTTTTCTTTTTTTGCTATGTCACACCTACAAATGCATGCCCTGCCCCCTAATTATAATAAGACTCCGCCTACAGCCAAAAAAGTGTCCCTATACATTTTTTTACAATGTTGGCAACTATGCATTTGTAAATTTTAAAAGCCAATATACAGGAATAGTAGTGGTAAATTAATTAATTAATTCTCCTTTAAGGGAGTGTGGCAGGGGTCATGTCCTATGCCTACATACATTTGCTAGTAAGTGTCCTTCATACCCATTTCAAAATGTTGGGAGGTATGGCAGTGGCTTTTATTGGTTAAGTAGAGTAGCTTTGTGGGACTGGCCAGGGAGGAAGCCTGCAGCAGCAAAGAATAAGGTATGTGGGCATACAATCCTTATTTTTAAAGGCTAACCAGAGTTCAGTTTTATCGAAGTTCCAGTTCTGCAGATACATTCTTCCGGTCTGCATTCAGGCTTTAATAAATCACTCTTTACGGTTATGGTGTGATATATCTTCACTAGGAAGGCTTCAAGTCTCTCAGCTCTCAAACTTTGGAACATATGGTACTGTGGGCTGTGTTGAATGATGTATGTAAATGATAATTGAAGCGGGTGCACTATTCTGCACGACAGCATGGTGCGCTGAGGCATCTCATTTGTTAGTAAAATTACCTATATTTGTTTTGCAGGAGGTCCAGATAACAGGTGATTTACAGATGAATAAAAAGTCCCATCACCTGCTCTTTGGTGTCTGTCAGCATCATTGCTTGCTATAGGCAGCTGCATTGTTTTCTCCTGTCATTGCTGAGAGATCTAAACATTATACAGGTAAAGACAAGTGTTCTATGCAATGCTATGTAAAGCTGAACTTCAGACAAATTACTAAAAATACTGGTGCAATGCATACTGTATATCAGAGATGTGTTACCTGCCACATGATTTGTACGTCTGTCCAGCAGGTCCTGAGATTTGCCCAGCCCTGCCAGACAGCACAGCCAGGAAGGGGACACATTTCTTAAAGCAATACAGCCTTGTCACAATTCTGCCCCCAGCCTATAACTGGACAGTGAAGGAGAATCAACTGGCTGATGAGACCAACACCATCCACTCTCCTCTAGTAAGCGTCTGCCTTGTTATAACATGTGCATTTAGGCCACCTGGTGCTCCTGAGTGCTCCCTTCCTAGTCTAAGGACGGCCATACACGGTTCAAATCTTGGCAGGTTCAGCAGGAACGAGCTGAGGTTCAAACCATTAATGGGCAGGCTGAGAATCTGGCCTGGCACAACCAGCCTGCCAGATTCTCTGGCGATTATCACTAGCGGCTCCTTCCTGCCGAGCAATTGTCTACTCCCAATGGGGACAGGTTCCACTGCCCGCCCCGTGGTTGCAGGAAAGAATTTTGCACCATGTATGGCCTACCTTAGAGCTGCTGCATGGGAGATTACAGGAGATGGATCTCTAAGCAGATTCAAGTACTTATGCAAGCTAAAAATATATTAAATGATTAGTATTTTATTAACTTTTATTATTTTCAAGAATACAAAACCTCATTACACAAATGTATACACAAATGTGTTATATGCCCATGAAGTTCAGCTTTAAACAGGGGCAGCATACTCTATATAAGTGGATAATAAAAAAAGCCAATACCCGGCCCCAGTTTATAAGGGGTAGAGGGCTGGTGATTTCATTGCCTGTGTTATGCATAAGTAAGTTGTATACTGTTAAGCTCAATGCCGAATCTCTATTTTGTTTTGCTGAAAAATGTAATAAAAACTATTGAAAACTAAACTGGGGCAGCCTGTCCATTAAGGGTGCATGGGCGCACGGGCGCTACTCCCTCTGTCACACCAACCCCTCAGTGTAGAATGGATAGATTCATGCATCCATGGCCACTGTAGCCACCCCCCTATTCAGGCTTCTGGCCCCTTTTCGGATGCCGGGCGCCTGAATTACAGTAGCAGGGGGTGCTTTTTTAAGCACCTGATTAGAGCCATAAGGCTCTAACAGGCTTCAAAAAAGGTGGACTTGGAGTGCAGAGCACTGCGCTCGCAGTCCACCCAGGTGTGTTAGAAAAGCAAATGAATATTTGCTTTTCTAACTGACCCACCTCTCCGCCAATCAGGAGGCGTGGGTCTAATACCCATCACTTGATTCGCTGAAGGCACAAGCGATCCCATTGGCCGCCTAGTAGAAGGCAAGAAGAGATACATGGAGGACACAGGAGCCATCGCCTGACCTGCACTACCCATCCCACAGCTCAGGGTAAGTGATGGTCAGACAGCAGGCGGATGGGCAGGCAGGGGGTGTCAGAGTGGCTGCATTTGCTGGGTACATTTGGCTGCATATGATGGGCACATTTGGCTGCATATGACGGGCACAGTTGGCTGCATATGACGGGCACAGTGAGGCTGCATTTGATGTTTTTGTTTCAGTCTTTTTCATAATTTTTCAGTTTGTTTGTGCCCCACAAAAGTTTTCAGCACCAGCCACCACTGGCTTTAAAGGATTTCTCTGCTCATCTACAGGGTTATCTTGCTTACAGCTTTTTTGTCTCATTTTTGTCCAGATTGTATGCCGATTTCATATCTTTGTGGAATGACAGATACCCACCCCCTGGCCACTGTCTGGGAGAACACGGACCACACAGATTAGATGACCTATCCTTTTTTGCAGATAAGAAGTGCTAGAGGCATCTTCCTGCGCCTCTTTCCTTCTTCCTCCCCCACTCGTTATCCACCTGATGTGGTGTAAGCATGATTTACTACCTCATCCTCTTAGGCTGGATTCACACCTATGCATTTTTAGTGCTTTTTGCATTTTGCAGATTTGCACTACAGTCCATTTAGCATGGTTTCCTATGGAACACGTTCTGTAGCGCAAATCTGCAAAATGCAAAAAGCACTAAAAATGCATAGGTGTGAATCAGGCCTTAAAGCAGAACTAAATCTTGATAACTTGGGAAGGGCTCTTTCCATATTGTACAAGTATGCACAGCATTTACACATTATGGCACTCTTACGTCCAGTCATTGTGCAATCCTATTCATTGATTTTTCTGGATCCCCTCCATTCACTTCAGCTATTTGTAGGCCACTGACGATGCAACTCCAGCCTATGAACACAGGAGTTATGTTATTCTCAACGCCTTATACAGTGTACATGGAAAACTTTTTTTATTTTTTTATTTACCAAAACAGACTGTATAACTCTTTATTCCTGGTAATTTTTAACTCCAGGACTTTAGTTCCATTTTAAAAACCTGACACATTTGATTTACACAGGGTCTGTGGTTTAGTAGGTGCTGTGTAATGTATATGTAGCACCCCCCGCAGTAGACGCTGGCTTTGAATGGTCCAGTTTCAGCACTTAGTACACACACAGCCAGGTACAAAGTATGTTCTTCTCTCTCACCAGCTTAAACAGTCTAGGGAGGGGTAACTATAGGTATGGAGCAGACATGGGATACCCCTAAGGAGCTGAATGAATATTTGCTTTTCTAACTGACCCACCTCTCCGCCAATCAGGAGGCGTGGGTCTAATACCCATCACTTGATTCGCTGAGGGCACAAGCGATCCCATTGGCCGCCTAGTAGAAGGCAAGAAGAGATACATGGAGGACACAGGAGCCATCGCCTGACCTGCACTACCCATCCCACAGCTCAGGGTAAGTGCTGGTCAGACAGCAGGCGGATGGGCAGGCAGGGGGTGTCAGAGTGGCTGCATTTGCTGGGTACATTTGGCTGCATATGATGGGCACATTTGGCTGCATATGACGGGCACAGTTGGCTGCATATGACGGGCACAGTTGGCTGCATATGACGGGCACAGTGAGGCTGCATTTGATGTTTTTGTTTCAGTCTTTTTCATAATTTTTCAGTTTGTTTGTGCCCCACAAAAGTTTTCAGCACCAGCCACCACTGGCTTTAAAGGATTTCTCTGCTCATCTACAGGGTTATCTTGCTTACAGCTTTTTTGTCTCATTTTTGTCCAGATTGTATGCCGATTTCATATCTTTGTGGAATGACAGATACCCACCCCCTGGCCACTGTCTGGGAGAACACGGACCACACAGATTAGATGACCTATCCTTTTTTGCAGATAAGAAGTGCTAGAGGCATCTTCCTGCGCCTCTTTCCTTCTTCCTCCACCACTCGTTATCCACCTGATGTGGTGTAAGCATGATTTACTACCTCATCCTCTTAGGCTGGATTCACACCTATGCATTTTTAGTGCTTTTTGCATTTTGCAGATTTGCACTACAGTCCATTTAGCATGGTTTCCTATGGAACACGTTCTGTAGCGCAAATCTGCAAAATGCAAAAAGCACTAAAAATGCATAGATGTGAATCAGGCCTTAAAGCAGAACTAAATCTTGATAACTTGGGAAGGGCTCTTTCCATATTGTACAAGTATGCACAGCATTTACACATTATGGCACTCTTACGTCCAGTCATTGTGCAATCCTATTCATTGATTTTTCTGGATCCCCTCCATTCACTTCAGCTATTTGTAGGCCACTGACGATGCAACTCCAGCCTATGAACACAGGAGTTATGTTATTCCCAACGCCTTATGCAGTGTACATGGAAAACTTTTTTTATTTTTTTATTTACCAAAACAGACTGTATAACTCTTTATTCCTGGTAATTTTTAACTCCAGGACTTTAGTTCCATTTTAAAAACCTGACACATTTGATTTACACAGGGTCTGTGGTTTAGTAGGTGCTGTGTAATGTATATGTAGCACCCCCCGCAGTAGACGCTGGCTTTGAATGGTCCAGTTTCAGCACTTAGTACACACACAGCCAGGTACAAAGTATGTTCTTCTCTCTCACCAGCTTAAACAGTCTAGGGAGGGGTAACTATAGGTATGGAGCAGACATGGGATACCCCTAAGGAGCTGAAGTAACTGAGAACTCTTCTCCCCTTGCTCTCCATGTTAATACTTGCTAGGAGAAATGTTTAGGGCGTGCTTCTTTGTAAAAAAAACTTCATACATTCTCTAGGACAGGGGTCTCCAAATTGCAGCCCTTTGTCTGCCTTTATCCAGCCCTGAGGGAACTTTTCCTCCCAATGACACTAAGAGGGCACCATTCCATCCACTGACACCCACAATAGGGCAGAATTCCTCACACTGATATAAACACTAATGCCCCGTACACGCGATCTGGCTTTTCGACAACAAAACCATGGAATTTTGTTCAAAGGTTGGCTACAACTTGTCATGCATACACACGGTCACACAAATGTTGACCAACAATTATGAACATAGTGACGTACAAATTGTCAGCGAGCCGATAAAAGGGAAGTTCAATAGTCATGTGATATCTCCATTGCGATCGCTAGTGTGGCAGCACGCAGGTAAAATCACCTGGTTGTATTCAGGATGGGAAATATGTGTGTCCTAGATTCAGGCTTTATGCAGACTTTTACAATTAGAGGGGAAGAGTTAATGAGCCCAGCTGTAGTAAGTGGGCTCATTAAGACCTCTACAAAAAACCCCAGCATGCATAGGGAGATGCTCCATCCTGGAACCAGTTTTGTGTGTATAGACTGGGGAGTCTGAGATCTGTTCTGTGCGGTGAGTTAACGCCTGTGTGGCAAACCCCTACAATAGAGACAGGGACTGGGGCAGCACAAGGCTGCACCCAGTTGTTAGACAGGGAGTCTACGTGTGTAGTTAGAGGTCAAGCTGACCAGGATTTATTTTCTTGTTTTATTTTGTTTGGCTGTTATATGTATCACTGCATGTAGCCTAAATAAACCGGATCTTTTGTTTTTTGCACCTACACCGCTGTCTGCTGTGCCTGACTTTGTGTTGTGAACCCATCCAGGGGGTCACACACACCCGCTACCGAGCGAACCCCCTCACACTAGTTTTACAAGAACGATCACTTCCAGCTCGTACTTGATTCTGAGCATGTGTGGAATTTTGTGCGATGGACTTGTGTACACACGATCGGAAAGTTTGACAACAAAAATTTGTTGTCTGAAAATTTGAGAACCTGCTAGACAACATATGTTGGCGGAAAGTCCAACAACAAATGTTCGATGGAGCATACACGCAGTCGAACTTTCCACCAACAAGCTCACATCCAACATTCGTTGGTAGAAAATCCAATCGTGTGTATGGGGCATTAGGAACTATTCCTCCAACTAATACCAATGGGGTACTAGTCCTCTGTCTACTTACTACAGGCACTATGTGAATTTTTTACTCCCACTGATGCTGGGGCATTTTCTACTTCCACTGACTACTGCGACCCTTTCTTTAGAAAGTTGGGAGACCCCTACTCTAGGGCATGGGGCTTAGATCAGTACTCACAAGGCCTTAGGATCATCACCTGCCACCTTTTTATCCCCTGCTTCTTAATGAGGTAGACGCAGACCAGCCACTGGCTCCTCTTCCATCCAGCCTCCACCTGGTATCCTCCAGAGTGCTTCTCCAGGCCATACAAGAGAAATCCCAGCCCCCTTGGCCTAAGCTATGGCTGGGACCTAAGTTTCTTCCAAGCTGGGTCTCCAGCAGACTGTCCAGAGAACCTCAGACAGGGAACTTCTCTGGTAAGGTTTGCCCAGGATCCAAATCCCCCCTACTCTAAGCTCTACAGGATTTATGGGCTCTCCAAGCACCTTTTGGATACACCCCTCTAGGGATTGGCTGGGTTCCCATAAATATTCAAGCTGCTCTCCCATTCTTCCTCTTCCTTCATATTCCTTTCTAGAATACAGGGGTAAGAAATCAGACCAGCAGCATATGTAACACTGAGCAGGCTAGAGTAATCAACCCCTGCTCCACTGATTATGGAGGAGCTGTACTTAACTTACCTAGCGACTTATACTAGCTAGGACGATGTTAGATTTTAAAGGGATGAGACCCCAACCATTTAAGTAGAATTATCTTAGCACTGATTTTTTTTTTTTTTTGATATCAGGCTTTCTAAATGCCAGAGGCAGCAAGGAAGGTGTTCCAGCACAGAAAACTGGTGCATTTCAGGATAAGAAGATTACCGACATAAGGTAGCGGAATGGATAGGTGCACCATGTCTGGATGAAAACCCGAAGGCCTGAACATGCAGGATGTGCTTCCTCTAGGAAGACTTAATTTCCTACTTTGGCTGGAATGTACCGTACCTCTGAAAAGTGTTGAGACAGAGCTACTCTACAGATGCAAATCATGCATGAACTGACATGCAGTGTCACTATGGAGGAACATGGACTTTGTGACGTTTAATAAGTGATGACCAAAGCGTAACTAAACCCATCAATTTTAACGATTTCAATAAAACACATTCACTGCATGCCGGGATTGCTAACTGTCACATCTGCTTGTGCTCTCAACCAAACTGTCAAACCATCAAATGGCTGATCTCATAACTGCCAACCATTTCAATTGCAGACCAAACAGAGGCTAAGATGGCAGCTTTCATAGCTGAAAAGAACAGAAGGGTTTAGTTCCGCTTTAAGTGACGCATAATATCTGCAGTGTCAGAAGTGTCCTTTGTTTATCGAAAGTCTTGCTCACTTTTGTATCCACGTACAGACCGACAGGTCTGCATCATAAAAGCCTACAGTCAGATTTGCTAACGATGTCTCCCAATTAAAAGGCACCTATGGTAGAAAGGGTTAACTATAAGTGGCACATTAATTTCTGGGATATGTCAGCGCCATGAGAATCTAACAGCAGCTGGCGCAGAAGACGCCAGAGCCAACCAGCTGGGACAGCAGCTGCACTGTCCCTCAGAATGCGGGAAACTAACGAAGGGGATTGTCCGACGTGCTAATTATACCCTCTGTCTCTGTTACATTTAGGAAGGGACCCTGTATCTCTCTCCTCTAATTAGCAATGTTTTTGCTGTTTCAGGATGATATATGCAGGCCCAATTACCAGCTCCATATCCACTCCCCCCCTCTCCTTCCAACAACCTCCCACCTTCTCTCCGGCACCACGATGACACCACACAAATCTCGCTACATTACGCACCTGTATCTGTTCTAGAGGGATGTGTTTTGCTTACAGCTGCCGTGTGCTCTTTCTCCGTCTGCAAACATTTCTGCTGATCGCTCCTCAAGGAGCAAACACACAATCAAGACTAAGAAAGTTCTGTGAAAAGTTTCGAGCAAGAAAGTTTTCCTCGCACTAATTAGCGGAGAGAGCAGACCGGCGCATGCCCAACCGATATCTCCCAGGCGGAGAATGTCTTCATTTTACTAAAGGTCAGACAGGAGGAGAAGGGGATGTGGGCTGCACAGCTTGTGCTAAGGGTTTAATCGCTTAAAGTGAAACGCCAACAAGATATTAAAAAACATCCTTTAGTTCTGCTATGTATTTTTTTTTTTTAAACAGAAGAAGATAAAAAAATATTATCCAATTAACAGATAACATAACAAAAATAGCTTTTGCTGCAGTATTTAGCTTGAATATCACCTGCGGTACATTTTTTATGTCATTAGATGTCCTCAGTCTGATGTCTAGCATATTTCAACCCCCTTCCTCTGAGCCCAGGGCCTCCTGATCCACCTCAGCCTGTGAGTGGACAGTGAAAGGAGAAGCAGCGCAGTGATGAATTTATCTGTCACTCTACTTTCTCATTCTATCAGCATGCTCCTTGTCAGCATACTTGCTGATTGGCTTCATTACACACGTACAAGCCCCATCACACCACCTTAAAGGGGTTGTAAACCTTTGTGTTTTTTCACCTTAATGCATAGGATGCATTAAAGGGAAAATACACCTGGCAGTGACCGGCTCCCCTCCCCCCCCCATTTTACTTACCTGAGCCCTGGAACTTGACTCTCTCTTGGGTTCTCGGCTCTTGATTGGATAGACTGATAACAGCGCAGCCATTGGCTCCCGCTGCTGTCAATCAAATCCAATGATGCAGGCGCTGGGGGGCGGAGCCGAGTCATAATTTGGCGGATATAGACGCCGAATGCTGGACTTGGGAGCGCACCCGCAAGGTAACCCCCTCAGGGAAGTGCTTCCCCTAGGGGGTTATCTGATGCAGGAAGGGGTCACAAGAGCTGCCGAGGGCCCCCAGAAGAGGATGTTCGGGACTACTCTGCAAAACGAGCTGCACAGTGGAGGATCTTCGCTACTACTTTCCAAAACGAGCTGCACTGTGGGTTTAAAATACTGGGAGTGCATCCATAGATGTCCTCCCGTGCTTGCGCTGCCTGTTTGCCCCCTGCGGAGCATGGGCAGTTTGCTCTGTGATCGCCAAGTCCTTTGGTCTCGGCTGATCACAGATCAGGATAAAGGGCCAATCACAGCGGCTCTTTACCACGTGATCAACTGTCAGCCAATGACAGCTGATCACACAATGTAAACAGAAGGCGGTTATTGGCTTTTTTTCAGTGTAAGAAAAGGAGAAAGCCGATAGACAGCCTCTGTTAAAGGGATACCAGTCCCAAAATTGCACACCAGTGCCACCTTTCAGTGCCTATCAGTACTGATAATCAGTGCCCACTAGTGCTACCTATCAGTGCCCATCAATACTGCCAATCAGTGCCTCATCATTAGTGTCACTTACCAGAGCTGTCTATCAGTGCCCATCAGTGTCATCTGTCAGTGCCACCTCATCAGTGCAGCCTCATCAGCGCACATCAGTGAAGGAGCAAAAAATTACCTGTTTGCAAAATTGTATAACTATTTTCAAAATGTTCGGTCTTTTTTTGTTTGTTTAGCAAAAAATAAAGAAAAAGTGATAATTAAATACCACCAAAAGAAAAAAAAATTGAAAAAATTTCATATGAGTACAGTGTTGCATGATTGCACAATTGTCATTCAAAATGTGACATCGCTGAAAACTGGCCTGGGCAGGAAGGGGGTAAAAGTGCCCAGTGGTTAACCACTTCCCGACCAGCGCACGACAATGTACGTCGGCAGAATGGCACGGGCAGGCAAAATGGTACAGGTACGTCCATTTGTATTTGCCGCCCTGCCATCGCGTGTGCGCCGCCGGCGTCGCGTGAGCATGCCGGTCGGGACCCCCGTGAGTCCAGTCGCGGGTCCCGCGGACTTGATTGCCGCGGGGATACCCGCGATCGTCTCACGGGGAGGCTGAACGGGGAGATGCCGATGTAAACAGCATCTCCCCGTTCTGCCTAGCAACAAGTGACACTGATCTCTGCTCCCTGTGATTGGAGCAGAGATCAGTGTTCACTAACACACAGACACGCCCCCCACAGTTAGTAACACGCCCCTAGGACACACTTAACCCCTACACTGCCACCCCCTGGTTAACCCATTCACTGCCAGTGTCATTTACACAGGAATCGGTGCATTTGTATAGCACTGATTGCTGTATAAATGACAATGGTCCCAAACATGTGTCAAAAATGGCCGATGTGTCTGCCACAATGTCGCAGTCACAATAAAAATCGCTGATCGCCGCCATTACTAGTAAAAAAATTTTTTTTATAAAAATGCCATAAAACTATCCCCTATTTTGTAAACGCTATAAATTTTGCGCAAACCAATCGATCGCTTATTGCGATTTTTTTTTACCAAAAATAGAAGAATTGTGGAAGAATATGTATCGGCCTAAACTGAGGAAAAAAAATGTTTTTTTTTATATATTTTTGGGGGATATTTATTATAGCAAAAAGAAAAAAAGAATGACTTTTTTTTAAAATTGTCACTCTATTTTTGTTTATAGCGCAAAAAATAAAAACTGCAGAGGTGATCAAATGCCACCAAAAGAAAGCTCTATTTGTGGAAAAAAAGGATGTCAATTTTGTTTGGGAGCAACGCTGTACGACCGCGCAATTGTCAGTTAAAGAGAAGCGGTGCCGAATCGCAAAAAGTGGTCTGGTCTTAAGCCAGCAAAATGGCGTGGGGCTTAAGTGGTTAAAGGAGAATCGTACAAAAAATAAAAAATATATTAATTAAACTAATAAGTGCTTTTCCTATTCCTTTATATTGGCTTTTTAAATTCACAAATGCATCAATTTTGAATTTGTATTAAAGGTTTAGCAATGTAAAATACTTTTTGATAGAAAAACAGTGCATTTTATATACAGCTATATAGATTACACCAAAATAAGGGACAAATTAGGAGGAATGAGGGACAGAGGGATTTTGTTCCAAACGGGGGACAGTCCCTTGAAGTCAGGGATAGTTGGGAGCTATGTTTATACTGCTTGCATTTGTAAATACATGATGTATTAAATGAATTCTATGGTCACAGCATATAACATCAGCATTGTAATACCAATACAAACAATAGTTATTTTTGACAACCCAATATAAGCTTTACTTTAAAAAAAAATTTTTTATGATTTCAGTGCTGCCTGTCTGCTGGTCATCTCTTTCCACAACTTCCTGGATTTCCTGCATGCTTTGCAACATCTCCTTTCCTGTTTACGTTCAAATTCTAAGGACTACATATCCCATGGTAACTTGCTGCCTGCAATCAGTGATCCCTGTTCTGGCTCCGCCTCCTAAAACTCCTCCTCTCAGCTCCTCTGTAGTTCAGAAGGCAGGATCTGTGAAAGGTCTGACACATAAATGCCTACTCACAGGACATAGTAAATGCATGTCACAGAATTAAAGAAGAAGTAAATGTATGGGCATTTTCACAAAAGTAAGTTTACAAAATTTAAGGTTGTTAAGATTAAAGTGATTATGAGTAGACATGTGCACTGCCAATAAATTTGTTTGTTTTTGTTTTCATTTCATTTGTTTTTCTTTTTTTTTTTTCTTTTTCGGGTCATTCGTTATGATCGCAATTCTAAAATTCGTAAATCCGAAAATAAGAACTAAAATCCGAAAATTCAAAAAAATAACTAACTAACTAAAAATAACTAACTATTAAATTATAGGTATTGGATTTTCCTTTCAAATTTGGCTGTTAGTGAACTTAAAGAATACAAATTTATCTGAAGTAACGAATTATCGGGAATATCGAATAGTTAGTAATAGTGAAGTTATTATTTGTTAGTTATTATTTCAAATTTTAGAATTTTCGGATTGTCAGCTTTACGAATTTCTAATTTCTGAATTTCCGTATTTTCGAATTACGAATTTTCTCATTTCCGAATATTCGTAAAAATTTGTTATATAGGTTTTCGTTAATTCGGATATTTCCGAATTAATACATTTGTTGAAATTCGTTAAAAAAATGAATTCAGAAGGAAACTAATTGCACGTGTCGAATTGTGAATTCTTGTTTTTTTTTTTTTAATAACAAACAAGGTATACTTACTTTCTCTGTGCAAATGAATTGCACAGTGCGGCCCTGAATCTCCTCCTTTTGGGTCTCCCACCAGCAATCCTGGCTCTCCTCACTCCCAAGTGCCTCCATAACCACTTGCTATGGGGGGCACTAATGTGGGCTCAATCCTGAGCTGTGCTGCCAGTGTCCATTGAAACAGACAGCACATTCTCGGCCCCTCCTCTCCCTGCTCCCTCATCACAGGATTTGAGTGACAGCAGCGGGAGCCAATGGCCCCAGCTGCCTCAGCAAAGCCATTGGGAGCAGGGAGAGAGGACAGGGTTGCTACATACAGGCAAAGCACAAGATAGACTCAGGTAAGTAGAAGGGGGGGGCAATACTACTAACTTAAAAAAAAAAAGTCCCTTTAATTCAGGGAATGCATTAAGGTAAAAAACATTTAGGCTTTAGAACCACTTTAATAACAGTAGGCTAGAAATAATTGAAATACAATGTTGAAATGAATCTATGATTTTACAATTTGACCATAGATATGCTTTAATGATTATAGAGCTGCATTCGATTTGCCTTTATATTCCCTTTTCTCAATGTTCATGCAATACAAATTAGACTCAGGGTGGGAGGTTCTGCCCATTACAGCTGGATGCTGTGCACAGTATTGTAAATTGAACATGGTTCAAACACTGGAAACTGAACGGGGAGGTGTTGTTAAAGTATCTTACAAGAGGAAGAGAGCACAGGAAGCTCAGCAGAGTAATCATTATCTTTCACAGTCTGATAAGTAGGTAGGTGATACAGGAAGCTGTAATAGTGAATTGGAATGGCACTCTCCTGCAGTGTGCTAGGGGTATGTAAATCAAAACACACACTGAACAGCATTACAAATATTCCAGCAGGCAGTATAGTTCACATTTACATACATATGTGAATTTCAAATTTGTATTTAAAGGTTACATTTTTGGAAAAAAATAAAAATCAATAAAAGCACAGCACCACAGAAACTAGGGGGGAAGTAATTGGATGAATCAAATAAAGTGAAAAGTGAAACAAATGGGTAGCACTGATCTGTCTGTACCTATTACATAGTTATACTACTACACTAATAATTAAAGTAAAAAGAAAGAAATACTGCGCTCCTAACTAAGTAAAAAAATGAACTACACAAGCCGCGGTTTCTAAAGTGTGATACACACCAAAAGTACAAAGAAAGAAAGAAAGAAAGAAAGAATGTAGCTGCTGTAACCTTTGGGGATAATAGCTCTGCGGGACCAAGTGCATAAACCGTTCTAAGGTGAAAACCAAAAGATTTTTATTTATAATTAAATCAAAATAAGGCCTTCTTCAGCACACAGATCAAAAACATAAATTAAAGAGGAAGTAAAGGCAAAAAAATAAATAAAAAACACACCCTGTAAGGCAAAGGCATAATGAGCTAGTATGCATAGCATTCTAGCTCATTATGAATAACTTACCTGAGAACGAAGCCCCCGAAGCGGTCCTCCGTCTTCCTCTTTGCCGCTGCCATGTATCCCGGAGCCACGATGACGTCACTCCCGCGCATGCGCACGGGAGCCAACACTCGCGACATATCGCCACGATCTGTGGCCTGCCCAGTGCGCCTGCGCGCCGCTGTCTACGGCGCATGCGCCGTAGACAGCGGTGGCTGTCTTTGGGTAAATATCTCCTAAACCATGTAGGTTTAGGAGATATTTCTTGGACCTACAGGTAAGCCTTAATCTAGGCTTACCTGTAGGTCAAAGTGGTTTGTAAGGGTTTACAACCACTTTAAAGTCCACTTATCTTCAGCACAAAAAAAACAAGAATTAAAGAAAACACCTACAGTTCTGTAGCCGGGTCTTCGCCCAAAGTTTTCAGAGTCCTTATAGAAATCTTTTGAAGACAGCAAGACAGCACGACAGCACGACAGCTCGACAGCTCGACAGCTCAACAGACAGGTGTTAATCTCCTACTCCTCTTCACTACTTCCTGTCTTATGAGCTGTCTTATTGGAGGCCTTTAACTCCCTGTGTGCAGAATCCCTGTGGTCAGGGAGGGAGGCTCTTTCCCACCCAAATGTCACTTCAGAGCCCCCCAAATTCCAGGTCCCAACTATCTCTCTCTTAATATAGAGAGGACCGCAAGTCAGTCCTCTCCTGATGACTATACCCGGAATTTATCACCCATTTTGGGTGACCCCCTGAAGTCTACCGGAACTCTCTTAAAGAGGAAGTAAAGGCACTTTAAAAAAAAAATGCAACCCACAAGGCAAAGGCATAATGAGCTTGTATGCATAGCATACTAGCTCATTATGAATAAATTTCCTGACAACGAAGCCCCCGAATTGGTCCTCCTCCTTTATCTTCACCGCTGCCATGTATCCCGGAGCGACTTCTGGGTCTCGCTGCTCCGGCGCTGTGATTTGCTGGAGACGCGATGGCGTCACGAGCAGCATATCGCCGTGATCTGCGGCGTGTTCAGTGCGCTTGCGCGCTGCTGTCCAGCAAATATCTCCTAAACCGTGTAGGTTTAGGAGATATTTCTTGGACCTACAGGAAAGCCTTAATCTAGACTTACCTGTAGGTCAAAGTGGTTTGTAAGGGTTTACAACCACTTTAAAGGGACCACAACCCGAATACAGGTGCTACATAGCACCCATCCAGGACCCAACCTTGGTGTCCTGTACACTGCGCTAACAGTGATTATCCCCCATAACTGGGAATTTCAATTAATATATAAACTATCCCAATAATTGAACCTTAATGGAGGTGTAAAAATAAATAATTTAATTAATAAATGAATAAAAATTATTCCCAATGAATTGAAATTGATCAATAAATAAATATGTATAAAAATAATTCATATAAATTTTCTTAATGATAAATGCAAATAATAGATGTACAAATAAAGATATAAATAAAAATAAATTGTTAAAAATAAATTGACCGAGAATCCAAAGTGAATAAATTCAAATAGTAGTCCAATCAATAATTGTAACAAAACGTGCAATCTTCCGTCACCAAAAAGTGCTAAACACCACTAAGGCCGCGTACACACGCGGGGACTGTTCGTTCAACTTTGTCCGTCAAACAGTTTCAGCGGACAGTCCGCTCAAAATTAGCATGGACGGACTTGCCCACACACGACGAACGAACAGTCCGCTGAAACCGTGTGCGATGACGTGAACGGCACGTACGACGGGACTAGAAAACGACGTCCTATACACTGCAATGCAAACTTCGGCGTGTAAATCCTTTCTGAGCATGCGCGGAACTTAGTTTGACGAACAAGCCTACACACGAGGGGACTGTTTGCTGAAACAAAGTTTCAGCGGACAGTTTTTCGGAAATTCCGAAAAACTTCGTTCAGCAGACTGTTCGCTGAAACTGTCCGCTGAAAGCCCACACACGAGCGGACTGTCCGCCGAAACACTGTTCAGCGGACAAAGTTGAGCGAACAGTCCCCGCGTGTGTACGCGGCCTAAGAATGCACGCTTACCAGAAGGCAAGCGTTTAATCGCTCACACAATTTACTCAGCAGGGTCTCCAAGGTGGGTCTCAAATTGCCATTCAGACTGGAATCACACCCGGAAAAGCTCGCACATACGAAGAAATGGTCTCTCAAAAAATATAAGCAGAGGAACTTCCCATAGTGTAAATCTAGTATACAGCTTTATTGCAAATAAAAAATAAATATACTCACAAACATCAACAATAAAAGAGCAGCGTATATGCCGAGACGGCAAGTGAGCGCCTGTTCGCTCAGATCCTACGTGACTGCGTCAGCACGTCCAACCACCCTATATAGTCACCCTTTATATCTTTATTTATATCTTTATTTGTACACTTATTATTTGCATTTATCATTAAGAATATTTATATGAATTATTTTTATATATATTTATTTATTGATCAATTTCAATTCATTGGGAATAATTATTAATGTATTAATTTAATGATTTATTTTTTCACCTCGGTTAAGGTTCAGTTATTGGAATAATTTATATTTTAATTGAAGTTCCTAGTTATGGGGGATAATCACTGTTAGCGCAGCTACATTCTTTCTTTCTTTAATTATTTAAAGTGCTAGTGCAAACATGGAAAATATCTCATCACACATATACAAAATATAGTCAAAAGTGCTAATATGTATTAGGTGTGCCAATATTATATAAAAAAAAGTGCAACATTGTGTCCGAGAAGATGTCGCATGACGAAATGCATAGGGCGGGGCAAGGGCGCTGATGTCATCATGCACGCCTGTATCGTACTCGGGGTCCGGATTACCGGCCAGAGTTGATAGGTACAGGATCAAGCGTTGTTACCCTAGTGTCAGGAATGACACTTTGAAAATGTGAGTGGTTTGAATTATTAAAAAAAAAGCCTGTTTTTAGACTGACTTACACTATGGAAGTCTCCTTTCTTCAATCCTTCTCCCAGATGTGATCATAATGTATGCAAGAGGCATCAGTGTGATGAACTCTGTATTTAGCAAGTGATAAGGAACCATTAATCATTGAAGAGGTCAGTTTTTTTGGCATTCTTGCTGGTTTATAATCTGACCATCTATTTTTTGTTGTGAGTCATTTTAGTGTGATCAGTGGAGGATGATACCGGTTGTTGTACTCACAGTGGCAGAAGGAACTTTCTTAGGAAGCTGACACAGCACTCCATTGAATTGTTTCTGGAAGCGCTGCTGCAGGGGATAAGAATCCCATGGTGGGGGGTGCTATTTGCAGCATGTTACATGTTACACTCTAAATAATGGTGTAACATGCTCCAAAGAGCAGAGTTAGCCTGTAACTGTCTGCCTCAGTTTCAACTTAAAAAAAAACATTACAGTGAACCAATTCCTTGCAAACTAAGTAGCACTTTCATGTGCGAGGGAAGGGGGTAAATCACATACTCACCATACCTGAAAATACTGAGTATGTCACTTCTGTAGATTGCATCCCTTGCTTGCTGACCCTTGGAATCTGGACAGGAGTAGGGGAGGCATTTTCTGAATGAACACAGTGAGTGATCAGTACCGATCACTCGCTGTGTTCATTCATAACTGAAGCATAATAAACTATGCTTCCATTGGTGATTAAACAGGAAGACAGAACTCTTCCTGTTCATTCATTCCGTGCAGCTGAAATTGCAGAAATGTGGATTGTCCCCAATTTCTTTTCTTATGCCTTGTACACACGGTCGGATTTTCCGACGGAAAATGTCCGATGGGAGCTGTCGAAAATACTGACCGTGCATAGGCTCCATTGGACATTTTCCATTGGAATTTCCGAAACACAAAATTTGAGATCTGGATATCAAATTTTCCGACAACAAAATGCGTTGTCGGAAATTCCAATCGCGTGTACACAATTCCGACGCACAAAGTTCTACGCCTGCTCGGAATCAAGCAGAAGAGCTGCACTCGTTATTGAACTTAAATTTTCTCGGCTCGACGTACGTGTTGTAGGCCACCGCGTTCTTGACGTTTGGAATTTCGGACAACATTGTGTGACCGTGTGTATGCAAGCCAAGTTCGAGCCAACATCCGTCAGAAAAAATACATGGATTTTGTTGTTGGAATGTCCGATCGTGTGTACGTGGCATAAGTCTCAAAAGTGAGACACCAAGGGTATGTTTGGACCCTTAATATTTCACCAAATCCTCCTGCTAAAAAATTGTAAATTATACAAAAAAAACTACTGGCACCATCCACTGCCCTACTGACACCATCCTCTGCTCTACTGACACTGTTGTCTGCCCTACTGACACCATCTTCTGCTCTACTGACACTGTTGTCTGCCCTACTGACACCATCTTCTGCTCTACTGACACTGTTGTCTGCCCTACTGACAAAGTCCACTGACCTACTGACACCAACGTCTGCCTTACTGACACATCCACTGCTTCACTGACACCGTCCACTGTTCTGTTGACACCGTCCACTGCCCCGCTGACACTGTCCACTGAATGACAATGTCCACTGTTAAGGTAGGCTAAGTGTATATTTTTACAGTTTTGCTTTTTGTTTCAGCTTTAAACTGAATGGGCTGTTTTACAAGGTGATGAAAGTGATTGTAGCCCTTACAGGAAAAAAATGTATCGTGAGCTTATTTTTTTTTTTTAAATCATCCTTTTTCAGTTGTTTTCAGAAGTGCAAGTCACTTGATTGTTAATGTTTCCGCAGGAATCCACGGACCTGCTGGTGGGTGTATACAGTGTTGGGGACATATATAGTGCCTTGAAAAAGTATTTAGACCCATTGAAATTTTCCACATTTTGTCATGTTAGAACCAAAAACGTGTATTTTATTGGGATTTTATGTGATAGACCAACACAAAGTAGTACATAATTGTAAAGTGGAAAGAAAACTGATAAATGACTTTCAATTTTTTTACTAATAAATAAATGAAAAATGTGGCGTGCATTTGTATTCAGCCTCCTTTACTCTGAAATACCTAATGGGACCAATTGCCTCCAGAAGTCACCTAATTAGTAAATAGAGTCCACCTGTGTGTAATTTATTCTCAGTATAAATACAGCTGTTCTGTGAAGCCCTCAGAGGCTTGTTAGAGAACCTTAGTGAACAAACAGCATCATGAAGGCCAAGGAATAAAAAAAACAGGTCAGAGATAAAGTGGTGGAGAAGTTTAAAGCAGGGCTAGGTTATAAAAAAAATATCCCAAGCGTTAAAGTGATTGTAAGGGTTTGCTTTAAAAAAAAATCATAAACATATCATACTTACCTTCACTGTGCAGCTAGTTTTGCACAGAGTGGCCCCCGAACATCCTCTTCTGGGGTCCCTCGGCCACTCTAACCGCTCCTCCCCACATCAGATAACCCCCTGGGAGAAGTGCTCTCCCGGGGGGGTTACCTTGCTGGCACACTCCCGAGTCCAGCATTCAGCATCCATAAAGGCTGAATGCAGGACTCATCCCCGCCCCACGGCGCCTGCGTCATTGAATTTGATTGACAGCAGTGGGAGCCAATGGCTGGCTGCTATCAATCTATCCAATCAAGAGCAGAGAGACACAGTGTCCCCCGTGGGTTCTAGGGTTCAGGTAAGTAAAATGGGGGGCTGGGGGGTGGTCACTGCCAGGTGTTTTTTCACCTTAATGCATAGGATGCGTTAAGGTGAAATAAACAGGTAGGTTTACAACCCCTATCAAACATCTCACATAGCACTGTTCAATCCATCATCCAAAAATGGAAACAGTATGGCAACAGTAACTGCAAACCTACCAAGACATGGCCGTCCACCTAAACAGGCCAGGCAAGGAAAAAAATTATCAGAGAAACAGTCAAGAGGCCCATGACAACTTTGCAGGAGCTGCAGAGATCCACAGCTCAGGAGGGAAAATCTGTCCACAGGACAACTATTAGTCGTGCACTCCACAAATCTGGCCATTATGGAAGTGTGGCAAGAAGAAAGCCATTGTTAAAAAAGAAATCCAAAGGAAGATCTGTTTGTAGTTTGCAAGAAGCCTGCGGTGGACACAGCAAATGTGATCTGGTTAGATGAGACCAAAATTTTACTTTTTGGCCAAAAAGCAAAATTCTATGTGTGGCAGAAAACTAACACTGCACATCACCCTGAACACAACATCCCCACAGTGAAACATGGTGGTGGCAGCATCATGTTGTGGGGATGCTTTTCTTCAACAGGGACAGGGAAGGTGGACAGAGTTGACGGGAAGATGGATGGAGCCAAATACAGGGAAATCTTAGAAGAAAACCCGTTAGAGTCTGTAAAAGACTTGAGACTGGGGCAGCAGGTCAATGACCCTAAACATGCAGCCAGAGCTACAATGGAATGGTTTAGATCAAAGCATATTCATGTGTTAGAATGGCTCAGTCAAAGTCCAGACCGAAATCCAATTGAGAATCTGTGGCAAGACTTGAAAATTTCTGTTCTCAGACACTCTCTATCCAATCTGACAGAGCTTGCTCTATTTTGCAAAGAAGAATGGGCACAAATTTCACTCTCTAGATGTGCAAAGCTGGTAGAGACATACCCAAAAAGACTTGCAGTTATAACTGCAGCGAAAGTTGGTTCTACAAAGTATTGAGTCAGGGGGGCTGAATACAAATGCACACCACACTTTTTACATATTTATTTGTAAAAAAAAACTGGAAAACCACTTATCATTTTCCTTTTGTGCCACTTTGTGTTGGTCTATAACATAAAATTCCCATAAAATACATTTACGTTTTTGGTTGTAACATGACAAAATTATAGGGGGCATGAATACTTTTTCAAGGCACTGTACGCCAGAAAAGGAAATGGCGCTGCTGTGGAAGTTCTGCATTTCTTTGACCGTGGAAAGCAATCAGACTTGGTGGCATTAGGTCACTTTTTTCCCCAGCTGAAAGCAGCGCAAATTCTTAGAACAGCGCAGGTGCAAAGAGGAGGGGAGGAGTAGCTTGAGGGGAGTGCACTGTCACTCAAAGTAGGAGGGATGGGTGGGGAGTGTTGCTGTGTGTGCTGACTACAGAAGATAGAGGCGCTTTGTAAACTGACCAGGGTAGCATGGAGCGGCTGACATTCTACCATGATCAGTATACTGATGTGAGAGGTGGTGCAGATTTTTTTTTTTTTACAGTATACCTTTATAAACACTTTAACTAGACAGTCCTGGACCATCCAGTCCTGACACGGTCACTGTACTATCCTGCACCCTGTCTCAGTTGGACTGTTGATATTCAGAAGATTACAGAAGGCTATTATGATACATTAACTAGTTCTTTGTAAAAATGCATTGATTTTTTTTTTTTAATCCATAACTGGATGATGGCTTTTATGGCATTAATGGCATCAATATTTTATGCTTTTATGGCATTAACAGCATTAATCACCATTGTGCATTGATGTAATCAGAAAACAGTCAACAGACCACAATACTTCTACTCTTGCTGGACTAACAAGTATCCACATCCCCTATACAGTCTAACAAACCTTTGTGTTCCGGCTCAGTACAGTATATGATATATGATGGTGTGAGTACAGTACGAACCTGAATATAACACAGTGATAACGTTACATAGTTTACATACATTATCACTTTCAAAAGTTTTTTATTTTTGAAAAGGCACTTACAAGCAGATAAATACAATAAATCACAATAGGCAGCAGGGTAGGCCTTCTGCCAGTATCAAAGTAGACATCAGACATTAAATAGTGCAACCATGAACGAGATCACATCCAGAAATTCAAGCAATATCACTCTCCAAGAGGGTGAATACCAGGCCTACAAGATAGGTGAACCACCCCACCTGGAGCCCCGCAGAAGAGAAAAACTATAGGGGAGACCGGAGGCCCCCCCGACACCCCAACAGGGATCATGCTGTGTCAGAGGAGGAGTATGGGCCCCCAGATCCCCCGAAATGAGGGACTCCGGGGGGCAGCAGGAGGGGAGCTCCCCTAGAATGCGTTATGTCTGCATTATGATCATGTTGATCATCTGCCTATCATGGCAATTATCGTAATAGGACATAGAAGATAGAGAAAGGAGAGAGGAGAGAAGACAGGGGGTTGGGGGGGGAAGCTACTTATGATTAAGGGGAAGAGGGTGAAGGTCGGGAGGAACCTTCGCCTAGCTGTTGGTTATCAAGGCTATTGTTTAGGTCTTGAGGCCAAGGGAGAGCCTGGGGGCACTCCCGGTAAGAGGGAGACTCCTATGTATCTGGCCCATGGCTCCCATACCTTTCTAAATTTGGGTCTGGTGTCCGTCAGGATGGCGGACAATTTTTCCTGGGACATGATCCAGGCTATCTTCCTCTTAGCTGCAAGAATAGAGGGTCTGGGTTGTTTCCAAGCTGCTGCTATTGAGATTTTGGCACCTAGGAGAATAAAGTGGATACATTTTTGGGTATTTTTGGAGTGAAGGAGGACGAGCATTCAGTAGTGCTACTTCTTGGGTCCTGGGGACCTGGCAGCCTGTCACCCTGAGAATCATGTTGAAGATTTTGTTCCAGAAGGATCGTAGCTTGGGGCACTCCCACCAAATATGGACCATGGAACCTAGGTGTTGACACCCTCTAAAGCACAATGGGTTTGCCGTGGGGTAAATTATAGCCAATTTGGAAGGAGTGAGAAACCATCTGGTTAACAATTCGATGCTAGCTTCCATAAGTGATGTGTTCTGGATCCGCTGAAAGGATCTTGTCAGAGCCGCCTGCCAGGTCTCCAGACTGTGTGTGATTTGGAGATCAGCCTCCCAAGCTGTCATATAGGGAGATTTGCCCAATGGGCCGGTGAGGGCCGAGTAGATTACCGAAATGCCGCGCCTCTGCTCCCCAGCCTGTCCACACCATGTTTCATATTCAGTGAAAGCAGGCGGAAGGGGCTTTTCATTGCGAGTGCAAGAAGTGATATATTTGTTGAAAGCGGAATCTTTCCGAGTCAGGGAGCTCCAAATGTTCAATACAGTCGGTGAGAGAGACCGGGCCCTTGGAGGTGAAGTCTCTTGTCCAGCCACCATTTGAAAGCGGATATGTTGAGGCCAGGAGGGAAAGCAGGGTTGCGAAAGAGATGAGCTGGGGGTGCTCAGCTGAAACCAAAGTCGGTAGCCCACGAAGAGCGTCCCACAGGGAGCATGAGTGGGAAAGGGTAGGTGAGAGGATGGAAGGCCTAGTTTTGGGGGAGCACCATAACAGATAGTCTAGAGTATATGAGGGAACAGCTTGGCGTTCCATGGTTATCCAGTCCGGTTTTTCATATATAGAGTAGATTGTGGAAAGTTGGGCAAGGTGGGCTGCGAGATAGTATTTGTGAAGGTTGGGCAATCCTAACCCTCCCCTGGGCCTATAGAGAAAAAGTGTGTTTTGTGGAATGCGGTACCCCTTTTTACCCCATATATATTTTAATATCTTGCTTTGTAGTAAGCATAGGTGATCCTTCCTTACTGGGATAGGGAGTGCACGAAAATAATATAAGATTTTAGGAAGAAGGGTCATTTTGATGGAGTTAATCCGGCCCAGCCAGGATAATTCGTGTTTGGACCATAGCTTATACAGGCAACTGGTTCGGCTTCCAGTTGCCTGTATAGTTTGGGATAATTTTGAGTGTATAATGTCTCTATCCTGAGTGTCAGTGAGATGCCTAAGTATTTAATGGATGTGTCACTCCATTGGAATGGGAATGAATGTTGTAGGGAGGAGGCCAATTGGGTGGGAAGGGAGATGTTAAGAGCCAACGATTTAGAGTAGTTGACTTGTAACCCCGAAATTTTAGCAAAGTCATCCAGTACTCAAGATAAATAAGGGAGGGTAGTAATGGGGGAGGTGAGGAACAAGAGTATGTCGTCGGCAAAAAGCCCGCACTTGTGTGTCTGACCACCGCACTGAACTCCTCTGATGTCAGTGTTGTGACAAACAGCTATTGCTAACGTTTCAATGGCTATGGCGAAAATGAGGGGTGATAGGGGACACCCTTGTCTGGTGCCCCTAGTGATGGATATTGGTGAGGAGTGGTATCCCTGGAGTCTTATTTGGGCCTTTGGTTGGGAGTATAAAGCTCATAGAAGGCCAAGGAAGCGAGCCCCAAATCCCCACCTTTCAAAGAGCTGGAAGATGTACTGCCAGGAGACCGAATCAAAGGCCTTCTGGATATCCAGGGATAGGAGGAAGCCTGATTGTTTAGGTCCCCCCTCCCAATTAGATTGTAATATTGATACGATATCTACCGCCCGCCTAATTTGATCCGGTCCCTGTCTGCCGGGAATTAATCCAACTTGATCTTTGTGGACGTACTGCCCAATGAAGGATGCCAGCCTATTGGCCATTACGTTCATGAGAATTTTTAGATCATTGTTAATGACAGAGATGGACCTGTAGTTGCTGACATCTTCCAAGTTCTTATCAGGTTTAGGTATGACCGTAATGAATGCTGTATTTAGGTGGGGGTCTAGGGGGCTTCCATTGGCTTTGTAATTGCAAAGATTAGTTAAATGGGGGGCTAGAGAATGAGCAAAAGCTTTGTAATAAGGTATCGATAGGCCATCGGGGCCTGGGGTGGAGCCCTTTTTAAGGTCCTTAATGACTCCCAGGACATCCTCGACTATGATGGGTGACTCCATTTTTTGTTTGTGTGTGTCAGAAATAGAGGGTATAGGGAGACCCTCCAAGAATTGCGGAATGAGATTTGCATTGGGAGGAGGTGGGCTGCTGTATAAGGAGGCATAAAAGCCCTGAAAATCGTCCAGAGCTTTTATCGGATTGGACGTGGGTGGCTGACCCACGGCCCTGATTTTGGGCAGGGTGTTTAATTTGGCTCTAGGGGATAGTCTGTTGGCCAACAGTGTGCCTATTTTGTTTGCCTGCGTGTAAAATTTGTGACTGGACCATCGAATGGACTTTTCAGCTTTAGTGGGTAGGGCTAGAATGAATTCTAGTCTAGTCTTGTTGAGTAGGGTGGTGGGGGTTCGGCGAGGGTCCCTTTTGTGAAGGGCCCTGAGGCGTGAATATTCCTTCTCTAGCTTGGTAATATCTGCTTGTCTTTCGCGTTTAATTTGGGTGGCCATCTGGATAAGCTTGCCCCTGATAAAGGCTTTGTGCGCCGCCCAAAGTGTTTCGGGGGAGATATCTGTCGTTGTGTTAAGGGAGAAGTATTCTTGTAGGGCTTTTTCAAGTTCTACGATTCTTGTTGGCTCGGACAATAAAGATTCGTTTAGTCTCCAGTGTCTGGTGGGACTACCGCTGGAGCCAGCAATGATCGTTACGATTACCAGGGAGTGGTCGGAGACCACAGTGTCTTTGATGGAAGCTTTAACAACCTGGGGCAAGAGTGAGGTGGGGACTAGGATGTGGTCAATCCTCGCGTAGGACTGGCGAGGAGCGGAGAAGTGGGTGAAATCCCTCTTCGAGGGTTTTTTTTAAAAATTCTTTTATTAAGTATAAGTAGAACAGCATGAATACAACAGTCAACCGTACAGCATGATCCAGGGTCACAATTACATGAAAACAGAAAATAGGCAACCAAATGACTCTGGGTTCTTAGAGGGGAGTCCTACAGTTTTATGTAGAAAAGAGAGAATCCCCACCTCCGATATGTAGTACAATATAACTAGTGCAGCTCCGTTCGAACAAGTGTAATCATGGAGGACAACTGGGACCCCAGCGGACCAGCTTATCATGACCTATGTGAACCAGAGTAAAATATGAGCCGGTCATGTCCAGAACCCCCGGGCTCATCTGGGTCCCGAAGGCTAGTAAGGAGCTGAGGCGTAGTCAAAAGGGAGCATAGGGAGAAAAGAGAGAGAAAAGACGGAGGGGGGGGATGGCAGGCGGGGAAAAAAGAAAGAAAAATAAAAACAAAATAGCACCTCCCGAATATAGTCTCGAGTACCAGTAAAATACCTCCAGGGCCTCCACTTATCACTAAATGCCTCTTCGGTGTGGTGAAGGGTGGCAGTCAATTCTTCCATCCGGAGAATATGATTGACTTTGGAATACCACAACACCTTGGATGGGGCCTGGGGCTGTCTCCACAGTGCAGGAATGCAGGCCCGGGCGGCATTCAAGAGTTGCATCGTCAGGGTTTTTTTGTATTTTCGAACAGGCCGTTCAGTCAAATGTAGAAGGCACGCCGCTGGGTTGTCTGCTATATCTACATTCGTAAGGGTCTTTATCGTCCCAGTCTCCTCCACCCAAAAGTTCCTCAAAGCCGGGCATACCCAGAAAATGTGGCCCATGGTCCCCGTATCAGAGTTGCACCTCCAACAAATATCCGGGATTGATCTATTCATTTTATTCAGAAGGTAAGGGACTATATACCAGCGTGAGACTATCTTGTATCCCGATTCTTGATATTGGTTTGCGATGGAAGCTTTATGTACTAAGGTCAGGATCTTCCCTATCTGTTGTGGGGTAAATGTGATGTCTAGGTCCTTCTCCCATTGGTGGATAAATGGTGGGGTTGATTCCTCCTCCTGACCACTCAATAGGTTGTACATGAGGGAGAGGGTGTGTCGCACAGGTTCCCGTTTGTGACAGATGGATTCATAGGGCGTCAGGTCTCTAGGAGTGTAGGGGCCCCTTTGTATGGCCAGAAGAAAATCACGGAGTTGATAAGCACTAAATAAGTCAAGCGGAGGGTCAGAAAGCTTGGCGACAGCTTGCGTGGTCGGTAACCCCTACCGAGGGCCACACCTCACCCAAACGCTGTTTCCCCATCACCACCAACTGTCGCAGTTTCTTATTGGTAAATCCCGGTGGGAAGTCTGGATTACCTATAACTGGAGTCATTGGTGAAGGCAGGGGAGCAATGCGTGTGCAGCGGAACAACCTCCGCACAACAGCCAACGTAGCTCCCACCACAGGGTGATCTCTGAGGTCTTTTGGTGGGGAGGACAGGAGCCACGGGGAGGTCAATAAGGGAATGGACCCATCCTCAATCTCCACCCACTGTTTGTGTGGGCCATTACAGTGCCAATCAATGACTCTCGTGAGCAGAGTCGCTCGGTAATATTGTCTCAGATCAGGGAGACCCAAACCCCCCCTGTCCTTCGGTCTGGCAAGCAATTGCAAACGGGCTCTGGGCAGTTTGCGCGCCCAAATAAAGTCTCAGAGAAACACCTGCAGTTGTCTGAAAAAAAGTGGGGGTAACCGAATCGGTAATGTCTGGAACAAGTATAGGATCCGTGGCAGGGCCGTCATTTTAAATGCATTACAGCGCCCGAACCAGGTCAGGGTTAAAGCATGCCAGTTTCCCAGATCAGATTTCAGTCTATTCAAGAGAGGGACAAAATTAAGCGGGTACAATTGTGCCAAATCCGCCGAGATGTCAACGCCCAGGTAACAAATTGATTTTTCCGCCCAGTAGAATGGAAAAGCGGAGCGTAGCCTCCTGGCTTCACCATCCGGGACCGATATATTCAGTACAGGAATATATAGAAGAGCGCCAAATCAGTAAAAAGTGCATTTATTTTATACAATTAATAAAAGTCTCACTTACATCCATAATTATTATTGTCCTCCGTTTGATAGTCAAATCACTGTTCCCTTTCGCTGGTGCTGTTACTGGAAGAATCCTCCTCCAGAGCACGCTAGGGGAAGCTCTGCTGTGTTCTGTGATGCACAGAGACACAGACTGGCTCGTAGACAGCGTGTGACGTCAGCCGGGGGGGAAGGAGCGCGCATGCCCGAACGAGGCTTGCGCAAGCTCAGAAACGCGTTGTGCTTTCGGGTACCCCCCCGGCTGACGTCACACGCTGTCTACGAGCCAGTCTGTGTCTCTGTGCATCACAAAACACAGCAGAGCTTCCCCTAGCGCACTGTGGAGGAGGATTCATCCAGTAACAGCACCAGCAAAAGGGAACAGTGATTTGACTATCAAACGGAGGACAATAATAATTATGGATGTAAGTGAGACTTTTATTAATTGTATAAAATAAATGCACTTTTTACTGATTTGGCGCTCTTCTATATATTCCTTTATTGGTATCCTATTCATGAGATGACTTCACTCTAAAGAAGCAGCTGCCGCAGGTGATTGTGCACATACATCCCTTATCCTCTAAGGACAGCAAGCAACCTTTCTGGATTTTCAGCTAATTCCAAGTACTGTTTTCTCAGATAACTTTTTAAAAAAAACATCTTGCTTTGATAAAAACTGTTTTGAATTTATTTTAATGAACAATACAGACTGAACTGAAAAGGACACACCAGTATCTTTTAAAGCGCTAGTATCTTGTGTTGTTTTTTTTTTTTATATATTCAGTACAGCCGACTTGGCGCAATTGATTTTATAATTTGATAGGCTGCCGTAACGCCGGAGAGCCGCTAGTATATTGGGAAGCGAAATGTGTGGAT
Organism: Lithobates pipiens; assembly: GCF_037356315.1. Lineage (NCBI taxonomy): Eukaryota > Metazoa > Chordata > Amphibia > Anura > Ranidae > Lithobates > Lithobates pipiens. Next base: position 118,086,840 of record NW_027507685.1, on the reverse strand, counting down.
TGGAGACGAAAAAAACTAAATGGTTCCAATGTCAGAATAAAAATTAGGGGAGACAGGACACCCCTGCCTCGTCCCATTGGTGATGGGGAAAGAGTCTGAGCACCATTCGTTCACCCGTACCGCTGCCGACGGCGTGGAGTAAAGCGACAATATCCAGCTCATCATGTTGGGGTCGGGACCTATATGTTCCAGGGTGGCCTGCATAAAGTGCCAGGCCACCCTGCCAAAGGCCTTCTCCGCATCTGTTGACAACATAAGCAAGGGCCTTCCCTGCACACGTACCGCATGGATTAAATTGAGAACCCGGACCGTATTGTTTCTAGCTTCCCATTGTGGAACGAACCCTACCTGGTCAAAATGGATTAAATTTTGTATATATGGTATCAACCTGTTTGAGAGTATTTTCGCAAAGAGCTTTAAGTCGATATTGAGAAGCGCTATGGGGCGGTAACTCCCGCATTGGGATAGGTCTTTCCCCTCCTTAGGGATCAATAAAATAAACGCCCGCAGGGAGTCTGTCGGAATGGTCACGGTCCCTTTCAAGTGATTGTAGGCCATCACAAAATGCTGGGTCAAAGAGGCCATATAGGTCGTGTAATAGGTCAGGGTGAAGCCATCAGGCCCTGGTGCCTTATGAGGTTTTGTTTGAGCCACTGCCGCCCGAAACTCGTCGGCCGAGATATCCGACTCCAACGAGGTACGAACATCAGTGGGAAGAGTAGGCATGCCAGACGTACGGATGTATTCACCCGCTGCAGTCAGTTTGGCACTGGTCACCGCCCCCGGTTCTCCCTCCCGAAGATTGTAAAGCTTCTGGTAGTAGTCGCGGAATACTTGGGCAATGTCCCTAGAGGTATGAACTCTAGTTCCCCGACCGGTGGCCACGTGCGGAATAAATGTGCACTGTCTCGGACCCCTCAAGGACCTCGCAAGCATGGCATTTGGCTTGTTGGAGTACTCAAAGAATGTGCGTCTTGTCCATGTCAGACTGCGGATTGTCTTCTGAAATAGAAAATCTCTCAGCTCTTTCCTGGCCTGCGTAAGGTCGTCCAGGAGGGCTGCCGCTAAGGACCGTTTATGACAGAGTTCAAGAGAGCGCACCTTACAGATCAGAGACTCGATCCGCTTATTCTTTTCCCGTTTTTTGTGTCCCCCTGATCCGGATCAGTACGCCCCGCACCACACACTTGTGAGCCTCCCAAATACACAATGGGTTCATAGTCGGCGTAACATTGTCCCTAAAGTATTGTACAATTGCTTCCCCCACCTCCTTGCGGATCTCGGGGAATTGCAAAAGGGACTCATTAAGTTTCCAGGTGGGTAGTGCATGGGCGTCCAAAACCCAGTTTAAACTGACATGTATCGGAGCATGGTCTGAGAAGGAGATATGGTCAATCAGTGTGGAGGTTACCAAAGGAAGGTCCTTATGCTGAATTTGGAAGTAGACGATCCTGGAGTATGTATGGTGTATCGTAGAAAAGTATGTGTAGTCTCTACTGTCTGGGTGTGCAACCCACCAGGGATCGACCAAATTCAAACCCAACAGCTCCGCCTTCAAATTCTTGAGGAGGGAAAAAGAGAGGTGCGAAGCCCCCCTTGACACATCCAGCAGTGTCTCCTGAGCATAATTAAAGTCCCCACCCATGAGGAACAACTCTGGCTTCAAGGATGATGGGAGCTAGTGTCCTAAGGAAATGGAGATGTCCTGAGTTAGGGAAGTACACATTCAGTAAGGTCACAACGGTATTTCCAATTTTGCCCTTCAGTAGAAGGAACCGGCCCAAAGGGTCAGCCCTTTCCTCTATTAGGGTCCATGGGAGCGATTTCGCGATCAGTACACTGACCCCTTTGGATTTCGAAATAGGAGAGGGAGCATGGTACAACGTGGGAAAATACATGTTACTCAGCCTGGGCACTGCCAGCTGTTTAAAATGCGTTTCCTGTAGGAACGCAATTTGCTTGCAGGACTCTTCGAGGGGTTTAACTCCCTCCAAAAGTCTGACAGGCCATAGGCATGAAGTAATTTGGCTACCCGCAGGCTTATTTTTGAGGGTCGGGTCAATCGTGAATGCAAAAGCGAGGATCTGTAGAGGCCTTGATCAAAGGCTACGTTGGAGTCTCCTCCAACAATGACTGTCCCTTCCAGATGGGGGGCCAGGGTGCATAGCAGGGATTCAAAGAATGAGGCTTGACCCGTGTTCGGAGCATAGTAGGAGACCAGGGAGTACAGGTGGTCTCCAACCGTTCCCTTTACTAGGAGGAACCTTCCGTCTGGGTCTGTCAATTCATAGATTTTATCAAATTTGCATGTCTTAGCTATCAGTATGGCTACCCCTTTAGTTTTTGTTTCCGCACTTGCTAAACAGAATTGGGAGAAGTGAGTGTGAAGGAACTTGGGGCTATACCGGGTAGGGAAGTGTGTTTCCTGAAGTAGGAGCACATCCAGCCTCAGGGACTTATAGTAATCAAAAACTTTCCTGCGTTTGGTGGGAGAGTTAAGGCCCTGAATATTGTGTGAGGCTACCTTGAGCCTAGTGTTCGGGCAATCAGCCATGGAGCAGAGGGGGAGCCCAGCATCTGAATAAGCCCTCACTTACCCAACAAACAGTGGAGACCCAGGCAGCATTGGTGAGGCCCGCAACCTGCTGTGACATCGTTGAGGGTTGTGGTATATAGGAGCAACGGTATATTCCTGAAAAATATGACAGTGTTAGAGACGTAATTTGCAGAGGTAGCTTTTTGCGTAGGGGAACAGAAAGGGGGGACAGAGAAAAGGTGAAAAGGACTCCTGAAAGAGGAAAAAGGAGTTCGGGCAGGAGAGACCCCCCGAAACCCAGAAAGCACTCAATAACAACATCCGACCCTTATATGGCCAGATGTCCCGACCCTCAGACACCCGGAAGAGACAGAGGGTGGGGGAGTTATGCAAGAGATCCCTCACGGAACCAGGGACCCCTAGACGGGATAAATCCCAATCTAGGATTATGTAAGTAAAACATATAGCACGGCAATATACTAACTACGAAAGAGAACAATAACAGAGAATTTAAACCAAAGTAATGAACCATCAGTTGAGTCCCCAAAATCAAGATATCTGCATGGCTTCACATCCCTCCACAGTGAGTGCTGATCGGTCATTAAGGCACATTGGGAGGAAGCAGGAGGGATAAGTGGGTTCAGAGGCAGTCCAGACAAGGGGAAGGGAGATAGTCGGACATCTAGGGGCTTCGTAGACTGAGGTTGGAATGGTAATAGTCTTGAACCAACCCGGCGAACAGAGATCCTAGAAATCAAAGGGAACCAGAACAGGTGGAGGACATGTCCCTTGATGGTGGAGGGAAAGGCCTCTGGCCCCTTCCAGGACCCCGAGTAGTAAGTCACAAAATGGTGAGTAGTAGATCAAGCTTGGAAGCTCCTCAGGTTGTCTTTGACCTTTTTAGCTCTTCCAGATGTCCATAAGGGTGATTGCGGGCTGTTGGGTGTTGGTCTTTTGTTGGAGCTGTGCCCGGTGTTAGAGGTATCCATGTCAGCTTCTTGGGAGATGAGCTTCAGGCGTATGAGAAGTTTCTCCCCCTCGGGAAAGGTTGAGAATGCATAGTTCTTCCCTTTGACGGAGAACCGAACAGCAAATGGAAAGGCCCACTTGTATTTTAGGTCTCTCTGTATCAGCGCAAGTAGAAGGGGTTTTAATGCTCTCCGTCTTTGTATTGTGGAGGGGGATAGATCTGCAAAAACCTGAACCTGGTGGCCCTGGCAGGTTACATGTTGCGAGGACCTGGCTCGTTTCATGACTTCCTCCTTAACAGAGAAATGGTGGGGCTTGGCGATCACGTCTCGTGGGGTACCATCTTTTATGGGGGGACCAAGGGTTCTATGGACCCTATATAGTTTCAGTTTTGGAGCTGAGATGTCAGGAATGAGCTGCGTGATTAGATCATGAACCGCACTGGATACATCTGTTACCGATTCCAGGAGACCACGAATTCTGATGTATCTCCGTGACCTATTTTCAAGGTCGTTGATGCGGGCCATGGCCAGGTCAAGTTGCTCCTGCACCGAGTAAATGTGTCTGGAGTTTTGTTTGGTTATGGCTATGGTGTCTTCCATTTTGTGCTTGATCGTTTCGATCCGTGAGCCCAGATTAATAAAATCAGCTTTTAGTTCCCCGGTAATTTTCAGGGCTGTTTGGGATAATCCCTTCTCCAATAGCTCGGAGAATTTTTGAAACAAAGCGTCCATGTGGGATACAGGGTCCCTGTGGGGGACATCATGGGGGGATAAACCCGCCTGAGCAGCCGAGTGAGGCCCTGTGGGGGAAGGGGAGAAGTCTTGTATGGTGCGCTCCAGGAGGGACACAGTGGAGGCCGGGGTGATGTCCTTGGGGGGGGGCCCCTTAGACTGCCCGGAGTAGCGTGGGTAGGTGTAATGGCTGGCTCTGACCTGTAGTCCACCAAGCCTGTGGAGCGGTGTTCCTGGAATAGGAGCTGTGCTGCGGTGGCCATCTTGGATTTCTCCCTCTCTCCCAGCTATGCAAACAGTGGTCCCAGATTACGTTTTGCCGGTCCCCCGATCATCCGGGAGTGTGCCCGGGTACGTTGGGGAGCGTTTGGTGAACCGTGCTGTGCGCTGAGGGTCCCGTTGTTCCGCGAGGCAGCGGGGCTCTAGATGATCGTGGCCATCTTGCGAGCCTCGCGCATGCGCACTCCGTTTACATACATTATCACAATCATGAGTAGAGTAATTACTTATAAGCATAAAGCAACCATCTTTGGGAGGGATTTATTTATTTATTTTAATTGTTTTTATTGTAATTTCAAGGTAAATACAAAACAAAACTGCCTATTGGGCATACCCAGGCCGGTCACTGCTATAATATAAACTAATGAAAAAAAAAAGAACATACATATAAAATTATATATACTCCTAATAAAACCACTGTACGCTCAACCACCTATGGAGAATATGCAAAGCAATCCTATAATTTCGCATATACCCTACAAAGTTTACTTTAGTTATTCATGGGATGAAATGTAGGGGATTTATTTATTTTTAAGCCCTAACCCTCCTATTCCTCTTCCCTCAATAACTGTGCTTATTTTAGCTCAGTATAAATATATTAGGTAACTAACAGACCTGTCCCTACTATAATTTTAATTTTATGTATATGGCAAAAGCTAAAGAAAATCATATTGAGAATATGGCTCTGATCCAGTGTGAGCCGGTGCCAGGCGCAGTGCAATATGGGAAGCGCAACGTCTATGCAATCACGAGATTGCAGACCAGGAGCTTCATTTGCCCCAAAAAAGCTCGCTCTGTGGCGCGGTCGATCGGGCCACAGCTTCCGGCGTGATGGACCTTCCGGGGCGAGTGCATAGACTGACTGAGCGGAGCTTCCGACGTCACTGAAGGAAGTGACGTTGGCACTCGACTGCTCAGTGCAGCGTCCCACCTGAAAGTATCAGCAGGTAAGCTGATGGAAGCTCCTTAATTTTCGGTTGGTAGTACAGAACCCCCCCCCCCCAGCACTATATCACTTATTACTATTACCATCCAGTGGTCGGGTGGCAGCAGCAGAAACCCCCCCCCCCCATATGAACTTCATAAACTGTGCCGTGTTCGGCGGAAGCACCCCCAAACCCCCCCCTATTTAAACTTCATTTAGTGTTCGGCGGTAGCTATCAGAACTGGCTGGAGTTCTACTTTAACAAGAGTCATCAAAAGGATAACATTGCTGTGCATGTTCATAAAGAGGGGTTTATATATAGAGCAGAGGCTGTTCACCTAACAAAGTGAATATTTACTGTGCAATGTTCGCTTTGCAAAATGAATGCTGGCAAATAAGGTGGAGCTGTGTTCACTTTTAATATCCAATTATGTGCTAGAAAAAGTATTTTTTAAATTTCCCTGTGCATATGATTGCTAACATGGTTTGATTGATTGCGTAAATGTACAACTATGTGGACAGGTATTATTATTCAGCAAGAGAGGACTGGGCTCAGTGTGCAGCAGCTGGCACTCTGCTTTGCACTTTCCTGTGGGCTCCATGTAACATCCCCCTCTTGGCAACAGAATGCTTGAGGCAATCAGGCTGGAGGAGGAACTTGCTATGCAGGAACCAAGGATCATGGGAACTGTAGTTCTTAAAGGAGTGCTGCACAACACAAGTGAGTGGCTGGGGAGGTGGAATAGTGCAGACAAAACACTGGAGGTTTTTGGTGGTTGGTGGCAGCACCCAACCCCCCCCCCCCCCGGGTGCCGATATGTGCAATTTACAGGTTGCAGAATGCAGTTATGTGCGGTTTACAGAATACAGATATGTGCAATTTACAGGTTGCAGAATTCAGTTATGTACGATTTACAGGCTGCAGAATGCAGATATGTGCTATTTACAGGTTGCAGAATGCAGTTATGTGCAATTTACAGGTTGCAGAATGCAGATATGTGCAATTTACAGGTTGCAGAATGCAGTTATATGCGATTTACATAATGCAGATATGTGCGATTTACGGGTTGCAGAAAGCAGTTGTATGTGATTTACAGAATGCAGATATGTGGGATTTACAGGTTGCAGAATGCAGTTATGTGCGATTTACAGAATGCAGATATGTGCGATTTACAGGTTGCAGAATGCAGATATGTGCGATTTACAGGTTGCTTTAGTAGAGCCCTATGTATAATGTGCAGCCTGGTATATGATGTGCAGAGCCCTGTGTATAATGTGCAGCCTGGTATATGATGTGCAGAGCCCTGTGTATAATGTACAGCCTGGTATATTATGTGCAGAGCCCGGTGTATAATGTACAGCCTGGTATATGATGTGCAGAGCCCTGTGTATAATGTGCAGAGCCCTGTGTATATGATGTGCAGAGCCCTGTGTATAATGTACAGCCTGGTATATGATGTACAGAGCCCTGTGTATAATGTGCAGCCTGGTATATGATGTGGATTCTATAAGGGGTGTGGCTTATGAGAAGTGGGAGGGGGCAAATGTGGATGGGCGTGGTCTTTCGCCCCCCATCCTAAAACTTCACCGGCTGCCACTGCTCTGATCCATCCAACACCAGTGACATTTACGCACCATAAACGTTTGTTACCCCAACTTTTCATATTAATGATATGTGCTGGCTGTACCATGTACATGTATGAGAAAGTCTCCTGTTCTTTTTATATTGCTTCCTTTGTGTGAAATCCCTGGCGTTCCTGCTAGTACCCTTGCTTTTCTATAAAAAATTTACCACATCGTGATCAGTTTTCTACCTAAGGAAAAAATATATTTATAATGTATTTTTATATCTATGCAAATATGTTTTGACTTTCATTTCTATTATAACTACTTTTCGACTGCCCTCCGTAGATCTACTGCAGCAGGGTGGCCGCTCTGCGCCGGATCACGTACCTAGTCGCCACTTTTTCTTCAAGCCAAACTCGAACACTTTAGCAGTCTGGGACACCTTTGAGTGCTCCAAGGTGAGTAGTAATGCGGTGTGCATAGCGTGCTGCAGTGAACAGTGCGTGTGGCCAAATTGTTCTTGCTGACATTAGCTTCCTGCCCCCAGTGATGCCAAACCTGCCTCCACAAATCTGCCTGCAGCTACCAGACAGCAACAGATTTGTGTGGGACTATCTTGGTTACTTGGGGAGCCAGAGCCTGGCCTGAATAATGTGTCTGGGTTTCAGTCCGCCTGAAACCCAGACACTGTAAATCCCGGAAAGGTGACAACCCTAAGTATGTGATCCACACGCCAGGGTAGGGAGTGCCCCCGCTGCCCCAGCTGTGCTGCGATTGGCTGCAGCACCAACCAATTAGCACATGCTGGCCACTGATTGCTCGCCAGCAGCCACCAATCGGCTCCGTGCAATACCAAAGCGAGCCCTGTGTAGGCAAAGCAGGAAGGAAAAAACAGCACATTACTTAGTAAAAGCAGCACACACAGTAACACATGTTGGCTACACATTTAACCCCTTAATCGCCCTAGATATTAAACCCTTCCCTGCCAGTGTCATTAGTACAGTGACAGTGCATATTTTTAGCACTAATCACTGTGGTGGTGTCACTGGTTCACAAAAAAGTTTAATTTAGTGTCTGATTTGTCCACTGCAATATTGCAGTCCCACGATAAGATGCTTATCGCTGCCATTACTAGTAAAAAATAAAAAAAGTATAAAAATTCCATAAATATAACCCATAGTTTGTAGATGCTATAACTTTTGCACAAACCAGTCAATATCCGCTGGTTGGGGTTTTTTTTTTTAAATGTTCCAGAATACATATTGGCCCAAACTAATGAAGAAATTAGATTTCTTACATTTTTGTATTGAATGTGTTTTATAGCAGAAAGTAAAAATTATTGGGTTTTTTTTCAAAATTGTCGGCCTTTTTTGCTTATAGTGCAAAAAATAAAAACCACACAGTTGATCAAATACCACCAAAAGAATCTTCTATTTGTGAGGAAAAAAATACACACATTTTATTTGGGGACAGTGTCGCAGGACCACGCAATTGTCAGTTAAAGAAACACAGTGCCGTATTGCAAAATATGTCCTGGTCATGAAGGGGGTATACCTTCTGTGTTTGAAGTGGTTAAACTGAAGTTGTTTTGCAAGGTGATTGTTTACAATCACTTTAACCACTTACAGACCGGACCATTTTGCTGGTCAAAGACCAGACCCCTTTTTGCGATTCGGCACTGCGTCACTTTAACTGACAATTGCGTGTTTGTGCGATGTGGCTCCCAAACAAAATTGACGTCCTTTTTTTCCCACAAATAGAGCTTTCTTTTGGTGGTATTTGATCACCCCTGCGGTTTTTATTTTTTGTGCTATAAACAAAAATAGAGCGACAATTTTGAAAAAAACACATTATCTTTTGCTTTTTGTTATAATAAATATCCCCCAAAAATATATAAAAATAAGCAATAAGCGATTATTGATTGGTTTGCGCAAAAGTTATAGCGTTTACAAAATAGGGATAGTTTTATGGCATTTTTATTAATAATTTTTTATTATTTATTTTTTTACTAGTAATGGCAGTGATCAGCGATTTTTATTGTGACTGCGACATTGTGGCGGACACATCGGACATTTTTGACACATTTTTGGGACCATTGTCATTTCTACAGTAATCACTGCTATATAAATGCAGTGATTCCTGTGTAAATGACACTGGCAGTGAAGGGGTTAACCAGTGGGTGGCAGTGTAGGGGTTAAGTGTTCCTAGGGGTGTGTTGCTAACTGTGGGGGGGTTGGGCTTTCATTTGGTGAACACTGATCTCTGCTCCAATCACATGGAGCAGAGATCAGCGTCACTAGTTGCTAGGCAGAATGGAGAAATGCTGTTTACACTGCATTTCCTCCATTAAGCCGTCCCGTGAGACGATCGCGGGTATGCCCGCGGCGATCGAGTCCGCGGGACCCGCGACTGGACTCACGGGGGTCCCGACCGGCACGAGAGCGCGCCGGCGCGCTCGCGATGGCAGGGCGGCATTGAAGATTGGACGTACCTGTACGCCAATATGCCTGCCCGTGCCATTCTGCCGACGTACATCGGCATGCGCTGGTCGGGAACCGGTTAAGGAATACCTATGCCGCGTACACACGACCGGACTTTCTGGCAGACTAGGTCCGACAGAAACAGTCCGTCGGACGATCTTATCATGTGTGGGCTAATCTGATCGTTTTTCGTAAAAAAAAATCCACCGGACCTAGAAATAGAACATGTTTCAAATCTGTCCGACAGACTCAATTCCTATCGGGAAAACCGTTCGTCTGTATGCTAGTCCGACGGACCAAATACGACGCAAGGGAAGCTATTGGCTACTGGCTATAGAACTTCCTTTTTTAGTCCTGTCTTACGTCATCACATTCAAAACGAACGGACTTAGTCCGTTCATGTGTGGCCAAGTCCGTTCATTTGGAACTCTACCGAAAGTCTGTCGGGAAGACAGCCGAATCTAGTCTACCGGAAAGTCCGGTCATGTGTACACAGCAAAAAGTGGCCTTTTAACCGATATAAATGTATGTCATTTTAGAATGGCTTGAGTGCTGTATAACATCCTAAATTATATTGCAGCTTGATGTATCAGGACTTATCACATTCATCACAGCAAATGTTCAAGATGAGTATCAGAATACGCATGAAGTATTTTTCAACCTATGAATTCTGCTTCACCATGTATGACCCAGCTTGCCTTGCCTTGCCTTGGACTCTGCTACCACCTTCTGTCTTGTACCCTGTTGGCCTGGCTGTTACTGACCTTGGCTGGTCTTCTGAACTCTTTTTTTTGCCTTCTGATTTGCTACCACGCTGCCTGGCTGACACTGACTTTGGCTTGCTTCCTTGACTTTGTCTTCATCTCCTTATCTGGTACTGTGTTGTTCCTGTGCCTGGTCCCTGTTCCATGATTCTCAGCTCCCAGTTCTTCTCATCTGTTTGCAACACAGATCTGGTTCAGCCTGCAGACTCCGATACTTGTACCACTCTCTCTGTCAACACCTTTAGGAGTGTTGGGTAGTAGCTGTAAGAGGAGCCCCCTCATCTACTTAGTCTCTACCAGGCATGTGATACTAATATAGTTGAAATTGAACATATGTGTTCTGGCATCCCTAAAACCAGGGAAAGAGTGCCCGTTATTTTAGTACTGTGTTATACTATTCAAACCTATTTGAACTTCTAGCTGCCATTCATTGTGGCACAGCTTTCTCACTCCATACCATTGGAATGAAAGAGTACCTAAACTCTGGAAGCTGTGCCAAAAAAGGCAGGCAGAGGGCAAGGTACTAGTCACCAGTGTAGCCAGTGGTTTTACTGCAGCTGATCTTTTCCCTAATATTGACTTGCTGTGTCTTGTTCTACACTGTCTAGCCATCTTGGTAAAGGAGCATGACTTTGCTTCCTTATGTCAAAGCCTCCTTCCAGGAGAACAGCAGTGACATCACCAAATCAAATTCTAAATCTCCTGAGACTAGCAGTTAGTGGCAGCATTACCCTAGATCTCATAATCCAGATGATCTAGATGAACAACTATGAGGCTGTAGGCACAGGAGTACCTAGGCACCCTCACATTCTATGAAGTGCACTGCTATTTTTTAGGGGGAATTCCAGACAAAAGGTACATTTTGTCTGCTTAGGCACAATTAGTACTTCTAGATGTTCCCTTTAACATAGTAAATCTTTATGTTTGTGAGTTCAGACCCACTTTAAAGCCCTTTCATACAGCCATTTGGAACTTTCTGGCCCTCTGGTCTTTGATGCTGCTATGAGCATATCAAGAGTTAACTGCGAGGTGGCTGAAGCCATGTGTGTAACTTTATGGAGTGGGGCTGCCCTTTCACACAGCTCTGCTTTCACAGCCAAGTTTTGTGGTTCCTCTCTGAGAGCTTGTCAGTGGAGTTGAGCAATACAGCAAGTTCATTAGCAGTCAGCCCTGGCACGCTGAAATTCCACAGCCCCTCCACTGCGGCTCATTAGCAGCGGTGCTGAAACCTACATATGTTCTTAATTAATAAGTGCTAATGAAGCCACGTGTTTCTCTGCAACATAAATAGTGAGTGTGTGCATGTGAGATGGGGGAGGGGGAGTGAAGGGGATGGAAGGAAAGAAGGAAGTTTAAAGGCCTTTGCAAACATGGGGGATTTATAGACCCATATGGATTTTGCGAATTTACCCGACACATAGACATATAACCATTACTCCAATCTGCTGAATACCAGATGATTGAGTAAAGATTCTGTTTCATTGGACAGTGCGCAACTTCTACAGACATGCTATGGATATCCATCACTTGGGTTCTAGCTATCAGACAAAATTTACCAGTCAGTGGTTAGGGTACACTTGCAGGGGCATTTTTCTGGGTTTGACAGATTCAAGTGGCTAGCTGCGGCCACAGAGCCTGTACACTTTAATGACAGACTGTCGGTAGCTGCAGCCAGGGCCGCCATCAGGGGTGTATAGCTGGTACACATGCTCTTCTCCTAATCCACTGCCCCCCCAGCTGTCCCCTTGCTCCCTTCCTGTCCCACTTCCCACCTTATGTGGTAGGAGAAGATGGGACTGGAGGAGGAGGAGGAAATGGGATGAAGGAGATGGGGCTGGAGTAGGAATAGTATATGTATATCTTTAGGGGATTGCGCCTCCCACTCACTATTTATACTACCCCCTTCTCAATAGAATATGCTTAATAATACTTATATTCACTAAATAATCATTGTGCCCCCATATTATCCAAAATATATAATTGCAAAAAATATAGCGTCCTTATTGTGCGATATTTTAATTCGATTGCTCCAATTGTGCCGTCTTAATCACCGATCGTCTTCTAATCAAAAGTCCACTTGTGTCAACTAAAATAACCAAAACTGTGCCACCGTCACCAAGCAGAATGGCCACTCACCAGATGTCCCCAATCAGTAAGCCTTCGGTTCATTCAACGGATAACCAATCCACAACGCATTCCTCCCGTTAGCAATTCCTCAACGTCCATATATTCATACAAAATTAAATGGAACCAATATAGTGTAAAATCGTTTTAACTTTAATGGAAAAAATCAATAAAAAACGTATTGCACTCACATTTCAATGTGTCTATTGGCCGACACCAAGCCTTTCCAGCAATGAGAAAACCGCTCTAAAATCGGGCAAGCCACTGATGTTCCGCAGGTGGTGTTAATCTCCCTCCACTGGACCGACCTGTTCCTGGCTTGTATTCAAAGACCATATGTCTCCCACAACTCCTACGCATTTCGCATTTGAGCGTCGTCAGGAAGTTGTGGGAGACATGCGGTCTTTGAATACAAGCCAGGAACAGGTCGGTCCAGTGGAGGGAGATTAACACCACCTGCGGAACATCAGTGGCTATAGCCGCTCGCTGTATCACTCGGCCCCATCCCCCGGCGCGCTGCGTCATTGGATGAGATTGACAGCAGCGCGAGCCAATGGCTGCGCTGCTTTCAATCCATCCACTCCAGCCAATCAGCGGCCAGGCTGAGCGGCGAATAGGACATCGGGGGCGAGCTCAGGACTTTAGAGGGGTCAGGTAAGTAAATCGGGGGGACTGGGGACGCCGGCACTGTCAGATGTTATGCATTAAGGTGAAAAAATGTTTACCTTTACAACCCCTTTAAATAGAGTCACTGATTGTCAGAGAACAGGTGCAATTGGTCAGCACCTAAAGCCCTTTTCACACATATGGACTGTTCGTCCTTTTTCATCCATCCATTGACGGATGAAAATGGACATCAATGCACCTCTGTGGAAAAACGGATGACAACGGATGATCATTCATTTGCATCCCTTTTAATCCGCTTTTGTCAACATCCGTTTTTTTGAGCGGATGAAAGCCCTATTCTTCATCCGTCAAAAAAACAGGATGGACGAAAAATGGATGTTAGCGGACGACATCCATTTACATCCGATCCACTGACATATATTTTTAAACCCCTTTTTCCCCCTCTTTAAACACACTGTATATAGCTGGTTGCTAAGGAGGGGCTAGGAAACCGGCCACTGCATCCTTAACAACCGATGAGTCATCAGCTGTCAGCTTCCCCGCTTCAGCTGAATGTAAAAAAAAAATTGCCGGCAAAAAAATAAAAATTGCAAACAAAAACTACGTGGGGTCGCCACAGGTCCATACCAGGCCATTCGGGTCTAATATGGATTCAGAAAATTTTAAAGAATAATGGCGTGAGTTCCCACCAAAATTCATACCAGACCCTTATCCGATCATGCAGCCTGGTGGGTCAGGAAAGGGAGGGGACGAAAGAGCACCCCCCCATCCTGAACCATACCAGGCTGCATGCCCTCAACATGCGGGGGATGGGTGCTTTGGGGGTCTCTGCCCCCCAAAGCACCTTGCCTCTATGTTGATGGGGACAAGGGCCTCTTCCTGACAACCATGACCGGTGGTTGTCGGGGTCTGCTGGCGGGGGCTTATTGTAATTTCGAAGCCCCCTTTAACAAGGGGCCACCAGATCCTACCCCCCATGTGAATGAGTATCGGTACCCCTACCCATTCACACCAAAAAGCAGTGAAATGTAAAAAAAAAAGCAAGTCCTTTCTTAAAAAAATAGCTGCGAGCCATGTTCTCCTGGTTCTGTCTTCTCTCAATGCCATCTTCTCCCAGTGCCATCTTATCTGGCTGCTGTCTTCTTCCTCACCGCCGTTTACGCGCTTCAAAAAAAGCTGCTCTTCTTCTGTGGCCATCCGATGATGTCATAAGGGGTGGGCTATCGGATGACCACACCCTATGGCTATATAAGAGATATCAGACAGTGTCTGACATCTCTTATATAGCCATGGGGCATGGTCCTCACAACACAATGGAGGAAGACTCAGGAGAAGAGTGGCTTTTTTGTTTTTAGTGGGTAACTGGCGGTGAGGAAGAGGACAGCGGCGGCGAGGAAGAAGACAGCGGCAATGGGTAAGAAGACAGCAGTGCAGGGGCCCCTTGTCAAAGGGGGCTTCCAATAAGCCCCCCGCCTGCAGATCCTGACAACCACCGGTCAGGGTTGTCGGGAAGAGGCCCTTGTCCCCATCAACATGGCGTCAAGGTGCTTTGGGGTGGGGTGAAGCCCCCCTGCTTCAAAGCTCCCACCCCCTATATTGAGGGCATGTGGCCTGGTATGGTTCGGGGGGGGGTGAGCTCCCTTGTCCCCACCTTTTCCTGACCTGCCAGGCTGTATACTCTGATAAGGGTCTGGTATAGATTTTGGGGGGCCCCATGCCATTTTTTGTAAAAAATTGGCATGGGGGGTCCCCTCCGAATCCATACTAGACACAAAGGGGCTGGTATGCACCTTTCCCTAGTGTTTTTATTCCATCATTTTGCTCCAACCTCCTCTTCTTGTCTTAAAGATTGGGCCCTAAGGCACTGCCTCCACATCTTCTCTTCCCATCCCTCAATGGATGGGCCCCAAGGCTCTGCCTTCCTTCTTCAGAGGCTAGGCCCTGGGGGGTTTTCCTAACTCCCTCCTCATTATAAACTTCCATCACACTCTGTACAGACACAGAACATGTTATCTTTCACCTTAATCCTACAATATATTTTCACAGATACTTTCTTTGTCTATGTTGCCCTTAATTAGAATTGGACTAATTCTTTAAAAACGTAGACAAATGGTTCCACAGTTATTTCCTGTTGTTAATTTGTGTAAACTAATTATTCTACAGCCACTGGGAAGAGATACAAGAACAGGGTGATAATTACAAGATGAGATTAGCAAAAAAAAAAAAAGAAAAACAGAATTAAGAATCCTTTAACTTTTCCTCTTTGCTAACTAATATCTTATATTGTAGCCTAGACACTTATTTTAGGTTATGTTTGCTTCAGTGAAGAGTTTGATACCTGTCTATTACTGTCTACATCTCTCATTCTATAAGTTTAAAGCCAGGCAATCTTAAAATTAGTTTGTGTATTTTTTCTAGATGTTGAAATGTTAAAGAAGGATTATTACTTTTTACGTTATTCAGTTACTGATAGAACAAAGTGCATGTAGAACTTTTTCCCAACTTCTTAGGTGTCCTAGCTGCAATGTTGCACAGGGCACCCCCATCTCCTTGAGGTACAGCCACGCAACACCGCAGCTGAAAAGGAGTTGGCTGCTTTGATAGCAAGTACTTATCGCCAGCTCCCAGCTCTTTTCCAAAGCAAGAGGAATCTGTCACCTAAAATTCCCTAGTGGACAAGAACAAAATTTGGAATTATGGCAGGGAGATTTCAGTTGAGCCAGGGGGTATCTAAGGCCTCGTACACATGATACGAAAATCAGGGGAAAATTCGTAAAAGGAGTTGTCTGTGGCTTTTCGGATCATTAGTACGGAGTTTTCGACAGACAATTTGACTTTTTCGTCAGACAAAAGCTGGATGTGCAGGCTATAAAATTTTGTGGGATGTGAACTCAACATCAGATTTTTGGATGGTCAGTACAGAAATCATCACACAAAAGTCGAAAAGTACAAACATGCATGATCGGAATCAAAGAACGACTGGGAAGAGTTTGGTCTTGTAAACTGCCGCTCGTAATCTAGAATTAACATTCATGGTGCAGCAATTGATGAAATGTTGCTGTGCAGCGCACATTCTCATCTTCTTTAATGGGATAATAATGAATATGCTTTGCTGGTGATACTGATGTAGTTATGCCAAACGTATTTTAAAAAGCATTTGTTTTGTACCATCTGAAAAACGGAAATCAACCCTCACCAAACTTCTACTAACACGAAATTAGCAGAAGGGGCCCAAAGGGTGGCGCTTGAGAAATTAACTTCCTCTTTATCCTCTCATAGTATGTCACTACGTTCGTGTTTGTCAAACGGCAATTTGCAGATAGTTAGTATGCTGGACAAAATGCTTTGCACACGCTTTTGACAAAAATCAGGCGCTCAGTTGTACAATAATCAGACCGTGTGTAGGCATAAGCGTCTCCATACAAAATATAACTAAAATACCAGATTTGGGTGTACTGGCCATTTAAAAGGGCAAGTAAGGGGTCAAAAAACAATACCTTTAAATCTCCCTTTTCTCATGGGCACAGGCCAATGCAGACTTTTCCTTTCTAGAATTTTTGAATTTTGTGTTGTCCCAAAATGGGTTTTTTCATTAGGCATGTGCTCAATTGTAATTAAGGGAAAAAACATGCTTACTATTATTGTTATTATACAAGATTTATATAGTGCTAACAGTTTGCACAGCCCTTTACAAAATGAAAGCAGACAGTACCATTACAATACAATTCAATACAAGTGGAATCAGAGGACCTGGCTCCTTAAGCCGCGTACACACGGGCGGACTGTCTGGCCAACTAAGTCCGTCAGACAATCCGACGGACAGTCCGTCCTACTTTTGAATGAACGGACTTGACCACACACGATGAACAGACAGTCCGTTGAAAGCTTGTGCGATGACGTGTACAGCACGTACGACGGGACTAGAAATAGGACGTCCAATACACAGCAATGCAACCTTTCGCCGTGTAAATCCTTTCTGAGCATGCGCCATACTTAGTCCGTCCAACTTGCCTACTCACGAGCGGACTGTCCGCTGAAACCAAAGTTGGACGGACAATATTACGGAAATTCCGAAAGACTTAGTCAGCCAGACTATCCGCTGAAAAAGTCCGCTGAAGCCCACACACGAGCGGACTGTCCGCTGAAATGTGTTTCAGCGGACTAAGTTGGACAGACAGTCCGCCCGTGTGTACGCGGCTTTAGAGCTTACATTCTAAAAGACTAGAGAAGATAAGTATGGATAGGAGGCTTGTAATCACATGGCAGTCACAAGGGAAACCAGGGTGGGAAAACCTTTCTTGTGATTAAAACGGAACTGAGATTCCCAGTAGACTATTATTGCAGGCTGAAGAAGGCTATGTGGGAAAAGGTATACTGTAAGAAGAATAGGTCAAGTAAAATGGATATGACACTTTCCACTTTAAAGGGGAACTGTTGAGTATCATTTTGTAGATAGAGAAGTTAATGTAATTGGCAGAGTAATAAATCTTATCAGTACATGTATAAAATAATTGTTTCTTTATATAGTTTGTAAAACTACATGTACATGGGGCAGAAATAGTTACATCCACAGATCAGATTCCGTTTCCGGAATAGCAGTGCTGCATAATGACTGTGCTATGTACTTTTACTGCAGACCTAAAGTTGGTCATACACTAGTAGAATTTCATTTCGAATTGTTAGTTTTTGGAACAGTTGTTTGATTTTCTAATGATTAGTGCGGTTAAACCAACCATATTCCCAGGAGAATTTGAAGGACCTGGGAGGAAGTATTCAAGCTGTGCATTTGGTTTTCCATCTGGAAAAATTGGACATATTATAGTGTGCATGTTCTAGGCCCAAAATAATCCTGTTTAATACATCTGGGATTCCATATACATAGCAGATCTAGAGGAAATTATAAGGGTTTTCGAACAAAATTAGTTGATTCAGTGAATGCAAGATTGAATGCTCTGAACAATTTTTCAGAATATGCAAATTAAATTCTACTGGTGTATGGCCAGCTTAAAGACTAAGTTTAGGTTAAAAAATGTTTTAGCACAAGGGACAATGCTGACGTAGCAATGTGGACTACACTTATAATGTACAGTATTCCTCCAGTATTTCTATGTATCGCATGTCCCTCTAGTGCCCAGTGTTATTAATTGACATCATGTTTGTGAGCCAAGCCCAAAGGATTGTGGGATGAGTAGTTCCACAGATTGATAATTGCTTCGAATGACTCTGTACCTGGACTACATATCCCAGAGATGTTTGCTGCCATTGGAGAGATTTCTGGGAGGAACTATATAAGAAGCCAAAGCCCTGCCCTGCATGTTCTTTATCCTGGGCCTGACGCGAGACGGACCTCTCCGTGCATGGGAAGAGAGACCTTGTGGCCTACCACACAGTGTATCACATTCCAACCCAGATGAGAAGGGCCTATTACTACTTGCTGTTTGTCTGACATCATCCAGCACCACTTCAGTTGTCTGCCAACCTGTGTTCCAAGCCTCACATTGAAGATTGAAACGGTGGATCTGCTGGACACTTGCCGCTACAGGGGCTGCTGTCCAGATGGCATTGAATCAACCTGATCGTTGATGAGAGGGCAGTCGCACACCTTTACAAATCCTTTGCTCACTGTTTCTCTGGGACACTTTGCACAGACATCTTTACCTTGGGAATACTTTTCTGAACCTATCTTGAACACTGTGCATAGACACCTTTAGCTTTTACCATTTCAAGAAATCTTATTGTTTGCTATTACCTCTTGTTGGATACAATTAATGAGCTCCTAGATGCTGGTGAAGACCATCAGATCTGCAATGGGGACATTGCTGTCATTATTGCTACAAGGGTCCTTATGCCATTGCCAATAAGTCTGACCTCGCATTAGGGTTAAAGGATTATAGGCTTTATAAAGAGTAGATATAAGCTTTATAAACAGTAGATGAACTTGCATGGGTAGTTCATTTTGCCAGTGTTCAGGGCTCGTATAGTCTGCAGACTATACATGCGGAACGCCAATCGGACGACTTGCCTACTAAATCTCATCTTTTGCAACTACAAGGGTGGCCCCTCTTGGATCTCCTTTTTTGGACTTCCTTTGGCCTTAACAATTATACAAGATCCTGGGTGCATCTGTGTGGGTCTATGCTACTCGGTCCTTCCCTCTACTCCTCTCTACGAGCCCTGAACACTGGCAAAATTAACTACCCATGCGAGTTCATCTACTGTTCTTTGTTTTTAATAAACAATGATTCTGGGATACACCTGATTGTTTTCACAAGCTCTATTCCTTGTAATTGTTATATCTACACCCCTGAAGAAGGAGACTTTGTATTAGCTCCGAAACGCGTAGGGTGACTATACCTCCACTACCCATGTATAGGTTTGTGTTATTTACATTGTTATAAACAGTGTCTCTATACATTTGTATCAAGATATTTTTTTATGTATATTGTATACTATTTTTGTTTTATGTAATAAAATATTGATCGTTTTGAGTTGTACGTGCCATTAAAATCCATCCTCAGTGGATTCTCTTTATAAAGTATAATTTCAGATGCGGCACAACTAATTTCACACAGCCCTGCCGTACCACATCTTTCCAAAGGTTTATAGGCTGGCCAAGGTTATCCCTTTAGAAGTTTGTCAGTATAACCATTTAACTTTGTTTATCCTTTCAGATGCAAGCAGTAGTCCACTCTACATATGTATATACTAGACTGTTTACCTGCAAAAATCTTGACTTGTGTTATTGGGAGGAATTCCTTTGTTGAGTTGGCGCTCTTGCCTAAAACTCAGCAGATCTATTACCTCCTCTTTGTGACAATATCTTCTTTGAACTGTCCTAGTAAACATTATCAGAATATAAAAGGCACAGAGTTGTGTGATTTATTGCTTTAAGGTGGTGCAAAGATGTCTGAACCCAGAGTGTCAGGTGGGTTGAAATGTTCTACAGGCCATGGCACTGCAGATGAGCAGGTAAATCCAAGCAGCCTCTTAGGGGGTTGTGTTACATTTGGGGGCTCGTTTGGGATGCTATCTGCAGCAGGCCTTAGCTGACCTAGACAAGAGCCACAATCCACGTGGGAAGTTGGTCTGATGGCCGCGGTTGCTTGGGGCGGGAGTCAGGGAGCTCCAACAGAGAAGAGTACTGTTCTGGAAATCTCGGGAAGTGAGCACAGGAGAGAGAGCTCATAAAGTGGCTGAGAGCTCTGGTCCCAGCAGGGCAGACTTACCATTGGGCTTGACTGGGCCCCGCGGAGATACATAGCCGAGTGTACTCAGCTCGGCTCCACTCACAGTCACGCCTAATCCCGCCCTATGATGGACATAACACAGGGACTGAGCGTGACTGTGAGCCGAGCCGAGTACAGTCAGCTACTCTTGGCTCCGCTCGGCAGCTGGCCAATTGGCCGACAGCTGAGCGGCCATCTCAGAAAAGGAAGGGCTGAGCCCAGCCCTGACAATACCCCCTCCTCAACGACCCCTCTCCCTCAGAGGACCACCGGGCTTGAGGGGAAAACATCTATGGAAATCATGGACGAGGACAGGGGCATGTACGTCCGAGGATGAGACCCAAGAGCGTTCCTCCGGACCGTATCCCTTCCAATGCACCAGGTACTGTATGCGCCCACGGAAACTATGGGAGTCAACAATGGATTGTACTTCATACTCCTCATGGTTCTCAACCTGTATAGGGTGAGAATGTGGCACCGAGGTGGTAAAGCGGTTGCAGACCAAAGGTTTCAATAAGGAGACATGAAACACATTAGAGATGCGCATACTAGGAGGAAGGTCCAAAGCGTAACCCACTGGGTTGATCCTGCAAAGGATACGGAAAGGCCCAATAAACCGAGGTGCGAACTTCAAAGAAGGAATACAAAGTCGGAGGTTGCGAGACGACAGCCAGACCCTGTCCCCAACCTGGTAGGAAAGCGCAGGTCAGCATGGAGTCTGTACCTATCGTTAGCATGTCGCAAAGCCTCCTGGACTTGTGCCCAAGTGGAACGAAGACCACGGAGATGCTCCTATAATGCAGGAATACTCTACGGAACAAACGAGGCAGGCACTAGGAAGGTTGAAAACCATAGTTCGCCATAAATGGGGACAAACGGGAAGTTGAATTCAAGGCACTATTGTGTGCCAACTCCACCCACAGTAGGAGGTCTGACCAGTTGTTATGATGGTCAGAAATATAGCAACGTAGGAAATGCTCCAAGGACTGATTGGCTCATTCTGCAGCCCCATTAGACTGTGGGTGATATGCAGAGGAGAAAGCAAGCTGAATACCCAACTGTGCACAAAAGGCTCGCCAGAACTGGGACACAAACTGACTACCCCTGTCTGAGACAATCACCTTGGGTAGCCCATGTAAGCGGAAGATCTCCCGAGCAAAAATAGAAGCAAGTTCCTTAAAAGTAGGCAACTTCTTGAGTGGAATACAATGCAACATTTTTGAGAACCGGTCAACCACCATAAGGATAACTGTGTTGCCCTGGGAGTTGGGTACCTCCACAATTAAATCCATAGACAGGTGGGTCCAGGGCCTCTCTCCATTGGGTATAGATTGTAGGAGGCCCACTGGAAGGTGTTGTGGAGTCTTACTCTGAGCACATACGGGACAGGCAGCTACGAAGGCAGTAACATCAGCCCTTAGACTAGGCCACCAGAATTGTTGGGAAATAGCCCAAATGAGTTGATTCTTCTCAGGATGGCCAGCTGCCTTGGGAGAATGGTAAATCTGGAGCACAGCAGTACGGAGACTCTCGGGAACAAAGCAGCGATCACAAGGTTTCTCAGGAGGAGCATCGACCTGAGCAGCAAGAATTTTGTCACTCAAAGGAGAAGTAAGACTGGTGCGAACCGTAGCCAGAATATGATCAGGAGGAATCACAGGAACCGGAACCGACTCCATCTTGGAAGTGGAGGAAAATTTGGTGTGACAAGGCATCAGCCCTTACATTCTTAGTACCGGGTAAGAATGAGACAATGTAATTAAAACTTGACAAGAAAAGAGCCTATCGCACCCTTCTGGAAGAGAGGTGCTTAGCCTCAGACAAGAATGTGAGATTCATATGGTCAGTAAGAACGAGAACCGGCACAGTGGTACCTTCAAGGATATGTCTCCAATCATTCAGGGCTAAAATGAATGCCAACAGCTCTCTGTCACCAATCTTGTAGTTGACCTCCACCGGTGACAATTTTTTGGAAAAGTAGCCACACGGATGCACGTAGGATCAGGGTGTGCCAACACAGGAGCAGAAACAAAGGCAACTTTGAGACTCTCAAAAGCTTTAATGGACTCCGGAGACCAACTCTGTGGGTTGCCATCTTTCCTGGTCATATCAGTCAGGGGCTGACCAGAGATGAGAAGTTATGAAATAAACTTCCAATAATAGTTGGCAAAGCCAAGAAAACGCTGCAGAGGACGTAATCCCATGGGTTGAAGCCACTGCAAGTTTCTCTGGGTCCATCGAAAAACCAGCAGTGGAAATT
This sequence comes from Lithobates pipiens, assembly GCF_037356315.1. NCBI lineage: Eukaryota > Metazoa > Chordata > Amphibia > Anura > Ranidae > Lithobates > Lithobates pipiens. The sequence goes on along the minus strand of NW_027507685.1, from coordinate 118,064,350 downwards.
ACAGCCCAGGAATTTCACCTGCTCACAATGGAATTTGCACTTTTCCAATTTACAATAGAGATTGTTCTCTCGTAGTCTCTGAAGCACACGACAGACATCTGCGTGATGGCTCTCCAGGAACTTGGAAAATATGAGGATATTGTCGAGATAAACCACCACACATAACTGCAACAAATCTCGTTAGACATTGTTAATGAACTCCTGAAAAACTGCTGGAGCGTTACAAAGGCCAAAAGGCATTACGAGATACTCATAATGACCTGATCTGGTATTAAACGCATTTTTCCACTCGTCGCCCTCCTTGAAGAGGAAGTAAACCCTGATGGGTTTACTTCCTTTTTGATTCCCTGCAAAGGTAAAGCATAATGGACTACTATGCATCGCATAGTAGTCCATTATGTGTCACTTACCTGACACAGGAGCCAGCGAAGTCACCGCTGTCCCCTTGTGTACGGAGCCTCCATCTTCTCGGGGGGTCTCGCTGCTCTGGCGCTGTCATTCGACGAAGTCGCGATGACGTCACTCCTGCGCATGCGTACGGGAGCCGCCACTCGTGGCATATTGCCGTTGACAGCGGCATGCTCAGTGCCTGTGTTTTGGCAAATATCTCCTAAACCGTGTAGGTTTAGGAGATATTTCTTGGACCTACAGGTAAGCCTTAATCTAGGCTTACCTGTAGGTCAAAGTGGTTTGTAAGGGTTTACAACCACTTTAACCCTGACGTGATTGTCTGCCCCTTGAGACAGTCAAATAACTCCGTAAGCAACGGAATGGGATAGACATTCTTAATCGTGAAACGACTGAAACCCCTATAATCGATACAAGGTCTCAGTTCACCACTCTTCTTCCTCACAAAAAAGAAACCAGCACCAGCAGGAGACAAAGATTTGCGGATAAAACCATGAGAAAGTGTGTTGGCAACATACTCCTCCATGGCCTTATCCTCCAAGACCAACAAAGGGTAAACCCTGCCACGAGGGGGTATGGCACCAGGTTGAAGGTCAATTGTGCAATCATATGACCGGTGTGGAGGCAAAGTACAGGCTTGACCTTCTGGAAGCATCTCTCACTGCACTGTGGCGACCAGGACAGAACCTCAGCACAGAGCCAATCAAAAGAAGGGTTGTACCTCTGTAACCAAAGATAACCAATAACCAGCAGAAACTTAGGTGAGGAAATAACTTGGGATTATCTCATGGTGAAGGGCCCCTACAGCCATGCACAATGGAACAGTCTCATGAGTCACATGGGCAGGCTGTAGAGGTCTCCCGTCAAGAGCCTCAATGGCAAGTGAAGTGTCACGCAGCTGCAGCGGAATTGAGTGCTTCGATATAAAGGCAGCATCAATGAACAGGCTTGCAGCCCCAGAGTCGATTAGAGCATGTATCTGGACGGATGACTCAGCCCAAGACAGGGTAACTGAAACCAGGGGCTTATCTTTCTGAGAAACTGGAGACGAAACAACAACACCTAAGGTCTGTCCGTGACAGGACCTCAAGGTTTGGGCGTTTCCTAGACGGGTAGGACAAGACTTCAAAAAGTGACCAGCCTGGCCACAATAAAAGGCACAATCTCTCCCTCCTCCTAAGGGCTCTCTCATCCGCAGAGAGACACATGAAGCCCAAGTGCATGGGTTCATCTTCACAGACCGACTCGGTACCAAGAGGCATGGGAGGTGAGGAAGGCAAGGGTGGGACTGCAAAGCTTGAAGACAAAAGTGCAGGAGGCTTAAGCCATCGCTCCTTTAAAGAGAGTCTTTCTCTGAGTCTGGAGTCAATGAGGATGGCAAATGTGATCTCCAGCTCAGTGGGTATATTTCGGGCTGCTATCTCATCCTTGATGTTATCTGAGAGACCATGAGAGAAGGCAGCCACGAGGGCCTCATTGTTCCAAGCAACCTCTGCTGCCAGAGTACAGAATTCAATGGCGTAATCGGCAACAGTTCTCGTACTCTGCTTGATGGACATGAGGCTCTTGGCAGCAGAAGCGGAGTGTGCGGGAACGTCGAAAAATACCCTTTTGAAGGAAGCCACAAAGTCTGGGTAACTCAGGACCATGAGTTTTTGCATCTCCCATAGAGGGTTTGCCCAGGCCAAGGCTCTCTCAGAAAGCAAAGATATCACGAAAGCTACTTTGCTTATGTCCGTGGGAAACGCCTGGGGCAGCATGTCAAAGTATATCTCAACCTGGTTGAGAAACCCTCTGCATTCAACTGGATCGACCTCAAATCACTGGGGAAGCGGAGCGGAACCACACATGCCTCTTATAGAGTTAATACTCAAGGCGGGTGCCTGCACAGAGACTGGAGCAGCAGCAGGGATGGCCTGCAACACAGGTTGTACTGGAGCAACCATAGTGGAAGATTCCATGTTAGCTGTGTGACTCAGGAGCATTTGTAACGTCAAGGCAAACTGATCCATGCGGTGATCCTGGTCATCCAATCTGGAAAAAATATTACCAACAAGTGAACTGACTGCACCTTCTGAATTCATGGCCTTCGCCTACTGTCAGAAACCATGAATCAGACCGAGACAGAAGTACAGTTAATCACACTTGTTTAATAAAAATAAAAAGGTAAATAGAGTAAACATAGCCAGAGTTCAGTAACCAGATCGGGTAGTCAGCCAATGCCAATGTCAGAGAGCCAGAGATCAACGTAGTAGTACAGCAAGCATGATCAGGAACCAGAAGGGACGTCAGCCGAGCAAGGCTTCAACAGGAACGCATGAGAAAGGTCTCTGAGATGTGACAACAGCGAAGGCAGAGATGAAGTGAGCTGGAGGGCTTTAAATACCCTGGACTGATGACCAGATCAACAACAGCTGAGACACTGTGGAGAGAAAGCAACTGGCAATTAGATGACAGCTGAGCGGCCAGCTCAGAGAAGGAAGGGCTGAGCCCAGCCCTAACAAGACCCACTCCACCACCTCTGAGGAGGTTGGTTAGGGCCCAAACTATAGAGGCATCTGTGGGAAACCTACCAAAGAACTTGTTGGGGCCCTCTACCATAGTCTCAGTACAAGTATAGGGCATCTATACACAGGCCTTACTGGATACTGGAGCTCAGGTGACAGTGTTGTATCAAGACTTTTACCACAAGTACATGAGGCATATACCCTTGTGCAAGCTCGAAGAGTTAGAGATTTAGGGCACAGGGACTCAGAAGTGCCCATACAACAGATACAAACCCATCAAGATAACCTTTGATCTTGCCATGGCAGGAAAACCAGAGACTTTTGATACGCTGGATCACACACGCGCAGTATTGCACATATGTGTGGGCCGATGCGCACCGGAGAGTGCCAACGCGTGCTGATGAGAACCGGCATGCGCCGTTGTGCGCTGATGTGCACCAGTATGGGCCGATGCACGCTGATGTGCACCGGCATGTGCCAATGAGCGCTGATGTGAGGCATGCAAGTCTTGGGACACTGTAGGTATCCATGAGTGTTCAGGGCGGCATTGCCAGTACTGTGACCTCCATGTCCCTGACAGACGGCCTTAATCAGCCCTCTAAGGTTTTTCGAGTTTGACCAAATGCCACAGGGATTAACAGGGGCCCCTGCTACTTTCCAGAGACTGATGGAGAACACTGTGGGTGATATGAACCTGATAGAAGTGCTAGTTTATCTTCATGATATCGTTGTGTTCGGCAGAACATCAGAGGAGCATGAAGCTTGGTTGGCAAAAGTTTTCCTAGCGACTACACGCCGAGGGGTTGAAGCTGTCTTTAGAGAAATGCCAGTTCTACCAGACCTTGGTCACGTACCTAGGGCATGTGGTGTCAGCTGAGGGAATAGCAACTGACCCTCAAAAGTTGGAGGCTGTTACTTCCTGGCCTCAGCCAAATACTGTCACAGAGTTGAGGCTATTCTTGGATTTCTGCTTGTACTATTGTAGATTTGTGAAGAACTTCTCACAGATTGGCCAGCCATTAAGCAAGCTGTTACAAAAGCAAACAGAGGGGGACCAGCAGAAAACCCAGAGAGGAGGCCCCAGGAAGCCTCATGAGTCTATCCAGGAACAATGGGCAACTAAGTGTGAAAGGTCCTTTGCACGGCTGAAGGAGAGCCTGGTTGAAGCACCGGGGTTGGCCTACGTTGATCCATCGAAAACGTATGAATAACACATGAATGCCAGTTACATTCCTGGAATCCCGGGATTGATAACTGTCCCATTTGCTTGTGTTCTCAACCAAACTATCAAACCATCAAATGGCTGGTGTCATAACTGATCAATTGCGCAGCACTATGGCATTTGCAGTTTGAACAGAAGCAGCTTCATTGCCTGTAAAGGATAGGAGGGTCTTTGAAGAGGTATTGTACCAGGAGTCGAAAGGGAACTCCGTTGTGGCCTATGTGAGTCGTAGCCTCACCCCCACCCCGAGAAGGACTATCCAGTGCAAAAATTTGAGTTCTTGGCCCTCAAGTGGGCTGTGGTAGATAAGCTACGCCACTATCTGTACGAGGCTACCTTTGTGGTGAAGACTGCAACAACCTATTGACTTACCTATTGTCCACTGCAAAGTTGGATGCCACTGAGCATCGGTGGCTGGCAGCTCTGTCCGAGCTCTATCTCGGTTCAGCTTGAAATACTGACCAGGTGTGGGAAATGGAGATGCTAACGCTCTTTCCGGAAGACCTCACTCTATCAAGGTTGGACAGAAGAGTTGGGTCCATTTACCGCTCAAAGGAGTACAGACCGTGTGTCAAGGAGTAGTGTACAAACTCACAGGAGCCATAGGGGCTGAAGCCGTAGGAGTCACCCCACGAGAGTACCGAAATATTACTGTGATTTGTCCCAAATACGTAGCCAAGAATTGCCTCAGCTGACAAAAGAGTATATGAGACAGGATCAACAGGAAGATACATTGGGGAGTCTGATAAGGAAATCGCTATCCGCCCAAGACCCTCAGATACTGGAGAGTAGCCTCATCAAGGGGGCCAAAGTAATCTATAGGGAGTGGGAATGAAGGAAGTTGGAAGATGAGATCATATATCGAAGATGTCCCTCTGAGGAAGCAGAAGGTGTGAGTCAACTGTTCCTCCTGGAGAAACATCATCTAATCGTGTTGACCGCTCTTCAGGATGATCATTGTCACTTAGGCCCAGATAGAACCTTCAAGCTGGTCAGGGATCGGTTTTACTAGCCATCCATGAGAACTGAGATGGAAAGGTACTGTAGCTCTTGCATCAGATGCATTCAGAGAAAGACCTTACCAAGCAGGGCAGCCCCAATGGGCCATCTTCAAAGTCAGGGACCCATGGAGTTGGTGTGCATTGATTTCTTTTGTCTGGAGTCTGACCTGTGTGGACAAAGTAATGTCCTGGTTGTGACAGATCATTTCACCCGATATGCTCAAGCTTTTCCCACTAGGGATCAACAAGCTAGTACTGTGGCAAAGACTCTAATGAAGAAGTTCTTCGTTCATTACAGGTTGCCTCAGCTCCTGCATTCGGATCAAGATCAGGACTTTGAGAGCAAGCTGATGAGAAGATTATGTGAACTTTTAAGCATAAAGAAATCCAGGACTACTCCTTACAATCCTCAAGGGGATCCACAACCTGAGCATTTCAACCATACCGTGCTGAACATGTTGGGGACTCTCCCATTAGAGAAGAAACAGCATTGGGGAGATCATATCGCTGCAGTAGTTCATGCTTATAATAGCACCTCAAGTGATTCTACTGCATATTCCCCTTACAGGTTAATGTTCGGGAGAGAAGTTGGTCTACCTGTGGATCTGGCTTTTGGAACATCATTAAATCACACCTCCCAAGCCTCTTATAGTGGGTACATTGACAGACTTCGGAAAAATCTAAACATGGTTTATGAGAAAGCCAAGGAGGCCGCTACCATTAGAGAACAAAGGAAAAAGAAAAACTTTGATCTCAGAGTGAGGGTTCAGGATTTACAACATGGAGATCAAGTGTTGTGCAAACCAGGGAAACATAAGCTGGCTGATCGATGGCGCTCCCAATCCTACAATGTCTGTGTACCAGATTCGACCTGAAGGGAAGGCCACCCCCCTCAAATGGCATTGAAACCATTTAATGCCCATATCAGAGGCTGTTCGAGTACCCTCACCCCCTTGCTTAGAGAATTATCAGTCCCCGACACTGAGGCCTAGGCCTAGGGCCCGGGAAACTTTCCCACCCACACTCCCCCAAGAGGAGAGTGGCAATGAAGAATTCAATTTGGTTGTGGGTTTCTCCTTCAGAAGAGGATTCCATCGTCCCTGGTACTGAGGAAGAAGACCATCAAAGAACACCCTTTAGGAGGAGGACATGACTACCTTTGCCATGAATTGAAACATTAGATCCACACCCACTGAGGGGAGATGAGGAGGTCAAGATGGAACCTAGTGAAGTGCAGAGTTTAATGGGTGCTCCCATTCCTTCTACCAACCTTGCAGAGAGAGAAAGAGTCCCTGAACCAGAACCAGAGCCTGAAGCAGAACTTGAACCTAAATCTGGACGCAGTTTCTGGGGAACAGAACAGGCACCAGAGCCACTGGAAAACATCTACTCCAGGTTGAGACTTGAGGATATGCCCTCCAAAAAGACTGACATATGATGCACTTGGAGAAAACTCTGACAAACTTATACCTACTGCTAAACATTCCAGTCAAGCATTTTCCTCCTTTATCAAACCTTTAATAAAGGATGACCTTGATTCACCTCCTGACTAGGGATGAGCTTCGACTCGAACATCGGCTGTTCGTCCGTTCAGCGAAGTCCGAACATTTTGGTCCGTTCGCGCCAAATTCGTGTGGCGCTCACGGCCCACAATGCACTGCGATGGCGCAGTGCATTGCTGGCTCATGATTGGCCAAGCATGCACTGTGACCCCGCATGCTTGGCCAATCGCAGCGCCAGCAGCGAGGAGAGCCATGATTGGCCACAGGCAGGATGCCTGTGGCCAGTCATAGCTCAGGCTGTGTAGTGCACGCCCCACACTATTTAAGGCCGCCAGCGCGGCGGCCTTGTGTAGTGTGTTGGCGTCTGAAGCAGTGGGTGTTCTGTGTACCTTCAACACAGTACACACCGATCGTTTTCGGCCGATTTTCAATCTTGCTGTTGTGTAGTGGTTGTTGTCTGCGTGCCCTGACCGCAGTATACACCGCTATATTCACCTCACCTATATAGCTAGTGATCTATCTTTTATAATAGAGCTTGCAGTCAGTAAAGTTAGGAGCTTGTGCGTGCTGTCTGCGTGCTCTGTACCCAGTACATACCGCTATATCCACCTACATAGCTGTTCTCTATTTGAGCCCACTTGCCATATGCAGGAGTTATTGGAAGTTGTGTGTGCCTCCAGCACAGCACAGTATACATCTGTATATACCCCTTTATCTCTGGTGTTCTATAATGAAGGCATCTGCAGGAGTTAGTGGGTGTTCTGTGTACCTTCAACACAGTACACACCGATCGTTTTCGGACGATTTTCGATCTTGCTGTTGTGTAGTGGTTGTTGTCTGCGTGCCCTGACCGCAGTATACACCGCTATATTCACCTCACCTATATAGCTAGTGATCTATCTTTTACAATAGAGCTTGCAGTCAGTAGTGTTAGGAACTTGTGCGTGCTGTCTGCGTGCTCTGTACCCAGTACATACCGCTATATCCACCTACATAGCTGTTCTCTATTTGAGCCCACTTGCCATCTGCAGGAGTTATTGGAAGTTGTGTGTGCCTCCAGCACAGCACAGTATACATCTGTATATACCCCTTTATCTCTGGTGTTCTATAATAAAGGCATCTGCAGGAGTTAGTGGGTGTTGTGTGCCTCTAGCACAATATAAACTACCCAACTGCGTTTTTACCCAACTCCCTTCAGGCCATTACCATGCCTGGAAGGCCAGCAAGGAGAGGCAGACAGGCGTGAGCCGATAAAAGAGGGCAAGCAGGCTCTGTGTCTAGAGACAACAGTGCTGGTCGTGGACGCGGTGCATTGTCATCAGCACGTGGCCATGGGACACGCTTGTCCTTCTTTTCGGCAGCTGGACATGTTGAGCCGCAACATGCCAACGACTTGGTAGAGTGGATGACCAAGCCCTCTTCATCCTCCTCATCCTCTCTCACCCAGTCTCAGGGTACTAGCAAAGCAGCTGCCAACGCATCGTCTTCCCTCCTCTCAATGTCATCATCAGTGACTCCTTCCCTAGACCTACCACGTCCTCCTGAGGAGTCTCCTGAACTCTTTGAGCACAGTGTTGGGTACATGCTCCAGGAGGATGCCCAGTGTTTTGTGGGCTCTGATGATGACACTCAGCTAGAGGAAGGCAGTAGCGTGAGCGCAGAGAGAGGGGATGCTCAAGAAGGACAGCAATCTGGCAGTCATGTTCCACAAGCTGCAGCATACTGCCAGGTTTGCTACAGCGATGAAGAGGGAGGGGATGATGAGGGCACTGACTCCACGTGGGTGCCTGGAAGGAGAGAGGAGGAGGAGGAGGCACATGTCCAACGAGGCAGGATGCCCTCCGGGGGCCAGCTTAGGGGCAGCACACCGACTGAATTACACCGCAGAGCTCCGCCTGTGCAGGGCGCTGCCTCTGCGTGTTATTCTAAAAGTTCTTTGGTGTGGGCCTTTTTTGAGACGAGTGCATCAGATCGCACCGCTGCTATTTGCAACATATGTCTCAAGCGTATCTCGCGTGGCCAAAACATCAGCCGCTTGGGCACCACATGCTTGACCAGACATATGTTGACCTGCCATGCAGCTCGTTGGCAAGCGTACCTCAAAGACCCACACCAAAGAACAAAGCGGACCTCTCCTTGCTCTTCATCAGCTGGCATCTCCAACCCCACTAGACCTTCAGTCCTCTCTGAAACCTGCTCTGAGAGGAATGAAGGTGTAGAATTAGGTGTGTCACAGCCAAGTGCTTCCGGGAACTCTGCTAGCGGTACACCCACATCCGATTATAGCAGGCAAATGTCCCTGCCCCAGCTGCTGGACCGGTGAAAGAAGTTCACTCCCAGCCATCCACATGCCCAGCGGTTGAATGCTAGCTTGGCTAAATTGCTAGCACTTCAACTGCTGCCTTTTCAGTTGGTAGACTCTGCCCCCTTCCGTGAGTTTGTACAATGTGCGGTTCCTCAGTGGCAGGTCCCCAAACGCCACTTTTTCTCACGGAAGGCGATTCCGGCTCTCTACCGGCATGTGGAAGGCAATGTCCTTGCCTCGCTGGACAGGGCGGTCAGCGGTAAGGTGCATATTACCGCTGACTCATGGTCCAGCAGGCATGGACAGGGACGTTACCTGTCTTTCGCGGCCCATTGGGTCACTCTTCTGGCAGCTGGGAAGGATGCAGGACAAGGTGCAGTAGTGTTGGAGGTTGTTCCGCCACCACGCCTCCAAAATGCTACTATTGGTTGTGACACACCTCTCTCCTCCACCCCCTCCTCTTCTTCTTCCTCCATGGCCTCTTCCAGTGCTCTGTCCTCAGAACCAGCGGTGCTTCGTAGGCGTTCCAGGGGCTACGCAAGTACGCAGGCATAACGATGCCATGCCGTGCTTGCGCTGGTTTGTTTGGGGGACAGGAGCCACACTGGGGCGGATGTTTTGTCCGCTCTGCAGGGGCAGGCCGAGAGGTGGTTGACGCCACGCCAGCTTAAGCCAGGAATGGTGGTTTGTGACAATGGCACCAACCTCCTCTCCACCCTCCGACAGGGACAACTGACCCATGTGCCCTGTGTAGCTCATGTCCTTAACCTGGTGGTGCAGCGGTTCTTGGGCAGGTACCCCGGCTTACAGGATGTCCTGAAGCAGGCCAGGAAAGTCTGTGTGCATTTCCGCCGATCATTTAGTGCCTGTGCTCGGCTGGCTGAGCTCCAAAAGGAGTTGAACCTGCCCAAGAACCGCCTTATATGTGACATGCCCACCAGATGGAACTCAACGTTGGCCATGCTGCAGCGGCTGCACACGCAGCAGAGGGCCATCAATGAGTACCTGTGCGACTACGGCACCAGGACAGGGTCAGGGGAGCTCGGTTTTTTCTCACCACGCCAGTGGGGCATGATCAGGGATGCATGCACTGTCCTGTCACCGTTTGAGGAGGCCACAAGGATGGTGAGCAGCGACAGTGCATGCATCAGTGACACTGTACCTCTTGTCCACCTCTTGGAGCATACGCTGCGTGGAATAATGGACAGGGCACTTGAGGCAGAACAGAGGCAGGAAGAGGAAGACTTCCTTGCCTCTCAAGGCCCCCTTTATCCAGACAGTGTTCCTGCTGTGCCACCCATCACACAGGAAGAGGATGAGGAGGAGGAAGAGGAGGAGGAGGATGATTGTGTCAGCATGGAGGTGGAGGCTGGCACTCAGCATCAGCAGCAGCAGCAGTCTTGTAGGGATGATTTACAGTCCCAAGAAACACGTGGACTTGTACGTGGCTGGAAGGAGGTAGCTGCGGATCATGTTGTCTTTAGTGACCCAGAGGACTCCGGACCGAATGCCTCAGCTAACCTACGCTGTATGGCCTCCCTGATCCTGCAAAGCCTGCGGAAGGATCCTCGTATTCTTCGGATCAAGGAGAGGGACCATTACTGGCTGGCCACTCTCCTTGATCCATGGTACAAGGGTAAGGCTGCCGACCTTATCTTGCCATCGCAGAAGGAGCAGAGGATGAGACATCTCCGGGAGGCCTTGCAGAAAGGTCTGTGCAACGCGTTCCCAGAGACTGGGAGGTTACAAACTCCTGGTCCTGGACAACGTGTTGCTGAGGCATCGGTCAGAAGGAGCGGTGGAGAAGGTGGCCGTCTGACTGATGCTTTCAGACAATTTTTTAGTCCGCAGCCCCAAGGTATGATCGGTTCCAGCACCCATCGCCAGCGTCTGATTTACATGGTGCAGGAATACCTAGGGGCAAGGTCAGACTTGGACACCTTTCCCACCGAAAATCCTCTGGCTTACTGGGTCTTGAGGATGGATCACTGGCCAGAGCTTGCACAGTATGCAATTGAGCTACTGGCCTGTCCTGCATCCAGCGTTCTTTCGGAACGCACCTTCAGTGCTGCTGGTGGCTTTGTTACCGATCACAGGGTGCGCCTGTCCACCGAATCAGTTGATCGACTGACCTTCATCAAGATGAATCAGTCTTGGATCACCCACAGCTACCAAGCACCTGAAGCTGATGTAACAGAATAATTTTTTTTGAAATATCACATCCCTTCAAGACTGCCTATGCTGATGCTGAGTGACTGTCCTGTTATGTTGATTGTCTATCCTCTTCCTCCTCCGCTGATATGTTGGAAGAACATTTCTGGTTCTGGGTGATGCCATCAGCCCAATTTTTCTGCCCCTGTTTAACAGGGGCGTTTAAGTACGATTTTTGATGCAATGCTTTGCAGCAGGGCTAATTCCTGCAATCAAACAAGAGTATATGGGAGAGGTTGCAGTGTGGTGGCACCAGCACCAGTGCCTAAGGCCCAATTTTTCTGCCCCTGTTTAACAGGGGCATATAATTACAATTTTTGATGCAATGCTTTGCAGCAGGGCTAATTCCTGCAATAAAACTAGAGTATATGGAAGAGGTTGCAGTGTGGTGGCACCAGCACCAGTGCCTAAGGCCCAATTTTTCTGCCCCTGTTTAACAGGGGCGTTTAAGTACAATTTGTGATGCAATGCTTTGCAGCAGGGCTAATTCCTGCAATAAAAGTAGAGTATATGGGAGAGGTTGCTGTGTGGTGGCACCAGCACCAGTGCCTAAGGCCCAATTTTTCTGCCCCTGTTTAACAGGGGCGTTTTATTACAATTTTTGATGCAATGCTTTGCAGCAGGGCTAATTCCTGCAATAAAACTAGAGTATATGGCAGAGGTTGCAGTGTGGTGGCACCAGCACCAGTGCCTAAGGCCCAATTTTTCTGCCCCTGTTTAACAGGGGCGTTTAAGTACAATTTTTGATGCAATGCTTTGCAGCAGGGCTAATTCCTGCAATAAAACTAGAGTATATGGGAGAGGTTGCAGTGGCGGTGGCACCAGCAGCAGTGCCTAAGGCCAAATTTTTCTGCCCCTGTTTAACAGGGACATGTAATTACAATTCTTGATATAATATTTCACAGGAGGGCCCCTTCCTGTGCCCACCCAGAGTAAGGGTGAGGACTTATAGTGTTGTGGCACCAGCACCACAACCACCAATGGTCAATTTTTCTACCACTGTTCAACAATGGCATGTAATTACAATTCTTGACATAATCGTTCACAGCAGGGCGCTCCAGCGCCCACCAAGAGTCACTTTAAGGGCTTACAATGTTGTGGCAAAACCAACACCTTGTTCCGCCATTTCTGCAGAGCATATAGGGCAGGCCCCTACTTTCAAACATCCAATTTACAAACATCTCCTACTTGCAAACGGAAGGAGACAACAGCAAGTGAGATGAAAAAAGATGGACGACAAAACTAATTATACAGGGGTGATAACCCTTCCCTATGTTTTCCAAAAAGCTTAAAAATAGTTTTTTTGACTGGAGCTACACTTTAAAAATGTACCAGTTGAAAATTACAAACAGATTCAACTTAACACAACAAACCTACACAGTCCCTGTCTTGTTTGCACCGCCTGTATACTGCTGTTCTGAGTATATAGGGCCTGGGGGCCACACGCATTTCCTTTTTTTAATATGGGTACAGGGTTCCCCTTAATATGCGTACAAGACCCAAATAGGCTGGTAATGGGCAGGGAGGGCTACCCATGCCATTTTTCTCAATGATTTTCAACCATATTGCAGGAACCAGATATAACATTAAAACCGCAAGCAGTTTTAAATGGTGTTATTTCCGTTTAATGTCATTTTGTGCAGGGACTGTTCTAAACACGGGAAACACGTGGCACTTCACAGGCATACTACAGACACCCCCCAGGCACCATATTTAAAGGAATATTTCACTTTTTTTTTCACTTTAATCGTCATTAAAATCAGTGCTCCCGCCAAAACGGCCATTTTTAAAAACATTTTAGGCATTGACCCATGTCCCCTGGGGCAGGAGCCAGGTCCCCAAACTCTTTTTAGGACAGTATCTTGCATATTAGCCGTTAAAATTAGCACTTTTAATTTTGAACGTTCGAGTCCCATAGACTTCAATGGGGTTCTAAAGTTCGTTCGAATTTGGGGTCCATTCGAAAGTTCTGGTGCGAACCGAACCGGGGGGTGTTCGGCTCATCCCTACTCCTGACGCTACTGGGTGGGCGCATAACTTGTTACTGGTTTTTCACAAAATTAATATGACTTCGCCTGAGGATGTATATAATTTTCTGTTAGAAGATCCCTCATTGGGTCAGTTGCTAGCTGTTACAACTTCTAGTTTATCAGATGATTACATATTCAGTATTATGATACAGTAAAGTGATCCCACAGGTTGTGATCTGTCTTTAGCGACCAAAGATTTTCAAGTGGGGGGGGGGATGTAGCAATATAGACTACACTTATAAAGTACAGTGTTCCTCCGGTGTTTCTATGCATCGCATTTCCCTCTAGTGCCCAGTGTTATTAACTGACATCATGTTTGTGAGCCAAGCCCAAGGGATTGTGGGATGAGCAGTTCCACAGATAGATAATTGTTTCGCATTACTCTTTACCTGGACTACATATCCCAAGGATCCTTTCTGCCATTGGAGAGATTGCTGGGAGGAACTATAAAAGAAAACAAAGCCCTGTTCTGCGTGCTCTTCCTCCTGGGCCAGATGCAAGATGGACCTCACCGTGCATGGGGAGAGAGTGGTCGCTGCCTACCACGCGGTGTCTCACATTCTGAACCGGATGAGAAGGGCCTAGCACTGCTTGCTGTTCGTCTGACATCATCCAGCACCCCTTCGGTCGCTTGCCAACCTGTGTTCCAAGATTTGCATCGGGAGATCAAAATGGCGGATCCGCTGCACGCTACAGGGGCTGCTGTCTAGAGCACATTGAATCAGCCTGGTCGTTGGTGAGAGAGAAGGCATCCACCTTTACAAATTCTTTTCTCACAGTTTCTCTGGGACACTTTGCACAGACATCTTTACCTTGGGAATTACTGAACCTATCTTGAACACTGTACATAGACACCTTTAGCTTCTACCATTTCAAGAAACCTTATTGCTTGCTATTACATCTTATCGAATACAATTAATGAGCTCCTACATGCTGGTGAAGACCATCAGATCTGCAATGGGGACATTGCTGTCATTATTGCTACAAGGGTCCTTATGCCATTGCCATTAAATCTGACCTCTTATTAGGGTTAAAGGTTTATAGGCTGGCCGAGCTTTGAAGTTAGGAGTTTATCAGTATAACCATTTAACTTTGTTTATCCTTTCAGGTGCAAGCAGTACTCCACTGTACATGTGTAAATACTAGACTTTTTACCTCACTTATTGCTTTAAGGTGGTGCAAAGATGTCTGAATGGTAGTGCAGATGAGCAGGTAAATCCAAGCAGCCTCTTAGGGGATCGTGCTACACTTACATTAAATAAGAAGCATTTCATGTGTTGGTGCAGGCTGTCCTATTTGAAAATTTGAAATCCAAACACCTCTGTCATCCCCCCCCCCCCCCCCCATACCATTGCAGCCATAATCTTCTGTTGCTGCAGGCATTCATCAAAAGTGAGGACTATGCCTGCCCTTTCTGCCCCTCCTCCATTCATAGAAGCTGTTTTATAGCTTTGATGAATGAAAATGCTGTATGAATGGAGGAGGGAGACCTTTCATTCACCTACCCATCCTCCATTTAAAGATTTGTCTCTTTGGTGACTCCTTGGACACATCCAAGAGGTTATAGGGGTTAGGGAGGGAGAGTACCATTTTACCCCAGAAAAAGAAGGCCAAAGTTTCTGCAGGTAAGCCTTTAGCTCTGGATTGAAAGATGCAGATCCGGGAACATGCCTACCTCTCAAAGGGAGGGTGACCTCACTTTTCGGAGGTTGGGGGAGGGAGTTGTCTTTCAGCCTTCACAACTATTTGGTTCCTGGAGATCTCAGACACTTGGGTCCAGAACATCTCTAGGCTCTACAAACTAGAGTTTTGATCTCTGCCATACCTCACGTCATGCAATTAAATTTGAGAGCCTTTCTGCAAAAGTGGAAGATGTCCATTCTGCTCTCCAGCAGCTCCCCCTTTTTGGAGTCATAGTCCATATCCCAGAGGAGGAAAGGTTCCAGGGTTTCTTCTCAAGCCTATTTACTGCTCCAAGCAAAACTGAGGTGTATGTTCCATTGAAAATCAAAAGATCCTTAGCAGGTTGCTATACATTCACAAAGTCTGCATGATATCTGTCAAATCACTTCCCTTCACCCAGGGAACTTTCTAGCCTCTGTGAACATCAATTATGCCTACTTGCACATAATAATTTTCCCACCTCATAAATGCTACCTATGTTTGTCTGTGAGCAAACAACATTACTAATGTGTCGTCCTTCCCCTTGGCATGTCCACAGCGCCTCAGGTTTTCACCTCAGCTGTACCTGTCCCAGTTTTGCTTTGTTCTCAGAGATTCCCTGTTGTGGGATATCTGGATGTCCAAAGGATAGTCCAGACCCTGCAAATGTGACCCTTTGCACAGTGCCATGGCAGTAGCCGATATAAACCATCGCACAACTCAAGGAGAAGCAGATCTGGTTCTGGCTAAGCAGATTTCTACCTTCCAACCATAATCGGCATGCGCATCCTAAGCATGGAAAGTTGGCAAGTAGACTTCCTCAGCCGTCAATGTTTACACCCAGAGGGGTTTCAAGCTGTAGTCTAGGCTTAACCACAAACTGGACAATTACATTGCCAGGACCAGGCATCTTCAAGCTTTTGCAGTGGTTGCTCTTGTGACATCTTGGGAATCAGTTAAACCTGATGTACACCTTTCCCCTTCTAATTATCCTTCCCCATCTATTCCACAGGTTTGAGATGGAGGTTGTTTCCAGAGATGCTCATTGCACTGAACTGGCCCAGGAATATGTGGTACTGACACCTAGCGATTAATGGGCAATGTGACAAGTTCTCTATAAAATAGCAGGAGAAGCCTGGTGAATCTAAATAAAATAGATAGTGTAAAGTAACAGATTTTGACTATAGCATAGCTTCAATATATGCTGCCTGTCAGTTCATTGATTAGTTTTGCTTGCTGCCTGTAGTTGCTTTTTAAATTGAGAGATCTAAGGAGCTATAAGCGGAAACAGTTCCCTCTCTGCAATTTTTCTAACAAGAAAGATCCTGTCCAAATGCCTTTTCAAGAGTCCCCTGAGGAAGAGATACCAAGAATGAAAAAAACAACTCAAATAATAGGAATAAAATGGCTTGATAAGGTACCAAGATTAGTATGGAAAGAGATAAGATTTGGCAGAGAGCGAACTTCATATCTTGTCTGTGGGGTCTGGCGTTTGCTTCATCCCCTCTGGCCAGTAAGGATATCGAAAGAAAAGTCCTTTCTTCCAGTCCTTTATGATTCTGCTGGGTTATCACGCAGCGGTGGGGCCACATGCCGGGCCCGGAGGCTGAAATGGGGCCTGTGATATCCAGATTTAATTCATGTACATCAAAGGGGGAATGGAAAGAGTGCTTCCCACTGAAACTCAAAGCAGAAACATGTAGGAATAAAAGGAACTTGCTGTCACTTTGACTTTATATAACGGTAATAAGATACCTTGATATCTGGATCAGACGGTGACAATTTGTATCCTTCCAACTATGGAAGAACTGTAAGTCCTGCCATTACATGCTATGAACCAAAAGTGCTTTACGTAGCATTTGTGTGCTATAGAGCCAATGACCACTTTTATTGGTATAGATACATGAGGCATGTATTGTCTTACTTAAATCTTGATGAGCGTTTTGTATTTCCTGCAAATCTGTGCACTAATCCAGTGTAATAATTTACCTTTGTGCAGGAGTTTCCAGTTGTAAAGATGAGTCATTGCTGGTCTTTCTCCCTTTGCAGGGGAACTAGTCTTGTATCCTCCCTCTACAGTTTTTCTGCAGGCAACCTGCAATGGGTGGACCTGCTGGATTCCCCAGCGGTGCTTCTCTCTGCGCAAGCTATATGCAGCACAGTGATGATGTCACCAGTACTTTGGCAAGTTAATATCTTGGTTTGCAAGGGCATTTAGTGTTTTGATATCTTTTTTGGTTATTGGAGTATAGTTAAGTGATTCTATTTGTGCCCCAAATTCATCTTTAACCACTTTATGGTCATAGACCATTTTAAAACGTCCTGGACTTGAAGTGGTTAACCACTTCAATACTGGGCACTTTCGGCCTCTTCCTTCCCAGACCATTTTACAGCTTTCATTGCTCTTGCACTTTCAATGACAATTGCGCGGTCATGCTACGCTGTACCCAAATGAAATTTTTATAATTTTGTTTGCACAATTAGAGCTTTATTTTGGTGGGATTTATTCATGACTCCGTTTTTAATTTTTTGCGATATAAGCAAAAAAAAAGCGGAAATTTGAAAAAAATTTATATTTCTTCTTTCTATTTTAAAAGAAATCCAATGAAATCAAATTTTTAATTTTGTCATAAATTTAAGCCAAAATGTACTCTGCTGCATGTTTTTGATAAAAAATTTCCGTTAAGTGTATAATAATTGGTTTGTGTGATCATGGACATATGTACGCAAATGATCATGTACAGATGCGCACAGGTAATCAGGGACATATGTGTGCAGATAATCATTGGGACATGTGATTTTAGTGGGACATATGTGGGGTACATGTGTTTTATTATTTGGGGACATTGTGTTTTGGGGACATGGTGTGGGGACATGTGTGTTTACACTAGGTTGGTGATCAGTGAGTAAAAAGCTATAAAAAACAGCACATACTCACTGATCACCAGCCGGCTGCAGCGATCTGCTCTCTTCTCCTCACCGACAAATTCCGTGTGAGGAGAGGAGAGCCGATTGCATAGCAACTGGCTCTGTGTTTACATCACATGATGGCTGTGATTGGACACAGCTGTCATGTGATCAGGAGGACCAATCACAGAGCCCTCCTGCCGATCCGAGATGCACCGTGACACGAGTGCATAGGGATCGTGCAGCTGCGCGGGATCCCCCTCCTTCTGAAGGACATTCCTGAATGTCCACTCAGAAGGAGAGAGTGCCCACCTGGTCGTATATGTACATTGGCCGGGTGGGAAGTGGTTAAAACAAGCTCATGGCTGTACCTAGCCTAGTGTAGATTTTGTCGGCCAGCAATCAGCTATTCAGTAAAGGTGATCCAAGCAACTCTATAGCTGCCTGATCACGTTTACAGTAGTAAGAAGTTCTATTCCACTATGGCACCTGTGCTTCTGAGAGCCCAGCATCAGGATAAACTGGTCAGACAGTGGAAGCAGGAGGAGATCAAGGAACATCTGTTCCCCGATCTCCTCTGTAACAAATAAACTGGGAAACAATAAACATTTTGTCACTTACAGTTTCAGAGATGTCGTTCTCTCACTATTGTAGCCACGGAAGCAGCTATACAAGCACAACCTGTGCTTGATTAGCTGCACTTGAGAGCAAGGGAGACATTGGAGGTCTAATAGACCCCCAATGTCTCAATAAAGAGTTCCTGTCACCTGACATTTGTATCACATATGGGGCTTTAAGCCCTCTTGTTAATGCAATAAATAAAAATAAAAAAATTTAATAAGATGAAAATAATAATAATAGTAATAATAATAATAATAAAATAATATAAAAGGTGTAAATGTATTTAGGTTGGCTAATTAGTCATAAATTTGTATTCAAGTTAACCGGGACACAATACTGTTATATTGGGTTTGCACATCTAGACATCAATGATTTCTGGTCAGGAAAAGGTTGAAGTAAGACTGCGATGTGCCCATACAGAACAAAGAAACAGGTTCACTTTAATTTCCCGCACATACTTTTCCATTACTCTCCAAGAGCTCTGTTTGTGTGAGCTTTGATTTGTCCTAGTTGAGGTTACAAAGGCCTGTAGTCAGTCTTCTGACTCTCATTCAACAGTGCTGGGCCAATTGCACCATTGCAAGCACCATTGCTGTCATGTGAGAGAAGAGTGAATCACATGCTCCTCCATAGCCGCAAGTACAAAAAAATTCAAACATTGTGGATTATTTTGTGTAAAAAATAAATGGCCTCATGAACCCTTTTTCTAAAACAATATACAATTATATTATATCACTTGTAAGTAGCCCATGCTAGTTTATTTCTATTGTGCATATATTTTGGATTATTATTGTTTTATGTAATATTTACATGCTTGCTGTACTATATTTCCATTATTGCATCACACATACAGAGTTGTACTCTTGTGACTGTTCATATTTCACATCAGCCACTCATGCACTTTTCTCAACCATGGAAATATGAATAGCAGACCTGTATAGAAAGAAAAAAAACAGTTGAGCCGGCCATACATGAATTGAAATCTGCCCGCTTCAGAAGGGATCTGCCAAATTTTGATCCATGTAGCTGGCGGTGGCTTGCTCCCTCTGTGATTTCACACAGCGGAAGCCCATCGGTGGACTTGATGTCCTCCAGAACCCACCAATGATCAAGCAGAGGGGCGGAACGGTGGTCTGCCTATGTAAACAGGGCAGATCGCCATTCTGACAGAGAGGGAAGGTAAAGATCTTGTGTCTCTGCAAAGCAGGGACTAGGATCCATGTCTTTCCTTAGTAAAAGCACCTCCCACACTGTACTAAAACACTGGCTGGGCACACAGTTAACCCTTTGATCACCCCTAATGTTAACCCGTTCCCAGCCAGTGTCATTAGTACAAAAAGTGTCACTTAGTGTCTTCCGCAATGTCGCAGTTCTGCTAAAAATCACGGACCGCCGCCATTATTATCGTAGTAAAAATTAAAATGGCATAAAAATATCCCATAGTTTGCAGACGGTATAAAGTTTGCGCAAACCAATAAATATACGCTTATTGGGATTTTTTTTTACCAAAAATATGTAGCAGAATACATATTGGCCTAAATTGATGAGGAAATTAGATTTTTTACTTTTATTTTTATTGGATATGTTTTATAGTAGAAAGTAAAAAAATTTTATTTATTTTTTTTCAAAATTGTCGGTCCAATTTGTCCTCCGCAATGTTGCAGTCCCGCTATAAGTTGCTGATCGCTCCCATTACTAGTAAAAATAAATAAATAAATAAATAAATTCCAGATGTACACACTATAACTTTCATGCAAACCAATTAATATACACTTATTGGGATTTTTTTTAACCAAAAACATATGGCGGAATACATATTGGCCTGAATTCACGAAGAAATTGTATTTATTTATTTTTGGATATGTTTTATAGCAAGTAGAATATATATATTTTTTCAAAATTGTGGGTCTTTTCTTGTTTATAGTGCAAAAAAAAAAAAAATTCAGAGGAGATCATATACCACCAAATGAAAGTTCTATGTGTAGGAAAAGGGGACATACATTTTATTTGGGTGTAGCATTGTATGACTGCGCAATTTTTAGTTAAAGTAACACAGTGCCATATCACAAAAAATAGCCTTATCACAAAGGGGGGTAAATCTTCCAGAGGTCAAGTGGTTAAAGGACTCCGCAACTTGCTTTTCTTCTTTTAATGGCTTTTCTTTCCCAATGTTATTAAAATAAAGTTCAACAAACTTCCAGGAAAGAAAATCAATGATTTTCCCTCATGGAGGTTTTCAGCATTTCCATCCAAAGAAATACACATTCAGCCTCCAGTCAGGAGCCGAAGGGATCGGCCTTGCGTTGGGAGGATCGGAGGATTAGGTGAACGAAGACCAAAACAAACAGTTGACCCGTGCAGAGCGGGCGCAGCCCCACTGCATAGTAAAAAATAAAAACTGCCTGGAGTTCAGCTTTAATGCTCTTTAATACAAAACTGATCACTTAATGTATATGTTTAAAAAAAAAAAACTTTCAAAAGATTAAAATTTCCTATGAAATGAAACTCATATTTTAAAAAGTAATTCACTTTTTTTGTCTGGGTGTACATTTCAAGGATTTTAGCAAACTTTGTTGCAGATTCCTACCTTTTGTTGTGAAGGAATAACTGTTTGTTTGTCTGTAGTGCTAAGTGAATCTGTATGGGAGTGGTTTTATAATTATCAAACAGCTGTTGCACCTGCAGGAATCTAATGAGGAAAGTGGCAGGGTCTACATCCCTCTAGATGTGACTTCTCTTTGGGACAATCTCACCAGAAATGAAATTTTTTGTTGCAGGGGATGCCCAAAATCTGACTTGTATCTTAGTGCAGACTTCTGGGAAAATCAGTGAGCCAATTACACAAGCAGGAAGTTACATTTCTGGGGGGCATTCTGTACATCAGTGGTTCTCAACAATGTCCCGAAGTACTCCAACAGGCTATATTTTTGGAATTTCTCTTAGATAAAATAGCTGTCTAAAATACCAAGTCATTGACTCTGATTTAACCACTTTCAGACCGGACCATTTTGCTGGTCAATGACCAGAGGTCTTTTTACAATTTGGCACTGCGCTGCTTTGACTGGTAATTGCGCGGTCATGCAATGTTGTACCCAAACAAAATTTGCGTCCTTTTCTTCCCACAAATAGAGCTTTCTTTTGATGGTATTTGATTGCCTCTGCGATTTTTATTTTTTGCGATATAAACGTAAAAAGACCGCAAATTTTGAAAAAAAATGATATTTTCTACTTTTTGTTATTAGAAAAATCCAATAAACTCAATTTTAGTCATACATTTAGGCCAAAATGTATTCAGCCACATGTCTTTGGTAAAAAAAAGTCAATAACTGTATATTTATTGGTTTGCGCAAAAGTTGTCACATCTACAAACGAAGGTACGTTTTCTGGAATTTACGCAGCTTTTAGTTTACGACTGCCTATCTCATTTCTTGAGGTGCTAAAATGGCAGGGCAGTACAAAACCCCCCCCAAATGACCCCATTTTGGAAAGTAGACCCCCTAAGGAAATTGATAAGAGGCATGTTGAGCCCATTGAATATTTTATTTTTTGCCTCAAGCGATTGAATAATGACAAAAAAAAATTTTTATTTTTTTTTTACACAAAGTTGTCACTAAATGATATATTGCTCACACATGCTATGGGCATATGTGAAATGACACCCCAAAATAAATTCTGCTGCTTCTCCTGAGTACGGGGATACCACATATGTGGGACTTTTTGGGAGCCTAGCCGCGTACGGGGCCCCGAAAACCAAGCACCGCCTTCAGGCTTTCTAAGGGCGTAAATTTTTGATTTCACTTCTCACTACCTATTACAGTTTTGAAGGCCATAAAATGCCAAGATGGCACAAAACCCCCACAAATGACCCCATTTTAGAAAGTAGACACCCCAAGCTATTTGCTGAGAGGCATGTTGAGTCCATGGAATATTTTATATTTTGCCACAAGTTGCGGGAAAATTACAAACTTTTATTTTTATTTTTATTTTTTCACAAAGTTGTCACTAAATTATATATTGCTCACACATGCTATGGGCATATGTGAAATGACACCCCAAAATAAATTCTGCTGCTTCTCCTGAGTACGGGGATACCACATATGTGGGACTTTTTGGGAGCCTACCGTGTACGGGGCCCCGAAAACCAAGCACCGCCTTCAGGCTTTCTAAGGGCGTAAATTTTTGATTTCACTTCTCACTACCTATTACAGTTTTGAAGGCCATAAAATGCCAAGATGGCACAAAACCCCCACAAATGACCCCATTTTAGAAAGTAGACACCCCAAGCTATTTGCTGAGAGGCATGTTGAGTCCATGGAATATTTTATATTTTGCCACAAGTTGCGGGAAAATTACAAACTTTAATTTTTTTTTATTTTTTTTTCACAAAGTTGTCACTAAATGATATATTGCTCACACATGCCATGGGCATATGTGAAATGACACCCCAAAATAAATTCTGCTGCTTCTCCTGAGTATGGGGATACCACATGTGTGGGATTTTTTGGGAGCCTAGCCGCGTACGGGGCCCCGAAAGCCAAGAACCGCCTTCAGGTTTTCTAAGGGCGTAAA
The DNA here is from genome assembly GCF_037356315.1 of Lithobates pipiens. NCBI lineage: Eukaryota > Metazoa > Chordata > Amphibia > Anura > Ranidae > Lithobates > Lithobates pipiens. Next base: position 118,041,405 of record NW_027507685.1, on the reverse strand, counting down.
TATTTGACTTCACTCCTCACTACCTATTACAGTTTTGAAGGCCATAAAATGCCAAGATGGCACAAACCCCCCCAAATGACCCCATTTTGGAAAGTAGACACCCCTAAATTTAGGGGTACACTAGTGAGACTCACAGGTAAAAAAGCACCTAGGCTTTCAGCGACTGTATCAAAACGCTACAAGAAAAACTGTTAGCGATCGCAGGGATCAGGCCTGACTCTGCGAACGCTGCAGTTATGCGTGTTGTGTTTTGTAAGTGACAGTGATCGATCGATACTGCACTTGGGTGGGCTGGTCTGGGCTTGGCGGAGGGGCTAAACGCAGGTGCTAGCAGGTATCTGGGCTGATCCCGCTAACAATGCGTTTTGGGAAACCTAAACTGCTGGCGACGCTAATATAGATCTGATCAGATACTATATTACTAAGGGAGGTGTATGCTTTGTGCGTGGGTGTTGGCGGTACTGGCACTAACCTGACGCTGCCTGGGGCGACGCAGACCTTATCTGACCCTCAAACTTATATCACCCGCCGGGTGATCAGGGGGTTAAACCTTTATTAGGTAATAAATGGCGGGTGCCCTGAAACTATAAAAAAATAACTAACCAACCAGCGTCACCTGTAACAGTTATATGGTGATCACTGGTGAAAGGGTTAACTAGGGGGCAATCAGGGGGCTTTATGCGGTAGTATATGGGGGTCCCTGGCGCTATAAAAAGCTGCGGCGAACCTAAATACCTACCTGCCTAACTAGCGTCACCTGTGACACTAATACAGCGATCAGAAAAATGATCGCTTATTAGGCTGGGTTCACACTGGAGCGATGCGGGAACACCACAAATCCGCGGCGGGTTCCCGCATCGCATGCCTCCCGGCGGCAGTTCACACTGCCCTATGCGAACTGCTGGGAGTGTCAGTGAAATGTTAATGACACACCCAGATCAGTTCGCATATCGCAGTGCGATCTGCAAACTCGGATCGCATGGTGTGAACACCCATGCGATCCGATTCTGCTGCGGACCAAAAAAAGGGTCCCGTGCGAGTTTGCGGCGGGTGCGATGCGAATTCAGCCATACTATCTGTATGGCTGAACTCGAATCGCACAGAGATCGGATGTGATTTGCACTGCAGTGCGGTGCGAATCACATCCGTTCTCATAAACCGCTGCAATGTGAACCCAGCCTTAGTGACACTGGCGACGGGGGGTGATCACGGGGTTAAACCTTTATTGGGAGGGTTAGGGGGGTACCTTAGAACTAAAGGGGGCTAACCCTAACTGTCCTAACAGTTATTACAGTCACAAATGACACCCGCCGGGTGATCAGGGGGTTAAACCTTTATTAGGTAATAAATGGCGGGTGCCCTGAAACTATAAAAAAATAAATAACCAACCAGCGTCACCTGTAACAGTTATATGGTGATCACTGGTGAAAGGGTTAACTAGGGGGCAATCAGGGGGCTTTATGCGGTAGTATATGGGGGTCCCTGGCGCTATAAAAAGCTGCGGCGAACCTAAATACCTACCTGCCTAACTAGCGTCACCTGTGACACTAATACAGCGATCAGAAAAATGATCGCTTATTAGGCTGGGTTCACACTGGAGCGATGCAGGAACGCCACGAATCCGCGGCGGGTTCCCGCATCGCATGCCTCCCGGCGGCAGTTCACACTGCCCTATGCTAACTGCTGGGAGTGTCAGTGAAATGTTAATGACACCCCCAGATCAGTTCGCATATCGCAGTGCGATCTGCAAACTCGGATCGCATGGTGTGAACACCCATGCGATCCGATTCTGCTGCGGACCAAAAAAAGGGTCCCGTGCGAATTTGCGGCGGGTGCGGCGGGTGCGACGCAAATTCAGCCATACTATCTGTATGGCTGAACTCGAATCGCACAGAGATCGGATGTGATTTGCACTGCAGTGCGGTGCGAATCACATCCGTTCTCATAAACCGCTGCAATGTGAACCCAGCCTTAGTGACACTGGCGACGGGGGGTGATCACGGGGTTAAACCTTTATTGGGGGGGTTAGGGGGGTACCTTAGAACTAAAGGGGGCTAACCCTAACTGCCCTTACAGTTATTACAGTCACAAATGACACCAATGCAAAAAAAAATAAAAAATGCAATTGGTGTCACTGTGACTGGGGGGGGGGCAGGGGTAATTGGGGGGGTGATCGGGGGGTGAAGGGGGGGGTGTGAGTGTGCCTGCCATGTTCTACTGTGTAGTGTCGTGTTGGTGCAACTCACCGATCCTCTCTCCTCGGTGCCGGAACAAACAATACCGACACGGAGGAGAGATTACATCACTTCCTCTGCCTGTGTTTACATTACAGGAGAGGAAGTGATGTCACGCCTCACTTCCATTCGTCAGGAGCGATCGCGAGGGGGTGGCCATGAACGAATGGCCGCTCCCTCATCCCGGATCGCTCCTGTACGGATACCGACCGCCGCTGGCACCGGGGAGGGGGGGGCGATCGGGCCCCCCACCCGCGGGAAGGCAGGGACGTATATATACGCCCATATGCCTGCCCGTGCCATTCTGTCGACGTATATCGTCGTGCGGCGGTCGGCAAGTGGTTAAAGCACCCGTGCAAGATAAAGGAAAACGTGCAAGCATGGCCTGTTGGGGGTACTTGAGGACAGGGTTTGCGAACCACTGCTCTTCATGGTCTGTGTAGAGAATGCCTCCAGGTAGCCATATTGCATTGCATTTTACAGAATATTACAGAGCTACAGATTGAAAAGGAAAGGTCATTTCTAATAGCATTCAATTACAGTATGACTTGTGATGCAGTTGTATAAACAATATTATTATTATTTTTTTTTTATTGAATTTTTTTTTACCACAAAAGTGAAGATACCCTTCAAAGTTAATATTAAATAATAAATTAAGATACAAAACATACTGAGTAGGATATTTTTATATGTATGTTTTGTAACAGTGACAGGCTTCTTTTAGGCTTTATACCAGCCTTTCTCAACCTTTTCAACACAGAGGAACCCTTGAAATAGTTCTCCGATCTCAGGGAACCCCTGCTAAAAATGAGAAATCTACAACTCATGATACATTAGTGTGATGGTCGGTAGGAAGAATGTTCCTTACACTTGTGGTAATTGGGAAGAAGTACCCCCTTACAGATAACTGAACAATGGTGTCAGTGGTAACTTATCTGAGAGGCAGAAATGGCCCAATGCTGAAGGAACCCCTAGCAACCTCTGGAGGAACCCTGGTTGAGAATCACTGCTTTATACACAGAATCCAGCTTGCAATGTTCAATAGTCACTCCATCGTTTCTGGTTCCTATATGTAACATTTTATTCTTTCCTACCATTTCACCTATAATTATAAAGATCTGATTTATATGTTTGGAAATGTAAGTAAGCCTGTAGCCTCATCGGGTAATAGCAGATGTATAAATATTCTTATTAATGGCCTTACGTGATGTCATGTTTCAAGTTTCTATTTTGTATTGTTAGGCTCATAATCCTATCATCGCCATGTGCTAATCATTAAACCACATGCTTATTTTTATTCATTAATTTCGCACCTGCAAGGAGTATGGCTGCAAAGAACATTAAGACAGTGATCCAGTGAACCAAAAGGGTTAATGGCCAAGGAAAATGGCGATGACAGAAGCTTTCTTTTTCTTCGCTGTCCTTTGTTTTGTTTGTTTCATATTTTGCTTTCCAGTTCTTAAAGTATTTATCGTGGACCAGGCAGAATTAAACAGATTATGTGGGCCATTAATTTTCCCATGTAAGCTCGATAAAAGCTGGCTTGTTGGAGGCCTGCCCGCTCGATCAGTTTGGGTGGTCTTTCATTTAATGGGCTCTTTACCTGGCACAGCTTAGCGAGCTGTTATATCGTGAGGTTTGGCCTGCGTTCATCACGTCTTCCTTTCAAAACGTGTCCAGGAATAGAGGCTGCTCCTCCAGGAATAACTTCAGTGAGGAATAACGCGCCTATGGAAGGGACTCTTAGGGCGTAGGAGAATTAAGTCCGACTAAGTAGGCCGCCCTGTATTGAACATGTCTCCAGCTAAAACAACGATGTCTCCCAGAGTTGACGTTGGCTGTGGTTGTTCTGGCTTTGGACTAGTCTGTTTTTCATGTACTTAGCTGCACTGGGAGACTTTACATCACTTTGATGCAGAGATGGGGCTCAGCTGCATTATGAAGGAATTATGGCTGCCAAATTCAAACCAACACTTTCAGCCATGATGATAAGGACAAGCTCTAGCTGTCTGCTGGTGGACAAACATTTTTGTATGTCTACATTCTAATAATTGTGTTACACTGTGTATACCGTGGCAGTTTAGTACATGCTAAGAAAGGAGTGTTGGACATCTCAGGTCCAGATGTGAGATGAATTCATTGTTTGCTTATTGATAGAACGTTGTGTGTGCATCAGAAATCTCTTATCCTTTGAGTGGGATTTGAAGGGGGGGTCATCAGAGGCCACTCCAAGGACATGGATATTGTACTTGTAGGGTGCTGTACTGGGAGGAGAGGAGGGGAAGAGAGACTATGGCCCCTTTCACACTTCTGCTTTTACAACTCTTTTAAAGTTTTTTTTTCACACATGCGCAGTACCAACAGTTTGTTTTTTAATTGGCGAGAAACAATTTATCGTCCATTCAGCAGAAGTTTTCCAAACTTTTCCTTCGACCTTTTGGCTGAAAAATTTCACAAGCGATTATCTTTTTGTGCCTTTTGACTTTTCCAAATTATCTTCGCCTTGATTTTTCTTCCCAGACCTTCACCATCTCTTCACTCTCAGTCTCTCATCCGCACTTGTTAACCTTTTACCTTCCTCTTTAGAGTGCATAAGAAGTAAACATTAACAGAACTGTTGCTCATTAAACAATATAAAATGATTCAGTTATCAGAAATGGTGGCAGCAACAGGAATGACTTCTCTTAAGGTCAGTCACTTACAGTGATGTAAGTAACTGAGTTAAAATAAACGGAGTTACATAACGCAGTTACTTTAGAGGGTAACGAGTAATCTAAGTGATTACTCTTCCCCTCATGGTAACTCAGTTCCCATTACTTGGGCGGCATTACCTCAATTATATCTACCGCCTGGGAGGCTGTGCCGTGGCCGCGCTGCCTGGCCATTCGTTCCGCCGTGGAGAGGGGGGGCTTTTGCTCGCTGAGCTGAGAGGAGGCTGAGACTCAGAGAGACTGTCTGGACTGCCCCGCCTATCCAGAGAGAGAATATAGGGAAGCTGGGCGGACACTGAAAAATTAAGTTAGCTGACACCAGTCGAGTGAAGGGGAGGGTCTCTCTCTCTCCCCATGAGGAAAGGCATCCCTGGAGGCATTCAAGTAAGTGACTGATGACTCAAATTGCAGTGCAATCGATCCATCCCAAGTCCTCCACCACCTGTGCTTCTTACTGATCCCATCCCTACCCACCCACCATTACTTCTACAACAGACGTTATGGGGGGATAGGGTAGGGATGAGATCAATGGTGGTGGGGGATGGGGTCAGTAAGAGGCAGAGGTGGTGGTGGTGGGAGAGGATGGCACCACCACCACTGCCACCCCCCAAAGTACCACACTGCCACCCCCAAGTACACCACCACCACTGCCACCCCCCAAGTACCACAGCTGCCACCCCCCAGTACACCACCACCACTGCCACCCCCCCAAAGTACCACCGCTGCCACCCCCTCAAGTACCACCACTGCCACCCCTCAAGTACCACTGCTGCCACTCCCCTCAACATTTGGGTTCAAATAAATCCCAAATGTTCTAAAATACTGTATATAGTGTTTTTATTCTTCAATCAGTTAATATAAACTTCTTCGATATTAAAGATGTTATAGAACGTAATTGAAGTATAGAATATTTAAAAAAAGTCAGTTACTCTGCTGAGTAACTAATTACTTTTCCAATGTAGTAATTGAGTTACTAACGCAATTACTTTTTTAAAGTAAGATGACCAACACTGGTCACTTCATATGGAGGACCAAGAAGTCTCCCTCCTCACTAGAACTCCATAGAGGAGGCATGCTGGAAAACAATAGGGGAACAAGGTCATCTATATAATTTTTTTTAGGATGGATGGGGGAATTCCAGCACTGACGACATAGCTACTTCTCATCTGCAGAATCTCCTGAGATTAACCTCAGTCACTACTCAGGTCTGAACTGTAACATTTTCTTCTAACCAAGTGTGCTTTCCCTTAACTGAGGAAATGCACAAACCAGAGAGAAAGAAGACCACACAGGGAACTTCTTTTGAGAGATTAATGACATCTCTTTAAGTACCCCTAACAGTTACACAGCTGGATTTTGAACTTTACTAACCATTTACAAATTTCAAATATAAAATATATGGGGTAATTTCAAAAAAGTCCACTGATGTTTCACAAGGTCACCAGGCTCTTTCCCATCATCCTTTCTGCATTGCAAAAGTCTTGATTTTGTACTTTTTTCTGGCAGCTTGTTAAGTAGTGGGATGGTCCTGTCAAAATTTCGTCTTTAGCACATTATTCCAGATCCCTGAATTTAATTGGCCTTTTTCATGTCCAACTTTACTTATGATTAAAAAAAGCCCTAGATTAAAATTATTGTCAGGTAGAGTTTCCTTTAAATGTAATAAAACAAAAGTGCTGCCCTTTTGTATTCAGTTCCTAAATGTACTCCTGTTTGGATGAATGTAGGTGAATCTATGTATGAAGGGCAATGCAATGCAGTGGGTTCTCTTTATTGTTGGCCGCATTGCAGTTTACATTTTTCTTTTACTCCCCTGATCTTTAATAACCTGATGGAAGTTCATAGATTAATGAGGACTTATTCCTCACCCCTTTTGAGCCTCCTTAGTAGCCAGTCTCTCAACTCAAATACTATCCCATGGAAGGAAGGGGAATTACATGCCCCATACATGAAGTACCGTGCATGCTTTGCCTTTGCATGAACAAAGCACAATTTCACTTTAAAAACTAACACATTTCAAAAGTTTCAAAACTTACTCTCAAGACAATTTTTTACTGCATTAAAAGTTTTTCTTTTTTTTACATCTGTCTGTAATAACCAAATATTCAATTATCTAAGGAAACCTGGCATCTTCCAATATTTTTCATGCTATTTCATTCCTACTGCTTGCAGGGTGTTTTTGCTGTGTGTGGCGGTGGCAATGGTTGCTTTGGAATTAAACTTCTCTTTAGCCTTATAATTTCCTAACTGAAAGTGAGAGTTGGCTTGTAATCCATCTCTTTTCTGCGGTACCTCAGTATGCCTCACTCAGCTCCAACTGAAGTCCTTGGCAGTACTCTTTGGGATCAACAGACAAAGAGCTTGCGATTGGCTGTTGGTTCTACGTTATGGCCTATTTATGGGGTGCCCACCAGCAGAGACTAATTAAGGTACTGGAGGTCTATTCTGGCCATGTTCCCTTTTTCTGATCTGTGGGTCAGACATTGGGCAGTAGACCAGACACTCTTTTCTCTCTCTTTTTTTTCCTTCGGCTCAGAAATTTTCTGCTGAGAAAAGCAAAGAACATCTTTTATAATCGTGAAACCAGCACTTAAACCAAGGTGGAAAATAATGTTTTTCTGACCACGTATGACGGCTTGGAGTCTGCCTGGGGGGGGGGGGGGGGATGTTTGCATAGAAATTGTGTCTAGTACAGCCAGGGAATCTTGGACTGACACCTAGAGCGTGAGAGAGCTGAGAACTCAAAATGGTTTTCCGCTCATAACAGGTTGGAAAGGAATTTGAGGACAGTAAACCAAAGAGAACCTACATTTATTTAAAAACCAAATCTAAACAATTGTAAAAAATCCTGCAACACTACATTAATACAAGGTTAATAAAGCCATGGAAAATATACCTGTGTAAGAAAAAATGGCAGCAGAATTAAATACAGTTTGGAAATTTGAGAACATATGGTCTCCCTGACTGGAGTTCTATATTCTTTTTAGCTTTGACAGGTCTTTATTACATTTATAGGGTTATATCATTAATGGTATCGCTTTCACTTGGGTCTTTATGGGATACCTTCTCTGTACCTTTTCCCCTTTTTATTTTCTCTTTCTTCTTCTCTTTATCCCTGAACCCCCCCCCATTTTTTTTCCATTTAAGTCTATAATAGTAGTGCTTTTCTTCTTAATTGAGAATTTAGAAGATACACTTGGCTATCAAATCCACTATTTACTTGCTACGCTGTACCACTTTCCCCACTTGGTGATTCCATGCTAAATCACATGGAGGTTTTCAGGGAGTTACAAGGTTTCCTTTTTATCTTCTACATATTGCCACCTATCTATTGGAGCTTGGCATCAAACTTTGAATACGCTGTATTCATTCTTGTCATCTCAGTATGTGAATCTCTCGAAAACAACTGTGTCTGTTTGACTATTACTATTTCCTTTATGAATACTGTTCTCGATAATATATACCAAGTGGATTTATTACCGTATATCTTTTCACATTATGATATATGGTAATGTCTTTCTTTCTTTTTTGTACTGTTAAAACTTTCCCCTTTAACTTTGAAGCTGGCTTTTGATAGTGACATTTAATGAATCAATAAATTCATGTTTTTTTATTGAATTTTATTAAATTGAATTACACTTCATAGCATTCTTTTCTTGTCTGAGCCAATTCATTATCAATATGTTTGCTTTTGTGATGGTGAAATCCATGGCATATTCCTGCCCAGGCCAATTTTCAGCTTTCATTGCTGTCACTTTTTTAAATGACAATTGCGTGGTCATGCTACACTGTACCCAAATAAAATTTGTATCACTTTGTACATACAAATAAAGCTTTCTTTTGGTGGTATTTGATCACCTCTGCGTTTATTTGTTTTTTTTTTTGCAAAAAAAATTTAAAATAAAAAGTTTTTCTTTGTTTCTGTTATAAAATTTGGAAATACGTTTTCTCCTTCACTGACGGGCACTGATGATGTGCACTGATAGGCAGCACTGATATACAGCACTAATGAGCATTGATAGGCATTGTTGATGGGCACTGATTGGCATCTATCTGGGCACTGATTGGCATCTGTATGGGCACTGACCATCATCCCTGGTAGTCCAGGGTGGCATACCAGGTGGCCATCCATTGTGGGCATCCCTGGTGGTCTGGGGGGGGGAGGGGCTGCACTGATGATCAATCAGCACAGACCCCCGTCAGGAGAGCCACCAGTCAGCTCTCCTCTACTCACGTCTGTCAGACGCAAGTGCGGAAAAGCTGAAAAACGGCTCTTCTGTTTTACACTGTGATCAGCCATGATTGGACATGGCTGATCAGGTAGTAAAGAGTCTCCATCAGAAACTCTTTACCATGATTGGTTTTGCAGTGTGTCAGACTGACGACAGCAGCGGGAGTCGTTGGCCAATCTCAGCCAGTGAGGAGGAAGCAGGGATGAGCCACACTCTGTATCAATAGACACACAGAGCCAGCTCAGAAGCGAGCCAATGTGAGTGCCTCTATAGCAAGCGACTTGCAAGAATCCTTGCACAGAGCAGGTAAGTATAAACCTGTTTGTTAAAAAACAAAAAAAACAACATCTAAAATCACTTTAAAGCAATTTTGAAATACTACTGATAATAAGGAGAAATGTACTTGTGGAAATGTCTGCCTTCATAAGGCCTACTTATAATTTGGACATTCGTAAATCCAGTAAGTCTGTTTCCAGTAGACTAAGGGTTCACATTATGAAGGTGTGTTGCATTATTTGAAGGTAAATACATTTCTTGTCTCCATTAGCTCATTCCCCACAGCTATTACCCTTTTGTATAACTTGACCCTCCCTCCTAGATTGTAAGCTCTAACGAGCAGGGCCCCTTTGTCTTAAATTGTATTGTATTGTAATGTCTACCCCAACGTTGTAAAGCACTGCGTAAACTGTCGGCGCTATATAAATACTGTATAATAATAGTAATAATAATAATAATAATAATTTCTTAGGAATTTTATATTCAGAAATTGTGCACTATATGCATGTTTTATGGGCCATATATGTGAAAATGTGTTTGTGTCATACGTATGAAACTTTGTTAATATTGATTTTGTTCCAGATAAACGTGATTGCTATAACATTTTTTGAATATTTCACTAAAGTAAACCTGTCATGGGAGAATCATGGAAGCTCCTATTAGTGTCCTCCACTTCTGAAAATGGTAGGTTACTGGCTTTTCATCCTCTAATGTCAGTGGTCAGAAAAAAGTATGCAGTCAGCAACTTTTCTCTGGCTTTCCCCTGTATACTTTGAACAGTGACTAGAAGTATTAAAGATACAGTGGGGATCGAAAGTTTGGGTACCCCAGGTAAAAATGTGTATTAATGTGCATAACGAAGCCAAGGAAAGATGGAAAAATCTCCAAATGGCATCAAATTACAGATTAGACATTCTTATAATATGTCAAAAAAGTTAGATTTTATTTCCATCATTTACACTTTCAAAATTACAGAAAACAAAAAAATGGCGCCTGCAAAAGTTTGGGCACCCTGCAGAGTTAATATCTTGTACTGCCCCCTTTGGCAAGTATCACAGCTTGTAAACGCTTTTTGTAGCCAGCCAAGAGTCTTTCAATTCTTTGCCCATTCTTCCTTACAAAAATGTTCCAGTTCTTTGAGACCTCTGGGCTGTGTGTCACGCACTGCTCTTTTAAGGTCTATCCATAAATTTTCAATAATGTTGAGGTCAGGAGATTGTGTAGGCCATGGCAAAACCTTCAGTTTACGTCTCTTGATGTAATCCTCCGTGGATTTTGAGGTGTGTTTAGGATCATTATCCATTTGTAGAAGCCACCCTCTCTTTAACTTCAGCTTTTTCACAGATGGCATCAAGTTACCATCCAAAATTTGCTAAAATTTTATTGAATCCATTTTTCCTTCTACTCGTGAAATGTTCCCTGAGCCACTGGCTGCAATACAACCCCAAAGCATGATTGATCCACCCCCATGCTTAACAGTTGGACAGAGGTTCTTTTCATTAAATTCTGTGCCCTTTCTTCTCCAAACGTACCTTTGCTCATTCCAGCCAAAAAGTTCTATTTTAACCTCATTGGTCCACCAAACTTGTTTCCAGAATGCCTCAGGCTTGTCTATATGTTCATTTACAAAGTTCAAACGCTGATTTTTGTGGTGAGGAAATAGAAGAGGTTTTCTTCTGATGACTCTTCCATGAAGACCATATTTGTACAAGTATCTCTTTATAGTGGAATAGTGTACCACAACTCCAGTGTCTGCCAGATCTTTCTGGAGGGATTGTGCAGTCAAACGTGGGTTTTGAATTGCTTTTCTCACAATCCTGCGAGCTGTTGTGTCTGATATTTTTCTTGGTCTTCCAGATCTTGCTTTAACTTCCACTGTTCCTGATGACTGCCATTTCTTAATTACATTCCGAACAGAGGATATTGACATCTGAAAACGCTTTGCTATCTTCTTATAGCCTTCTCCAGCTTTGTGAGCGTCAACTATTTTCAGTTTCAGTTTTCTAGACAACTGCTTAGAAGAACCCATGGTGCTGATTGTTGGGGCAAGGTCAGATGAGTCTGGCCATTTAAAACCTTTGAGATTGACATCACCTGGTCTTCCCAGACGATGATTGAGAACAATCCATGACACTGGCTGGTCTCAGTTTTGTAAAGGGGGCAGTGCATGCTATAAATTCTGCAGGGTGCCCAAACTTTTGCAGACGCCATTTTTTTTGTTTTCTGTAATTTTGAAAGTGTAAATGATGGAAATAAAATCTAACTTTTTTTGACATATTATAAGAATTTCGAATCTGTAATTTGATGCCATTTGGAGATTTTTCCATCTTTCCTTGGCTTCGTTATGCACATTAATACACATTTTTACCTGGGGTGCCCAAACTTTTGATCCCCACTGTAGATCAGCGTAATAGCCAGGCAGTTTGAATTTTCAAAAGGTCGGCCACCATATTTGTCTCATGACAGGCTTACTTTAAATTGGCCCTTGATATCAGATCTTCTTGATATACTTCAATTGGTTTAGGCATTTCCTGATTTAGTCATTTTAATCTTTTTACTGCCATCTATATAAATGACTACCATTTACATTGGAGTTTTTATTGATAAAATATGCAGACATTTGAATACTGTATTCAGTTTTAAATTATTATATCTTTAAAAGGCTTTTTCAATATATCATGTTTTTCTCTCATATTTATCTGTAGTTATTTTCAGTATGACTTTACAACTTGAGAGCCAGAGGGCAATGGAAGTCTTGCAGTTGCCTTGGCACCTGACCTCACAAACTGTATCCCAGCTCCTATATGTACATAACAGTACAAATCAGGGTCATCATGACAACCTGGGCTCACAGCAATGCTAGACAGAGCACCGCTTACATGTAGTTCATGAAAAATGTGTTGTCCAGGAATAAGTACCATTCACTACTGCTGCTGGAGGAGAAAATGAAGAACCCATAATGTCGCCAGACCAACAAAAGCACTGCCGGATGTAGGGTATGTATAATATCCATATTCAGATTCTTGCATACTCCCAATTGTACCCAAATTTTAAGGGTATTCTGTCAATGATCAGAATGTAAGGAAAATATATAATATATATATAAGAAAAACTCCTCTAATGCCCAGTACACACGACCAGTTTTCCCATCAGATCACACCAAAGTCCGACCGCCAAGAACGCGGTGACGTACAGCACGCACGATGGGACTAGAAAAAGGAAGTTCAATACCCAATAGCTTCTGTCTCGTACTTGCTTCAGAACATTCCTCATTTTTGGTCCGTCAGAACAGCATACAGATGAGCGGTTTTCCCAATAGAAATTGATTCCGTCAGAAATATTTAGAACATATTCTATTTCTAGGTCCGTCAGAATTTTCGCTGTAAAAAGTCTGATGGGGCATACACACGATCGGAATATACGATGAAAAGCTTCCGTCTGACTTTTTCTGTCGGACATTCTGCTCATGTGTATGCGGCATTATGGAGACTGATGTTCTTTCAGATAAAAGATGAAAAATACAGAAGTACTTTGACAGTATCTGTCAAAATATGTAGTGTTTGACCGGCTCTGTTGTCCCTAAAGCATCCTGGAAGCTTGACAAAAGTGTTAAGTGCATGAATGTATATGTTTGTTGATTGCCATAACTTGGTTCTTCTAATTTCCCGTGATGACAGTATCTGCACATAGAAAACAAAGGCTCCATAAAATGTGTCTGGGACAAGAGCGCTGAGCAAGGGATGGAGAAGTGATGAACCTGCATTTTAGGTACCTGAATTATCCAAATATAGATACCACACACTCAACACAATGTGAAGATTTATTACTAAAACCCTCATAAAAAAACAGATCATCATATTTAGGATCCATTCACACCTCTCCAAAGTGATACACTGCAGGAATGCATGTAGGAATATGTTACTGCAACACACAAACACATGACACATGCAGAAATGTGTTGTGCCATTCATTGTCAAAGACACCCCAAAGCGTTAACCCAATGCACCACTGAAGAACATACATTGCAGCATACCACAATGCACAATGATGCACCTACCATGTGTTGTTGTGCACTGCATCTGAAAAAAAAACAGTGCATGTCCAATTTTTATTGGTTCTGGTGCATTGACACCCATTATTATTGTAAATCCAAAACAATGATACTTGGGCACTTATAGGTCTCAAAATAATGACACAGGGGATCCTAAAACTGTGACACTGCAGGGACATGCGGGGAGGTCAGTGGGTGGATTGTGAGGCACTGGCTAGTATCAGAGCCAGATACACACAGGTTACATACGCCACAAACATTAGAGTGAGAGCAATAATTCTAGCACTAGACCTCCTCTGTAACTCTAAACATGTATCCTGTAAAAAAATGTAAATTGCCTACTATGGAGATTTATAAGTACTGAAGTTTAGCGCTATTCCACGTGTGTGCAATTTTAAAGAGTAACATGTTAGGTATCGGGCTAACGTTAGTGTTGTTTTTTTTATTAATGAAACAGTTTTTTCCCCAAAAAAAGTTTAAAATATTGCTGTGCAAATACTGTGTGACATAAAAAGTTGCAAAGACCACCAATTTATTCCATTGAGTGTCTGCTCAAGCAAAATATAGAATTTTTGGGGGTTAAGAGTAATTTTTTGGCAAAAAAGTTATGATTTTTACATATAGGAGAGAAGTGTCAGAATTGGCCTGTGAGGCAAGTGGTTAATTACCATAAGTAATATACAAATAATTATTATATATTTTTAAGATAGTTTATTATATTTTCAAAATCTGTACTCAAGCAAGTGGCTTAACAGACAAATTACTGAGGTTTGAAGTTATAACTTCCAACCAGTAATTTCACAGTAAATAGATAAATAATAAATTATTATCTTATAACATATAGCTTAAAAATATATGATTTAGCTTGAATATAACAGTACCATTTTTTCCGCAGGAATCAGATTCTCATTCCCCCTCTTAAAGCGGAGTTCCGCTGTTTTTTATTTTTTTTTAAGTCAGCAGCTACAAATACTGCAGCTGCTGACTTTTTAAATTTGGGCACCTACCTGTCCAGGGCGTCCGCGATGGCGGCACCCGAAGCCGATCTGTCCCTCGGCTCTCGGGTGCTGCTGCCGCCATCTACGCTGCATGTTCCCACTGGTCCCTGCTGTCTCCTGGGACCCGTGTGTCTCCCAGGAGACAGCGGGGTGGGGGATGGGAAGTGGCATAGATACCCGCGGGGGGGCCCGGGTATCTATGCCCGGAAGTGGGAGAAAAATACCTGTATTAGACAGGTTATCTGCTCCCCCCTGAAAGGTGCCAAATGTGACACCAGAGGGGGGGAGGATTCCGAAAAGAGGAAGTTCCATTGTTGTGTGGAACTCTGCTTTAACTGTGCAAGAAAAACACGGGATTGTGGGTAAATGTTATACACATAAACCCATGCTTTTTCCTTGTAGTTAAGACGGCTGGGCTGGAAGGGAGAATTTGTCTTTTAGACACATGCCCCTTCTTTGACACTGCAGTGAGAGGCGTGCCTCCACTGCAGCATTTTTATTGGACAGCTGGGACCAACGGTGCTTTACCATTGGTCCAAAACTCCAAGCTGTTTATTGAGCTCAGTGCCTCTGACAAATAGTGAGAGGCACTGTGAGCTCATCCTCTCAGTCTGCTGCAAACAGAATGTGTGAGCTTGTATTTACAGTGGCCGCTCTGTATTTCGTTTCTTTAAGGCTGCACAAGGAGCCCCATATCTCTGGAACCATAGGACGTATGAGCCCCAAATTTTTACCAGTGGTGGGGTAGCACTACATATGACTCAAATTTGGGGTCTCTATGACCCCAGGTCGCTGAGCTAAGACCCTCAAAGCTTGTTTTTTTTTTATATTCATGGCAGGTGAGGCCCTGCCTCACCTGCCTGCACATCCCTGATACACTGGGGTCCCAGAATAATAATACAGTAATACAGGGGTCATAGAATAATGAGACACCAATGCTCAGGGTCCCAAAACAATGACATGCTGACAGTTCCAAACAATGACATCCTGACATTTGAGGATACTCCGGGCTACAGTGTTCGTGCAGCCAAAGCTGGCAGCCTGCACATATACTGAAGATGTTCTTTTGCAGCAGTCTCTCTAATACTCTGTAGGTGAGGAAGAGAGCATTTGGGGGTGGAAAGAGAGCTCTATGCTTAAAGTGGAAGGGGGGGTTGTCCTGGGGGGGGGGGGGGGGGTAGTAAACTGGCCTGTGAAATATGTACTGCTGAACTAGCAAACTCCTGAACTCTGTACCTTGTGTATAGCGCACTCCGAAACTCTGCACCCTGTGTATAACGCACTTCTGAACTCTGCACTGTGGGTATGATGCACTGCAGAACTCTGCATCCTGTGTATAATGCACTCCTGAACTCTGCAACCTGTATATAGCACACTCCTGAACTCTGCACCAGAGTTGATGTTATTGGATCAAACTTTTCTACTTTGATATGATATGAGATACCGTAATATTTAGATCCAACCTTCGTAACTGCATTATTGGGTAACTGGTAAATTGTGTCCATATGGAGTGTTGATTGTATGTTTCTATGTTTTTTAATTATGTTGTAATAAAACTATATTTTTTACAAAAAAAATTCATCTCATGTTTGCCCACAAAGTCCACCTATTTTTTGAGTTTCTCAATCTATATATATATATATATATATATATATATATATATATATATATCTTGGATGTTGGCATGGTGAGGGTCCTCCCTTCCTGTGTATAATGCACTGCAGAACCCTGCACTCTGTGTAAAGCGCACTGCACTTCTGAACCCTGCAGTCTATACACGGCCCACTCCTAGCCCTGAATTCTGCACTTTGTACGCAGCACACTCTTGAATCCCCTACTGTGCACACAGTGTACTCCTGAACCCTACACTCTATACAAAGCACACTTCTAAACCCTGCACTCTGTACGCGGTGTGCACTAGACTCTGCACTCTGTACACAGCACACTACTGAATCCTGCATTCTGTATATAGACTCTCCACTGTTTGACCCTCCCAGTGCAATTTGCCCACATACACCATTTAATCCACCATGTTCGCCCACTCAGGCCTACCTGGCCCAAAGGAGTAGGCATGTTGATTGCATGTGGTATGAGCATGGTTGAGTTCCTGCACCTTTTCTCTGAGAAATAGTTCTGTATAAAACTAGTGCAAATTTGGCATTTTAATTCTGCTGCCCTAGGCCTAGGCGGGTGCCACTATGGTGAACACAATCCTGACTAAGGGTACCCTTTTAAGATTTTTCTGTTTGTCGATCACATGCCACCATCTGACTCCTCCAATATTAGAGCCTCAGACAGTAAAAACATTGCACTCTATATAGTATATTAAGCATATATTTCAACCTGGCATTCTGCAGGCCTATTTTCTATGTGAGATGTATATTTTAGTATTAAATTCAGTGTATTATACGGCTCAAACCCGTCTTGTTTTTATCTGACTGTTTTAATTCAGCAAAACACATATTGTGAGTTCAAGCGTCTCAAAAATCTTGTTAATAAAAAAGTTGCAGAGCCAAAACCCACAAAAAATAAATTCTTTCTTGGTTTCTGGCAGCAGGATTATTTTTTTATTTATAGACGCTGGACTTCACGCCTGTTCAGAGGTGGTGGCAGAAATTTGTGTGTGTGAAAAACGGCCCACCTCTTTGGACTGAATAATAGAGCCGTTGATGAATCTCACACCAGTACTGGGAGCGGCTGTGTTCCCATAATCCTTTGCATGGCTGATCTGGTTTGATATTAATACTTAGGGTGGATACATGTTGGGGATCTTATGAGAGTAAATAACACTTTTAAAATGATTTTTCTGCTTTATTTCTCACCTGGTTGACAGTTTTGTTACATTTTCTAGGTTTTTCCAGAGATATGACATATTTCTACAAAAATAATTCTGCAGTAATGGCACACTGATACTTTGGATGCCCAAACAAAGCACAATTATTCCTAGTGATATTATTGCTTTGCCAGTATCTTAAAGAATATGGCAGGGCATAATAGGAAAAAAAACATATGTAGTACATGCACATTTTGCCATGTTTTCTCACTTGCTTCTGACTGTAAGTAAAGAAAAATACCTGATCTGCCAGAAAAGCATTTATCTTCTAATTTAAAAAAAAAAAAAGATTGGATGCAGAGATCGGGAAATGTCTCACTGCCTGTGATTAGTGCAGCACCGTGCCAACTTCCTGGCGGGCTCTGCACGTGGAGTGTGCGAACACGCCGGAGCTCATCTTTAGTTCAGACCCAACACTGGTTGTTTACATGTTTGGCTGTTATGTTTTTTGGAAGTGTGATTTTTAATTACTTGTATCCATGATTGAAGTGGTACTACACTGATCAGCCATAACATTATGACCATCCACCATAACCTCACAAGGCATGGACCCCACTAGACCTCTGAAGGTATACTGTGGTATCTGGCACCAACACAGATGCTTGACTAGATTGAGACCTGGAGAATTTGGAGTCAACACCAACACCTCAAATTCTGTGTTGTGTTCCTCAAACGATTATTGAGTTCATTAGACTAGACCACCTTCTTGTATAGCTCCCTGTTCCAGTTCTGATGCTCATGTGCGCATTGTAAGTGCTTTTGGCTGTCTACATGGCTCAGAAAGGGCACCTTAGCCGGTCTGCGGCTACACAGCCCCATACCCAAACAAACCAGGATGCACTGTGTGTTCTGACACTTTTCTATTAGAACCAGCATCAACTTTGTCTGTAATTTTGAGCTACAGTAGTTCTTCTACTGGATCAGACTTCTGCTAACCATGTGCACAGTGAGCCTTGGCTGCCCATGTCACTGGTTTGCCAGTTTTCCTTCCTTGGACCTCTTTTGTTAGGTCCTGTCCACTGTAGACTGGGAACAACCTACAAGAGCTTTAGTTTTGGAGTTGCTCGGACCCAGTTGTGTGCTTATTACAATTTGGCCGCTGTAAAAGCGGAGTTCCGCCATTTTTTTATTTTATTTTTTAAAGCGGAGGTCCACCCTAAAGTGGACCTTCCGCTCATTGGAATCCTCCCCCCCTCCGGCGCCACAATTGGCACCTTTCAGGGGGGAGGGGGGGTGCAGGTACCTGTACAGTACAGGTATCTGCACCCACTTCCGGCGTAGATTCTGCAGAAGGTACGCCCCTTTCCGCAGAATCTACGCCCCTTTCTGAAAGTCCCCCGCTGCCTGCTGGGAAACACACAGATTCCAGAGACAGCGGGGACCATCCTTATTGCGCAGCGCGACTCGCACATTCGCAGTAGGGAACCGGGAAATGAAGCCGAAAGGCTCCTCTTCCCGATTCCCTTACCCAAGATGGCGACGGCAGCACCCGAGAGACGATCAAGAGATCGGCTTCGGGTGCTGACATCGCGGGCGCGCTGGGCGGGTAAGTGTCATTATTTTAAAAGTCAGCAGCTGCAGTATTTGTAGCTGCTGGCCTTTAAAAAAAAAAACGGCGGACTCCCGCTTTAAGTCAGCAGCTACAAATACTGCAGCTGCTGACTTTTACAATATGGACACTTATCTGTCCAGGACACCCGCAATGTCAGCACCTGAAGCCGATCTATCCCTCGGCTCTCAGGTGCTGCCCCGCCATCTTCGGTAAGGGAATCAGGAAGTGAACTTCCTGGTTCCCTACTACGCATGCGCTACTCGCGTTCTGCATTCCCACTGGTCCTTGCTGTCTCCTGGGACATGCGAGTCTCCAAGAAGACAGCGGGGGGGGAGCGGGAAGTGGCGTAGATACCCGTGGGTGAAGCGGGTATCTATGCCGGAAGCGGGAGCAAAATACTGGTATTAGACAGGTATTTGCTCCCCCCTGAAAGGTGCCAAATGTGACAACAGAGGGGGGGGATTCCGAAAAGCGGAAGAATCCATTTTCGTGTGGAACTCCGCTTTAATGATGCTCAAATTATTATAATACAGGATTCATATAGCGCCAACAGTTTGCGCAGTGCTTTACAATATAAAGGGAGACAATAGAGCAACAATACAATTTAATACAAGAGGGTTAGGAGGGCCCTGCTCCTGCGAGCTTACAAAACCTTACACTTGCCAATATTTTTCTGCTTTCAAAACATCAACTTCAGGGACAGCATTTTCACCTGTTGCCCAATATATCCCAATGACTTTCAGATGCCATTGTAATGAGATAATTCATGTTATTCACTTTACCTGTCAGTGGATATTATATGTATTTAACAAAGATGGCTAATTAAGACAAGTAGCAGAGGCACCATGCCCAGAAAATCGTATGTAACAAGATTTAATTGTAAAAGGACTTTAGTGGTGCCCACAATGCAACATACTATAAAAAGAAAATGGCTATTTCCCCCTACAAAGTTTATTGGTACACAGCAACATAAAAACCATTGATGTACTTGTTAAAATAAATGACAGAAACAACATTTTTGCACAAACCTTTCTCCCAAGTGTATGGAACTATAATAAATTCTAGATATCACATAGTGGTTACCACACAAGGCAACCACAAACCCTTACAATAGATGATATATGAATATGTCCCAGTGCTAAACACACATAATATACAATACATTTATAATACAACAAAACAATAATATTCAAAAACCATGTGCAAATAAACATGATCACTTGTTAAAAAATATGGAAAATAGTGAAGTCCAAATAGTAAAACTCCATACATATTTTTTTTCTTTCCGTACTTCCCCTTATTCATCCACTGTGATACCAGTGTACTTAGGCTGGTCATTCATTATACAGTTTTCCTTGAGATTTATCAAAACTATATAACATGAGGTCAAATCGAAACACTTTCATTTTAAATTTGTATGCAGTCAGGCAGGCCCTTGCGCTACATAATTTAATGTAAGTCTAAAGGAAATTGAATAAGAAAACTGTAAAATGTATGGCCAGCCTTAGTGGAAATGGAGGCTCACCAGTATATTTTGGCCACCTAAGAACAAGGGAGTCAAACACTTTCTTAAATGGGTCAAAGCAGGCAGGATGGTCAAATATGAATCTTCACTGAATAGTCTCGCTCCCCAGTAAAATGTAGGATCAGTTAGGCCCCTTTCACACTGAGGTACTTTACAGGCGTATTAGCGCTACAAATAGCGCCTGTAAAGTGCCTCTCCTGTCACACCAGTGTGAAAGCTTGAGTGTTTTCACACTGGAGCGTTACGATTGCAGGCCGCTAGAAAAAGTCCTGCAAGCAGCAACTTTTGGGGCGGTGGAGAAGCGGCGTATACATCACTCCTAAACCTCCCCTCTGCCCATTGAAATGAATAGGCAGCGCTGCCGAAGCGCCTGCAAAGCACGTTTGCAGCAGCGCTACATGGGCAGCTCTGACCCATAGGTCAATGGCCAGCAGGACCCACAGGTCCGCAGCCAGCTCCCAGCAGGACCTACAGGTCCACAGCTTGTGGGTCCTGCTGGGAGCTGGCCACTGAACTGTGGGTCCTGCTGGACACTTGCCTAGGGTGACCAGAAGTCCCCAGCACTGCCATATTACAAATATCATCCACTTACACGGCATGGCCACTGTGTGCAGTCTATCATAGAAGCCCATCCAGGAGGGGTTACCTCGTATGACAGTGGCCACCAGGTAAGTGGAAGATCCCTGCTCTGTGTAATTTGGTGGTGCTCGCCACCCCCCCCCCTTCTCATGCATGATTGTGTATTGCCTGGGGGCCTATAATGCTCTTAAGATGGCACTGACTGCAAACCTACCAAGACATGCGTCCACCTAATCTGACAGGTTGGGCAAGGAGAGCATTAATCAGAGAAGAAGCCAAGAGATCCATAGTAACTCTGGAGGAGCTGCAGAGATCCACAGCTCAGGTGGGAGAATCTGTCCACAAGACAACCATCAGTTGTGCACTCCACAAATCTAGCCTTTATACAAGAGCGGCAAGAGGAAACCATTGCTGAAAGAAAGCCATAAGAAGTTCTGTTTGCAGTTTGCAATTAGCCATGTGAGGGACACAGCAAACATGTAGAAGAAGGTGCTCTGGTCAGATGAGACCAAAATGAAACTTTTTGGCCTAAAAGCAAAATGCTGTGTGGCAAAAAACGAACACTGCACATCACCCTGAACACAATGTGGGGATGCTTTTCTTCAGCAAGTACAGGAAAGCTGGTTAGAGTTGATGGAGAGATGGATGGAGCCAAATACAGGGCAACCTTAGAAGAAACCTGTTATGCCGCGTACACACGATCAGAATTTTGGTTGGAAAAAGCTCTGATGGTTTTTCCAATGGGATTCCACTCAAGCTGTCTTGCATACTCATGGTCACACAAAAGTTCTCTGAACTTTCGATCGTCAAGAACGCGGTGACGTACAACACTGCGACGAGCCCAGAAAATGAAGTTCAATGCTTCCAAGCGCTGAATTGTTTGCGAGCATGCGTAGGAATTTTGCGAGTCGGAATTTGTACAGATGATCGGAATTTCCGATCAGAACTTTTTCCAACCAAAAAATTTAGAACATGCTCTCAATCTTTTGCTGGCTGAAGTTCCGCCAGCAAAAGTCCAATGGAGCATATACACAATAGCATTTTCTGACCAAATGCTCTCATCGGACTCTCATCTGACTTTTGCTGGCGGAATTTCCAGTCGTGTGTACGAGGCATTAGAGTCTGCAAAAGACTTGAGACTGGGATGGAGGTTCACCTTCCAGCAGGACAACGACCCTAAACATACAGCCAGAGCTACAATGAAATTGTTTAGATCAGTGATGGCGAACCTTGGCACCCCAGATGTTTTGGAACTACATTTCCCATGATGCTCACAAACACTGCAGAGTGCATGAGCATCATGGGAAATGTAGTTCCAAAACATCTGGGGTGCCAAGGTTCGCCATCGCTGGTTTAGATCAAAGCATATTCATGTGTTAGAATATCAAACTCCAGACCAACATCCAATTGAGAATCTGTGGCAAGACTTGAAAATTGCTGTTCACAGACGCTCTCCATCCGATCTGAGAGAGCTCGAGCTATTTTGCAAGGAAGAATGGGCAACAATGTCACTTTCTAGATGGTAGAGACATCCCCAAAAAGACTTGCAGCTGTAGTTGCAGTGAAAGGTGGTTCTACAAAGTATTGACTCAGGGGGCTGAATACAAATGCACTCCACACTTTTTAGATATTTATTTGTAAAACAATTTGAAAACCATTTATCATTTTCCTTCCACTTCACAATTATGTGCCACTTTGTGTTGGTCAATCACATGAAATCCCAATAAAATACATTTACGTTTTTGTTTGTAACATGATAAAACGTGGAAAATTTCAAGGGGTATGAATACTTTTTTAAGGCACTGTAATAATATGTTCAATTTAAAGAGGAAGTAAACTTCCCTCTAATGTTTGTACCTATAGGTAAGCCTTATTATATGCTTACCTATAGGTACTGTAAATATCTCCTAAACTTGCATCTTTTAGGAGATATCCATGTATACTGCACCAATGACGTCATCGGCACATGCGCTCTGGAGGAACGCCTGTCCCTGCCATTTCTTCAGAGCCCTGTGCCATGACCAGTGGCTCTCGCAAGCATGCGGGGGAGTGATGTCACATGGCTCTGGCCAGTCACACAGCCAGAGTCTGTGGACTCTTCAGGAAGACAGGCAAAGATGGATGCGGCCTCCAGCAGGGATGATGAGGGCTTTGTTTACAGCTAAGTGTCACATAATGTGCTAGTATGCATCGCATACTTGCCTTTTATGCCTTTACATTACAATTAAGAAAAAAAAGCAGAGTTTAATCTCTCTTTAAAGGCTCACCAGAAATCAATGACCCATGAACTGAGTAATCGCCAAACTTTCCAACCCCATAATGAAGATGCTCTAGGATTTATCACAAAGGATTCCTACTTCTTTTGATTCAGTACAATATCAATCCCTGCATTAATCAGGACCGGTGTTAAAAGGAAATAATACCATAGTGTTGTATGTTCGTATGTACAGTACCTATACTTCATCAAAAATATATGCTATACTCACAAAGACACCATATTATATCAGACCAATCATCCTCAACAGGCTCAGTGCAAACTGTCACCCCTTCACCAAGAAGCAGATTAGAGAAAGTTACCCAGAAAGGTGTGTTGTCCCTTTCAGATCCGAGACCAGACAAAAATCTTTAAAGAAAGGGAGGCTCACCAGACAGATTTGGCTTAAAAGGTAGTATAATGATCATATTGGCCCTATTGGGTGCAGTAGGTGACAATTATGCCCTTCCATTAATTCGGAACCTTGATACTTTGGGGTGTTGTGTTTACCTATATAAGGGGCCTGATTTGTTTCTTACCCATGTTCATTCATAATAAGACATTGCCTTTCCTTTTTTGAGCCCTGAATTTACTATGACCATGTTTTTCATTGATCCTATAGTTTATTTACCTAGGTTGCTGGGGGTTTTATCCTTCCTGTTTTGGCTTTGAAGTGGTCTCTATGCTCCCTTGTGGAGAGAGCCGTTGTCGTGGTCCTCGTCTTGTGGTGTTGTCTATCCTGGACTTGGGTGTGTATCATCCAAAAAACACACCATCATTTGGGGTACATATAATATTGGGTGATAACTATCATGATATATATATTGCTTTGTATTGAATATAAAATATGTACACATATATATATATATATATATATACACACACACAAACACATCTAAAAGAAATAGAATATCAAAAAGTTATTTTCAGCAATTCAGTTCAGAAAGTGAAACTCATATTTTCTATAGATGCACACAGTGATATATTTCAAGCATTTCTTTCTTTTAATTTGGATGATTACGGCTTACAGCTAGTGAAAACACAAAATTCAGTTTCTCAGAAAATTTTAATATTACAGAAGACCAATAACAAAAATGATTTTTAATACAGAAATGTTGGCTTACTGAAAAGCATGTCCATGTACAGTATAGTATGCACTCAATACTTGTCCGTGGGTCCTTTTGCATGAATAGCTGCATCAATGCGGCATGGCATGGAGCCAATCAGCCTGTGGCACTGCTGAGGTGTTATGGAATCCCAGTTTGCTTTGATATCGGCCTTCAGGTCGTTTGCATTGTTGGATCTGGTGTCTCGTCTTCCTCTTGACAATACCCGAGATTCTCTATGGGGTTTAGGTTAGGCGAGTTTGCTGGCCAATCAAGTACAGCCATACCATGATTATTAAACCAGATATTGGTACTTTTGGCAGCATGGGCAGGTGCCAAGTCCTGCTGTAAAATGAAATCAGCATCTCCATAAAGCTTGTCAGCAGAGAGAAACAAAGTGCTCTAGAATTTTCTGGTAGAGGGCTGTGCTGACTTTAAACTTTAAAACACAGTAGACCAACATCAGCAGATGACATGGCTCCCCAGATCATCACTATGGAAACTTCACACTGGACCACAAGCAACTTGGATTCTGTGCCTCTCCACTCATCCCCAGACTCTGGGACCTTGATTTACAAATGAAATGCAAAATTGACTTTCAACCGAAAAGGGGACTTCGGACCACTGAGCAACATTCCATTTTCTCCTTAGCCCAGGTAAGACACTTCCGACGTTGTTTCTGGTTCAGGAGTGGCTTGACACGAGGAATGCGCCAGTTGTGGCCCATGTCCTAGATATGTCTGTGTGCGTGGTGGCTCTAGAAGCACTTACACCAGCCGTAGTCCACTCTTTGTGAATTTCCCCCAAATCCTTGAATGGCTTTTACTCAGGGCCAGATTAAGAACATCATGGGCCTGGTGCTGAGGATTTTGGTGGGGCCTTTTATAAACAATAAATAAATAAAAATGCTAACTATTTTTTGATGATGAGAGAGAGAGAAAGACAGAGAGAGAGAAAGGGGATGAAAGAGGTGTGAGGGGTAAGGGAGGGAGGATGAGAGAGAAAGGGGGGATGAGAGAAAGAGGATGCACATGAGGATGTGTGGGAGTGACATCAGTGCAGCCTGGCCAAGGCAAGTGACTGAAGGCACAGAACCCAGAAGCAAGACCGGGTGAAGATGGAAGTGCCCGGGCCCCGCTGGAATGATCACAGCACAGCACTGGAGGGCTCAGTCTGACAATTTAAGTGTGCCCTAATGTGCTAATATGCTGGGCATACTCGTACATTATGGCATAACCTACCCCAGGGCCTCTAAAAAGTAGTAATTTTAGAAAAGTTTACTACTGCTTTAATATCACAGGAGCCTCTCATGGGGCCCCTACTTACCCTGTGGCCCTTGGGCAGTGCCTAAGTGCATAGTTGTCAACATTTGAAAAATAATTTCAGGGACACTTTTTTCTACAAGTGCTATATTTAGAGTAGCTGACATCCCCTGTGTTCCTCTATATATTACAATAGTAATTACAAAATTAAATAAGTACTAATAATGGGGCAGAACAAATATGAGGACTGTGAGATTTCCTTTAGTTGAACTGACAAAAGTGCCCATTCTAGAGCTGGTAACATTGAGGATATTCAGCATAATTTTAAAGAACAGTTTTTGTGGGTAAGAGGCATAGGGGAGGAGTATGTATGGTGGGAAGTATGTGCAGGTGAGGGAGAGGAATGTGGAGGGTCTAGCAGTGGGCACTATGTACAGGAGAGGAGTGTGGAGGGTATGGCAGAAGGCACTATGTACAGGAGAGGGGTGTGAGGGGTATGACAGTGGGCAGTATGCACAGCAGCAGCAGAGGAGTGTAGAGGGTATGACATTGGGCACTAAGTACAGGAGAGGAGTGTGGAGGGTATGCCAGTGAGTAGTATGTACAGGAGAGGAGTGTTGGAGGTATGACAGTGGGCACTATGTATAGGAGAGGAGTTTGGAGGGTATGACAGTGGGCACTATGTATAGGAGAGAAGTGTTGGAGGTATGACAGTAGGCACTATGTATAGGAGAGGAGTGTGGAGGGTATGACAGTGAGTAGTATGTACAGGAGAGGAGTGTGGAGGGTATGACAGTGGGCACTATGTATAGGAGAGAAGTGTTGGAGGTATGACAGTGGGTACTATGTATAGGAGAGGAGTGTGGAGGGTATGACAGTGAGTAGTATGTACAGGAGAGAAGTGTATGACAGTGGGCACTATGTACAGGAGAGGAGTGTGTAGGATATGACAGCGGGCGTTATGTATAGGAGAGAAGTGTTGGAGGTATGACAGTGGGCACTATGTATAGGAGAGGAGTGTGGAGCAGTGGCGGCCTGCCCATAGGCAATGTAAAAAAAAAATATATATTTTTTAAATGGCCCTTTAAAAAAAAAAAATGAAAAAAAGTCCTTAAGTGCACTGTGTACGAGCGCCGGACACAGTGCACTATGTGAAGCGCCACGTCAACGCAATCACAAGATTGCAGACGCGGCGCTTCATTTGCGGGGTTTTAACCCGCCTTGTGGCGCAATTAAAAGTGCCGATCTGCATCCGCCCGGCGCCCATAGGTTTACTATGCTATGGGCTTTGAGTGACAGACTAGTTAGTCTGTCACTTCCGGTCTTCCCCTGTGTCAGACCAGTGCACTGAGCGGAGGAGCAGAGGAGTGAACTCCTGCGCTATGAAACAACAACAAGGTAGATGCTGGAAATCCACAGGAAGGGGGCAGAGCTGAATGATTCCACTGACAGCCAAACGAGGCACAGCAACACCAGTGGAGATATTAGAATCACTGACAATCACACAAGGCCAGTCTCCTTATTTCTACGGGATGGATGGAGGGGGAGGTTTCACACAGGCTGTGTGTTTATCAAGTGCTGATCGTCACAATGCTTCTATTATCTCCACTGGTGTTGCTGTGTCTTGGTTTGGCAGTGACAGTGGAGGCTCTTGTGAAACACACAGCCCATATGAAGCCTCCCCCCACCCACCCATCCCTCTGTCCCTGATTCATCCCACCCACCATCTCTCTGTTCCTGATCCCTGATCCATCCCACCCACCCACCATCCCTCTGTCCCTGATTC
Source organism: Lithobates pipiens (assembly GCF_037356315.1). NCBI lineage: Eukaryota > Metazoa > Chordata > Amphibia > Anura > Ranidae > Lithobates > Lithobates pipiens. The sequence goes on along the minus strand of NW_027507685.1, from coordinate 118,014,006 downwards.
ATCCCACCCACCAGCTCTCTGTCCCTGATCCCTGATCCATCCCACCCACCATCCCTCTGTCCCTGATTCATCCCACCCACCAGCTCTCTGTCCCTGATCCATCCCACCCACCCACCCACCATCCCTCTGTTCCTGATTCATCCCACCCACCAGCTCTCTGTCCCTGATCCATCCCACCCACCCACCATCCTTCTGTCCCTGATCCATCCCACCCACCATCTCTCTGTCCCTGATCCCTGATCCATCCCACCCACCCACCATCCCTCTGTCCCTGATTCATCCCACCCACCAGCTCTCTGTCCCTGATCCCTGATCCATCCCACCCACCCACCATCCCTCTGTCCCTGATTCATCCCACCCACCAGCTCTCTGTCCCTGATCCATCCCACCCACCCACCATCCCTCTGTTCCTGATTCATCCCACCCACCAGCTCTCTGTCCCTGATCCATCCCACCCACCATCCTTCTGTCCCTGATCCATCCCACCCACCATCTCTCTGTCCCTGATTTCTGATCCATCCCACCATCCCTCTGTCCCTGATTCATCCCACCCACCAGCTCTCTGTCCCTGATCCATCCCACCCACCCATATGTATAATGTGTTTATATGTGTATAATGTAGAGCCTTGTATATGATGTACTACAGGGGACGGAGTTGGTGGATTCTATAATGGGTGGGGCTTATGAGAAGTGGGATGGGTCAAAAGGATGGGCGTGGTCTAGCGCCCCCCCATCTTAAAACTTCACCAGCCGCCACTGGTGTGGAGGGTATGACAGTGGGCACTATGTATAGGAGAGAAGTGTGGAGAGTATGACAGTGGGCACTATGTATAGGAGAGGAGGATGAAGTAATCTGGGAAGGAAAATGTAAAGGTCTGTGGAAGGATGTTTAGGGACTGTGTAGTGGTTAAGCGGGCCATACATGGATTGAAATTACACCAATTAAGCAGAGACCAGCCATAGTTGATATATGTATGGGCTAGCTGGTTTTACACAAGTCAACCTATTAACCGACTTGAGTACAACCAGCCTGTCAGGTTTTCCCCAAAACAATCAGTGCTGCCAGCTATAGTTAGCAACACTAATCATTGTATTCACTGGCAGAACACAATAACACTGCGGGAGTGATTGCCCCAATCATAGGTCAGCAGGTGAGAGGGTGTGTGGGGACAGGCTGGGGAGAGATACTAGTCAGTCCCTGGGTCGGCACTGGTTAGTATCAGAGCCAGATACACACAGGTTACATACGCTATGATCGTAAGAGCGAGAGCAATAATTCTAGCACTAGACCTCCTCTGTAACTCTAAACATGTAACCTGTAAAAAAATGTAAAGCATTGCTTAGAATACAACAAAAAATCGTGCTAACTTTAGTGTTTTTTTTAATGAATAAAACAGTTTCTTTCCAAAAAAAAGTATGAAAAATTGCTGCGCAAATATCGTGTAACATAAAAAGTTGCAAAGACCACCATTTTATTCCATAGGGTGTCTGCTAAAACAATATATAATGCTTGGGGGTTCTAAATAATTTTCTAGCATAAAAAATGATGACTTTTACATGTAGAAGAGAAGTCTCAGAATGGGCCTGGGTGGTAAGGGGTTAATTATCATAAGTAATATACAAAAAATTATTATGAGCTCTGTGAGTTCATCCTCTCGGTCTGCTGCAGAATGTTCCAGCTTGTATTTAAACTGGCCGCTCCTTATGTAGCTTCTGACAAGCGGCACAAGCAGCCCTGTATCTCCGGAACCATAGATGATAGCAGCCCCACATTTTAACCAGTGTTGGAGTGGGTATTTAGCTACCTACCCCCCAAATTTGGGGTCTCTGTGACTCCTGATCGCCGAGCTACAATCCTTGAAGTTGATCTTTTTTTTTCTTTTCTTTTTTTTTTTGGGGCAAATGGGCCTATCTTGAGAAAGGGGCCTGGAGCTGCAGCTCCAATAGCCCCTATGTTAATCCGGCCCTGCTTTTACTCCACAATCCTCTCAAGGCTGCAATTATCCCTGTTGCTTGTGCGCCCTTTCCTACCACACTTTTTCCTTCCACTCAACTTTCCATTAACCCCTTCCCGCTGAGCGTACGCAGATGTGCGTACTCGGCTTCCGGGGGGTATACCAGGATGATGCCCGCACCTGCAGGCATCATCCCGGTACCGTTTTTTCCAGCGGGTGATTGGCTATCCAGCCATAACAACCGATGCGGCTATATGCCGGAGGAGCGGGAGGGGACGTCCCCTCCTCCGGCCGCTGTTACCGGTGCTCCCACTCGATCGGGAGCACCGATTCCATATCCGCTGCCTCCGGCTGCCGGGGAGGAACTGGAACGAAACCGTAATCATAGACCTCACCGTAATCATGACGTCACTTCCCGTTTACTCAGCTGCCAATGGCGCTGGTTTTAAAAAAATATATGGTATTATATTCGTTTTCGGTGATCTGAATACATTGAAGTGTAAAGGAGGGGTGGGGGGTCTTTTAGACCCCCATCCCTCCATAAAGAGTACCTGTCTCCACCTATTACTGTCACAGGGGATGTTTACATTCCTTGTGACAGCAATAAAAGTGATCATTTTTTTTTTTTTTTTAAACAATTTAGTCATTTTAAAATAAATAAATAAATAAAAAAATTTTAAAGCGCCCGCCGTCCCCGCGAGCTTGCGAAGCAAAGAAAACGCATACAGAAGTCACGCCCGCATATGTAAACGGTGTTCAAATCACACATGTGAGGTATTGCCGCGATCGTCAGAGCGAGAGCAATAGTTCTGGTACTAGACCTCCTCTGTAACGCTAACCTGGTAACCGTAAACATTTTTTAAAGCGTCGCCTATTGAGATTTTTAGGTACTGTACTTTGTCGTCAATCCACGAGTGCGTGCAATTATAAAGTGTGACATGTTTGGTATCTATTTACTCGGCGTAACATTATCTTTCAAATTATGCAAACAAATTGGGCTAATTTTACGGTTTCATTTTTTTTTAATTCATGAAAGTGTCCCTTTTCCCAAAAAGTTGCGTTTAAAACACCGCTGCGCAAATACTGTGTGACATAAAATATTGCAACAATCGCCATTTTATTCTCTAGAGTCACTGCTAAAATATTATATATATATCTATATATATATAGATATATATATGTTTGGGGGTTCCAAGTAATTTTCTAGCAAAAAATATGGATTTTAACTTGTAAACACCAAATGCCAAAAATAGGCTTAGTCATGAAAGGGTTAATATGCTTGGATACAACACTCTGAACAGCCAGCTTCTTTAGCAATGACGTTTTGAAAATTTCTGAAATTTCAGGGTATGACTTTGGCTATAAAGTGATACTAAACCCAAAAGCGAACATTTGTTATATTTTGACAATTTCAATTCTTAGGTATGAGGGCTGCATACATTTTCTATTTTAGACTTTTTTTTTTTGCCCACCTGACACCCGATGTAGCAGTTAGAGGGATGAGACAAACCTTTTTACCATTTACAGGGGTGCTTCCAATTAATCAGCTTTTATTTATCTATGTAAAACTGTGACTGCTTAAAGTGTTATCTGGAGTTTGGCTTCAATTTGTTAGTGTTTATAAATCTGCTAGTACATTTAAGCCCTTGTACACATGGTCGGAGAATCCGTCGGAATGTGTCCTATCGGACTGTGTCGTCGGATAATCCGACTGTGTGTGGTATGCATCGGACTGATTCCGTCCGAATATCCGTCGGACCCAATTTTCCAACATGTTGGAAATATTGACTGACCAACTGGTTCGATCGGACATACTCCGATCATGTGTAGCGAATTTTGATCGGACCAAGTGCCACGCATGCTCAGATCAAATTCCTACATCAAAGCTATTGGCTACTAGCCTGAATGTAGTTCCATCATAACGAAATTACGTCATCACGTTCTGAAAGATCGGATTCTTTCGACAACTTAGTCCGACCGTGTGTATGCAACAGTTTCGGACACAATCCGTCGGACAAAATCCGATGGATTTGGTTGGCAGAATCTCCGACCGTGTGTACAGGGGCTAACACTCCTCTCAACTCCCCCAGATTGTTGATGTCCGAAGGTGTCCTTGTGCTCATTCATCCATAGTGGGGGCACTCTAACTCTGACAGTAGACACTATAGCTGTACGTCATTAGTTTGACGCCAAATACCGTTGTTATGGCAGCAGCTAGCTGCCATTAACCCCAGTATTTTCAGTAACGACGGGCGGTTCTATTTAAGATAAAAGTGGTCTCTGCAGTGGATTCGCCGCAAGATCACTTTTATGAGGGGCAGGAGAGAAGGGACCCCCCTCCCCCGGCGCTTCGCTCTGGTTGTCTCTTCTGCTTACTGGAGCCGATCGCACCCTCTCCCCTGACAGGCCTGGAGGTGAGTGAGGGAAAGATGGCCCCCACTCGGCTCCATAACATTAGATGGCAGGAGCGAAGTCATATGTCAACTTCCGCCAATGGTCTTAAAGGGAAAAAAAAAATATTTTTAATTTTATTTTTTATTGCATTCAAGTGTAAATATGAGATCCAAGGTCTTTTTGACCCCAGATCTCACATTTAAGGGGTCCTGTCATGCTTTTTTTCTATTACAAGGGATATTTACATTACTTGTAATAGGAATAAAAGTGACCCAATTTTTTTCTTAGAAGAACAGTGTAAAAATAAAAAGTAAAATAAATAAGAAAAAAAATGTAAAGCGCCCTGTCCCGCTGAGCTTGCGCACTTACGTAAGCGAACGCATATGTAAGCCGCACCCGCATATGAAAACGGTATTCAAACCACACATGTGAGGTATCGCCACGATCGTTGGAGCGAGGGCAATAATTATAGCATTAGAACTCTTCTGTAATTCAAAGCTGGTAACCTGTAGAAATTTTTAAACATCGCTCATGGAGATTTTTAAGGGTCAAAGTTTGTCACTATTCCACGATCGGGTGCAATTTTGAAGCGTGACATGTTGGGTATCAATTTACTCGGTGTAACATTATCTTTTACAATATAAAATAAATTGGGCTAACTTTACTGTTGTCTTATTTTTTTAAGTAAAAAAAATAAAAAATAAATTTTTCCCAAAAAATTGCACTTGCAAGACCACTGCGCAAATACGGTGTGATGTAAAGTATTGCAACGACCGCCATTTTATTCTCTGGGGTGTCTGGAAAAAAACATATATGAATGTTTGGGGGTTCTAAGTATTTTCTAGCAAAAAAAATTATTTTAACTAGTAAACAAGTATCAAAAAGAGGCTTGGTCCTTAAGTGGTTAAAAAAGCATAAATTGAAGCATCACCAAAGCATGAAAAACACATTGTAAAAAGCATGTTGAAGCGGTAAGCGCTTAGGCTGCTAAGCAGGGATCTGGGGATGAAGTTTTGCCTGAATTTGGCCCTGCAACAGAGCCAAAGACGCACAGCACTTGTGCAAGCCGCCACGGAGATATGTGAACCAGCTCCATAGAGAGTAGGTCACAATCTCCTGTCATGCGAATTGGATGCGGAAAAAACCAACATCCAATTTGCACTAGTGTGAACTCAGCCTTACTGTGTTTATATTGAAGTGTAAATGAGCCCTAATACAGACAATGCTGTGCAGGGCAGAAGACCCTAAATGGCTTCCATTGCTGCCCCCCTTCCTGTTTAAATACTGTCATGTAGATCATTACATGACCCCAATATAGATTTGCCACCTCATCCCTTTAAACCTGAACACATATGAAATACAGAGAGCTTCTGAAGCTAATTTAATGCAGATAAGGCACCTAGTGAGTTTAATTACCACCTTAATCAGCCACAGAACCTGTGTAATTCATATGTGTTCGGGTTTAAAGGGACGAGGTGGCAACCCTACCCCAATATTAAAAAAAAAAAAAAATTATATATATATATATATATATATATATATATATATATATATTTTTTTTTTTTTTTTTTTTTTTTTTTTTTTAAAGAATCCATACCTAGGTTAAGTTATGGCTCTTGATATGAGCCTGGGACTTCGCTTTAATCATCGAAAAGTCCCAAGAAGTTTCTCTTTTCGTCTGTAAAAAAGGGAGATTCCACATTAGTCCTATGCTTTATCACATGACTAATGCCAAGGCAACGTTTCCAAAAATATGATTATTGCTCATTTCCACACGGCGACAACCGATTGAGCAAACCTGGTAATCACAACGTAAACGCTATACAGGGCTCTGTTAGGCATTTCTTTAAACCTCATAAACTATGTCCAGCGATATCCGGGAATCATCTCAGTTACTGGTCTTTCAGAGCCGGCACTGAACCGCGCAACTCAGAATTCCATCATCGCCTGGCTTTTCATTATGTTAATCTTGCTTTTAACCTCCTTCTGCACCACTAGAAATGAGCTTTGCAGACCAATAGGCCAACTGCGGTGTATTGAATTACTCTGCGAGGTCTACAATTATTACTCAATGAGTTCAGCTGTTCAGAATTGCAGATGATGACTCGTTGGTCTGGAATTCTGGAGGACCACAGGTTATCCAAGCCCAAAATCCCATCTCCGGAATGGTTAATGTATAACTTCAGATTAGTTCAAAATGAAAAAAAAAAATCTCTATACATTACAATGTTTTTAGCATACTTCATTGCCAATCTTTACCTGCTTCCGGTCTGTAGGTACTGATGTAGGACTTTCTGAGTGGGAAGATCTATCTTTGTTGTAATAAGATCTCAGAATCATTACACATGCGCAAAGTTTTTTTAGTATCTGCTTAAGAAACGCCTATTCCAGGGGATGTCAGTAACTTGAGTTCAAACTCTAATGAGTCAAATATATGAGTAGGAGGATGAAAAATCTGGGAAGTCTGTACACAAGCAGAGCCCTGGTCCTATTTGTGTGCGTCAAGACATTTTACATTGAAGTCATTTAAGCTGTCTGTATCCCCACCGGGGGCGAGATTCATCCTCTCTGTTTGTCTCGGTGACTGTTGTTACTGTTATAAAGACAGATGGTCAATCTAAAGCTGTAGTCCTCGTTCACATTGAATGCGGCTTTGAAATTGTATGACTTCATCTGAAATCACTCAATGTCAAAGCTGCATGTCAGTGCGACTTCAGGTGCGACTTGAGCACTATGTAAGCCTCTATGTGTGTACATCTTTAGAAGATTATAGGGGTAGCATCCTCCTAAATTGGATAAAAGGTGTAATGGAAGCCCTACTGGGGAAGGGGGGCAGCAATGGAAGCCCTACGGGGGGCAGCAATGGAAGCCCTACTGGGGAAGGGGGGGCAGTAATGAAAGCACTACTGGGGAAGGGGGGCAGCAATGGAAGCCCTACGAGGGGCAGTAATGGATGCCCTACTGGGGAAGGGGGGGCAGCAATGAAAGCCCTACGGGGCAGCAATGGAAGCCCTACTGGGAAAGGAGGGGCAGCAATGAAAGCCCTACTGGGGAAGGGGGGGCAGCAATGGAAGCCCTACAGAGGGCAGCTATGTAAGCCTCTATGTGTGTACATCTTTAGAAGATTATAGGGGTAGCATCCTCCTAAATTGGATAAAAGGTGTAATGGAAGCCCTACTGGGGAAGGGGGGCAGCAATGGAAGCCCTACGGGGGGCAGCAATGGAAGCCCTACTGGGGAAGGGGGGGCAGCAATGAAAGCCCTACTGGGGAAGGGGGGGCAGCAATGGAAGCCCTACGGGGGGCAGCAATGGAAGCCCTACTGGGGAAGGGGGGGCAGCAATTAAAGCACTACTGGGGAAGGGGGGGCAGCAATGGAAGCCCTACGGGGGGCAGTAATGGATGTTCTACTGGGAAATGGGGGGCAGCAATGGAAGCCCTACTGGGAAAGGAGGGGCAGCAATGAAAGCCCTACTAGGGAAGGGGGGGCAGCAATGGAAGCCCTACTGGGAAAGGAGGGGCAGCAATGAAAGCCCTACTGGGGAAGGGGGGGCAGCAATGGAAGCCCTATGGAGGGCAGCAATGGAAGCCCTACTGGGGAAGGGGGGGCAGCAATGAAAACCCTACGGGGGCAGCAATGGAAGCCCTACTGGGGAAGGGGGGCAGCAATGAAAGCCCTACTGGGGAAGGGGGGCAGCAATGAAATCCCTACAGGGGCAGTAATGGAAGCCCTACTGGGGAAGGGGGGCAGCAATGAAAGCCCTACTGGGGAAGGGGGGCAGCAATGGAAGCCCTACGGGGGCAGTAATGGAAGCCCTACTGGGAAAAGGGTGTAGCAATGAAATCCCTACGGGGCAGCAATGGAAGCCCTACTGGGAAAGGGGGGCAGCAATGAAAGCCCTAATGGGCAGGGGGGGCAGCAATGAAAGCCCTAAGGAGGGCAGCAATGGAAGCCCTACTGGGGAAGGGGGTGCAGCAATGAAAGCCCTACGGGGGCAGCAATGGAAGCCCTACTGGAGAAGTGAGGCAGCAATGAAAGCCCTATGGGGGGCAGCAATGGAAGCCCTACTGGGGAAGTGAGGCAGCAATGAAAGCTCTATGGGGAGCAGCAATGGAAGCCCTACTGGGGAAGGGGGGCAGCAATAAAAGCCCTAAGGAGGACAGCAATGGAAGCCCTACTGGGGAAGGGGGTGCAGCAATGAAAGCCCTACGGGGGGCAGCAATGGAAGCCCTACTGGGGAAGTGAGGCAGCAATGAAAGCCCTATGGGGGGCAGCAATGGAAGCCCTACTGGGGAAGTGAGGCAGCAATGAAAGCTCTATGGGGGGCAGCAATGGAAGCCCTGCTGGGGAAGGGGGGCAGCAATGAAAGCCCTACTGGGGAAGGGGGGCAGCAATGGAAGCCCTATGGGGGGCAGCAATGGAAGCCCTACTGGGGAAGTGAGGCAGCAATGAAAGCTCTATGGGGGGCAGCAATGGAAGCCCTACTGGGGAAGGGGGGCAGCAATGAAAGCCCTACGGGGGGCAGCAATGGAAGCCCTACTGGGGAAGTGAGGCAGCAATGAAAGCTCTATGGGGGGCAGCAATGGAAGCCCTACTGGGGAAGGGGGCAGCAATGAAAGCCCTACTGGGGAAGGGGGGCAGCAATGAAAGCCCTACGGCGGGCAGTAATGGAAGCCCTACTGGGGAAGGGGGCAGCAATGAAAGCTCTATGGGGGGCAGCAATGGACGCCCTACTGGGGAAGGGGAGCAGCAATGAAAGCCCTAAGGAGGACAGCAATGGAAGCCCTACTGGGGAAGGGGGGGCAGCAATGGAAGCCCTACTGGGGAAGTGAGGCAGCAATGAAAGCCCTATGGGGGGCAGCAATGGAAGCCCTACTGGGGAAGTGAGGCAGCAATGAAAGCTCTATGGGGGGCAGCAATGGAAGCCCTACTGGGGAAGGGGGGCAGCAATGAATGCCCTACTGGGGAAGGGGGGCAGCAATGGAAGCCCTACTGGGGAAGTGAGGCAGCAATGAAAGCTCTATGGGGGGCAGCAATGGAAGCCCTACTGGGGAAGGGGGGCAGCAATGAAAGCCCTACGGGGGGCAGAAATGGAAGCCCTACTGGGGAAGTGAGGCAGCAATGAAAGCTCTATGGGGGGCAGCAATGGAAGCCCTACTGGGGAAGGGGGCAGCAATGAAAGCCCTACTGGGGAAGGGGGGCAGCAATGAAAGCCCTACGGCGGGCAGTAATGGAAGCCCTACTGGGGAAGGGGGCAGCAATGAAAGCTCTATGGGGGGCAGCAATGGAAGCCCTACTGGGGAAGGGGAGCAGCAATGAAAGCCCTAAGGAGGACAGCAATGGAAGCCCTACTGGGGAAGGGGGGGCAGCAATGGAAGCCCTACTGGGGAAGTGAGGCAGCAATGAAAGCCCTATGGGGGGCAGCAATGGAAGCCCTACTGGGGAAGTGAGGCAGCAATGAAAGCTCTATGGGGGGCAGCAATGGAAGCCCTACTGGGGAAGGGGGGCAGCAATGAATGCCCTACTGGGGAAGGGGGGCAGCAATGGAAGCCCTACTGGGGAAGTGAGGCAGCAATGAAAGCCCTATGGGGGCAGCAATGGAAGCCCTACTGGGGAAGTGAGGCAGCAATGAAAGCTCTATGGGGGGGCAGCAATGGAAGCCCTACTGGGGAAGGGGTGCAGCAATGAAAGCCCTACGGGGGGCAGCAATGGAAGCCCTACTGGGGAAGTGAGGCAGCAATGAAAGCCCTATGGGGGGCAGCAATGGAAGCCCTACTGGGGAAGGGGGCAGCAATGAAAGCCCTACTGGGGAAGGGGGCAGCAATGAAAGCCCTACGGGGGGCAGTAATGGAAGCCCTACTGGGGAAGGGGGCAGCAATGAAAGCCCTACTGGGGAAGGGGGGCAGCAATGAAACCCCTACTGGGGGGGCAGCAATAGAAGCCCTACTGGAGAAGGAGGGGCAGCAATGGGAGCCCTGCTGGGGGGGCAGCAATGGAAGCCCTACTGGAGGGGACAGCAATGGAAGCCCGACTGGGGAAGGGGGGCAGCAATGAAAGCCCTACGGGGGCAGCAATGGAAGCCCTACTGGGGTACCTACTGGGGGTTTTATACCCACCACTAGTTACTCTTTTATTCAGGTGTGACCTGGAAGACATCTGTGTGGCTTCATGCACAGATGTCGAGTCAAGTTGCACCCAAAATCACCAAAAGTAGTGCAGGAACGACTTTTTTAAATCGATGCGGCACCGCAAAGTCGGCGTCCCCCCGATTTGAATAGTACCATTACCAAAAATAGAGTGCAACTTGTCATATGATTTGATGGTTCAAATCGCATGACAAGTCGCTCCGATGTGAACGGGGGCAGTTGTCACCAGAACAGGTAGCAACTGTCAAAGTGAGATTTCCCCTCGCTTTGGGGAAATTCCCTCTCACTTTCAGTTGTGTCTCCAGGACAGGAAGTGAAGGGAACTCTACAATCAATAGGGACATATACAACAACAGGAACATTAACCTTCCATGCTATAAAAAAAATAGTTTCCACTAAAATTCCACTTTAATCACTTTGAGTGGAGGTCTCCTTTAAGAGGCCGAGGTTAGTCTATTCAGGATGGGGGGGTTTTGTTTGGCTTTCTCTAATGAATGAATACCAGAATTATTTGATCCCATTCCAGGCCTTGTGTTATTTGGTTCGTATTACAAATATTTGCATTCACAGATCAAACTGCTTCAGCCTTGGAATTTATTTTAGCGTAGAGCTGGGGGTGAGCCGCACGAGGGGGAGAACACGACTGCTGGGAGGGAGGGGCTCGGAGACCTCCATTATACAAAGCTGCTTTAAATTCCAGCCACCCCGTCTGTACTAACAGCCACTATTATCACATTTCCAGCTACAGCCTAGATAGGGATTAGCTCGTCAGTGAATGAGAGAGATGCCGCTGCGTTACTTTGTAATTCCCGACACAGAATTATGATTTTGGAGGTGTTGCCCCAGATCTGAGTGATGGGCGATATAATCGGGTTTCTTCTATGTTCAGCATCAAGATTTATTATAACAATCACTGACAATTTCCTGCAAAGTACAACTTTTATACCCTAAAGCCTCGTACGCGCAATCGAATTTTCCGCAGACAAAACCTCTGACTTTTGTCCGAAGGGCATTGGCAAGGAATTGTTGGCCAACAAACACGAATGTAGTGATGTACTATGTGGTTTTTCAGCTCTTTAGCGCCACCCTTTAGGCTCCTTCTGCTAATTTCGTGTTAGTAGAAGTTTGGTGAGTGTTGATTTGCGCTTTTCAGTTCACGCTTTTCAGTTCACACTTTTCATTTTGCGCTTTTCAGTTTGTTTCTGAACGGCTGTTCCTCAACCAGACATGTTGCAGAATCGGAGGAGATAATGTGTTCTTTATTATTGGCCTAGGAGTTATTGCTTTGACCCAAGTCCAGTCCAGGAACAGGAGCAGAAGGATTTCTTGGACCAAAAATTGGTTGCTTTATTGATCTTGACCAATTATGTCATATGCCTTTGCTGCGGGAGCTCCAGAAGAATAATCCGGATTATTTTCAGAATTATCTCGGGATGACGGACCCCTACTTTCACCAACTCTTGGCATTGGTGACCCCCTATATTAAGAAGCAGGACACATGCATGAGGCTTTTATTTTATTTTTTGGTTGAATAATAATGATTTGACTTGGTATATTTTCTATATTTTTGGATGCATAGAATGCACTTTTTGGTTAAGTTCTATTGGCAGATAGCATGTTTTTTTTTTAATGCATAATAAAAAAAATTGTGGAGAATAATACTTGGCTATGTGTTTTACTTCAAATGACAGTTGTGAGTAGGCAGTTACATTTTAAAAAATACAATTTAAAATTAACAAGTGACACCAACATAGTTGTATCTTTGATCTTAAAAACTACGAAATAATGGTGTTGTGGTAACTTGCCCCCAAAAAATAAATAAAAATAAAATATTATTTGATCACCTCTACGGTTTTTATTTTTTGCGCTATAAATAAAAAAAAAGTGTAAATTTTGAAAAAAACGCATTCATTTTTAATTTTTGCTATAATAAATATTAACAAAAAATATATAAATTTTTTTTCCCTCAGTTTAGGCCAATACGTATTCTTCTACATATTTTTGGTATAAAAAAATCACAATAAGTGTTTATTGATTGGTTTGCGCAAAAGTTATTGCGTCTACAAAATAGGGGATAGTTTTATGACAATTTTATTAATAATTTTTTTTTTTTACTAGTAATGGTAGCGATCAACGTTTTTTCTCAGGACTGCAACATTATGGCGGACACATCGGACACTTTTGGCACGATTTTGGGACCATTCACATGTATACAGCGATTAGTGCAGTTAAAAATGCATTGATTACTGAGTAAATGTGACTGGCAGTGAAGGGGTTAACCACTAGGTGGCGCTGTAGGGGTTAAGTGTGTCGTAGGGAGTGATTCTAACTGGGGGGGGGGGGGGCTGTGTGTGACACAACACTGATCACCACTCCCGATTACAGGGAGCTGTGATCAGTGACAGTGTCATTAGGCAGAATGGGGAAATGCTTGTTTACATTAGTATTTCCCCGTTCTTCCTCACCGTGAGACGATTATCCCCGCTGACATTGAGTTTGCGGGATCGGCAATCACGCCTCTTAAAGGGCCACGTATGGGTATACGTTAATCTGCCTGTACCTGCCCTTCTGCCTCGGTATATCTGCGTGAGGTGGTCAGGAAGCCATTAATTAGGGCTAGAATGGGGTCTCCAAACTGTCCAGTAGGATGGCCACATCATATATTTTACAAATATTTGTGGGCCATAAATAAATATGATTTATGAATGAATAAATAAAATTTAAATGAATGAATATGTTTTACTTGGAGCTTTTTTTTTTTGCAATCAGCATAATAGGATTCAGAACGACAGAGAAGAAATTTCAATAAAACAAAGCAAAGAAATTCCTAATAAACTTGAGCCCATCAGAGTCCCCCTTTACATCAGCGTCCCCATCAGGGACACAGATGTAGGGGGGACCCTGATTTGTGTGGGGAGGGGGGGACTTTCATAGAAGGGGTGCTTATGATTTGAACTCCCAGGTAAGGGGGGGATTTGGTTCTGGACCTTAACATAAGAAGGGACTCTGATAGGGGCCCTCATGAAAAGGAGACCCTGATGAGGACTATCCTGTAAAGGGGGACTCTCATGTAAGGCGGGGCACTGATGGGGATTTTTGTGTAAGGAGGACTCTCGTGTAAGGGGGACTTTCATGATTGGTTGGTAGGTCTTTGGCGGTCTTAGCAACCAACAACCATACAGTGACAGCACAGCCAGGGGATGTTGGAGAGCACAAGCTGACCTGTGTAAGAGGCCACTAACTCTCGCTGTGGGTCAGATACATTCTTGTAGTGGGCCAGATCTGGCCAGCACCCTTCACATCTTGGCACAGCTCTCACAGAGACCGAAAGTGAGTGAAACTCTCCCCATTGAAATCAAAGCTTTAGACCTGGCCCCCCCCCCTAGCCTCATCACCAACATTCAGTAAAAACAAAGTCATTTTTATCCCTGAGGGTGATCCCTGTTTTGCGCAGTGCTGCTGAAAATAGAGTTAGTGTGCCCAGTGACATTTTCAATGTGAACCCAGCCCCATTTGTTCTTGTGTTTAATATTTTTCGGCAGGCATTTAACACAAAATGTACATTTTCAAAGTACTGATTAGACACAATTAATATTTAAAGAGGGATTCCACCAAAAAAAAAAAATTAAAAGCCAGCAGCTATAAATACTACAGCTGCTGACTTTTAATAAATGGACACTCACCTGTCCCGGGTTCCAGCGATGCCGACAGCCGAGGCCGATCGATCGCTCGGCTCTCGGCTGCTGTAGTCACCATTCTAGGTGAGGGAATCAGGAAGTGAAGCGAATCGGCTTCACTTCCCGGTTCCCTACTGCGCATGCGCGAGCCGCGCAATAGGAAATCTCCGCGCTGTCATCGTGTGTGTCCCAGCAGACAGCGCGGCAGGGCAGGAAATGGCGTAGACTCCCACGGGAGTCTATGCCCGGAAGTGGGTGAAAATACCTGTCTTTGACAGGTATCTCCACCCCCCTCCCCCCTGAAAGGTGTCAATTGTGACACCGGAGGGGGGGAGGGATCCGATCAGCGGAGGTTCCACTTTAGGGTGGAATCCCGCTTTAAATTGTTTTTTGCCTGTAACATAGAAAATCTTATCTTTTTGAGTTCAGTTCCTTAATAGACACATAAAGAAGTGTGGGCAAAGTCAGGGCCAGGACAACGGATGAGCAGGAGGGGTGACTGCCCTGAGCACAGTGGGGATTTTGCTAGAAGGCGTGATTTGGGGGGGGGGATTTGTACTAGGAGGGTGGATTTGTGTAAGGAAAGGCAATTTTTTGGGGAGGGGGTGATTTTTGCAAGTAGGGATCATTGGGGGATTTAGAAGGGGACATTTTTTGGGGAATTTGGAGCGGGGAGGGGGAGGGAGGTTTATGCTCAAAAGGAACATTTAAGGGATAGAGGATTTTTGCTAGGAAAGGGGGATTGGGTACCGAGATGATTTGATCGGGGAGGGGGGGGGGATGTGTACTGGAATAGGGGGAATTGTTTGGGGAGAACTGTGGCTAGCAATGGGAATTTATGCTTAAAGTGGAGGGCCACCCTGAAAAAAAAAATACATTAAAATTTAGAAAAAAATCTGAAAAAAAAAATGATTTTTTAATTTACCAGAAATGCCTGTTGCTAGGTACATCGTCCTAATTTGCCTCTTCCTCCGCCGTGGTGATCTTCTGTCTTCTCTCCTCCGTGTGGCGTCTTCTGGTTAATGGGTCGCGCTGTGTTCTGGGAACTGTGTGCCCCAGAACACAGTGCGCCCCATTCACAAAGCGCTGCGCGACTCGCGCATGCACAGCAGGAAACGGGCAGTGAAGCCGCAGGGCTCCACTGCCTGTTTCCCTTAGCCAAAATGGCGGCACCGGGACCCGAGAGCCGAGGGACGGGTCAGCCTCGGGTGGCCGACATCGCGGGCACCCTGGACAGGTAAGTGTGCTTATTAAAAGTCAGCAGCTACAGTGTTTGCAGCTGCTGACTTTTAACATTTTTTTTTTAAAACCAACCCTCCTCTTTAAGGAGTATGTGTGAAGATTAGTGCTCAAATTTTTTGGAGGAGAATTTTGCTGACACATAATGCTCATAGATTTTGGGGGGGGGGGGGGGGCACCGTTTGACATTTTGGCCCTGAGCACTAGGTGACCTTGTCCCAGAACTGGGCATAGTGTATGCCTCATATACTGTACAGTGGTATCTACCTATATATGGCCTGCAAAAAATCCACATGGTTATTAAGTGAACTCCCAGTTGACCCAATGGTACACCTTTCTTACATAGAATATACACTGTATATTGGTATGTGAATAAGCACAGGCGGTTGAGAGTAGACAATAGTAGACATCTGGAAATCCCACCATAGATCAATGCAATCTTTCCCGAGCATGCTCAGCCAAGAGACATCAGGAAAGATTTACAGACCTACCAACAACCCCTGGTGAGGAAAAATTCACTTGTGTCTGTAAGTAATATTGGTCAGTCTTATCCAAAGCCTGCTCCCGGCAGTTCTCTTCATATACATAGAGCTCTTTCATTGTGGCACCTTCCCACTAGATCCATTGCCTATGTTGTTTTACACTCCTGCCAAAATACTCATAAGATAAGAGATGGCTGATGTCTGCCTGTACAGTCTAGCCCACACACTATCGTAAACTGTCTAGATGAGGCCTTTTCCATGGAAGTCTTACAGACAGATGTGTTTGTAGGGTATTTCCACTGGAGATGTAAACATTTCTGTCACATACTGTATGGTGAGATCTGGCTGACCCATCAACCCAAATATAGACTGAACAACATATAAGCAACTATGGCTCCTGATGACGCTTATTCTTTCCTTTGTATTTCTTTACAAGTCTTTAAAGGGAAGGTGCAGCACATTCTCAGTGAGCTTATATTTTAAGTTGTTTTTTTAAGGGCTACCTTAAAGAATAACTTTATTTTTAATTCTCATTCTCTCTTATGAAAGTCTCTTTCATAGCCCAGAATTGGAAGCAACCCCTAAGCTCTGATGTCCTTACAGTCACCCGCATCTGCAATACTTATTTGCCAAATCGCATCTTCCGCAAAATAGATTTTGTCACCAGTGGGATCCCTGGCTACAGCACCCTTACTGCACTCTAATGTTTTAATCATGGAACCTGGTATCGAAACCTCAAAATCCATGCCTTCCTCAACTGGAGCACAGTTTAGCCCTCACTCTTTGTTTACACCTACATTTCAGGTCTTATCTCTATTTAGGAAAAAGTCGTTCCAGCCCCTCTGTCCCCTTTCCTCTTTTCCTTCACCTTCCCCTTCCCTCAAGTACCTTTGTTTCCTCGTTGCCTTTGTTATTTCTATATACAACCATCATCTTAGCCCTTGTACACACGGTCGGGCATTCCGACAACAAAATCCGTCAGATTTTGTCTGACGGATTTTGTCCGAAACTTGTGTTGCATACACACGGTCGGACAAAGTTGTCGGAATATCCGATCGTACATAACGTCGCTACGACGGGACTACATTCAGGCTAGTAGCCAATAGCTTTGGTGTAGGAATTTGATCTGAGCATGCGTGGCACTTTGTCCGATCGGAATTTTCTACACACAATCGGACAAAGTCCGATTGGATCATGTTGTCGGAAAGTTTTATAGCCCAGCTCTAAAACTTTGTCCGTCGGATATTCCGACTGAAACAGTCCGATGCAGCCCACACACAGTTGGATTATCCGACAACACGGCCCGATCGGACATTTAAGTAGTTCAGTAGTTTCAGTAGCTCCAGTAGTTTTGCAGCCGTTTTGTTAAAATGTAATCTCAGGCAGAACAAAATAGGGTTTTTGACTTCCCTGTAAAATCCTTTTCTTGGATTACAGTAAGTACAGGACATGGGATCATTAGTCTTAACCTGGGGAAGGAGGATCCTGATCAGGACCAGACACAATATCAGGTGCAGGTACAGGAATCAGTGAGTTGGGTGAGGTCTAGCAATGAATTCTGAGGTTGGGGATCCATCCAAAGATCTACAATTTGCACTGTCCATCAGACAATGCCTGACAGGGTTTGGGCACCTTTAACAGGAGATTATCCAGGTAGCCCACACTGTGGATACCTTCAGAATGAAGCAGGGCTAGGACCTGGGAAAGCATCTTGTTGAAAGAGAGCCAGAGCCAGTAACATTGAAAGCACTCCAAGTGCTAGGGGAAGATTTTAAATGAGAAGTAGGTCCCAAGTTCTTTTGGTGCTACGTCTCCTGTAGGTCACAGGAGTGCATTTTGTTCTGCATTACTGTGACCCAGGTTCAGACAACAGCAGGCTAAAGTCTGCTGTTGGTTGACATCACTCAGCTGGTCCAGACCCTGGAGAGATCCCAACTTTAATATCGGGATCCACCCAGAAGCATGAGTGGCAGCAGACTCATCCTCTCAGTGAGCCGCTAAAACCCTGAGCCATCCCCTCCCACTCTGTCCACAACCTGGAGCTCCACTGAGTGCTGGAGGGGCAAATCGAAGAGCTGATGACTGATAGTCATTGACTATGTGCTCACTGGAGACCGAGAACTGAGTGATCAGTGGTCTTTGATTGCTTGGTTTTTGGTCTTGGAGGCTGTGGGGGTTAGATGCAGCATTGGATCAATGCTGCATCCACCTAGGTGAGTATGTAGTTTTTTTTTCAAACCACATACTTCTCTTAATCAAATCGTTTAACGGAGAATGATTATTTTATTGTTCTCAATGTGAGGGTTCAATACTAATTTAATACAACATGGCATCACAGGTATAAATGCTCACATGCAAGGTAAAAATTCACATTTATATTTTTTAAAAGCTGTATTATCACTGTATGACTGCTCTAGGCTCCGATAGTGTAATAAACAATGGCTCTTTGGTTCCCCAGCTTTGCGTGCCAGATAATGGCGGCAGTGATGTCATTTCGTGATGCATAGCGGTCTCTCCCGGGGCACAATGGACTGACAGCAGATATCAAAAGCAACTAGGCCCCTGCTGTAATCTTTTGGAGGAACCCCAGCCCCAGACATCCTGCTTTTCCAAGCTTGCGAGGTAAGACCGAGGGAAGTGGATAAGCAAGAGATAATATTCATCCGTGCCGTCACTGTACCGGTGACAGTGACATATCCAGTGACATATAACTGAATGAGGGATTAACCATTGAACAACTCTAAAATATAATACAAACCAAAGGAGAAAGCTGACTGTAATGAAAAAGCAATTACAACAAAGTGCAAATTCACAAGGCTGGAAGGATCAGAGCACCTTCTAGGGTGTTTCTCTGAGATGTTTGTAGGCGTCAGTCTACTGGGAATAATGTTTTGAAGCATAATTATTGTTATTTTATGGCACTTCTATCAATACAGGTTCCCTTTAAATTTGAATTCTAGCCAAAATGATTTATTTGGCTAAAGTGGGAAAAAATGTAATTGATGGCAGGTTTTTATTTTTTGTCTAACCCCACTAGAGAAATTTCTCCTCACTTCCGAGAAATAGGGGTGCAGCCATCAACTGGACAGAAAACCCCACGCAGTAATGGATACATTGTCAATAATTCCAACCCTTCCTTACTCTATAAAATAATGATTTTGTCCCCACTGGAGAGATTTCAAGATCATCTTGACAGGAAAAGGGCAGGAGGACTCACATGGCAATTAAAACCCGAAAGGAGGCGCTACCCTTTCCATGCTCTTTCCAAAATGAAAGCAAATATTTTGGCTAGAGTTGGTCTATAACCACAGCTCAGGTATTCATGCAGCTCACAAAATTAAAAACCTGATTAAGGAAACGCAACCCGATGTTTTAAAAGGTACGGTCGTTTTTCTACCTTTTTTGTCTGACTGCAGGTACAAAATGCGTTATCTTGACAGAAATGTAACAATGTATCTATCCCTTTCTGAGCTTTGTCTTCTGAGTGCATTAGGCAAAGAGATTGTGTCTTAGTCACGGTTTAATGTTAGAACATCTACCACTCAATTTCCGATTTTTTTTTCCAGTTGCCTTTGAAAATGGGCCTTTTAATTAAACAGTATATTTGAGCTGACAAGTCTGCAATTTGCATATCTGATTAGGAGCCAGCATTTCGCTCTGGTCCATCCTTTGAAGCGTGTCAAATTAACCCATGCAGATCAAGAGCCGGAGCCTAGATCTAGGATATGCCTACACAGAAAGTTTACTTCGCAAGGCTACAGGCCAGGAATTGATCTTCAACATCCCGCAGGAGCATTTGTCCTAGAAGTGACCAGAATTGCTCAAAGGGTATGAGCACATGGACCACTTTTAGCAGTTGAGTCATCTCACTAAAATCACTAGTAGATAAAGTATATGCAAGCTTAATCGCTAAAATCTCATATAATCTTTAACAAGTTAATGTAAACCTAAAATTTTTTTATTTTTAAAGCCCAACTCCAGCAATTAAAATAAGATCTACCCTTGCAGTGGCCCCCTCCTGCAATTTAAGGATTATACCCTTGTTATGTCAAGGGGGTAGAGGAACAGGCAGGATTATTTACTGTATCCTCCTCTACAGGGTGTCCTCTTCTTCCAGAAGATCCAGTCTGAGGGTAGTCCCTCAGGGTCATCATGTATGTAGAGGTAACCCTGTAAGGACTGCTGAAAGTTATGGCCCACCTGTCACCCTGTCCAGCCCGGCATTCACTTTCCAGTCACTTTTGAGACAATGTAAAGTCCATGAGATTGTTTTGTATTTTTATTGAGGGATTTGAACTTGGATAGGGATAGGAATATGTGGGATGGCCAGTAGGGATGGGCAAATGGTTCAGCCCGAGCATAAGTTCATGCTGAACTTTGGTTGTTCGGAAGTTCAGCGAACAACGAACATTATGCGGTGTTCATGGCAAATTTGAAAGCAACAGAACACTGTTAAAGTCTATGGGACACTAATATGAAAAACCAAAAGTGCTCATTTTAAAGGCTTATATGCAAGTTATTGTCATAAAATGTGTTTGGGGACCCGGGTCCTGCCCCAGGGGATATTTATCAATGCCAAAAAAAGTTTTTTCCGGAGCAGTGATTTTAATAATGCTGAAAGTGAAACAATAAAAAGTAAATATTCCTTTAAATATCATGCCTGGGGGTGTCTATGGTATGCCTGTGGTGCAGTTTCCCCGTGTTTAGAACAGTACCACAGCAAAATTACATTTCTAAAGGAAAAAAAGTCATTTAAAACTGATTGCAGCTTTAATAAATTGTCTTGTCTCAGCAATATAGATAAAACTCATCAGGGTCCCCCCCCCCCCCCAATCCATTACCAGGCCCTTTGGGACTGGTATGAATATTAAGGGGAACCCCGAACCAAACATTTTAAGAAAAATTGTAATGTCTCCTGTCATGTGCCCTGTCCCATGTAATGTCTCCTGTCATGTGCCCTGTGCCATGTAATATCTCCTTGCATGTGCTCTGTTCCATGTAATAGGCCCTGTCATGTGCCCTGTTCCATGTAATGTAATGTCCCCTGTCATGTGCCCTGTTCCATGTAATGTGCTCTGCCCCATCTAATGTGCCCTGTCTCATGTAATGTCCCTTGTCCCATGTAATGTGGCCTGTCCCACGTAATGTCCCCTGTCATATGTCCTGTCCCATGTAATGTCCCCTACCATGTGCCCTGTCCCCTGCAATGTGCTCTGCCCCATGTAATGTCCCCTGTCATATCCCCTGTCCCCTGTCATGTTACTTGTCCTGTTCCATGTAATGTGCTCTGCCCCATGTAATGTGCCCTGCCCCATGTAATTTACCCTTGTCCTATGTAATGTCCACTGTCATGTCCCATGCCCCATGTAATGTCCACTGTCATGTCCCCTGTTCCATGTAATGGGGCCTGCCCCATGTAGTACCTCCTGTCACGTGCCCTGTCCCGTGTAATGTCCCCTATCATGTGCCCTGTCCCATGTGATGTCCCCTGCCATGTCCCTGTTCCATGTAATGTGCTCTGCCCCATGTAATGTGCCCTGCCCCGTGTAATGTGCCCTGCCCCATGTAGTGTTCACTGTCTTGTCCCCTGTCCCATGTAATGTCCACTGTCATGTCCCCTGTCCCATGTAATGAGGCCTGCCCCATGTCAGGTGCCCTGTCCCATGTAACGTCCCCTGTCGTGTGCCCTGTTCCATGTAATGTGCTCTTCCCCATGTAATGTGCCCTATTCTATGTAATGTGCCCTGCCCCATGTAATGTTTACTGTTATGTCCCCTGTGTCCCATGTAATGTTCCCTTTCATGTGCTCTGCCTCATGTAATGTCCCCTGTCATTTGCCCTGTCCCATGTAATGTGCTCGGTCATGTCCCAAGTATTGTCCCATGTAATGTGCTCTGCCCCATGTAAAGTGCCCTGCTCCATGTCATTTTCCCTTGTCCTATGTAATGCCCACTGTCTTGTCCTCTGTCCGATGTAAATGTCCACTGTTATGTCCTCTGTCCCATGTAATGTGCCCTGTCATGTGCCCTGTTCCATATAATGTCCCCTGTCCCATGTAATGTCCACTGTCATGTCCCCTGTCCCATGTAATGGGCCCTGTTCCATGTAATGTCCCCTGTCATGTGCCCTGTCCCATGTAATGTCCCCTGTAATGTGCTCTGCCCCATGTAATGTGCCCTGTTTCATGTAATATGCCCTTCCCCATGTAATGTCCACTGTCTTGTCCCCTGTCCCATTTAATATCCACTGTTATGTCCCCTGTCCCATGTAATGTGCCCTGTGCCATGTAATGTGCACTGGCCCATGTAATGTCCCCTGTCATGTGCCCTGTTCCATGTAATGTCCCCTGCTATGTGACCTGTTCCATGTAATGTGCTCTGCCCCATGTATTGTGCCCTGACCCATGTAATGCTCACTGTTATGTCCCCTGTCATGTCCCCTGTCCCATGCAATGTCCCCTGTCATGCCCCGTCCCATGTTATGTCCCCTGCCATGTGGCCTGTTCCATGTAATGTGGCCTGTTCCATGTAATGTGCCCTGCCCCATGTAATGTCCACTGTCATGTCCCCTGTCCCATGTAATGTGCCCTGTCCCATGTACTATCCCCTGTCATGTGCCCTGTCCCATGTAATGTGCCCTGTTATGTGCCCTGTCCCATGTAATGTGCCCTGTTATGTGCCCTGTCCCATGTAATGTCCCCTGTCATGTGCCCTGTTCAATGTAATGTGCTCTGCCCCATGTAATGTTCACTGTTATGTCCACTGTCCCATGTAATGTCCCCTGTCATGTGCCCTCCCCCATGTAATGTTCCCTGTCATTTGCCCTGTCCCATGTAATGTGCTCTGTCATGTCACATGAAATGTCCCCTGTCCCATGTAATGTGCTCTGCCCCTTGTAACGTGCCCTGCCCCATGTAATTTTCCCTTGTCCTATCTAATGTCTACTGTCTTGTCTCCTGTCCCATGTAATATCCACTGTTATGTCCCCTGTCCCATGTAATGTGCCCTGCCTCATGTAACTTCCCCTGTCATGTGCCCTGTTCCATGTAATGTCCCCTGCCATGTACCCTGTTCCATGTAATGTGCCCTGCCCCGTGTAATGTGCCCTGACCCATGTGATGCTCACTGTTATGTCCCCTGTCATGTCCCCTGTCCCATGCAATGTCCCCTGTCATGTCCCCTGCCCCATGTTATGTCCCTTGTCATGTGCTCTGCCCCCTGTAATGTCCCCTGTCATTTGCCCTGTACCATGTAATGTGCTCTGCTCCATGTAGTGTGCCCTGCCCCATGTAATGTCTCCTATCCCATGTAATGTCCCCTGTCATGTGCCCTGTCCCATGTAATATCCCCTGTCATGTGCCCTGTTCCGTGTAATGTGCCCTGTCCCAAGTAATGTCCCCTGTCATGTGCCCTGTTCCATGTAATGTGCTCTGCCCCATGTAATGTGCCCTGTTCCATGTAATGTGCCCTGCCCCATGTAATGTTCACTGTTATGTCTCCTGTCCCATGTAATGTCCCCTGTCATGTGCTCTGCCCGATGTAATGTCCCCTGTCATTTGCCAAGTCCCACGTAATGTGCTCTGTCATGTCCCATGAAATGTCCCCTGTCCCATCTAATGTGCCCTGCCCCATGTCATTTTCCCCTGTCCTATCTAATGTCCACTGTCTTGTCCCCTGTCCCATGTGATGTCCCCTGTCCCATGTAACGTGCCCTGCCCCATGTAGTTTTCCCTTGTCCTATCTAATGTCCACTGTCTTGTCCCCTGTCCTATGTGATATCCACTGTTATGTCCCCTGTCCCATGTAATGTCCCCTGTCATGTCCCCTGTCTCATGTCCCCTGTCTCATGTTATGTCCCTTGTCATGTGCTCTGCCCCATGTAATGTCCCCTGTCATTTGCCCTGTCCCATGTAATGTGCTCTGCTCCATGAAATGTGCCCTGCCCCATGTAATGTCTCCTGTCCCCTGTAATGTCCCCTGTCATGTCCCCTGTCCCATGCAATGTGCCCTGCCCCATGTAATTTCCCCTATCATGTGCCCTGTCCCATGTAATGTGCTCTGCCCCATGTAATGTCCCCTGTCATGTGTCCTGTAATGTCCACTGTCATGTGCCCTGTCATGTCCCCTGTCCCATGTAATGTCCCCTGTCATGTGCCCTGTCCCATGTAATGTCCCCTATCATATGTAATGTTCCCTGTCATATGTAATGTGCTCTGCCCCATGTAATGTCCCCTGTCCCCTGTCATGACCCTTGCCCCATGTAATGTCTCCTGTATCATGTAATGTGCCCTGTCATGTGCTCTGTGCCATGTAATGTGCTCTGCCTTATGTAATGTCCCCTTAATTGGATCAGCTCTGTAGGAAAATAAAGCACATGTTTCACATTAAATAGGTATGTTTTAATATTTATTCTTTATTTAATGCTATTTCTACAAATACTTTTTGTTATCAGTGTTCCATGAGCTGTAGATGTGAACATTATTTTAGGGGTTCCTCGAAGGTAATAAGATTGAAAAACACTGTTATAGACACCCCCCAGGTACGATATTTAAAGGAGTATTTCATTTTTATTGTTTCACTGTAAACATTATTAAAATCACTGCTCCTGAAAAACGACCATTTTTAAAACTTTTTTTTTGCATTGATACATGTCCCAAACCAGGTCCCCAAACACTTTTTATGACAATAACTTGCATATAAGCCTTTAAAATTAGCACTTTTGATTTTTCATGTTCATGTCCCATAGACTTTAACAGTGTGCATGTGTTCGTCCAAATTTTTTGCCTGTTCGCAAGTTCTGGTGCAAACCGAACCGGGGGGTATTCATCATTAATGCCCAGTAGACCAAGCAATTTTTTGTATATCAATCAGTTGGGACAACTATATACACTTAGCTTACTCCAGTCTCCTCCAGCACATCACTTGCTTGCAGACTGTTACACTCTCTCTCTCTCTTTCTCTCTCCAGAACATTACTTTACTCCAGGCACAGCTACCACTCTAACTCAGTCAGGCCTCAGCAACTGCCTTTTGCAGGCAGGAACCACGGGTCCCTTTAATGTACTAAAAATAGGAATAGGAAGTCTTTTAGTGCTAGCTGTCCTAAGGTGGACTACTGCTCCCAGTAAGTCCTCTTCAGGCCCTGCCAGCTGCCTGACTTCACTGCCCATGCCATTGCAATACTCACTGGCTCCACACCCAGCTCTGACTGTTTCCTCTCAGTCCTCTCTGGAATGCCTCTCCATTCCTCCTGACTGCCCATGTCACTCACAAGCCCTCCTGGCTACAAATCGGTTGTTCCCTCCTGAAGACTTGTTCAGTAGTACTAGCTCCTGCTGTCCTCTCTGACTCTTCTCTGTGCCTCCTGTGCAGATCCTCCAAGCATTCTTGAAAGGGTCCGTCCTGCACCCGAGTCCCAGGCTCCCTCCAAGGCCCCGACAGCCTAGTACTCCATCCTCAGTTCTTCCACCGGACAACTCCTCCCCAGCTGGGCTGACTCTACATATTAAGGATGGCATTCCCCCTGCCAATTCTAGTTGGGGATTGGTCAGGGCTCCCTGAAACACCCCAGGCTAAATTGTTCAGTTTATATACAACTATATAGATCGGACCAAAATGAGGTGTACTCCACAGCCCCAGTGGCTGAGACAGACAAGCCCGGCCCATGTACAGCTGTAGACATGCTGGGGATGCCATGCAAACAAAGCAGCCACAGCAGCCTACATTGACAAGCCAGGCAAATGCCTAGAGAGGTGCTGGGGCTGCCATGTTTGCTATAGCTCCAGCACCAGGGAATGCAAGGGCGCCAGGTAAGTAAATGCTGTATGGCCAGATCTAGGGTGTGCCCTCCATTTTTATTGTGACCCCCAATACATCCTACGGCTCTCAAAATGTAGGTACGGCCGCTGGCCCCGTTCACTATAACGACAGTTCGCTGGCAGTCACACCTGTTCTTGGCTCTATACGCAGACAGCGATTACTACTGTCTATGCAGAGAGATGTGAGTAGATGCGGCTGCCAGTAACCTGTCATTATAGTGAACTATCCCGGTGGCCGCACCTACCCACTGAGAGCCACAGGAGGAACTGCTCACCAGCTTTCCTTATCGTTAGTGTATTTTGTTTGTGGCCCAAGACAATTTCTCTTCTTCCAATGTGACCCAGTAAGGTCAAAAGTTTGAACAACCCTGGGCTAGGGGATGATCGATAAGGTGATATACTTACTTTGCTCTAGTAATCTTCTACCTCTTTTAGTGACCAGTCCTCTGAAGCCTGGTTCCTTCACTGCTAGACTGGTCTCAGCTCTCTGACATCAGTCCTGCAATGTATGAGAGGATGCTGATGGCTCTTCCACAACCAAAGACCTTGAACTGAGGAGGAGAGCGTCGGCTGCTGGGGACGTGAGAAATAAGGTAAGTATATCATTCATCGTGTATATTATTCATCATCTCCAAGGCAGATGAGCAGGTAGACCTTGACATGGGAAGGAGGGGGGAGCAATTGGGGACCTCCTGCAAGGGTAAATCTTTTTTTCAGGAGTAAAACTTTAAATATCTTCAGGATCACATTGCTGAGATATTGTCACCAGGATCTTCAGTTCCGAATAACTGCTCCCAACATTGCAGAGTCAAATGACAGTGTCACTCTCCACAAGAGACACCGTCATAATGATCTCGTGAAAGCGGACAGAGATAAAAACTCCCACAGGACAATCTCACTATTTAAAGAGCTTGGAAGTAATTCAGATTACCACTTCCCACCCTTTAACCAAAATCTCAGTTTTTGGATGGGCTTAGGTTTGTAAATCAGGCGTATTCTTTAATATTCTTGAAAAAAAAAATGCGTCTGCGCAAAAGATCCAAGGCCTGAGTTCTCATTACTAATTCCGTTCCAAAAATACAACGCAGCTAATTCATTTACAGTTTTAATTAGTTCTTGTCTGAGGGATGGGAGGGGGCACTTTAGCACAGAGGGGCTCGCAGCGAAGGAGGGGAGGGGTAGATTTAGAAATGTTGCCGGTGAAAGCGCGCTTTTTAATTACTACGCTGGGGCCCAGGCCCGGATCTGCTGATGTCTGGGGATCGAGTTAATTAAAATCCGCATTATTTTACTTTTAATTAGTTTCCCTCTTTTGTTTCCTCCTCGCCATATGGCCGTGTCCCGTAGTCAAATTAACTTAATTAAGCTAATTACGCTGATCAGTTTAATTATTCACGAGACTCTGATTGGGTGAGAGGGGAGTTTTTTTTCATACCCTGAAGCTTTTTGATTTAAGCTGTCTTCTCCCTCCTCTCTCGCAGACACGCAGCGGCCATTAACCCCCAAGATGCTGAGGGAAGGGTGAGTTGGGGGAACACGGTGGTTAATTGCATGAAGAGTATTTCACTGTGCTGACTCGGCATTCAGGGATAGATTTTATATATATATATATATATATATATATATATATATATATATATATATATATATATATATATATATTGGCTTGCAGAGTCTTTGTGAGGGTGGAACAGTGCAGAGCATCCCCATTAGAGTATTCTGAATCCCCTGTACAGTTGCTTGAAGTCTATAGGGGATATGACAGACAAGATAGATGAGTGTCTGGAGGTTTTGGGGTCTTAAATTTGGCATAGACTTTAAGAACGTGGGAACCACCAAGCTTTTTTTTTTATTTATTTTTTGTTATTTTTTTGAGGGATTGTCCTGTTTCACAGAAGGGTGGAAATAAAAAAAAAATGAACAAAATGATAGTAACTGGCAGTGCTGGGACAGGGTGCCCCCTAACCTTGCAATAAACCATTGCGCCAGGGGCAGCCGTCCCTCCTGCCCACCCCTTGTCCCGGCCCTGGTAACTGGATTGGTCAAGTCTAAAACAATTAATAGCATACCTCTCAACTTTTTGAGAAGGGCTCGATGGACACCTATTAGCAAAAGTATGTAGGCATAGGACACACCCTCTACCACGCCCCCTTAAAGGAGAATTATACAAAAAATATATTAGTTAAACCTGCAAGTGCCTTTTATTTTTATTTTTTTTACCACTACTATTCCTTTATACTGGTTTTTGAAATTTACAAAAGAAGCAATTTAAAAATTGGATAAAAGGTTTAGAACTGGGAAACACTTTTTGAAAGATAAAAAGTGCATTTTAAATACAGCTATATAAATCAGACCAAAATGAGGGACAAATGAGGAGGAATGAGGGATAGAGGGACTTCCTTCAAAATCAGGGACAGTTGGGAGCTATGCCATAGGTCACACTGAATCTCACATGCCAACTTGACTGAGCTCCATTCACCACTGACTCAACAGAACTTAAAGTGATTGTAAACGATCATCTTGTAAAAAAACCCATTCAGTTTAAAATAGAAATGAAAGGCGAACCATTTGTGTATAGATATATAAAAAAAAACACTATTAATACCATTTTCCCTCCCTTTTTTATACGTGATCACATAAAATCTGTTCCCTCTGTTCTCAGCTGCATGAGAGATGAGGGGAGGAGAAACAGCAGTACACTGAGCTTCCCGGTGAAAGGCTGTGCAGGGGAGGTGTGTCAGGACAAGTTTGATCATTGAAGGAGAGCACACAGAGTTCCCAGCACACCCAGAGAACTGACCAAGGTGCATTCTCCTGCTTAGTGTGGTCAGTTTTTAATAGGAAAGCAGAGGGACTGGCAGGGAATCCAGGGATTTCACATAAAGGACGCAATACATAGAGAACAGGATACTTTTTTTATACAAGCACATGGTACAGCAGGCACATATTGGGTATATTAAATTCTGGGGTAACAAACACTTTAAAGTGTATGTATTGCCAATATTTTTTTAGTTATGGGGACAGATCAGAACCCCTGTAGGGTTTTCATTACGTTCTGTGTTTCCATTAGAAAGATTCACCCTTTCTGTTTGCCCTGATGAATATTGTCACTGCTATAGAACGTGATGGGAAATCCAAAATTATACTCCTGTCACTGAAACAGGCGGTTAGGGTAAATCTTCCTATGGTGACACAGGTTTGGGTGACAACTGTATAAGAGGGGAATCACTCTTACATTGGATACATTTTCCCTACTTTGTGGTGTCTCTTGGACAGGAAATTAAAGAGGCTTTCCAGCCCCCCCCCCCCCCCCCCAATAAATTAAAAGTCAGCAGCTACAATTACTGTAGCTGCTGACTTTTAATATTAGGACACTTACCTATCCAGGGATCCTTGGGATGTCGGCACCCCAGATGATTTTTCAGTTCGCCCTCTTGTGCTGCCGCCGCCATTCGTTGTAAGGGAAACTTTGTAAATGGCCCGCTGGTGTGGGAAGGAGGAAGGGGGGCTGAACTTCCAAGGGACCTCACTGCGGCGAGGTCTACCAGAAGTGGGAGCCAGACTGTCAAAACCAGGTACCCGCTCCCCACCCGAACAGTGCCAGATGTGGCATCGGGAGGGGGAGGGGGAGAAAGCAAACAAGCAGAGCTTCCCCTTTTGGGTGGAGCTCCACTTTAAGGTATATTTTCCAAGCACTACACCAAAGACCTGATGTGGGTTTTAATCATTTCCTACTTTTGGTTTTCATCAGCCACCATTGGGTTTGCCAAGGTGGATTGTAACACAAGTAATACAAAGAAAGCAAAGCAGTGTGGAAGAGTGGGGAGCACTTGGAGTTGCTTGATAATAAAACACCTGACTGGTAGGGGGTCCAAATGGGTCATTCAACAGTCGGGGGCAAGTATAAGGGACTCTCACCTGCTAAAAGTGACAAAACGGTTTATTGTAATCACAACACATGGCCAAACATTTACCTTTAAGGCTGGGTTCACACCGCTGCGATGCGGGAACGCTGCGAATTCGCGGCGTTTTCCCGCATCGCACGACTCCCGCCGGCAGTTCACACTGCCCTATGCGAACGGCTGGGAGTGTCAATGATATGTTAATGACACCCCCAGATCCGATCGCATATCGCAGTGCGATCTGCCGACTCGCACAGGAATCGGATCGCATGGTGTGAACGCTCATGCGATCCGATTCTGTTGCGGACCAAAAAAAGGGTCCCATGCGAGTTTGCTGCGGGAGCGATGTGAATTCAGCCATACTATCTGTATGGCTGAACTCGCATCGCTACGGAGATCCGACGTGATTTGCACTGCAGTGCGGTGCGAATTACGTCCGGATCTCCCGTTCGCAGCAGTGTGAACCTGGCCTTAAAGGGGTTTTTATATCTGTTTGATCATTAAAAAAAACTCCAATTAGTACTGTCTATATGTTAGCCAGCAACATAACTCTATTATCATTTCTGAATGACAATATATATATAATTTTTTTTCTTTCTCCTCCAGTAGAAGGGGGCAGTTTCTTCCTGACCATCAATGCATAAGGGCACTTTTCCACTGATCCCTAGTGTAAGAGGAGCACTTTTTCCACCGACCACCAATGTAAAAGGACATTCCATTTATCACTAATATAAGGGGGTATTTCTCTGCTGACATCCAATGTAAATAAACGCTACAATTTAAGCTGTCTCAATTTCTATTCTGGCCATTGTTATTATTTAATTTCATGATTGTTATGGAAAGTAACGCTGTTATATGTAAAGGATTTAAATAAAATGCTATAGGTGTCAAATATGCCAGGTAATTTGCATTGAGCTGTAAATATAAGGTTTAGTAGAGATTTCTTGAGAGCCATAAAATATTTCAAGGATTCCTCCATGATAGACAGGTCAAGAAAGTCTGATTTATGCAGTGACATCATCATAAAGGCAACGGCACAGGACGCGGATCTCTAAAAATGTTACATCAGACATTATTAATCGGACATCGGACATTATTAATCATATTTTTTTTACCAATGCTTTGGGGTTGGGGTTATCTTATTACCATTGTCCCTCAATGCTTTGGGGCAGGGGGGTATCTTATTATCATTGACCACCAATGCTTTGGGGTTGGGTCATCTTATTACAATGGACCACCAATGCTTAGGAGCAAGGGGTATCTTATTGTCATTGACCACCAATGCTTTGGGGTTGGGTTTATTTTATTACCTTTGACCACCATTGCTTTGGGGCAGGGGGTATCTTATTATCATTGACCACCGATGCTTTTGGGGATGGGGTTATCTTATTACCATTGACCATCAATGCTTTGGGGTAGGTGGTATCTTATTATCATTGACCACCAATTCTTTGGGGTTGGGGTTATCTTATTATCATTGACCACCAATGCTTTGGGGCAGGGGGTTTCTTATTACCATTGACCACCAATGCTTTAGGTGGGTTGCAGAATTTTAGTGCCACTGGCTACAAATGATTTGGAGGGAATATTTTAAAGCCACTGACCAGCTACATAAGGGCACTGTGCTACATCCTCCTGACCCCTACACTCTATAAGCTACTGTATGTTTTATGTTACTTATTACTAGTTGCTGCACTCTGCATGCTGTGCAGTACATTACACACTCCTGGTTGTTGAACTTTACACAGTATTGTACACTACAAACTCCCGAATGCTGCCCTGTAAACACTATGTTGTATGTTAGATACTCCTGACACCTGCACTACATATGCTGTGTAGTTCATTGCATAATCCTAACCAAAGTTTTTGTTCTCTTATAAGTCACTGGTTTGCTAAATAGTTTCCATCTCTTTTACTTTCAGTCTTTTTTTATTGAATTTTCAAATAACAATAAAACTCCCGGGAGTAAAAAAAATAGGTCAGGCACTTGGACATTTAGCAACAGTAGTACAAGAGATGGAGCTGATCCATCAAAGCAAAATCCGCCTACTCAGCATAGGGGATCTCTCTGCTGATCCCGGCTGAGCAGGCAGATGACAGATCCGTGTCCGCTCCACTATGCAGAGGGTGCACGGACACAGCCCGCTCTCCTCTAGGGGGTGGTCAGATTGAAATGGACTGCATATCCATTTCCATCTGATTGTTATCTGATTCGCCGGATGGATGGCAAACGTTTTGCCATACGTCTGTTTTTAGTGGATTCAAGATATTGAAGCCACGGCTGCCAAGTTTTGGCAAATTTCAACTGGGTGTTGGTGAGGGTACACGAAAGTTTATCATTAACCATTATCCAATTCAGTTTGTGTGGAACATTGTCAAACATTACCGTTTTAATTAAGCTATGGTGATTCTAGCTGCCAAGATAATGTAAAACATCAGTTTGGGTAGATGTTTGGATGTTTGGATGACCAATTTTTGGAACAGGGCTAGTTTAGGGGTTCTGGAAATGTTTGTTCCCAATTTTTTTTAATGAAGTTCTTCCTTAGACACAGTCTAAGATAGGCTTAAACAAAGGGGTTGATTTACTAAAGGTAAATAGACTGTGGAATTTGCAAGTGCAGCATTTGCTCCAGAGCTGAGTAAATGAGGTGAAGCTTCACTTTGCAAAGATAACCCAATCACATGCAAGGAAAATTTAAAAATAAACACATAATTTTTGCTTGCACATAATTGGATGATGGACGTCAGTAAAATGTTTCCTCATTTACTACGCTCTGGAGCAAATGCCCTAGCAAAGTGCAGTCTATTTGCCTTTAGTAAATCAACCCCAAAGCCATCCCTCCCAACTTTTTTAGATGAGAACAAGGAACACCTATTAGCAAAATTAAGTAGGCGTCAGACACACACCCTGCCACGCCCACCTACAGGAGAAGTATGGGCCCCGATGCGAAAGTCGACATGCCCCCCCCCCCCACTTCCACCGTGCTTGGAGATACATCCACCGCATGCCAAGATACTCAAAGTGGTTTAAGAGTTTTGAGTTCCACCTTACATCAGAGGACAGGGATCACAGCTGAAGAATCAGAGGACAGGGATCACAGCTGAAGAATCAGAGGACAGGGATCACAGCTGAAGAATCAGAGGACAGGGATCACAGCTGAAGAATCAGAGGACAGGGATCACAGCTGAAGAATCAGAGCACAGGGATCACAGCTGAAGAATGAGAGGACAGGGATCACGGCTGGAGAATCAGAGTACAGGGACCCCTGGCAGGTCACTTGGCAGAGCTCCTTTCCCATCCCAGTACTGTATACAGCTCCTCACAGCACACTACACAGGGCTGGAATCACATTCCTTTACACACAGTCTGTCAGCCTTCACAGGGTGAATCTGGCTTTTTTGTTGCCGTTCTGACCTGTGAAATTCTCTGGTCGGTACGGAAGGGTAGTTGCAGTAGGCAGATACACCCTGTGAAGATGGTGGCTGACTGGCTATGTTGTAAAGGAATGTGATTTTAGCCCTGTAGAGGAGGAGCAGTATAGAGTGCCTTAATGGGAAAGGAGCTCAGCAGCGGGGCATAGCATGCAGGGTTGAGGGAGTGGACAGGGGGTTTTGGGGGGGCGCAACTTAGATCTGGGGGGGCAAAGCCATGTGACACAAAATCTGGAGCCCCCCAGGAGGTGTTAAGGGATTTGTTTTAGAAATCTCTGAAGCTTTCTTTGTCAGTGTTGGCAGGTGTTGGGGGAAGGTCACCTCCGAGTGGTGTGTCTTTTTCCCAGTTGTCAGGGAAGTGGGGTAAGCAGACATCTCCAGTGGTGGGTACAAAGAATCCCAGCTGGTGACTAGGGGACACTGAGCGGTGTCTTACCTCACCAGTAACATTCATCCCATCCTGGCTACAGGATGGCACTCTTCTCCTCTTAACTTGCTGAGCTCGGTTACCATTCCATGTTGCCAGCACACAGCACAGACACTTCCCCATCCTGGGCTGTTTTCCCCCCATTCTTCTCTCCTTTCAGGAAAAGGCTCACAGCTTCTCCCCAGGCAATGAGAACAGAGGAGTGTGGACTGTGGAAGGAAAAGTGGAAGCCCAGTATTGGAGCGTGGCGGCCCGAGGGCAGATTGGAGCTGGACTTTGTGGAAGATACGATAATATGACAGGGAGGCTGCAGGGGCCCCCTGGAGCTAGGGGCGGGCTTGCAATTACGACCCCTGCAACCCCTTATGCTACGCCCATGGTTAAACCCACGAGTGCCTTTTTTTTCTTGTTCAAATTATTATTGCATAGTTACATAGTTGGTGAGGTCGAAAAAAAGACACAAGTCCATCAAGTCCAACCTATATGTGTGAATATATGTCAGTATTACATTGTATATCCCTGTATGTTGTGGTTGTTCAGGTGCTTAGC
This sequence comes from Lithobates pipiens, assembly GCF_037356315.1. Taxonomy (NCBI): domain Eukaryota; kingdom Metazoa; phylum Chordata; class Amphibia; order Anura; family Ranidae; genus Lithobates; species Lithobates pipiens. The sequence goes on along the minus strand of NW_027507685.1, from coordinate 117,979,988 downwards.
TAATAGTTTCTTGAAACTATTGATGCCCCTCGCTGAGACCACCGCCTGTGGAAGAGAATTCCACATCCTTGCTGCTCTTACAGTAAAGAACCCTCTAAGTAGTTTAAGGTTAAACCTCTTTTCTTCTAATTTTAATAAGTGGCCACGAGTCTTGTTAAACTCCCTTCCACGGAAAAGTTTTATCCCTATTGTGGGGTCACCAGTACGGTATTTGTATATTGAAATCATATCCCCTCATATCCCCTCTCAAGCATCTCTTCTCCAGAGAGAATGCGTTCAGTGCTCACAACCTTTCCTCATAACTAATATCCTCCAGACCCTTTAGATTTTTAAAATACAATAGAAAGTTCATTACAGAACAATGACAGTTGTAAGAAAACAAACATTTTAGATTCCATGCACTGCGTCGTGAGTACAGAGAAATTTGCATGTGTCTGCTTATAAAACTGTTTGGTTAAACAACATATATATCAAAAGTCATATCTCAAAGAGGAGATCCTTACCTATTAACTGTAAATAGTATAAACAGAATTTTCACTTATAAAGATGTTCATATGGCTGTTTTGGTGCCTGGTGAGGGATAGTTAGGAGAGAATGTTTAAACTTTCCCCAAGGCCAAGTTCCCGGCTATGTGGCTAGGCATGTTCTTGTGGGAGGATGATCAGACCAATCTATCCCTGGTATCTCTGCAGTTTGAAGGTCACCCATCTTGGTTTCAGTAACTTATTGTTTCTAAAATCCCTAGTACAGGCAACCGAATTAGCCGCAGAGCGGGTAGGGCGGGATGGTTAGGGTCTCGCTGGTGGAAAAAAGAGGGATAAAGGGGTTAGATGGAGAGGGATAGGGGAATGACAGAGGGTGGGGGGTTCTTCAGAAAGGGCCAGGGGTCTTGAGAATCAGCTACAGATAGAGTAATGATGTAGTGGGCAAGAGGGTATCTTATTATCTTTGACCACCAATGTCTTGGGGTTGGGATTATCTTATTACCATTGACCACTATTGCTTTGGGGCAGGGGGTATCTTATTATATAGCTTTAGGGGGGTTGCGGAATTTTAGTGCCACTGCCCACAAATGATTTGGAGAAAATATTTTAAAACCACTTACGGGCTACATAAGGGCACTGTGTTACATCCTCCTGCCCCCTACACTCTATACGTTACTGTATGTTGTTTGTTACTTATTACTAATTGCTGCACTCTGCATGCTGTGCAGTACATTACACACTCCTGGTTGTTGAACTTTAAACAGTATTGTACACTAAAACTCCCAAATACTGCCCTGTAAATACTACGTTGTATGTTGGATACTCCTGACTCCTGCACTGCATATGCTGTGTAGTCTATTGCATAATCCTAACCAAAGTTTTTGTTCTCTTAAAAGTCACTGGTTTGCTAAATAGTTTCCAACTGTTTTACTTTCAGTCTTTTTTTATTAAATTTTCAAAACAGTCCCTCAAAATCAGTGACCGTTGGGAGTTTTGCCTAAAGTGTTTGCTCTCTTTTCTATATTCTCTGTGCAGGGACACACAGGCCGAGAACAGAAAGAATAGGATGAAAAGGGAAATTGCGAGCAACAGACATCAATATAACACTGTTCCCTAGTAGAACAAGGAGGGTTTAGGTTCTTTCTCAGGATTTAACGTAATCTGTGTCCCTATAATGGAGATTTCCTCTGACGTCCTGTCCATGCGTTGGGTGTCAAACAAAAAGGAAGTTAATGCAAATGTCCTCTATGGGGACACAGGCATTATTTGATGGAAGATACTAACCCCATTTAAAACTTAAAAAAAGGGGGAAAAAAAAGTTTAAATGTTTTATCTGACATTTTACAACTTTTTCAAAAGGATTCTAATAGTGTCTTGAGATAGCAGCCTAAAGGGAGGAGCAATGCTCCCAGTCCCCAGCATGTCATGCAGTCCAGGCTGTAGCTTAGGTTTCCAGAGATTTGTATATTTATGTGGAGCCTCCACACAGACGGAAGTACGCAGTGCAGAGGTCGAGGCGAACGCTGGCAGATTGATAACTTAACCGAGGATTAGGCTCTCCACAGGTGTCTGCAGACATGCAATTGTTAATTTAGAGCTTGGGTTTCCATGTACCCACCTGATGTAACCATCATGGGTGGTCTAAGAGGACATTGCAGGCTCACAAGGCCTCACGTACTGAAATGTCTAAAAGGAACAATGACTGGGTAGTCAGTAGCAACCAGATTCTCCACTTTGTGTTACAAGTGTATAAAAAGATGAATTTGACTCCTTGTGAAAGTGAAAACTGTGTTTCTATTATGGCCAAAAGAAAAAAAAAAACAGTGTACATTAGCTTGGCTGGAGTAGTGCTTTCATATTGAGTCTGAACTCAATATAGTGTATGAATATAAATGTGTAACCGCTCTGCAATCTGGCTCTTAGGCCGCATACACACGGGCGGACTGTTCGCCCAACTTAGTCCGCTGAAACACTGTTCAGCGGACTAAGTTGGGCGAACAGTCCGCCCGCGTGTGGGCTTCAGCGGACTGTTTCAGCGGACAGTCTGACGAATAAAGTCTTATGGAATTTCCGTAAGACAGTCCGTTCAAACTTGGTTTTGTCCGTCCAAACTTGGTTTCAGCGGACAGTCCGCTCGTGTGTAGGCAAGTTGGACGGACTAAGTATCGCGCATGCTCAGAAAGGGTTTACACGGCCGAAGGTTGCATTGCGGTGTATAGGACGTCGTTTTTCTAGTCCTGTCGTACGTGCTGTACACGTCATCACGCACGTTTTCAGCGGACTGTTCGTTCATCGTGTGTGGTCAAGTCCGTTCATGCTAACTTTGAACGGACTGTTTGTCGGATTGTTTGACGAACTTAGTTGGGCGAACAGTCCGCTCGTGTGTACGCGGCCTAAATCTGGCACTTTCAGTATATGTTTCCTGTACCACACAAGAATGCACTGCCCTGCAAGATGTGCATGGGTGGCAGTTAACTGTTAATGGCACCCCAAATGCACCCACCAAACTGCATGGTACCGCAGAACTATACAGTTTGATGCAGTGCTATTCGCAAAAGTACTATTTTTTTCACGTTCCAGTGTGCCTTGCAGCCGATTCAAATGAATGGGCAGTCAAACCTGGAGCACAAGGGACTGCATGGGAACACGACATGCCAATGCTTTCCAGTGTGAACACGGCCCTAATGCGGATTTCAATCCTGTACATTGCAGTAACTAGGGATGAGCTTGGTGTTCGAGTCGAACATCGGCCGTTCGTCTGTTCGGCAAATTCAGAACTTTGTGGACCGCTCACACCAAATTCGTGTGGCACAAACGGCCCACAATGCACTACGCAATCGCAGTGCATTGCTGGCTCATGATTGGCCAAGCATGCACTGTGACCCCGCATGCTTGGCCAATCACAGCACCGGCAGCGAGGACAGCCATAATTGGCCACAGGCAGGATTCCTGTGGCCAATTATAGCTCAGGGAGTTTAGTACACGCTCCACACTATATAAGGCAGCCAGCGTGGCGGCCTTGTGTAGTGTGTTCCAGCGTGCAGGGAAAGAGCTAGATAGGCAGGGACAGTGTGTTCTTTTCTCAGGCATCTTAATGTTAAAGTGGTGTTGTGTGCCTCCAGCACAGTATACACGTGTAAGGCTGACCGCAGGTCAGCCTGTGTTTGTAGGATTCAGGCTGCTTAAAGTGGAAGTAAACTCCCCTATTGTTTTCAGCCAAGGAAGCTGCCATCTTTGCCTCTGTTTAATCTTCAACTGCTATGGTGCTGCACATGTGATTCGTTTTGACACCAGCCATTGGATGGTTTGATAGTTTGGCTGAGAGCACAGCCAATGTACAGTTAGCATTCCCGGCATGCCTTTTTTTTAACTGTTTAAATCCATGGGTTTACTTCCACTTTAAAGCCTGCCCTCCTTTTCCTCTCTCCCCTCGTGGTCACTGGATCTTGTGTCCCACCCACCCATTACCCCTTTTTTCTTTAATTTCTTTCATTATATCTCATTCTTGGGTATGCCCCCTTTTAGGCATAGTGACCACGTTACCCCGGCACACTTCAGGTCTATGTTCCTTGTTGCCTTTTGTTCCTTTCCTTCACTATCCACAGATTGACTCCGAGTACAACTGTATCTACCCTTTATTGCTGTTTTTCTCGAATACAGGCATCTGCAGGAGTTAGTGGGTGTCGTGTGCCTCCAGCACAGTATACACCTGTTTCTACCCTTTATTGCTGATGTTCTATAATAAAGGCATCTGCAGGAGTTAGTGGGTGTCGTGTGCCTCCAGCACAGTATACACCTGTATCTACCCTTTATTGCTGGTGTTCTATAATAAAGGCATCTGCAGGAGTTAGTGGGTGTCGTGTGCCTCCAGCACAGTATACACCTGTATCTATCCTTTATTGCTGGTGTTCTATAATAAAGGCATCTGCAGGAGTTAGTGGGTGTTGTGTGCCTCCAGCACAATATACACCTGTATCTGCCTTTTATTGCTGGTGTTCTCTAATACAGGCATCTGCAGGAGTTAGTGGGTGTTGTGTGCCTCCAGCACAGTATACACCTGAAGATACCCCTTATTGCTGGTGTTGTTGTCTGTTGCATATCTTGCATATTAGCTTTTAAAATTAGCACTTTTGATTTCGAACGTTCGAGTCCCATAGACTTTAATAGGGTTCTAAAGTTCGTACGAATTTTTGGTCCGTTCGAAGGTTCTGGTGCGAACCGAACCCAGGGGTGTTCGGCTCATCCCTAGCCATAACATACACTTTATCATCCATTGCCAAAATGCATGGAACTCTGTGCTGATCCTTTTTTTTTTTAAATGGCACCCCAACATACACATACCTCTCAACTTTTTCAAATGAGAATGAGTGACACCTACTAGCAAAAGTATGTTGGCATAGAATACACCCCACTGCCACACCCCCTTAAAAGAGAATTATAGTAAAAAAAATAAAAAATTTTACCAATACTATTCCTGTAAACTGGCTTTTGATATTGACAAATGCAGGCATTTTGAATTTGCATAAAAGGTTTAGCACTGGTAACACTTTTTTAACCACTTCAGCCTGGAAGGATTTGCCCCCTTAATGACCAGGCCATTTTTTGCGAGGCAGCACTGCGTCGCTTTAACTGGCAATTACTGTGTCGCTTTAACTGACAATTGCGCGGTCGTGAAACACTATACCCAAATAAAATTTACGTCCTTCTTTACCCACAAATAGAGCTTTCTTTTGGTGGTATTTGATCACCTCTGCAGCTTTTATTTTTGTGCCATATAAACAAAAAAAAGAGCAACCATTTTTCAGAAAAAATTTTTTTTTTACTTTCTGCTATACAGTCATACATATCCAAAAAATAAAAACATTTAATAAAAATGTATTCATCAGTTTAGGCTGATATATATTCTTCTACATATTTTTGGTAAAAAAAAAATCGCAATAGGCAATCAATATTGATTGGTTTGCACAATAGTTATCATGTCTACAAACTAAAGAATAGATTTAGGGACTTTTATTTTTTTTATTGTTTTTACTGGTAATGGCGGCAATCTGCAATTTTTAGCGGGACTGGGACATTGCGTCGGAAAAATCTGACCCCAAATGACACTTTTTGGAGACCAATGACATTATACATTGATCAGTGCTAGGGATGATCTTGATGCTCGTGTTGAACATAAATTAGACTCGAACATCGGGTGTTCACCCGTTTGCCGTCAGCGGCAAATTTGAGCGCCATGGAATGCCCCATAATGCACTGCGAAATTGCAGTGCATTGCTGTGTGATGATTGGCTAAAGCACCTGACCTGCACAGCGTCCTCTGCTAAGAGAGACATAATTGGCCAAAGGCACGCCCCACACTGTATAAGGCTGCTTACACAGCGGCCGTGTGTAGTATTGTTGGCGTGGACAGAGAGATAGCTTGATTTAGATTAAGCAGGCAGGTTATTCAGCTAGTGGTAGTGTATTTGAGATATATATACATTCAGCTAGTGGCAGTGTATTTGATATATATATAAAATCTAAATATTTCCACATAGAATGCAAAAATCCAGCACGCTTATTCATACCAAAATCAGCTTATTATAATACATAGTTTAGCATATTAATTGCGGCCCATATAGTCCATATATTTTAAATGCCAGATCACTCCACTTTTTTTTCCTCTCTCTTATGCACACGTAAACACACAGCAGTTTTTGTTGCAGCCAGGAAAGAAGTGAACCTCTGACACCACTAAATACCACCTCCACACGTGCTGAAAAACGTAGGTAAACTCAAAGGGGGGTGTGTGACAGAAGAATCCCCTTTGGTTTTAGGCTTACCGGACTCTGAGTTAATTGAGCTCATCAAACAGCCATAGGTGTGATATATCCTTAGTATCTCAAAGGAATATATAAAAAGCAAAACATAGTGTAATCCTGCAAAACAGCTTTTAATTAAATTAATAAGATCGCCAAATATTACACTCACAAAGATAAAAGTAACATAGACAATAATTATAATCCTTATTGGTTAGTGTAGAGTGTGCATCGGCACTCCTACCACCATCGCCGGCGTTCACAGACTCCAATGCAGCCGATGGGAGAAAGCCCATCAATCACACATAGATCTCGTTACTGCACGTCGTATGGCTCCACACTGACGCGTTTCGTCATTCCGACATCATCTGACTGATAAGCTCAATTAACTATGAGAGTCCGGTAAGCCTAAAACCAAAGGGGATTCTTCTGTCACAATCCCCCCTTTGCGTTTACCTACGTTTTTCAGCACGTGTGGAGGTGGTATTTAGTGGTGTCAGAGGTTCACTTCTTTCCTGGCTGCAACAAAAACTGCTGTGTGTTTACGTGTGCATAAGAGAGAGGAAAAAAAATATATGGACTATATGGGCCGCAATTAATATGCTAAACTATGTATTATAATAAGCTGATTTTGGTTTAATAAATAAACGTTGCAAAACAAAATATACACCATGTCCGGAAGGCCACCATGAAGAGGCAGAAGCTCACAGGTCACCTAAAGAGGGCAAGCAACCTACAGTCTACAGTCAACAGTGCTGGTCGTGGACACGCTTGTTCTTTTTTCTGCTGCTGAATGTGTTATTGAGCCAGAACATGCAGAAGAGTTGGTGGAGTGGATAACAAAGCCGTCCTCATCCTCCTCATTCTCTGTCACCCAGGCTCAGAGTAGTTAGCCTTCCAACGCAGCTGCCAAAGCAGCCTATTTCACTGGCTCCTTGTCCACAGTCACTCCTTGCGTAGCCCTACCATCATGCACGGAGGAGTCCCCAGAATTATTTGACCACAGTGTTGGGTACATGCTGCTGGAGGATGGAAGGCTCCGATGTTGGTTCCCAGGTGGAGGAAGAGAGTAATGTGAGCCTAGTGAGAGGGGGTGTCCAAGAAAGACAAGAAACTGGCAGTCCTGTTCCCCCCAGCTGCAGCATACTGCCAAGTTTGCTCCAGTGACGAGGAGGGAGGGGATGATGAGGTCACTGATTGTACTTGGGTGCCTGAGAGAAGAGAGGAGGAGGAGGAGGTACAACTCCAACAATGTCCTCCAGGGGGCAGCTTAAGGGCAGCCACCCTATTGCATCACACCGCAGAGCTCTGCCGGGGCAGGGAGCTGCTGACTCCCCGCTGACATTTAAAAGTTCCTTGGTGTGGGCCTTTTTTGACACGTGTGCAGCAGATCACACCGTTGCTGTTTGAAACCTATGTCTGAAGCGAATCAAGCATGACTAGGATCAAGCAGCCGCTTGGGCACCACATGCTTGACCAGATATATGACGACCTGCCATGCAGTCCATTGGCAACAGCACTTGAAAGACCAACATCAAAGAAAAAGGCAGACTTCTCCTTGCTACTCATCTGGGATCGTCAACCCTACTATACCTCCAGTCCTCTCAAAAACCTGCACTTAGAGGAATGAAGGTATAGCAATAGGTGTCCCAAGTACTTGCAGCCAATCTGCTATCAGTACACCACCATCTGATTTTAGCAGGCAAATTTCCCTACCCCAGTTGCTGAATCGTAAAAAGAAATTCGGTCCCAGCCATCCATATGCTCAGCATCTAAATGCTAGTTTGGCCAAATTGTTAGCACTGCAACTGCTGTCTTTTCAGCTGGTAGACTCTGCCTCCTTTTGTGAATTTGTGGAATGTGCTGTACCTCAGTGGCAGGTTCCAAAACACCATTTCTTTTCACGGAAGGCTCTCTACCGGAACATGGAAGGCAATGTTTTGGCCTCGTTGGACAGGGCAGCCAGCAGTAAGGTGCATATTACCGCTGACTCATGGTCCAGCAGGCATGGGAAGGGAAATTACCTTTCCTTCACGGCGCACTGGGTACCTCTGCTGGTAGCTGGGAAGGATGCAGGACAGGGTTGAGTGTTGTTGGAGCTTGTTCTGCCACCACGCCTCCAAAATGCTAGTGGTGATTCTGCCACAGCTCTCTTATCCACCCCCTTCTCTTCTTCTTCCTCTATGGCCTCTTCTGCAGATTTGTCTTCTGAACCAGCGGTGCTCTAGACTTTCAAGGGGCTACGCAAGCAGTCAGGCTAAACGATGCCATGCGGTGCTTGAGTTGGTCTGCCTAGGGGACAGGAGCCACACAGCAGAGATTCTGTCAGTTCTGCAGGGGCAGGCTCAGAGATGGTTGATGCCACGCCAGCTTCACCCAGGAATAGTTGTCTGCGACAATGGCACCAACCTTCTCTCCACACTTTGACAGGGACACTTGACCCATGTTCCATGTTTGGCACATGGCCTGAATTTGGTGGTGCAGCGGTTCTTGAGCAGGTACCCAGGCTTATAGGATCTCCTGAGGCAGGCCAGAAAAGCCTATGGTCATTTCTGCCAGTCATAAAATGCCAGTGCTCTGCTGGTTGACATGCAAAGGGAATGCAACCTGCCCACCAACCGCCTCCTTTGTGACATGCCCACCAGGTGGAACTCAACTTTGGCAATGCTGCAGCGGCTGTACACACAGCAGAGGGCCATCAATGAGTACCTGTGCGAGTATGGCACCAGGACAGGGTCAGGGAAACTAGGCTTCTTTCCACCACGCCAGTGGCTACTGATCAAGGATGCATCCACTGTCCTGTCACCATTTGAGGAGGCCACAGGGATGGTGAGCAGCGACAATGCATGCATCAGTGACACTGTCCCACTAGTCTTCCTGTTGGAGCACATGCTTCATGGAATCATAGACAGGGCACTCGAGGCAGAACAGCCGGAGGAAAAGGAGGACTTCCTTACCTCTCAAGGCCCCCTTTATCCAGATAGCATTCCTGCGGGCCCACCAAACACACAGGAAGAAGAGAAGGAGGAGGAAGATTGTGTCAGCATGGATGTAGAGGATAACACTCAGCAGCAGTCTTCAAGGGATGGCTTGATCATTTGATCCTTAGTGACTCATGACTCATGACTCAGAGGACTCAGAATCAAATGCCTCGGCAAACTTCCGCTGCATGGCCTCCCTGATTCTGCAAAGCCTGCGAAAGGACCCTAGGATTCGTGGTATCAAGGAGAGGGATCATTACTGACTGGCAACCCTTCTTGATCCACGTTACAAGGGTAAGGTTGCAGAACTCATCCTGCCTTCGCAGAGGGAGCAGAGGATGAACTCTTCAGGAGGCCTTGAAGAAAGGTTTGTGCAATGCATTTCCAGACCCTGGGAGGTTACAATTTCCTGGTGCTGGACAACGTGTTCCTGAGGTTTCATTCAGTCAGGGGAAGAGCGGTGTAGAAGGTGGCCGATGCCTTTAAACAGTTTTCCAGTCCTCAGCGCCATGGTCTGATCGGTTCAAGCAACCATCGCCAGCATCTGCATTACATGGTGAAGGAATATTTAGGGGCAAAAGCAGACTTGGAGACCTTTACAACAGAGCATCCACTGGGTTACTGGGTCTTGAGGATGAACCACTGAGCAGAACTTGCTCAATATGCAATTGAGCTACTGGCCTGTCCTGCATCCAGCATACTTTCTGAATGCACATTCAGTGCTGTTGGAGGTTTTGTAATGGATCAAAGAGTGTGCCTGTTCACAGACTCCGTTGATAGGCTCACATTCAGCAGCTATCAAGCACCTGATGCTGAAGTAACTGATTGAATTTGCTATGGATGTGGGATCCCTTGAAGACTGCCTATGCTGACTATCCTATTCCTCCTCAATCTTGATGATGCTATCTTCCAACAATATTTTTGGTTTAAGGTACCACCACCACCACCCAAGGCCCAATTTTTATGCCCCCGTTTAACAGGGGCATATAATTACAATTTTTGATATAATATTTTAATGCAGGGCCTGTTCCTGTGCCCAACAAGAGTATCTGTGAGGGCTTACAGTGTTGTGGCACCACCACCACCACCCAAGGCCCAATTTTTCTTCCCCTGTTTAACAGGGGCATGTAATTACAATTCTTGATGTACTATTTCACAGCAGGGCCCGTTCCTGCGCCCACCAAGAGTAACTGTGAGGGTTTACAGTGTTCTGGTACCACCACCACCAAAGGCCCAATTTTTCTGCCCTGTTTAACAGGGGCATGTAATTATAATTTTTGATATAGTATTTCACAGCAGGGCCTGTTCCTGTGCCCACCAAGAGTAACTGTGAGGGCTTACAGTGTTCTGGTACCACCAACACCTAAGGCCCAATTTTATGCAGAGTATATAGGGCAGGCTGTATAGTATATATACTGCTGTTCAGAGTATATTGTGTGTTATATTGCGCCATTTTAAAAAAATGTTTGGGTGCGGAAATGGACTGGGGGGGGGGACCCATGCCATTTTTTTCAATGATTTTCATCTATATTTCCGGGACCCAAAAAATACATTACAGCCAGGAGTAGTTTTAAATTACAATTTTTCCTTTTGCTATGGTATTGTTCTAAATGCGGAAAAATGCGATACTTTACAGGCATAATAAAGGCACCCCTTTACCCCCCCCCCTTCCGGCACGATATTTAAAGGAATATTTAATTTTTATTGTTTCACTTTAAGCATTATTAAAATCACTGCTCCCAAAAAACTGTAGTTTTTAAAACTTTTTTGGGATTGATACATATACCCTGGGGCAGGACCCGGGTCCCCAAACACTTTTTATGACAATAACTTGCATATAAGCCTTTAAAATGAGCACTTTTGATTTTTCACATTCGTGTCCCATAGACTTTAACGGTGTTCGCACAAATTTTTTGCATGTTCGCATTTTCTGCTGCGAACTGAAACAGGGGAGGGGGGGGGGGTTGACCGGGGTGTTTGGCTCATCCCTAATCAGTGCAATAAAAATGCACTGATCAATGTCAAAAGGTGCCCTTTTTGCTTCATTGACATCCATTGGCAGTTTATTCAAAATAAATGTGCTGCCTTAAAGCGGGAGTAAACCCGCTGATGTTTTTTTTTCTGACCTGCAAGGGAAAAGTCATAATGAGCTAGTATGTACCGCATACTAGCTCATTATGAAATACTTACCTTAGAACGAGGCCCTGACAACTTGCCTGCCCGATCCATGGCGAGGTAGATTACATTGTTACCTTGGTGTGTCTTCCTGGTATTGCGGCTCCGGCGCTGTGAGCGGACGGAGCCGCGATATTGTCACTCCCGCACATGTGCGTGGGAGATTTCTTTCCGGCAGGGTCTGGCGTCTGCCGGACTTTCACCTGAGAATCCCCTCTGCAGTCAGCGGCGCATTGTGAGGGGAATATCTCCTAAAACATACAGGTTTAGGAGATTTTTTTTTTACCTACACATAAGCCTTATTATAGGCTTACCTGTAGGTAAAAGTTATCAAAAAGAATATACAACCGCTTTAATGCAGCACACATTTACCCCCAAAATACTACACTTCAATCGAACTGATAAGTGTGAAGGGACCCCCTTTTTTTCTTTTGTTAAAATTGGGAAGAAATAAAAATTCAGTCAGATAAACCCCTTACATTTTTGTTCCTGTAATGCCCATACAGGAATTGGGGGTCTGTCATCACCAGGACTGGAAGGAACATGTGAATGATGTGATGCCTGTACAAGAAATGGGAAGGGGGTGTCATAACTAGGACCAGAAGGCACAGACAGCAATAAATACATTGTCAGAAGCTCTAACGCCTCTCCACTCTACTACTGAAAATGTATTTTTATTCTTGTCTGGAGAGGGAAAACTCGACAGGGACACAGACAGCAATAAAATCCCAACAGAAGCTCTAACCCTTGCTAGCTCTATCAAAATGAAAAACACTTTGGTTGGAGTTGGGCTTTAACTGCAGCTGCATTACAGCTTTTCTTCTTCTTAACCCCCCTGGCGGTATTCCCGAGTCTGGCTCGGGGTGAAAATTTTATACCATTAGCGGTAACCCCAAGCCATACTCGGGACTGGATCACTGAATCCAGGGAGAGCTTATTTATCTTGTCCCCTGGATCCAGCGATGTCCCCCCGCTGTATGAGCGAGCCATCCTCCACTCGATGTATTAGATCGCCAGGCTCCGTTCCCTGCGATCGTTGCGACGCACGGGGATGGAGAACGGTGCCAAATTCAAAAAGTAAAACACACAGTATACATACAGTATAATGTAATCTTGCAGATTACATTGCCGTATGTAATTATTTCACATCCCCTTTGTCCCTAGTGGTCTGCCCAGTGTCCTCCATGTAATTATATAATATGAAAACTGTTCTTTATGCCTGGAAACTGGAGATTGTCCATAGCAACCAAAACTGTCCCTTTACATCAAAAATGGTTTTAGACCAGCTAGAAAACAGCGATAATAAATTGGAATCACTTATAGAATTGAGGGATAGCGATTTGTGGGGAGATCCGTCATCAAATACTGAAAAGTAATGACAGCGACAATTCTGCAACTGAGCAAATTTCAGTGTTTTTGATTTGATTACATTATTGAATACATTTTATTATTGTTATATTATTATTTGGTATAATTATTTATAGTTATTTATTATATTATAATTTATGATTTCATTTTTCAAACTTTATCATACCCGGGATGTCTACTAGACTGGTTTGGACAGATTTAAAGCGGAGGTCCACCCTAAAATGGACCTCCGCTCATCGGAATCCCCCCCCCTCCGGCGCCACAATTGGCACCTTTCAGGGGGGAGGGGGGTGCAGTTACCTGGATAATCCAGGTAACTGCACCCACTTCCGGGATAGCTGTCTGCGGAAAGGGGCGTAGATTACGCCCCTTTCCGCAACTGCCCGCCCCTTTGCGCAAGTGCCTCGCTGCCTGCTGGGAAACACACAGTTCCCAGAGGCAGCGGGGACCGTCCGGATTGCGCCGCGCGGCTCGCGCATGCGCAGTAGGGAACCGGGAAATGAAGCCGAAAGGCTCCATTTCCTGATTCCCATACCCAAGATGGCGGCGGCAGGACCCGACAGACGACCTAGCGATCGGCTTCGGGTGCCGACATCGCGGGCGCGCTGGACAGGTAAGTGTCACTATTTTAAAAGTCAGCAGCTGCAGTATTTGTAGCTGCTGGCTTTTAAAAAAAAAAAAAAAACGCGGAGTCCCGGTGGACTCCCGCTTTAAGTGAGTTATTCCTAAGAATTACAGGACTACAATATAAAACGCCAAATTTTCATGCAAAATAATTGTACCGCTTTCAGCACCTAAAAATCTGAAATAATCGTACCACCAGGGAGGTTAATCAGGTTACTTCTGCATTGCAAAGGCTCTTGGACATTGGTCACATGATATTTGCGATAGGATCTTTGGAGACTGATGTTCAGGCAGAGCCAGCCAATCAGAAACCCTGCTTGAATAATCTCTTGATATGCATCCATCTATATCCCCCATGTCCGCAGAGATCATGTGACCAGTGCTGCAATGTTGCTTCTGTGCATAGTTGCCTCGTGCCTATTTATGACCCCCCACCCCCCCCCCCCATTATTTTTCTAGCTGTCCTGTGTATCAGAGTAAATCAGAAAAAAATTGAACTTTTCTGATTTGCCATTTATGTTTAACCACTTCAGCCCCAGAAGATTTAAACAGTGGTTAGTAGCACTGTTGCTGAATTGAGCTGAATACTCAAGAAGTGTCCACTTTAAATCAGTCAATGATGCTATATCAGATTAAGAACAATAATATAAGGCAAATGTGCAAAAAACCTTTGTGTAAACAGTCTGACAATCCGTACTCCAGGGGAAGCAAGAAGCCAGCTCCAAAAACATGCAAAACAAACAGAGAAAAAGCACCTCCAGGTCAGGATCAATCAAATTTATTAGATACACAAATGTATGTGTCCACTTACATGTGATAAAAACGAATTCAGCACAAAATATCCTTAATAAGTGACATCTATTCAGCATGCTTGAGGAAGGCGCACGCCTGTTGTATACAGTGCGCATGCGCCGAAACGTTGTCGCATTAGCAGTGACGTCACCGCGCTGGGCTTCTGTGTTCCACAGCTGATGAGAGCCAAGCCTCGTTCTCAGCTCCATTAGACTGAACGTTAATATCGTGCTGGACGGGACACTATTCGTTACTTATTGAGGATATTTTGTGCTGAATTCGTTTTTATCACATGTAAGTGGACAAATACATTTGTGTATCTAATAAATTTGATTGATCCTGACCTAGAGGCACTTTTTCTCTGTTTTGCCTCCGAAGATTTGGCTGCTGAACGACCGGGCCATTTTTTGCGATTCGGCACAGCGTCCCTTTGACTGACAATTGCGTGGTTGTGCGATGATGTACCCAAACAAATTTTTTTTTTCCACAAATAGATCTTTCTTTTGGTGGTATTTGATTGCCTCTGAGGTTTTTATTTTTTGCGCTATAAACAAAAAAGCGTGACAGTTTTGAAAAGAACACAATATTTTGTACTTTTTGCTGTAATAAAATAATAAATAAATAAGGTAATTTTTTCTCAGTTTAGGCCGATATGTATTCTTCTACATATTTTTGCTAAAAAAAGTCGCAATAAGCGTATATTGATGGGTTTGCGCAAAAGTTATAGCGTCTACAAAATATGGGATAGATTTATAGCATTTTTATTATTTATTTTTTCTAGTAATGGCGGTGATCTGCAATTTTTATCATGACTGCAGCATCATGGCGGACACATCAGACACTTTTGACACATTTTTGGGACCATTGGCATTCATACAGCGATCAGTGCTAGAAAAATGCATTGATTACTGTAAAAATGTCACTGGCAGTGAAGAGGTTAACTGTGTTCCCTGGGAGGGGATTTTAACTGAAGGGGGAGGGGATTGACTAGTGCGCTCGCCTGCTGTCCCGATCCCATGTGCCAGGGCCAGATTAAGAACATCATGGGCCTGGTGCTGAGGATTTTGGTGGGGCCTTTTATAAACAATAAATAAATAAAAATGCTAACTATTTTTTGATGATGAGAGAGAGAGAAAGACAGAGAGAGAGAAAGGGGATGAAAGAGGTGTGAGGGGTAAGGGAGGGAGGATGAGAGAGAAAGGGGGGATGAGAGAAAGAGGATGCACATGAGGATGTGTGGGAGTGACATCAGTGCAGCCTGGCCAAGGCAAGTGACTGAAGGCACAGAACCCAGAAGCAAGACCGGGTGAAGATGGAAGTGCCCGGGCCCCGCTGGAATGATCACAGCACAGCACTGGAGGGCTCAGTCTGACAATTTAAGTGTGCCCTAATGTGCTAATATGCTGGGCATACTCGTACATTATGGCATAACCTACCCCAGGGCCTCTAAAAAGTAGTAATTTTAGAAAAGTTTACTACTGCTTTAATATCACAGGAGCCTCTCATGGGGCCCCTACTTACCCTGTGGCCCTTGGGCAGTGCCTAAGTGCATAGTTGTCAACATTTGAAAAATAATTTCAGGGACACTTTTTTCTACAAGTGCTATATTTAGAGTAGCTGACATCCCCTGTGTTCCTCTATATATTACAATAGTAATTACAAAATTAAATAAGTACTAATAATGGGGCAGAACAAATATGAGGACTGTGAGATTTCCTTTAGTTGAACTGACAAAAGTGCCCATTCTAGAGCTGGTAACATTGAGGATATTCAGCATAATTTTAAAGAACAGTTTTTGTGGGTAAGAGGCATAGGGGAGGAGTATGTATGGTGGGAAGTATGTGCAGGTGAGGGAGAGGAATGTGGAGGGTCTAGCAGTGGGCACTATGTACAGGAGAGGAGTGTGGAGGGTATGGCAGAAGGCACTATGTACAGGAGAGGGGTGTGAGGGGTATGACAGTGGGCAGTATGCACAGCAGCAGCAGAGGAGTGTAGAGGGTATGACATTGGGCACTAAGTACAGGAGAGGAGTGTGGAGGGTATGCCAGTGAGTAGTATGTACAGGAGAGGAGTGTTGGAGGTATGACAGTGGGCACTATGTATAGGAGAGGAGTTTGGAGGGTATGACAGTGGGCACTATGTATAGGAGAGAAGTGTTGGAGGTATGACAGTAGGCACTATGTATAGGAGAGGAGTGTGGAGGGTATGACAGTGAGTAGTATGTACAGGAGAGGAGTGTGGAGGGTATGACAGTGGGCACTATGTATAGGAGAGAAGTGTTGGAGGTATGACAGTGGGTACTATGTATAGGAGAGGAGTGTGGAGGGTATGACAGTGAGTAGTATGTACAGGAGAGAAGTGTATGACAGTGGGCACTATGTACAGGAGAGGAGTGTGTAGGATATGACAGCGGGCGTTATGTATAGGAGAGAAGTGTTGGAGGTATGACAGTGGGCACTATGTATAGGAGAGGAGTGTGGAGCAGTGGCGGCCTGCCCATAGGCAATGTAAAAAAAAAATATATATTTTTTAAATGGCCCTTTAAAAAAAAAAAATGAAAAAAAGTCCTTAAGTGCACTGTGTACGAGCGCCGGACACAGTGCACTATGTGAAGCGCCACGTCAACGCAATCACAAGATTGCAGACGCGGCGCTTCATTTGCGGGGTTTTAACCCGCCTTGTGGCGCAATTAAAAGTGCCGATCTGCATCCGCCCGGCGCCCATAGGTTTACTATGCTATGGGCTTTGAGTGACAGACTAGTTAGTCTGTCACTTCCGGTCTTCCCCTGTGTCAGACCAGTGCACTGAGCGGAGGAGCAGAGGAGTGAACTCCTGCGCTATGAAACAACAACAAGGTAGATGCTGGAAATCCACAGGAAGGGGGCAGAGCTGAATGATTCCACTGACAGCCAAACGAGGCACAGCAACACCAGTGGAGATATTAGAATCACTGACAATCACACAAGGCCAGTCTCCTTATTTCTACGGGATGGATGGAGGGGGAGGTTTCACACAGGCTGTGTGTTTATCAAGTGCTGATCGTCACAATGCTTCTATTATCTCCACTGGTGTTGCTGTGTCTTGGTTTGGCAGTGACAGTGGAGGCTCTTGTGAAACACACAGCCCATATGAAGCCTCCCCCCACCCACCCATCCCTCTGTCCCTGATTCATCCCACCCACCATCTCTCTGTTCCTGATCCCTGATCCATCCCACCCACCCACCATCCCTCTGTCCCTGATTCATCCCACCCACCAGCTCTCTGTCCCTGATCCCTGATCCATCCCACCCACCATCCCTCTGTCCCTGATTCATCCCACCCACCAGCTCTCTGTCCCTGATCCATCCCACCCACCCACCCACCATCCCTCTGTTCCTGATTCATCCCACCCACCAGCTCTCTGTCCCTGATCCATCCCACCCACCCACCATCCTTCTGTCCCTGATCCATCCCACCCACCATCTCTCTGTCCCTGATCCCTGATCCATCCCACCCACCCACCATCCCTCTGTCCCTGATTCATCCCACCCACCAGCTCTCTGTCCCTGATCCCTGATCCATCCCACCCACCCACCATCCCTCTGTCCCTGATTCATCCCACCCACCAGCTCTCTGTCCCTGATCCATCCCACCCACCCACCATCCCTCTGTTCCTGATTCATCCCACCCACCAGCTCTCTGTCCCTGATCCATCCCACCCACCATCCTTCTGTCCCTGATCCATCCCACCCACCATCTCTCTGTCCCTGATTTCTGATCCATCCCACCATCCCTCTGTCCCTGATTCATCCCACCCACCAGCTCTCTGTCCCTGATCCATCCCACCCACCCATATGTATAATGTGTTTATATGTGTATAATGTAGAGCCTTGTATATGATGTACTACAGGGGACGGAGTTGGTGGATTCTATAATGGGTGGGGCTTATGAGAAGTGGGATGGGTCAAAAGGATGGGCGTGGTCTAGCGCCCCCCCATCTTAAAACTTCACCAGCCGCCACTGGTGTGGAGGGTATGACAGTGGGCACTATGTATAGGAGAGAAGTGTGGAGAGTATGACAGTGGGCACTATGTATAGGAGAGGAGGATGAAGTAATCTGGGAAGGAAAATGTAAAGGTCTGTGGAAGGATGTTTAGGGACTGTGTAGTGGTTAAGCGGGCCATACATGGATTGAAATTACACCAATTAAGCAGAGACCAGCCATAGTTGATATATGTATGGGCTAGCTGGTTTTACACAAGTCAACCTATTAACCGACTTGAGTACAACCAGCCTGTCAGGTTTTCCCCAAAACAATCAGTGCTGCCAGCTATAGTTAGCAACACTAATCATTGTATTCACTGGCAGAACACAATAACACTGCGGGAGTGATTGCCCCAATCATAGGTCAGCAGGTGAGAGGGTGTGTGGGGACAGGCTGGGGAGAGATACTAGTCAGTCCCTGGGTCGGCACTGGTTAGTATCAGAGCCAGATACACACAGGTTACATACGCTATGATCGTAAGAGCGAGAGCAATAATTCTAGCACTAGACCTCCTCTGTAACTCTAAACATGTAACCTGTAAAAAAATGTAAAGCATTGCTTAGAATACAACAAAAAATCGTGCTAACTTTAGTGTTTTTTTTAATGAATAAAACAGTTTCTTTCCAAAAAAAAGTATGAAAAATTGCTGCGCAAATATCGTGTAACATAAAAAGTTGCAAAGACCACCATTTTATTCCATAGGGTGTCTGCTAAAACAATATATAATGCTTGGGGGTTCTAAATAATTTTCTAGCATAAAAAATGATGACTTTTACATGTAGAAGAGAAGTCTCAGAATGGGCCTGGGTGGTAAGGGGTTAATTATCATAAGTAATATACAAAAAATTATTATGAGCTCTGTGAGTTCATCCTCTCGGTCTGCTGCAGAATGTTCCAGCTTGTATTTAAACTGGCCGCTCCTTATGTAGCTTCTGACAAGCGGCACAAGCAGCCCTGTATCTCCGGAACCATAGATGATAGCAGCCCCACATTTTAACCAGTGTTGGAGTGGGTATTTAGCTACCTACCCCCCAAATTTGGGGTCTCTGTGACTCCTGATCGCCGAGCTACAATCCTTGAAGTTGATCTTTTTTTTTCTTTTCTTTTTTTTTTTGGGGCAAATGGGCCTATCTTGAGAAAGGGGCCTGGAGCTGCAGCTCCAATAGCCCCTATGTTAATCCGGCCCTGCCATGTGCCGATGTATAGCTACAACCAGGGCCGGATTAACATAGAGGCTATTGGAGCTGCAGCTTTCTCAAGATAGGCCCACTTGCCCAAAAAAAAAAAAGATCGACTTCGAGGATTGTAGCTCGGCGATCAGGAGTCACAGAGACCCCCCATTTGGGGGGTAGGTAGCTAAACCCACTCCAGCACTGGTTAAAATATGGGGCTGCTATCATCTATGGTTCCGGAGATACAGGGCTCCTTGCACAACCTGTCAGAAGCTACATACAGAGCCGCCAGTTTGAATACAAGCTGGAACACTCTGCAGCAGACACAGAGGATGAACTCACAGTGCTTATAATAATTATTTGTATATTACTTATGATAATTAACCCCTTGCCACCCAGGCCCATTCTGAGACTTCTCTCCTACATGTAAAAATCATTATTTTTTTTATGCTAGAAAATTACTCAGAACCCTCAAGCATTATATATTGTTTTAGCCGACACCCTATGGAATAAAATGGTGGTCTTTGCAACTTTTGATGTTACAGGATATTTGCGCAGCACTTTTTCAAACTTTTTTTTTGTAAAGAAACTGTTTCATTCATTAAAAAAAACACTAAAGTTAGCACAATATTTTGTTGTGTACTAAGCGATGCTTTACATTTTTTTACAGGTTACATGTTTAGAGTTACAGAGGAGGTCTAGTGCTAGAATTATTGCTCTCGCTCTAACGATCATGGCGTATGTAACCTGTGTGTATCTGGTTCTGATACTAACCAGTGCCTGCCCAGGGACTGACTACTATCTCTCCCCAGCCTGTCCCCACACACCCTCTCACCTGCTGACCTGTGAATGGGGCAATCATTCCCGCAGTGTTATTGTGTTCTGCCAGTGATGATTAGTGTTGCCAACTATAGCTGGCAGCACTGATTGCTCCTATACATAGTGCCCACTGTCATACTCTCCACACTTCTATCCTGTACATACTGCTCACTGTCATACCCTGCACACTTCTCTCCTATACATAACGCCCTCTGTTATATACTACACACTCCTCTCCTGTACATAGTGCCCGCTGTCATATACTTCTCTCCTGTACATAGTGCCCACTGTCGTACCCTCCACACTGCTCTCCTATACATAGTGCCCACCGTCATACTCTCCACACTCCTCTCCTGTATATACTACTCACTGTCATACCCTCCACACTCCTCTCCTATACATAGTGCCCACTATCATACCTCCAACACTTCTCTCCTATACATAGTGCCCACTGTCATACCCTCCACACTCCTCTCCTGTACATACTACTCACTGTCATACCCTCCATGCACCTCTCCTATACATAGTGCCCACTGTCATACCTCCAACACTTCTCTCCTATACATAGTGCCCACTGTTATACCTTCCTCACTACTCTCCTGTACATACTACTCAGTGTCATACCCTCCACACTCCTCTCCTATACATAGTGCCCACTGTCATACCCTCCACACTTCTCTCCTATACATAGTGCCCACTGTCATACCCTCCACACTCCTCTCCTGTACATACTACTCACTGTCATACCCTCCATATTCCTCTCCTATACATAGTGCCCACTGTCATACCCTCCACACTTCTCTCCTATACATAGTGCCCACCGTCATACCCTCCCTCCATACTCCTCTCCTGTAATTACTGCTTACTGTCCTACTCTACACACTTCTCTTCTGTACATAGTGTCCACTGTCATACCCTCCGCACTCCTGTACATATTGCTCACTGTCATACCCTCCACACTCTTCTCTTATACATAGTGCCCAATGTCATACCCTCTACACTCCTCTGCTGTGCATACTGCCCACTGTCATACCCTTCACACTCCTCTCCTGTACATAGTGCATTCTGCCATACCCTCTGCACTCCTCTCATGTACATAGTGCCCACTGTTAGACCCTCCACATTCCTCTCCTTCACCTGCACATACTTCTATATACTTTTATACCATCCATACTCCTCCCCTATGCCTCTTACCCACAAAAAACTGTTCTTTCAAATTATACTGAATATCCTCAATGTTACCAGCTCTAGAATGGACGCACTTCTGTTAGTTCAACTAAAGGAAATCTCACAGTCCTCGTATTTGTTCTGCCCCATTATTAGTACTTATTTAATTTTGCAATTACTATTGTGATGTATAGAGGAACATAGGGGATGTCAGCTACTCTAAATATAGTACTTGTAAAAAAAGCATCCCTGAAAATATTTTTGAAATGTTGACAACTATGCACTTAGGCACTGCCCAAGGGCCACAGGGTCAGTATGGGGCCCCATGAGAGGCTCCTGTGATATTAAAGCGGTAGTCAACTTTTCTAACATTACTCCTTTTTAGAGGCCCTGGGGTAGGATATGCCATAATGTACAGGAATGCACAGCATATTAGCACATTAGGGCACACTTAAATTGTCAGACTGAGCCCTCCAGTGCTGTGCTGTGATCAATCCGGCGGGGCCCGGGCACTTCCATCTTCACCAGGCTGCATTGATGTCATTCCCACAAATGCTCATGTGCATCCTCTTTCTCTCATCCTCCCTCCCTTACCCCTCACACCTTTCATCCCCTCTCTCTCTCTCTCTTTCTCTCTCTCTCTCTTTAATTGAATTTGTTATAACAAAAAATAGTTTGCATTTTTATTTATTTATTGTTTATAAAAGGCCCCACCAAAATCCTCAGCACCAGGCCCATGATGTTCTTAATCTGGCCCTGGCTACAACGGTTCACAGAATCGTGCCGACGGTTAATTACTGCAGGTTTGTTCAGTATTCACATTTACACAAATCTAGGTTGCGTGCACTTTAAGGAAATACCAGCTGTAGACTGGTACTTGAAGTCTCTAAAAAGGAGATGCATCACTTTGCCAGTGCATGTTGGAATGTGCAGTTCCTGAACAGCAAAGGCATCTCATTGACGTGGCATGCTGGGCTTTGTAGTTTTTGCATAGACAGCAGGCATCACATATATGTGTGGTTAGTGAAATCCTGGAGGTCCTCTCACTGCTTGAGCATGCTGTTACCTCAGTATCAGGCATTGAAAGGGTCCACACACTAACATCTGCACCGCAGACAGACAGGCTGGGAGCTGGGCGAGGGTGGTGAGGCTCATTAGTTTCAACAATCTGAGCTGCAAA